>NW_028095397.1:1200000-1800000 GCF_014824575.4 Sturnira hondurensis | reverse complement strand
AAGCGCCAGTCTGCCAGTCCCGCAAACAGCCCGACCCGTGCCCCCTCCTGGGGCAAGCAAGGGTTTCCAGCTACGTGAGGGAGGGCAGCTACGGGAAGCTGGAGAAGGGGGGCTGACCGCGAAGAAGGTGGGCAACGAAAACTTAACAGAGGAAGAGAGATTTTTAGCAGGAAACCGTGGGATTTAAATGAATGGAGAGGTGGAAGGCCTTCCAGGCCACTGGTAGAGAGGAAGGGAGACAAATCTGGACGTGCAAGGCGTCGCTCAGTCACCGCGGCTCTTCACGAGGGTCCAACAGAAATCGCCTCAAAACCCCACCCCCCGAAATCCCCTTTCACCACCTCTTACCCTCAGGAAGAATGTCTACATTCCTGGGAATTATTTAGATAAAAAATATTTCTTTCCCACTGTCTTCATGTAGGAAATTTCCGTTTGTTTGTTTTAGAATGTCTGGCCCTGACAACGCACCCTGGCGCAGCCTGTGGGGCGGAGTCTCATTCTGCCCCTCTCGGCCAGGGCGCAGCTGCTGGCGGTCGGTGCCCACAGGGCAGACTTGCTCTCTTCTCCCCATCAGCACCACAGTGAGCCCCAATGGCTCTTGTCTCCTCTCGGAAGACCTGCACGGAGCAGGTGCATCATCTTCCCGTGAGCTTCCCTGGCAATGACCTTGCTGAACAGAGGTCTCCGGGACATGCCTGGGAAAAGCCTGTCTGTTACCACATTGCAGGGACCAGGAAAAGCGAGGGCACAGGCTCTCGGGACCTGGGCCACCAGGACTCCAGGCCTGGCTGGCCTCCATCCTCAGGCCGTCACACGTCATGACAGTCACCGTGCAGGCTCCTCTGGGGAGGGTGCCCCGGGTGCCTGTGTCTCTAGCACTTGTCCTTCCACAGAACCAGGAGGCCGTCCAGAGCCCGACCCCAGAGACCGCTCTGCTGTGGCTCATTTAGGGGCTGTGGTTGGTCTCTGCAGACATGTGTTAGTGGAGGGCTGCTCAGGACTTAAATGGCCCTGATCTCTTAATGTATCAGAGCGTTCCTGCTCCGAGAAATAGGTTCTGCTAGTTAAGAACACAAGCTGTACAAGTGGTTGACAGAACCCAGCTGGAATCAGTTATGAAAGGTCATAAAAACAGACACATGTTTTTCCAGAGCCCTATTAACATGCACAATGTCTATAAATAGTCAAATAATCCTGGTGGTGATACAGCAGCATTGTGAAGTCTTGCTTGAGAGACTGTTTAATGTAAAAGGGATTAAATTAACTCATGCAGAAAAGGCGATGGAATACACACTAATCTATTACTGAAAAGTCGCCAAGGAAGGGCTTCGCTCGGTCACAGTTCCATCTCAGTCACCGGAACACACTTGGATTAGAGAGTGGCCACCGTAATCCGAGGCTGTCACAGTTGCTGGGATGCAGCAGAATCCCATTTAAATCTCCCACGGTGTTTCTCACCGTAAGTGCCGCTTAAAAGGTCACCTCGGGACTGCTAACGTTTTCTCTTTGCTGCTATTGCTGTGGCTCCTGTAAGAAACCCATCTAAAGCTGTAAAACATGGGTAGGAAAAGGAAACAGTGTTTTCTGAAGGTCTACATGTCTTGGGTGCTTTGCTGTGGGGAGCTTTAACCTTCACACCAATTTCCAGCATGGTTCACTCTGATTTTACAGACGAGAAACCGAGAGTCCTGGGGGGAAGGCACTCGCCCACTTCCGCACGGATGGCTGCGCACGGATAGCCTCGCCCGTATCCATGCGCAGCGCGTGCCTGCCCGCCTCGCCACTGATGCTTCCTTCTGAGCCTGCTGGTCTGGAGCGCTCTGGGGCGCAGGCTGTCCTCCGGGCTGAGCCCACCTTCCCCAGCCGGGCCCTCTCTGACGTCAGGGCCCAGCACCCCGTACCCACCACCCAGCCTTGGCTCAGCACCTTGTCCTTTTCCTATGAAGCACTCAAGACATGGGTTCACTTGGTTGCTTGTTTAGTCGGTTGGTTTCTCACCTCCTTTAAAATGTCAGCTCAGTGAGGACAGGAAGCACATCTGTCTTACTCACTTCTGCGCAGGCAAAGCTTAGCAAAGGCTGGGCGCATAGTAGACGGGTCAGGAAGTACTAGCTGATTGTGAATGACTTCTGGCCTTTTTTACTCAGTACATTGCTTCCTGTGAACCATCCATTCTCCTAAAAATTGTTTGTTCATTAAGTACCAAAATAAAAATGTTGAAGGTAAAAATAGTAACAAAATGTCCCAACTGGATACTTTATAGTCACATGTGACTGACTGTTTCTTGTACGGCCCTTTTTGGTTCCTTGCACAACTTGAAACCAACATGTGCCCCAGCGCCCCAGTGACAAGATGAGTGTGGGCTTATCTGCCCCCTAAGAAGGCCGACCCACGACCACTGGGGACGAGCGGCCCCGACGGAGCCGTGTGTCCGGTGGACGGTCCAGAGCACTGTCTCTGTCCTTCCTGTGGCTCGGCAGAGCTGCTTGCACGCATGTGCGCTGCAGACCCGAGTGCAGAGTCACGTGTGTGTGCGACCACGGCCCCTGACCCAGGCCAGGCACGGTCCCCTGTCCGCACCAAGTCTCATCCGGACGCGGTTATATCCTTCATTTCTGACTGGATCTTTTTTATGCTGTTGAGGTCCTCGCTAAGTTCCGTGAGCATCCTTACAATCAGTGTTTTGAACTCTGCATCTGATAGGTTGCTTAGCTCCATTTTGTTTAGTTCTTTTTCTGGAGTTTTGATCTGTTCTTTCCATGTATGGTGGATAAAAATTCAGAAGGGGTATCTTGGGAGCAAGGAGTCCCATCCCCTTAACAGGCCTCCCAGCCCAGGGTTCCAGTGCCAAGCGCATAAGTCCCCATAACTCCTGGCTGCAAACACCAGTTAAGGTCAGTGGAAGACACTTCTGGAGTCCCGAGCAGTTCCCCTTGAAGAACCCACACGTGGACTTACTCAGGCTCACTCCCTCTGGGCTCCAGCACCGGGGTGGCAGCTTGACAGGCACAAATGCAGGTGTTCGGAGTCAAGGCAGCAGCTGGAGACAGCGTTCTCCCATACGGAAAGGTGGGCAGGAGCCCTGGTCCCTTTCCGAGCCCTCCCCTGTCCCCAGAGCCACAAAGCCCGCAGGAGGGTGCTGTACCTGCGACTCCATCAGCCTGGCTAACTAACACTATTTGTCCCGCCCTGGAGATCCCCCAGGACTTTGTCGCACCCAACTTATAGGCCCACCCAAACTGTTCACCGTGACTTGTCCATATGATTGGCTGGTCTTGGCTCATACTTCACAACTTCCTAAATTGATCAAACAAGCAACCGCTGGCCTTAGGAAGTCTCCTGCCCCCACACATCTCAGTAAGTGGCCCCAGGCCTGGCACTAGCAGCCCAGCCTCACAGCACACGACTTGCCTAGACTTTGTCTGGGAATCTCCCAGCCCAGCACAAGCAGCAGCCGTCTCTGATTGCTGTACAGCTCAGGCAGGATAGCCCAGGGCAGAACACAGGTGGGGGCTGACCTTGGCCTGCACCACCCTGGAAACCCCAGAGCCAACACACCCAGTGGACAGCTACAGACCATGCTGGAGCACCACCACCCTGCGCCTGCACAGTTGACCCTCCACAGAGGGCGGAGGTGGGTGGTCAGTGGTCACAGCCAATCCTTACAGGTGACTGGCCTGGGTGAATCCCTCCCATTGACCTGCCAACAGCAGCCAAGGCTCAGCTACAAGAGGAGGGTGTACTCAGCCCACAGGAAGGGCGCACCTTGAGTGCCCAGCTTGGGTGATAGGGGAGGCTGTGCCACTGGACCCTACAGGACACCTGCTACATTAGGCCACAGGACCAAGACACAGAGTCAGAGCAGCTCTACCTAATACATAGAAACGAACACGGGGAGCCCACCAAAATGAGGAGACAAAGAAACAGGGCCCGATTTACTATTATTTTTCATTGAGGTATAACTGACACACAGCATTATTGTTACAATCTATTCCTATTTTATAAACCTGTAATTGCATTCCTTGGTTGTGATAGTTTTGCTTATAGCTCTTAGGACACATGTGATACTTATTCTAACTCCCTGAACTGGCCTTTCTATAAAGTCTGTTGGCTTTTGCTGAGTTTGCAAACTCTCATGTGACGGTCTTTGGACCTGGCTGTCTCTGTCACCAAGGCACTTGTAGTGACCAAGGACCAGAGCTTCCGCCCCTCTGTTACTTGTGTTTTCACTCACAGTGCTTGGGCCCAGATGGTGCGATGTGGCGCCTGCTCCCTGGCTGGAGGGGCTGGGTGGCAGGGGATGGGGACCAGAGCCAGACCTGCAGGGCTGCTCCCGGCACCACCGCCGAGCGGAGGCCCCGCAGCGGACCCAGGACTCTGCTCCCGGCGCCACGCAGACCACCCCCCAAACAAGGCCTGTCCCCGAGTCCACCCGGACCAGGAGCCAAGCCCTTCGCCAAAGCGTGTGAGTAAACAACGATGGCCCGGACCTGCGTTGTGCATGTGTAACATGCACGCACACATCGGCACATTTGTGCACACACAGAAAACATGCAAACGGTTAACATGAGTACTCCTGGAGCGGAGAAGAGGGTTTTGCGGTTTTACTTTATGTATTCATATTACTTGAATTTTCACATACATGTAATCATATTTACATTTAGAACAATTATTAAAACTGAAAAAGCGTAATTTTTGCAATGAGTGCATTTCTTTGAATACTCGAATTCTACAAGCCAGCAGCATTCTGCCCCCCGCTGCCCCATTCTTGCTTCTGCTGGAATAAATGTTCAACGAGTGACTTTTTGGCATTCTGCCATGAACTTTATTAGGGGAAGTTACAAAAATTTCTCTGTGAAAGTCATTGTTTTATTTAGATCATGAAGGTCGTTCAGGAAACAAGTCGACACCCTGTAGCCTGGCGTTTCTGCGCCAGGAATGGAACGCCGGTCTCCCGGGCAGCGGCCGTGTTTAGCTCTTAATGAGTTTGCTAGTTACTTAATGAGTTCTCGGGTGACTAACGATGTTTCCACTGTCACGCAGCTTCAGAAAGCTCAGGGCCCGCTGTTAGCAACCAGACGGAAGCTCGCAGCGAGCACTTGGTCAATGCTTTCACTTCTCTTACTTCCTCTGTTTTCCGTCATATTTTCCCTTTTCCACAATTTGCTCACTCTTTTATTTTGTATATTTTTGTAAGTTGTCTGAAATCCTTCTTAAAACAAAGCAGGGTATAAATAACTGAAGTCATAAATGTGCAAAGCAAACCGTGCCAGGATGCTGACATTTCCATTTATGTCTAAATATTACTTGTTTCGCCCTAGCCCTAATACCCATAACGCCTTCATCTCCTCTCCACAGCCCCAGACACGCCATTTTATTAATGTGCTGTCGAGTCTTTGAAACATTCGGAGGAGCTGGGATGGGAAGGTTGTTCAGGGCAGAGGCTAAGCTCCGTCACGATTCTCAGTGAGTCCCCAGTGGGAAGTGCCACCAGGTGGATCACACAGGGGACGTCTGTCACACGTGTCACAGACAACGTGCAGTTCCAGCTGTCGCTGGCATTTCCCACTAGATCCCAAGCTGGGTCATCATCACTGAGCCCAAGTCCCCTCATCTCTCTATGCTGTTGCTACCAAGTCCCACCCACGTGTAGAGAGTTAAGGGCCTTGTGAGCAAGAAGGAAGCTGACTTGGGTTTTATGGTAACTACTCTGAGAGAGAGAAAAATCCAAAATGTCCTTTAAGACTCTTTCCAAAGTCAGTCATGATAAAGATGGTTTTATCACACTGTACTAGCTGGACCTACAGAACAACAAAAAACAAAGGGCAGAAAAGAAAACGCTAATAAAACTGGATGTCCTTTAACCCCAGACCATAGACTGTGAGGGGCGTCTGCCCAGCCCAGAGACGCAGCCCGGAGCCAGCAGCCCCGCCCTGGCCCCCTGCAGGCCGAGGGGCTGCACTGCACAGCACGTCGTGACGCTGCAAGGATTCTGCGGCTTGCCTGGGACCAACACAGAGCAGCATGAGTGTCCGCTGCACCCGAAAATAAAATTCATTTGGGTTCTGCAGGCACGTGGCCCCGCCCCCACGGAGTCGCAGGATGGGGAAAAGGAAAGACTGCTGCCACCTNTAAAACTGGATGTCCTTTAACCCCAGACCATAGACTGTGAGGGGCGTCTGCCCAGCCCAGAGACGCAGCCCGGAGCCGGCAGCCCCGCCCTGGCCCCCTGCAGGCCGAGGGGCTGCACTGCACAGCACGTCGTGACGCTGCAAGGATTCTGCGGCTTGCCTGGGACCAACACAGAGCAGCACGAGTGTCCGCTGCACCCGAAAATAAAATTCATTTGGGTTCTGCAGGCACGTGGCCCCGCCCCCACGGAGTCGCGGGATGGGGAAAAGGAAAGACTGCTGCCACCTTTGCTTCCTGGGGCACACGGCTGGGGAGGAGAGGAGAGTGACCGCGTCTGTGGTGGGAACGGGAGTCCGTTACTGCTACTGCGAGAACTAAATGAGCACCAACCCGCGGTGCTCTGCTGGTCGGTGCGGGCACAGGTGGCCCGCGGTCAGGGCACTGGCCATGGACTCGGGCAGCTTCCCCGGATCCCTGAGTGCACAGCCCGTACCTTGCAAACAGAGCAACAGCCAAAAAGAAGTCACAACGTGTTTCCCGTAGTCCTCTCCTTAGGGGGCTGTGAAAACAAACTGCAGGGAGATGAAGATGTAAATCAGAAAGCGATTGAATCCAGAAAGGCAACGAAGGATGCACCAACCTCGGCCACGGAGACTAAGGGCAGATCCCTGCAAGGAGTCTGGGGAGGGGCAGGGGAGGGGCCCCAGTGAGGCAGGGAGCTTGGAAACAGCCCCTCTCACTGTCCTGAGAGAAGAGTGACTGGAACTGCACCCCGGTGACCCTCTGAGAGCTGTTGGAGCAATGAGGTCTCTGGGCGGGTCACCACCTCCAGCCTCCAACACAGGCTCACGGCTCAAGACGGCAGGCACCCCCCTGAGGCAGAAGCCCTGCAGCCAGTGGCTGGCAGGGGCTGGCAGCAGACACTGTGTGAGCTGCTGGGGGCTGAGCAGGCACTGGTTCAAGTGTCCAAGCCTCCTAGGCCCAGTCTTAGAGGAGCCAGCCCTCTATGGGTTTTATTTCCAGGAACAGCAGCGAGTTCTCAAGGTGAAGACCAAAGGAAAAACCCTCATGTTTCGGACAAGGAGAGGAGAATGTCATGGTTTTGAAGTATGGCCAGAGGATTCTCCACAAGAAAGGGCTGCCCTCCAGGGAAGACCGCCTGGGCGACCTGGGGGAAAGGCCCATGGTGAACGCTGCTCCTCTCTAGCCACCCTGTTTCACAAAAAGGGAGAGAGCAAGGCTGAGAAAGGCTTCCAAAGGTCCACCCTCCCCGAGGGACCCAAAGGCACCAGTGAAACTGAGATGTGACCAAGCTGAGATGACAGAATGCTGCGCACCCAGCCCCCGACACCTTGCACCACGCCGGGGACTTCAGTGTGGTGACAGGAGGTGGGCCATAGCCCAGAGCAAGGGTTCCTAGGGCAATCCAGAGACAGCGGGGAGGAGGAGAAAAAGGAAACCCGAGCAGACCGGGCCCCTGGCTCTCCCAGCTGCGGCAGACCTCGCGCACAGCCGGCTCCCAGCCGGACTAACCTGAGCCTGCTCTGGAGGCCTGCTTCCTTCGTTGCCAGCAGCGGGAAGGCCCTGTCCAGTGCTCAACACGAAATCACAGAGCAGCTAAGGCGGGACAAAGCGTCTGAAGAAACACACCAGCACCAGCACCAGGCCCGGACGCGACACGGGTTTTGGAATGAGCAGAGGAGGAGTTTAAAATACCCATGGCCAACATCTCATAAGGGCGCTACACAAAGTAGACCAGAGTGGATGGTTGATGGAAGCAGAGAGAGAGGGAACCTCTGAGAAAACTCTAGGACTCAAAAGACTGCAAAAGAAACGGGGGCACCTCTGAGATGCCTCGGCCGGCTCATGCGGAGCCTGGGGGAAGGGGCAGCGAGCTCACCGTCCCGTCCACAGAAACGCCCCAAAGACAAAAGCAAGCAAACAAAAATCAAATGAAGAAAAAGCAGAATAGTGTATGCGACAATTACAAAAGCTGTCACACATATGAAATTGGAATACTACACAAAGGAGAAAAAGAAACCGAAGAAATACTATATTTGAAGTAACAATGGCTGAAGATGCTCCCAAGCTAATGACACAGCCTCAACACACACCCAGCAGCTGCGCAGAACACCGAGCAGGATAAACACTAAATATTCTACTCCCGGTTCATCATATTCCAAGAAAAATAAAGGATAAAGGGAGTATCTTGAAAGAAGCCAGAGAATAAATGCTCCAGACAGAGAGAACCAAAGGACTCTTTCCTCCTACAAACTCCCTTCTTCAACGGACTTTCTCCAATGTCTCCATTTCCGCGGGCACAGACCCGATGGCAGAGGGGACCCGGGCTGTCTGGCTGCCGGCCCGCAAGGCGTCGAGGGTCCGTCTCTCTCAAGAAAGTGCAGCTGCTTCGTGTCTGTCTTGTCTTCCAGGCTTCAGTCCAAATACCAAGGAAACAGAAAAATTCCTACCAAATATTCAATGAACACGTTTGTATAGTTATTAGGATGTGATATTTAATATTTTTCTTATGCTTGTTACCCCCCAACATTCAGGCCCACGTAGGCAGCAGCTAGTGGGCTCTGTGCCTTCAGAACAGGGTAACGCGGGAAGTCCGCAGCATAAAAAAGTCGGCCTGGTGTGCAACGGCGGAAGCCCGAGTGTGAGGCAAACATTTGATGAGAAGAAATGACCAGGTAGGGCCACACGGACAACCAAAAAGTCAACGAGAATGGAGGCAGGGGTGGGTATAAGCACAGAAAGAGGCTGTGACCAGACCCGCCGCCCCACCGCCCCCTTAACCCCCACTCAGCCACCCAGAGCACCAAGGCCGTCGGGGCGACGAGAGCTCCGGGCAGAAGCACAGGGCAGGCACAGAAGTTGGAGTCAGATATCCTCATAGCCAGAGATGCTGACTAGCACTTTGGACTTGAGCGTGTCTACCTGATTTCTATGGAAAATGTCTGGAAGATCATACAAGAAATTGTTCACCTGGCTTATCTCCAGGGAGCAGGACAGGAAATCAGTAGGGGGGACAAAAACTTCAACTTCTCCCTTTAAAACTTCGACAATGTTTATATGTTTTTGGAATCCATTTATTTATTCAACAAAGTATCAGTTATTTTTAGGAAAGCAAAGTTAACAATCAACAGAGAGTACAGAACACTTAGGCAAATGTAATTGGTTGTGTGAGAATGACAAGAAAAGAAAAAGGAAGGCGAGAAAGAGGCGAGAACCCAGAGTCGGCAAAGGGGGAGGCGTTGACCGCTTGCGCAGTGGCAGGCTGGGCTTTGTGGAGGGTCCGCGGCCGCCACGCGGCTAGAAGACACCGAGAACAACTCCCGAAGGAGACACCGGGCCTCCAGGTAAGGGACTGCCAGCCGTAACGCTCAGGGGAAAGGACAAGTTCATGTTTCAGTGGGAGATGAGAAGCCCAGGGACAACTGCAGCCGCCTCCAAACCAGCGAAAGTTCGTCGAGTGGAAGAAAGACGAGACTCAAACTTCGCCTGGACAGGAAAGATTTGAAGCTAAAGAGTGAGTTCAGAGGAAGCAGATTGCATAGAGTTTCCTCAGGCTACTTGCATTAACTAAAAAGCAGTCCTGGACGCCCCGAGGGGCAAAGTGTCAGGGGATTCGGAACTGCTGACCCCTCACTTTGCTTTGTTCTTCACGGCGAGGCGGCAGCGTGCGTGGAGGTGGAACCTACATGGAAAGCCGCTCCCAGCACCAAGGGGCGGCCCTCCCTGACGAAGCAGAACCAGCTGCGTCTGCCTTTTATAGAAAGGAGGAAGACGCAGCTATCCCGGCTCATGACCACCAACCAGCATGGTGTCCGGGACCCAGCAGGAAAGTGTCTGCGGACAGGGCATCCAACCGGAAAGCATGGACAGAGGGCCAGGAGGCCTGGGGAAGAGCGAAGACTGACCAGATCCGCCCATGACTTGGCCTCAGGCCAGACTCCCGACTCCCTTCACGCGGCCGCTTCTAATGCTGCCCATCGCCTCGTCCACCGAGAGCAACAGCGAGCTGACTCAGAGTGTCATACCTACACATGTGTGCTGTGTCGGCACGGGCTCCTGGGCCCTGGAGGTCTGATGGCCAAGAGGCGTTCGCCAAGCATGACGATCACGTGTCAGCAGCGTTTCCGACAGCAGGGTGACAGCCAAGGACGTTCCGCATCGCAGTGTTCTTCTAAACATCGTCACCAGGAAATGAATCCTCAACATTGTCTCACGTGCAGGAGGGAATTCATAAGTGACAGCCTGTTGTTTGCAGTTCAAAATCAACACAGCAGGTGCTGCTTAACCACCTAGAGGCTAGAACATTAAACTGATGGAACAGACAGAAACTACTGACAGGTGCAAACCAAACTAGCAGCTGTTACCTTATTAGGTGCTTGCAAGGAATGTTTAACAACTTCAGAGTAAGAATCCTTCCTAAAACAAGAAAGACCATTCACACCCATCTGTCGTGGAATAAACAGGAATTCGGAGACTGAGTTCAGTGTCTCCAGGGCAGCTTCGAGAGTCCAGTACAAGGCCATAAGACTGAGGAGGCACCACTGGCACTGTCCGGCTCTGGACGGCTGTGTGACGCGTCCTCCTGTACCACCAGCTCATTTCATTCTCACCAGGACAGTCCTCTGCCCTCACCGTCTCTCCTGAGCGCCCTCTTCAGGTGAGAGGCCTGGAGACCGAAGTTGCTGTCCAGCCCACGCAACGGAGCCAAGTGGTGAACCCAGAATGCAGTGTGACCTCAGACCTGTGAACACGCACCTCGGAACAGTGCCTCCCTCTCTGAAACAGGTTTCTGACATTAGCAAGCTTTGTGACGACAGATAGATTGATTAATTTCTCTAGATCTCAGTTCCCTCCCAGGTAACACTCCATTACCGAGCTACACGGATGGCAAGTCCTGTTTCTTATCGAGCATTCCATCACTCTAGGAAAAGTGTATCAAAAACCAGAGCTAAAGGATATGATAGCACTGCTACGAGGTTTTTAAACACAGGTGATTAATCCTCTCGAGAATGGAAACACTGCGTGAAGAATCAATAAATAGGTAATTCATCAAACCAATACTTACTAAGAACTGACTCTGTAATAGTTTGATGGTTACGATCGATATGAAGAGAACAATGATAAAATCATCCCCCCCCCCGCCTTCATGGAACGCAGAGCCACCTGAAACAACGAGTGAGTTGGGAAGCCGTTTCAAAACTGTGTGTTAGGACAGAAACTAGCCCAGAAAGAGAGTCATGCGACAGAGACCAGCAAGGTGGGCCTGGCTCCCCGCAGACCACAGTGCTGAAATACACCTTGTCGGATGACAAGTGACGCAAGCCAACACGGAAGAGAACGATGCAGGGAGAGCTGCAGATAAACAAATATTCAAACACTACTATCCCAGAAATGAATTTGCACGTAATTGTCCAACTTCCAAAATGCAGAAGTCATCCACATGTATGATCCCGCAGCTGTGCAAGAGGCGCGCAGTGAGCGGCGTGACCGAGGCTGCGCAGGCTGTCTGACCACGAAGCGTGGACCTGTGCTCTTTGCCCCACATGCTGCCACTTCCCACACGTTTCCCGGAAGCTCGGCTGCCCACAGACACCCTGGTGCAGAAACACCTTCCAGGACACTGGACACCTGAAGGACACTGGGGAACTCAAGAGGAAACACAGGAACACGAGCTCAGAGGGAGAACCAGGAATGGACCTGCTCTCAAGCCATTTGGGAAGGCCTCCCCCGGAATCCATGCCACGACCATGTCCCGGAGGTGTCTCAAAGAAAAAGGCTTTTCCTGCAAAAAGGCAGTCAGAGGGCAGTTGTCCCCGGAGGCTGGAGAGGGCCGGCCATGGAGCCACCGAGCCCACAGCCCCGGCGGAGGAGAGCCGGCTCGTCCCATGTGTGCTAAGTGCCATTTTACTTGTGGTCCGGCTGTAACTGGTAATTTAGGGGCTTGCATGTTTTAACGAGGTCTTACCAGCCTATAATTTTTAAACCAAAAAGGCCAAACACATTTTGAGATTTCATTACTAATGCTTACATCCCAAGGACAGAAGATCAATGATTCTTTCAAGAGCCCATCACACGACACTCACTCGCTAACCGCGCGTCCGGTGGGGCGAGAAGAAACAACGCCCTTCTGCACACACAGATGAAGTGGACTTTACAGTGAGCAGGCGCTTCCCACTGTGGGGCGCTCTGGAAAAGGCGGAACTCCAAGGTGCGGAACAGGTCGGCAGCCCTGCGGACCCAGGCCGGGACGCGGCCACGAGGGGCACTCGTTCCCTCAACTTCTTTCTTTCAGTCGATCATTTCGTTTTCCGTTTTCACATATTTTTATGGATTGAACTTACTGGGATGACATCTCAATTTGTGAATATTTTCCAAATCTTCCCTGGATGCTCATTTTACCCTTTCACTCTCTTCGACACCCTGAGAGACCAAGTTCAAGGCCTGCCCACCCCATTCGGCCAGTGAGAGGCGCTGTCCCCCAACCCGAGCGTGGGCCGTGAGGTCCCCGCCCCGTCCTGGTCATTTCTGTCACCTCTGTCAGGTGGGCCTGGCCAACAGCTGGTTTATAACTTTGTTTTCTGTTAATAGTACATGGAAAATGTTTAACTCTTTAATTTTCAAAAAAGGTGAGGATTAACGGTGATTAGAATAAAATTTACATGATGTGCTTGGAAAAAACAGATTTTAATTACTTTATTAAACATTGCGTGTTAAAGCTGAAAAAAATCACATAAGAGTTTTATCTGGCTTTTTTCCCAATTATATTTGAAAATTTCAATGTTCCAGAAGACATCCAACCACAGTTTATTAAAGCTTCCCTCCTCCATGTTCTTTGGCTGTTCTTCGGGGCTTTCAGTGTCTAGAGAATAATACTGAGGAGTGTGGTAAAGGGCTTGTATCACCTAACACACGGAAAAGAGCATTTTTAAGCATTTAACATCGGTTACTGATGCTGTCTTCTGCTTTCCCTTTTGGAACTCTCCCTCAGAACAGAGTCAGGAAGTGAGAAAAGTGAAGTTGTGTAAATAAAAATGGATATTTTTCCCTTCACATCAATACCACGGACCCGAATCCACCACTCATGTGGCCTCACCCTTGACGGAACGTGGACACGCAGGGCCGGCTCGAAGTGCCCTGGCTCGGCGGCGCTGTGAGCCACCACGCAGGGCCCCCGTGCGCCGGACACCAGATATGCCCACCCTTCAAGCAGGGCCCTCCAGGAGAGTGGGAAATGAACGAGAAATTGGTGGATGCCTCGTAAACCGGCTGCTTGGCCTTGTGAACATGGCCTTGCCTTCTGGGAGGTCAATGTGGTGGGAAAACTGCAGACGAACGTGGAGTTCCAGGACATGGACTGCCTCCACACTGCGGGCTCAGGTGCACGGAGCCCCCGTGCGCCCCCAGGTCGGCGGTCACCGTGCCCACTTCCACATGCAGGGGGGACACTCGGGGCCCAGGAAAGCCGTGACTCCGTCTGATTCACAGAACCTGGGCACTGCCTCCATGAAAGGATAAAACCTATTCTTTTTCAGAAGATTTGCTTTTGTTTTTAGAGAGAGGGGAGGGAGGGAGAAAGAGGGGGACAGAAACACTGATGGGGGGGGCATCGACCGGCTGCCTCTCGCACACTGGGTATCCACCGGGGTACCTGGCCTGCGACCCAGGAGTGGGCCCTGAGTGGGAATCCAACGGGCCTCCTCTCGGTGTGCGGGCGACACCCAGCCCACTGGGCCACACGGGTCAGGGCGGGATAGAATCTGTTCTTACTGTCTGATTGCAGAGTAGAATATCATGAACATCACATTTTCCCCAAATTCCCTTCACTCAGGTCAATCGACTGTTTATGTCATTATTCATTCCCCCGTGTGTGCACAACACACGCACATGTGCATTACACATTACATGTATGCACGTGTTGGTGTGCATTAGGCCCCAAATACTGCAGCGTGTGTTTCCTAAAAACCAGGGCATCTTTCACAGCACAAGGGCCAACGCCAGGAAATGCAACCAGAACGCGGAGGCAACGCCCTCAGCTGGCCCGGGTGTTGTACACTCTGACTTGCCCCGCTGTGCTGTAACGTCCTTCATGGCTGCGTGTCCCGTCCAGGGTCCAGTCTCGGGCTGCGTGTTGCACTCATGGCTGTGTCTTCATGCTTGGCCTTCCCCAGACTTTCACGACCTTGGTGATTTCATAGAGGCGCAAAGAAAATGCCTCCAGTTGGCACTGTCTGGTGTTCCCGCGTGGACAGATGCAGAAACCAAGCCTTTTTCGTCAGGAAACATGATGAGGCGCTGAAGTCCAGGAGTCCCAGAAATCGGGGAGGCCTCAGGGGAGAGCCTTCCGAGTGCAGTGGACCAGGTCCTGACCCCCAGCTTCACCGCTGTTTACGCACACGCTCCTTCATCTATCCAAGAAGCATTTACCGAGCACCTGTTACAAAGCAGACAGTCTTCTAGTCTCTGGGAACCGAGCAGTGAACGTAAGACAGAACCCCAACCCTTGGTGGGTTCAGTACTGGGTCCTGGAACCTGGGACTGTGACTTCACTGGAAAATACGGTCTTTGCAGATGTAATGAAAGCGCAGACCCCGTGATGAGCTCACCCTGGATTGCCAGGATGGGCCCTGAGTCCAGCCGCAAGGGTCCTTGTCAGGGACAGACGAGAACACACAGACACGCAGTGGGGAGGCCATGCGAAGGCGCGGGCCAGGGCCGGCATTGGGCTGCCACGTGCCGAGGGTGTCAGCTGCCGCCGGAACCGTGGAGAGGCAAGGGCGGCGACCTTGGAGGAGTCCACACTGCTGACACCTGGATTTTGGGTTCTGCCTCCCACAACTGTTAGGGAATGCATTTTTGTCTCTGTGAGCCAGCAAGATAGTGGCACTCCGTCCCAGCCTTCCCAGGAAACGGACACCTGGAGGCCCCACTATGGCGACCACAACATGGTGGGGGAGGGCGTGCTAACGGGGCGGCCCTGGGCAGCCGCGTGAGTCCCAGTGCATCTCTCTCTCTGTCTCACCCTCTCTGCTCAGTGTGTTTATTTTACTTCATTTTTCTACTGCAGTTGCCATTCAACATTACTGTGCATTAGTTTCAGATGTCCAGCACAGTGGTCAGATAACCACATACTTCACAAAGTGACTCCCCCAATAAATCTGTTGCCACCTGGCACCGTCCACAGTTACTGTGTCATCAACTCCATCCCCTGGGCTGCACTTGGCGTCCCCGTGACTGCTCTGTGACCACCAACCTGTGCTTCTCAACCCCTCCACCTGTTCACCCATCCCTGACCCCCGGCACTCTGGCAGCCACCAGTCTGTCCTCTGTGTCTGTGAGTCCGTTTCCATGCTGTCTATTTATTTTATGAACACAATGTCTTAACCTAAAAAAAGGGGGAGTACTTTTAGCTTAAGCCATGCTGTCCTCCTACATTTCTCGGGGCCCCGGTCGTCGGACCTGCCCCCACGCCCTACCCCGTGCCCTGCCTCCTCTCCAGGGGCCCGTGGGCCTGCGCCCTCCACCTGCCGCAGCTGCAGACATGCCTTACGGCCCTGCCAGCGTGAGTCAGCCAGCCCACTGGCCGTCTCTTCAGGGCACATTCTCCGCTCCCCTGGACAGAGTCCACAAAACCTGGACTGTCTCTGTATTTCCGAGGCAGCGAGAAAACACGCTGGAGAAGAGCAGAGAGAGCGTTCCCCTTTGCCACTGGGAACAGGTGGAGTCCCGCCCAGCCGGCGGTTCTCCAGCACACACTTGGCCTCTCACCCCGCGGCTGTCACGGCACTGGGAACTGGCTGATGTGCGCTGGCACACCGGGTGGTTCCGAGTGTAACTTCAGTGCTCGATGGGGTGACTCCACGCTCAAAAACTCTGGGTCTTTGGGGAAGCTGCGTCCCAGCTATGTGCTGTTGGGAAACCTTTCTAAGCCCTAACTAGGCCACGAGGCCACCAGGGGGCAGGGGAAGGCCTTCGTTTCAGGGACTGGACCGCTGGACAAAAACCAGTGTTGCTCTGGAGGTTACTTGTTGTTCCTTGTAGTCTGGACTCGTAAGGACCTGCTGACCAACAGCGCTCAGCAATACAGACCACTCCCCACTCCACGTCCCCCCGGCATTGCAACTACGAATCTGCTACAGCTTCAAAGGTCTCCCCATCCAGCTCACTGCTCCCCAGAACGTGGTCTCTGGGGTCCTCAGGACTCTGTCAGGGGCTTCACAAAGTCAAGAACATCTTGTTTTAGATTTTTATTTATTTAGATTTCAAGAGAAGGGAAGGAAGGGGGAGAGAGGGAGGAACATCAGCGTGTGGTTGCCTCTCTCGCACCCCCCACTGCGGACCCGGCCCGAACCTACTCGCAGGCCGGCACTCCATCCACGGAGCCACACCAGCCGGGGCCATACTCTTTTTTCAAGTTAGCATGGGGCAACATACTGTGAGCACCTTTTCCCCCATAAAAGTTATAAAGATGTTTACACAGAAAGTTTAAGTAGAACTGTAACGATCACTTTATCTGAGTTCTAGTGAGAAGACAACAAACCATCACAACTGAGAAGGAAGCCGTGCCTAACCGTGGCATTAGGGACGTGAGAAGTGTTGGAAACACCTGAAACACAGATGTTCTTATAACAACACCTGGTGAATTGGAAACTAGCAGCTCAAACCAGCACTCACAGGAGACACAGCGGATTAGCACGCGGGGAACAGCCTTTCCAACACAGGCAAGAGCAACCAGCTTTGAGAAGAGATAGACTACAAGCGGTCCAGCCACAGTGCACAGACTTTTGGGCCTGCCCTCCTATCTGGAGTGGACTGAGGGGTGACTTACCACTTCTGGTCACTCTGGGAACAAATCTGAATTGAAATTGTTAGCTGGTTTCACTCAATTCCTATATAAGGGGGCACCCCCAAAACAGAATTGTCTTCTGGAGGGTGAGTCCCTTATAGTACAGGCATCCCCCACTAGGTGAGTGTTTTAGGAAGCCACCTTTATCAGCGAACCAGCTGGTGTTGTTGTGAGAGGCTGAGTTCAGCTTTGGTGAATTTTTTTTTGACAACTCTTTCAATGTGTTTGCTCATTTCATTGGCTCTTTAGTGGGTGATTTATGGGTGCACCTGCCCACACTGTGCTGAACAGCAGTTTCTGGCCAAAAGCAGCATGATACCCCTGCCCCACCTCCCTGGTCACCCAGTCTCACCCCAAGTGACTTTTTTGTTTCCTCGATGGGAAAGGTCCTCAAAGGGAAATATTTTGCCGATGTAGAAGATGTGAAACAAAAGGACAGCAGAAGCACTAAAAGGCATCAAAATCGACAAGCTCAGAAACTGCTTTGAGTAGTGGAAAAAATACCTTGATAGGTGTATTGCATCAAATGGAGAGTACTTTGAAGGTGACTGAGTTTAAACATGGAAGAATAAATATACAACTTTTTATAAATAAATTCTGGAGGTCTGGGGAGTGCCCCCTCTTATCTAAAACACTTAAAGAACTTTTTCCTTTATCTTGTACAATCCTGAGTTAAAACATTGAGAGTGACTAAAATCCAAGCTACAGAATGGAAAAAACACAGTTTTAACAATGATGATTATGTTTAGGCCAAAACCTGATGAATAATACTGTGTGATGTTCCCACTTCATTTTGTTCAAGCCAGGGAAGAAATTACACTCTTAACCTCAGATCGGGGCTAAAACAATGTTTATAAGTCAAATAATTCCCTTCATTTCTTTCATCACCCAGGGTTTTATTATAGACTAATTTCCTCTGTAATCCACACTATTTACACCTTGTATGGGACTTAGTAGAACTTTTGTTTTAAAAAAAAAAATCAGGGGTTGAAATAAATGCCAAGTATTCTTAGGCTCCAGCTGCAATTGTTCGAAGTTCCAGTTAAAGTTTCTTCTTTAAAGACCCTCCTTCGTAAGCCATCCCCGTCGCTCTCGAAGTCTGCGCTTGGCTGGACGGAGGTATCAGGCCTCCCACCCGCCCTGCGGGAGCTGCCGTTCTCATGGCTGCGGTCCCGGGAAGGAAACACTCCCCCCCTTCGAGGGGTGCTCAGCTCTCGATTTCTCTCTCTGTCCTGCTGGGGGCTTCCTGGGTGTCTCTACGAGGACTAAGGTAGACTTTCTTTCTTGTGTTTGTTTCTGGAAGCCCCTCACTGTTTGTTTGCCCCACACTGCATCGATGGGGAAGACTAACTAGATGAACCCTCATCTTCTTGGTAAAGCTGTCTCCCCAAACGTGTAACACAAACAAGCGTCCCCCTCGCCAGGTCTGCAGATGTCGTGTTGGAGTCCGTCCCGTCAGCAATAAATTATGATCCCGTGACACCTTCCCAGTCAGTCAAAACCCTCTCTAACCACTACTTCGACTTTTTGTGACCACTGCAGTGTGGACGACACTTACCCTTTCTCCATCCTGTGCCTTTGCAGTGTGGAGCTTGTGTCCCCAAAGGGCGCTTTTCCAAAGCGACTCGTGTTCCCGATGGCAACTTTTAAAGAAATCTGGACCGTTATCACCCTGCATGACAACATCAGAGCAGAGGCACTGCCCGGAAATGGGGGGAGGTTGTCGTTTCTACTTGTCCCCGTGTGAGGTACCCTCGGACAGAAGTCGCTGGGGACAGTCGTCGTTTCCTGAGTGGACGCTTCCTGACCCAGGAGGCTGGGCTCCACGTCAGCCCACTCCCCGCCGACTGCCTGTCTCCGTGGGACACAGCAGACCTGGCGCGCTCACTCAGGGGACACGTGAGAGGCAGAATTCTCGTGCCAACAACAGATGGAGCCTCGGGACTCCCTTATCCATCCATGTCCTGCTTAATCATTCTCCACCCTGTACATTTTCTGTTGAGCAGTAGCCCCATCCTCGTAGTGCCCCGCTGGGACACCTAGTTCACCAAGGGCAGGGCCGGGAGGTAGGGAAGGAGTCGGGACGCAGGCGAAAGCCAGGTGGTCTTGACCTTGGGCACTTCAAACCTCCCTGTTGCTGAAGGGCAGGGAAGATGAACTAGGATTCGCATCACTGAAACCTTCCCTCCCTCCCCGGGTTAGCCCCAAGCACAGGGCCCCACCCCTGGATGTGACCTGGGTCGGCCCACCCTTGGACTGACCGAGCCCAGCAGGGTGGGCCTGAGCGGCAGGAGTGGGGCTGACTGTGAGGCCACACTGACCGGCCTGGAGAGCCACCTCCGCTGCGGCCGCCGCCCTCCAGTTGCAGGTCCCCACGCTGCGCTTCTTGGGACACGCTGCTGCCTAGTTACCGGGTCAGCGGTCCAAGAGGACCAGGAAGGGAACAAGCCCAAAGGCTAAAACAACACGCCCCCACGAATTCATGCAGCTACTCAACAGAGGTTACTGACTGGTCAACACATATTTATCTTTCAGTGTGGAGGGTCCGCCAAACAATATAATGTGTGAATTCACTTCAGACAAATGATGAGAGCTACAAAGAGGGTGAGGACGAGGGGTGGGCAATACAATTCGGGTAAGGTAAATTCAGTGCATTTGCAGGTAAGTCTCATCACCTGTGGGCACAACCTAGAAGTTCCCTTTTCCGCATGTATTTCTAAGTTCATGAGTGTACCCATTCATTCGTTCAAAGAAACGAACACGGCGTGCCTGTTACAGACAAGGTACTAGGCCAGTTATGAAACATGAAACACAAGGGTCACATAAGGCGACTGTTTAGGAAGCGCACTGACAGCTGTACCGTGTCATACAGATGCATGGTGTCATACATCACCACAACAAAGACATCTGTGCTCCGACACACGAGTTTGGTCCGCTCTGCGGCCTCAGTGGGCTTGGTCTGTGGTCCAAGGCCAGTACTGACAGGAAGCCTCTGGAGTCAGTGCAGGAGCGCCCTGTCCTGAGTGGCCTGAAGCTCAAGTTACCAAGAGGGAGAAGGCCATGTGTTGGCGAGAATGAATTCTATGGCCAGGGCAGGAATTTGAGCCCAACCATGGCCTAAAGGTCAAGTCCCAACAGAAGAGAGGCCACGGTAGGAACAGGCCGGTATGGAAGATGACCGGTCCGGGATTGGATGAATCCACCTTATTTAGAAACCCAGTTTGCCTGACACTATTGCATAAATGCTGGTAGGAGACATGGGACCTCTGGGTCGGAAATAAAAGGCTGCATGGCACCCGTCCTTCACGAGCCCCACCGTGGTGACGTGAGGGGCTCAGGCAGACGCTGGGACGCACAGCAGGCTGGGCCCCGAGGGGGACGCGGATCTCGCGGAACCTGCCATTGTACAGCGAGAAGTGAGGAGGCCGGCTCTGCCCCAGAGAGGAGTGCCACTCCATTTCTCAAGGCCGTTTCCCAGACACGAAGCCCTAAACACGGCTCAGGTAAAGAGCGGTCACGCCTTGCTCTCCTGGGACAGTCGGCACGGTGTGTGGGGCCCGGGCAAGTCGTGAGGTGCACCTCCCGCAGGGGCTCGGCGCACACGGGGCAGGTGTGTCAGACCCAGACAGCCCCGACCGAGGGGAGCTGGAACCCTGGGCGTCTGCAGCCTGGCCGGTGCACTTGCTGACGACTCACAGAGGTCACCTCTCAACCCGAGCTGGATTTTAGAACCAGCGCATTAAAGCAATCCTTACCCCAGAGATTTTGATGAAATTGGTGTCACGTGGGCCTTTCCAGGAGTATTTTTAAAAACTGACTCTAATGTACAAAAACGTCAAGACTCCTGTAAACGGCCCGTGAGGAGTGAGAGTGTGTCTCCACCTCCCCCAAGACTAAGAATCACGTACACAACAGTCCTCACACGTCGGCGCGCGTCAGAACCCCCTGCAGGTCTCCACACCACAGGTGGCTGGGCTCTGCGCCCAGACCTGCCCACTCAGCAGGTGTCGGGCGGGGCCTGAGAACCGGCAGTTCCAGCAAGGTTCCGGGATGCTGCTGCTGGCCTGGCGCGCTCCCTGTGAGAGCCACTGACCGCTGAGCACCTCTGCCCTTGCAGGGACAAAGATGCCGACTGAGCGGGTTCGGGCCGGGTCCCCGCAGTGGGCACTGCAAACGAGCCCCCACAGGATGCCAATGCTGTTGGCTGCTGGCCCCCGTTTTGAGTAGCAAGGACCTGGGGTTCCAGCTGAAAATGTAAAGCCCAAGGCCCCGTTCCAGGCCCACTGCATCACAGTCCCCAGAGGGACGCCACCAAACAGCCCGAGTGATTCTTTCCCAGACAAGGAATAGCTTAACCTGGAGAAAAATTATGTGACCACACCTGAACTTCTCATTAGCTTCCATGCAATCCCAGATAGATGGTTTTATGATTCATGTTCAACTAGCAGGAACGCTTTAGTCCCAGCTGGAAGCTGGCGGAGGGCAGCAGAACACGCCGCCCCCCCCCCAACAGGCCCCTTTGGCACAGGAGCATCTCGAGAGGAAAGCAGCTGAGAAGCAGCAGATGCAAGACAGCGCTCTGCATGCCCCCATTTGCCTGGAAGCAGGACACGAATTCTCTGTCAGGAAGGGCAGCAATTAATCACTGACGCAGCTCTTGGCCCCGTCCGCCCAGAGGCAACTCTGGGGGATCCACGGAGCAGACCCCGCTGAAACCAGCCCTTAGANGCTGGCCTGGCGCTCCCTGTGAGAGCCACTGACCGCTGAGCACCTCTGCCCTTACAGGGACAAAGATGCCGACTGAGCGGGTTCGGGCCGGGTCCCCGCAGTGGGCACTGCAAACGAGCCCCCACAGGATGCCAATGCTGTTGGCTGCTGGCCCCCGTTTTGAGTAGCAAGGACCTGGGGTTCCAGCTGAAAATGTAAAGCCCAAGGCCCCGTTCCAGGCCCACTGCATCACAGTCCCCAGAGGGACGCCACCAAACAGCCCGAGTGATTCTTTCCCAGACAAGGAATAGCTTAACCTGGAGAAAAATTATGTGACCACACCTGAACTTCTCATTAGCTTCCATGCAATCCCAGATAGATGGTTTTATGATCCATGTTCAACTAGCAGGAACGCTTTAGTCCCAGCTGGAAGCTGGCAGAGGGCAGTAGAACACGCCGCACCCCCCCCCCCCCAACAGGCCCCTTTGGCACAGGAACATCTCGAGGGGAAAGCAGCTGAGAAGCAGCAGATGCAAGACAGCGCTCTGCACGCCCCCATTTGCCTGGAAGCAGGACACGAATTCTCTGTCAGGAAGGGCAGCAATTAATCACTGACACAGCTCTTGGCCCCGTCGGCCCAGAGGCAACTCTGGGGGGATCCACGGAGCAGACCCCGCTGAAACCAGCCCTTAGATGCCTTCGTTTCCCCTGTGTTTGCCTTCCCACAACTTGCTGCCCTTAGAAGCTCAAAGTCCTCTTTCTTTGTCTCGTCACTTCTCTAAAAACTTCTTTTGTTAAGATGCTATATAAGCCCAAGTTCAAACTATGCCTCTGAGTTACTAATTGCCGAGTACTGTGTATGCACAAGGCACACCCGGACAGACTTCTGTTCGCTTTTCTCTTACCAATCCATCTTTTGTCTAGTTTACAGAGAACCCAAGGTGGGTACAAAAAAAGATTTTTTTCCATCCCTTACACTTGGAAGGGGGGTCATTCTGCAGAGGGGTCGGCATGGAGGCCAGACCAGAGCAGCTAAGACCTAGTCGGAAAAGGCCGGTCACAGGAGCACCCTGGAAGCGGTAAACAAAATCAGAACCCGGGTTCCAACAGCAGGAGCCGGACGTGGGGCTCCTGAGAAGGACGTGCCCCGTGGAAGCAGGAGCAGGTGCTAAAAGGGACCGGGTAGACCAGCCAGAAGCCGACGGTGGAGACGGGCCGAAGGGCTTACGGAGTCGGGGGTGGGGGCTGGTGGGGCCCAGAGGCGCCGGCTCACAGACACGGGGCCACGCACCGGGGGCCAGAACCGCCCACCCCCCGTGTTCCTGCTGCCCTCACCCTCAGTGCCCTCCCCGTCTTTCCCCACATAGTAATTAAGGATCCGCCAACAAATGCTCACATGCAGCTAGCTAGCAATGCCAAATAGATCTATAAAGCAACCACTACTCTTTAAAGATAAATCAGTGCTTCTAAATTATGTTGAATGGATTTTTACACAGTTGAGTTTCTTAAAAACACATGTCACTGAGTCCTAACACTGAAAAGAAAAACATGTTTAAAAGAAGAAAAAGGAAAAACAAAAGTTATCTAAACTGTGGTTTACCCTGGCCTGTGTGGCTTAGTTGGCTGGAGCATCGTCCCATTTACATCCAGTTTACATCAGCCCGTAAACTGAAAGGTCGCAGCAGGCCGCAGCACGCATGAATCTCTCCGTGGAGCATCGGACGATGCCTCCTTCCGTGAAGGAAGCCACACGCAGCGGGCCGCAGCACGCACGAACCCATGCACACGAAAAAAACAGGCGCTCCAGAGACAGGAAGCAGTCGGGTGGTCACCATAGCAGGGACCAGGAAGGGGGTGGAGAGTGACAGCCGGCTACAAGGCTCCCCTCCGGCGTGACAGACAGGTTTTGGACTCGCCGGAAATTACGGCCACGCGATATTGTGAATGAAGGTACTGCTACCACTGAGTTCACTCTAACAAGGGTAATTTCAAGTTATATGATTTTACCTCAATTAAAAAATGCCAACCGCTATGACTTAAAAGCAAAGCAGAAATAGTTATATAGGGGCTAACTTTGTGTCTTTCTCATCATAAACTGAACTTTAAAGGGGAGAAAAATTAATATGATAGAAAATCTTATTCATTTTTGGAGAGCTAAATTTCCACGACCATATTCATTTCTTTACGTTTCAAAGGTTTGAGGAAGATGACCAAGAAGAAAAACGGAACTATCAGGAGGCAAGATCTATACCAATTAATTTTTGGTTTGCTTTAATTGAAAAAACAGATTAAATGAATCTGCATGGTTCATTTTTTCCACAGCTCTTAAGAATGTTTTTCAAAGCTAAATATAGCTGAGCTCTTTTTGCTAACAATCAGAGTTAATTCTTTTGTCATATTAAATTATCTATCTCGACATGTGCTATGAATTTGAAACTGCAAAAACAGATGACTCAAGAATACAGACCTGAGATTCCATGAAAGGGATGCAGTCAAATGTTCTGGTTTCATCTGTCACTGTTATTCCAGACGGCACTGCCTCTCCTGTTATTTCCATGAGAAAACAGAAGCGTTTTTCCAAATGGGAAATTTTAAGGATTCTCCGGCACAAAACACCATACGTGCTTCCTTGGTGATACGAAGCAGTGTCTAAGGGGCATGGAATAGCAAACACGGCTCCTTCTATGCTGAGCTCCCGGCGAAACGGCAGGGCTCCCAGAACGTGGCACAGGTGTGCACAGCAAGGTGATGCTAAAACGTGTGATCTCGTTATAGGAACCAGTATAGGGGGGAGTAGAAATGGGAGGGAGGTGGGGTGCATCGGCGGGGTGGGCTGGGAGTCAAAGACAGAAAACTGTACTTGAACAACAATTAAATAAATAAATTTTAAAAACAATAAAATGTGTGATCTCACTTATAGAAATACTCTGTCATCTCAAGGAGAAGTATCAACTGTGCTCTCAGTTAAGCCAGCTCCACAAACATTGACCCTCTAGTACAACACTTAATAGAGAATGAAAAACATAAATAAAAACAGAATTACTGGTTTTAAGAAACTCACAGTCTAACGGGACCACGGGGTCCAAACAAGCTGTAAGGAGACAGCTGTAGGGACAGCAAAGTAGAGGAATGTTACAAAAGCAGCTAAGAAGCCGCGACTGGGTGTGGAGACACTGGGAGGAAGAGGGCGAGAACCGGCCCTGGGGGGAGGGGCAGGAGCTCAACGCAGACCAGGTGGGGAAAGAGGCCTGCGGTGGTCGCAGCCTGTGTGACTCCCCTGTCGTCTGCACAGAACTACAAACAGTTTAACACTGAAGGGGACAAAGAAGAGGAGGGTGTACCAAAAAGGTGGGGGGAAAGCAGTAAAGGGACTGGGTGGTTTGGAAAAAGGAGAAGGGGAGACAAGGAAGAAGAAGTGAGCAGTAGCAGGAGGTGAGGATGGAGACGTCCGCGGGGACCGAATGGGGGAGGACATGACTGAGCTCGATTCTCCTCTTCTAAGCATCAGACAGTCACTGAAGATGCTCAGTCACCTGGGGGACAACACAGTCAGATCCGAACTTCGGGAAGGTCACTCTGGTAACACCACGGGAAAGAGCCGCGGGGAGGGGTCTGGTCACGTGGCCGCCTGTCGTGGTGTTCTGGCTGGCGACCATGAGGACATGCACCGTCAGAGGCCACTGGTGACGCCACAGAGCACACAGACCTGAGACAGAGCAGGAGGGATCTGCAGGGGACCCGCAGGGGGAGGACAGAGGAAACACCAGGCAGCATCGAGTTGTCCCGACGTGCGACCATGGGGTGGCACTAATGCAGTGACGGAGCAGCCCCAGGGTGGAGAGAGGGCCGCGCTGCTCAGCTCCCGGGGTGCTCACCGGGAGACTCCAAGCCCAGTCAAAGATGTGCATTGAGGGTTGTTTTTAAATAGTAGTTTCAGACTCAGAGGTAGATGGCATTATTCAGAGACAGAACACGAGGCCTGTCTGGAAAAAGCCCAGCCATTGTTAATACAGCGACAATGGTTTCTGTGACACCATCACCTGGTAGCCAAGAAGAGTGGACTGGGATGCGCATGCGTGAACAATGAGGACTTCACTGCACCAGTCAGTGGGGGAGGTAGCCGCCGTTGAGTGAGCGTGTGCACTGTGTGGCCGTCACAGTCAAAACGACTGAATTCACCACTGCTGAGCACCAGGGGAAACGCACGAGACAGGGGCCCGGAGACACACGCCAGGTTTGGTGATTATGAGGTGGACAGTGACAATCTCAGGGGAAGAGGGAAGTCGGATTTCAAGTTGCAAAGGGAGGGGAAGAAAACAAAGGTGTCTTATTTTATTATTTTGTATTTACTAAAATGTTTACAATTTATTTTATGAAGGTATTATTCCAGTAAGATGGTGAAGAAGACAGAAACAACAGAGGCATTAGCCAAGGAAAGAAAAGTTCCAGAGTGTTAGGCTTCTTTTTAATACTTTTAATGTCGGGTCACTCTTTTTTTAAAGAAAACAAAGTCATGGCAGTTTTTCCTCTAAAACGTTCCTGGTAGCAAGACAACCCACTGCTGAAAATCTGGAAGTCATTGGAAACAGGAAGTGTTAGAGTTTCCGGACCCCCCCCCTCCCGTGGCAGACGGCCAGGCCGCTGGGAGCAGGGCCCCTGATGACCGCCGGCGCGGCCGAGCGGCGGAGCAGCCGGTACACACCTGGCGGAGTGCCGGGACGCCGTGGAGGCGGGGGCGCGAGGGGGCCGGGAGAGGCTCTGGCACTGCCTGTCGGGACTCAAGGCCTGGCTCCGCCACTCTCTGTGACCTTGCCTGAGTGACCGACACGGCCTGCGGTCCCAGTTTCTCTCCTGTGACACTCAGTGTGCATGATGAAACTCTGCCAGGAGTGAACGAGTTAGTGCTTCGCTGGCAGTCAAAGGTTGGAGCGACGGTATGACTCAGTGCCCCTCGACAGAAGATGGAGACGATACGGCCCATGCACAGCTGTCAGCCTGGACCACGAGGGCAGTGAAAGAAGAAGCAGGCTAAAGACTGTCAGGGGCCACAGGACCCCAGGGCCCCGTGGGAGAACAGCAAGGGTTACAACTTGGAGAAAGGAGAATGGAAGAATGACCTGGCACGCCTGTCTGGCAGCCTAAGGCAGGAGGGAGGAAGGGGACAGAAAAGAGCTAGGAAAGGGACAGAAGGAAGAGGAAACGGACAACAAAAGGGAGGGAGGAAGAGAGAGAGAAGAGGGTGAAGAACAAGGAGATGGGGAGAGAGCGCCAGGGAGGAGCGGAGGGGAGGGACCCCTGAGTTGACATTCTGTCCCTGCCTCTCCACAGCCACAGTGTAATGACGAATGGCACACTGAAAGTGAACAGATGTGTTTTCAGAAGGTAACAGTACTTGTCTAGCATTGAGACAACTTTTTCTGCCTATTTATCACATGAAAAACAAAGAAAGCATTGAAGCGATATACACAGCAAGACACTTTACTTAGATTTCTGACTCTGCAGTCGTCCGGTTCTTTCCTGAAGAAGCTGTTACTAACTGTGCCGACTGCACAGTGCTCCGAGGCCGTCGTGTTTAGAAGGGTGTTTCTCAGCAAGCTTTTGAAAGCCGTACAAATGAAAAAGACCAAGACCGCCATCGCTCCTTCTACAAATGCTTAAAGGACAAAAGACGCCAGATGAAGTCACACTAGCGAACGATCAGAAGGGGCTTTTCCCCAACCTAACAAGGGAGATTCGTACGGCACAAACCCTACGTGAGGCCACAAACGGGCTAAAACACATACGACATATCCAAGGACTCTATAAGGCTTTCATCAAAATACCTCAATTCCTTTTTCTCCTCTCATGAAAAAGAAATAAGTGTTAAATATCATACTATTTAAATTCTACTGTATTTCGTTATTTCCTTTTTCAAAAATTTTATTTAAAATTTTATCAGATATTGGATTGGCCAAAAAGCCCATATGATTTTATATGTAGACTAAAAGACACATTTTTCATTTTCAGCAATAACTTGATTGACTTGGGCAGTCTGAGTATGTCAGCTATCTGCCGGATGGTAGAACACCGACTATTGTCTGGACAGGATCTCCGTCAACTCCAACTGGCCCGCCCGACCGTGGAGCATCACCGAGGGGGAAATCTCCAGCACGAAACCATTTCTGACATGTTTGGTCGCTCACAACACCTTCTCCATACACGGCACAAATCTTTTTTCACGTTTCAGTTGCATTTTTACCTTCCTTGAAATAATAAAGCACAATATGCCAAAAATGTTACCTATTTTCTTCCTCTTCAATATCAAAATGGCTGCACAAAAATTCATCAATTTTGGTTTGTTTAAATGCACACTGATATGACAGCCGTCACAATAGAATCTAACAAAATCATTCCCAATGAAGCTAAAGACAGCTAAGCGCCATAGGAGCCATCGTACAGAAGAAAACAAACGAAGCTTTTAGCCAAGCCAAAGCCTGTAAGTTGAAAGCATTTTACAGAGAAGACCCACACACTCACCACCTAAACTCTTCTGTGGACTCCAGTAGCTAACCTAAGAAGTCAGCCAGAGAGGTAACCTTCCACGGCTCTCTCCATTTTCATAAGTCACACATGGAGCACTTTTTAAAATTCCTTGCTTTACAAAAATTGAATCAAATGACCTTACTTTGCTGTGTAAATGTCCCCTTTCAGTCTGCAGAGGTCTTGTGTGGTGTTACGTAATCATGGGAGTAGGCGCCCATGACCTTTGACACGATGCACCTTAATAAAGGGGGCCACCGCCTGTCCCAGCCACGAACGCCACTGAGTCCTGTCCGCCCTGGGAAGCCGTGTCCTCCTCAGGGGCTTTACATGTTGGCGAAGAGCTGGGACCTGAACTGAGACCACCGAGGTTTTGTCACAGCCCTGCCACTTGTCAGTGCTGTGACCTGCAGCCCTCGGCCTCAGTGACTCAACCTGTCAAATGGGGAGAATGGCATCTCAACAAGTAGCTGTGGGAATTAACTAAGCTGATGTAAAGTGTTTACTCCTGGGGTTAGCAGCCAGCAAGTACCCCAGAAAAGTATGACCTCTATTATCCTGATTATTAGGGAGCTGGACCAGATCCATGTGCTTAGAGCAATACACCTCCTACCAGGGAAAGAGCAAATTCCCCCAGAGTCAAGCTTGCCTTTCCAGGCACTAGGATGACACATGTCAGATATGCGGAAGGTTGCAATGCTCCTTTGAAGCATCATCTTAATTGGGTTTTAAAAATTATTTATAATAATAGCCCGAGGGTAAGGGGACTATAAATGAATACTTTCACTTTTGCAATTTTTAATGGTGAATTTTAAATAACACTGCTGTAAACTACAAAATATTTCAGCCGATTCCCAAATCCCCAATAACTTTGCAATAAGTGAAGGGAGGGCATTCGAGAGAGGCTCGGAGCAGCCGTCCAGCCGCTGCGTGGGCGAGCGGCCTCCGCGCCCCGGACCACCGGCCGGACCGGCTCTTTCGGTACCTTCGGTGTGGCCGTTGAGGGGCCGACGGCAGACCTCCCGAGCTCCAGCACTTCTCCGGTAGACACTGGAAATGCTGACTATCACTCGTGTCAGAAGCTGCTTTACTGAAAAATGCAGATGTGGAGAGCAAACGTCTGCATTTCAGTCTCTTCTACACGAGGCTCCCTTGAAATACAGCAAGAGTGGTCTCGACAGAGAGCCCAGAGACACCGGCTGCGTGGGCTTGGCGGGCCCCGGCATCCCCTGTGCGCGGGGTCCTTGTCTTCACACAGGAGAGACTGGGGACTCTCAGTGGGGGCCCTGCAGGCTCCTCATGGGCATAATTTCCAAAGAGGTGAATAGTTTGTATTTTCTAAACAGAAAATACCAAAATCACCCGTGTTCCTTTTTTTTTTAAAATGGACCGCCCTCTCTGAGAGCATGCTTGAAAGAAAACACGGGTGAAAGGCATCTTGATGGCCACTGGCTGGAGGGAAATAGACTGCAATTAGCAGCTGGAATCAATATAAAATTAAGTCACATCGTAAGAATATTCAAATATTTCCCTAGGCACAGAAATGGAACTTCCAGGATTATCATTTTTTAATTGTAACGACTTCAAAATGCACATGGTTGGTAACCATGTGAAAAATAAAGCCGAGCACATCGCTAATAAAATTTGTGTTACATGTAATCAGCAACTACAGAAAGCAAAGCCTTCTGTGAGTTATCTTCAAACACTCAGACTAGGTTTCACTTCATAACAGCCAAACTTTCTGTCATACAAACGCCCAATCCTATTCCTGTCCTGGTGAAGTCAAACAGCTCAGAAACACCTCTCAAATCCAGCATCGTCCTCTCTGCACCCTCAGGGGAGGAGGGAAGGCCTGGCCTGAGGTGGGGGGGAGGCACAGCCTACACTCTCAGCGCGCACACCAGGCTTCTCTGTGCTCTGACCCAACACCGAACTTGGGACGAGGTAGAAGAACCATACAGGCTGCGCCTGTGTTAAGTGTAAAATCACTACGGATAATTACACAATCCTGCCCTTACCCCTGGTGCACGGCAACTGCATGTTTTCCGGGTGGTCCTGACCGAAGCAGTCCCCACTGACTGGAAGGAGTTGCCCCCTAACGTGGGCCATCTGCCACCCCTGAGCTTTCTGGTTGCTCTGGGTCCTCTCCGGGTCTTTAATCAACCTCCAAGTCCTTTCTGAACGAGCTCTAACTAAACATTGTGCTTTAAGTGCTGAGATTAGTGAGCCACTCACTGCTCCAGGGAACCCGGTGTTTTGGGAGTTTCTCAGGCAACAGTTAGTCTCTACCAGCAGCAAGTCTGTTGGAAAATGTGAGCCGGGAACCTCGAAAACCTAATAAGTTAAAGGAGACTCCACGTTTGAAGATTAAGGGTGATGGAGAGAGGCAGTCAGATGCACGCTAATGAGATGCAACGGGGTGTGCTGCCTAAGGCAGAGTCACTCAGAAAAGCGGAAACCAAGGCAATTTCACTTGATTAAATAGGTCTTTTTGTGTGTTTGCTTGTTTGGGTGATGCTGGTTTGGCTTTGTTTGGTGCTTTCGGTGGTTTTTCAACGCAGTTTAACTGCTGATCTGCCCAAAGGTCCAGCCGGAGGCGACTCGGAAGCCACCGGGTGGCCCTGGCAGTGGGGGAGGGGAGTGTCTGGGGCGCAGAGGAGGGCAGAGGGGGACAAGGCAGCAGGCCTGGGCCTCGCCCCTCCCGTCACCTGGGATTCTGTTGCCAAGACTCTTCCTGGGGCTACTCACTGCCCCTCTCTACTATTTAATCTCTACTATAGACCGACCTAGAAAACAGAGGTTCTTCTTAACAGAATATTGTCCATTGTAGTATTGCTTTTTCTTTTAAGACCTGCAAAGGCTTGCTTAGACCAGGAACCCAACCCTCCTAGAGAGGGTTCTAGCCTTCTCCTGGAATTCCCGGTGGGCGGGGCCTGGGGGGTGGAGGCCCAAGTCCTGCAGTTTGAAACCCTCGCTGGAGGCTGGGAAGCCGCCCTTGTCCCCGCAGGGTCCCGTCCCTGAGGCAGAAGTGGGTCACAGAGATCAAAGCGCATCGACTGACCTGACGCAGTGCTGACTGAGGACGCGCAGAGAGCAGCAGCAACCCCAGAGCCTTCACACAAGGACAAGGGGGTACGGAGGGAAGGCTGGGAAGGGAATGAAAGTGGAACGAAACCGCACGTTCACGCAGCCCCCCGCCCACCAGGGAGGGGGTGATGTCCGGGGTGCAGAGCATGTTCCTTTGCTGTTTGTTTGGGTGGAGAAAAGTCAGATTGTGAAGAGGGTACAGTTCTAAGCCCCAAAATAATTCAAGGAAAGAGGCGCAGCTCACGGAACTCTCAACACTTGACCTTGCCTCCAAGACAAGCCAGCCTCAGGAAGCTGGTACCCAGTAGAAAACACACACGGGCAGAGGCTCACCACTTTGGTGTGCCTTCTCACCCCACCTTCTCTTAACACGTTCATGCTGTTCCTCGTCTCCTTCAACAGCCACCAAGAAATAAAAGCTTTGTTTTTCTTCCCTTTTTTTAACCAAGGTAGCTACAGATTAAGGAGGTGCTTTATTTTGTTTAATAGGGTAATTTGAAAAACAATCCCTTGAGGAATCAGAGTGTAACCTTTCTATTCACCCAAAGGAGAGCATAAGCGAATGGAGATTTCCAAACTGCATTGGGTGACCGGCTGCGAGAGGGCAGCGTCCACTCACCAGCGAGAGCTGTGGCTGCGGTGCTTCCCACGGACAAGCGGCCGGTGCTGAAGGAGTACAAAGCTGGGGATAATCTCCTTAAAGGTGCAAAGAAAATTCTCCCTCCGGGTGTGACAGAAAGTGGCCCTTCTGCTTGTCTTAAGTCCTCGGGGAGCAGAGTTCCTGGTGCTTTACAAAATGAAATTTTTAAAAAAATCCATATATGCAACTTGCTTTATCTATCCAAGCAACTTTGGAAGCCCAAGAAAGAGAAGTATCGTTTTTTGTTTTCTCTGATCGAATCGTCCCTCTCATAAACCCGCCCTCCCTCCTTACCATTCTGGGGTGCCCCCTGTGCTACAGCCAACGAGAGGGGGGGGCCTCCGTAAGTCAAAAAACGGGACACTTTGGCTTTTTATTTGCTTTTTAAATAAGACTTCGTGAAGACGACTTGAGTGTGTAAATTTCTTTGGTGACTGTGTAAATTTGAGTGCGTAAATTTCTACTTCTCGGCTGTGCCTGTTGGAAACGAGCACCGTGTGGGGGGGGTGCAATTGTTGGGAAGATGCCCCCGGTCAGCCAGCTGCCCCCGAAAAACACCTCAAGGGACAGTTCGGACAACAGGCCTTCTGGGTCCCAGGCCTTGGCTGCTGGAAGAATGGAGAGAGCTCACCTGTAACTGTCAATTCTGGGAGATTAAAGAAACAACTGAGTCTCTTTTCCCTAAATTATTAAGGTTTTCAGGTAGGGTGAGATTATTAAGAGGGTATTTTTCAAAAAATTCCCAAACTCTGGCGCAGGATCCCAGTGTCCCCAGAATGTTTTCACGAAAGAGTGGTGTTGAAGAGAGAAGTATAATTGTTTCAGTTACACGCTATAAACAGTCTCACTGACAACGAGCCTCCATAAGGGCATTTATTTTGGTGAAATGAATTGGCCCTGATGTGGAGAAGGCGACTTGAGGGAAAGGACGCCAAGGAGGAGACACAGGAACACAAACTGAACAGGAACGAGGAAGGGGACGGGCCGATAATTGATGCCGAGCTTCCAACGACACGCAGCAGCAAGCGACACTAAAACCGAGTTGCAGAGACACATTTAATGTTTCCCTCGGAGTCTTACGGGACTCTGCACTCCGTCTCATACCCTTTACAAACTGTATTTGACGTGCGATTCTGGGCGTAACGAATTCGGAATAGCTTCCCCACGCCTGGCCCTGCTGCACAGGTTTACACAGACACGGGATAAAATGATCGATAAATGGATACCAGCACGAGAATGAACTCTGCACCACATACTCACCACTGCAGACCCACTGTGCCCACCCCCGCATTTTCTCTTCCTTTGTTTAGATTCCTGGGGGGCCATAAGACAATACTTGACGTTCCACGTCCACGGCCGGTCACTGATTTGACAAACGCTGTTCTGGAGACTGTTTGCCAGTCTGTTCAGACTCAGTCTCCACTGGTGAGCTGGCCCTGGCTCCTCCGGCCCAGGGAGCGCCGGCTGCTGCGCTTCCAGGAGGCTTGGAGCCGGCTGGCAGCCCACTGGCCATCAGAAACGTCCACAGGAGGGAACGCGCTCCATGGTCCCTGGTCACTGTGGAATGCCATGACATGAGCCCTGACTGTCAGCCCCACCCCAAGGACCGATGCACAGACACACAGCAGCACAGTGCTGGTCGGAGCTGTCAGCCGGCCTTTCCACAAAACACCAAGGAACATGAAATCTATTACATATGCAATTCAGTAATTGCAAAAAAAAAAAAACCCTTTTAAAACATTTCATCTTTATTTTTAAAAATCAATAATTTAAAGATCTCAGGAATGGTCATATCAGATTAGGCTCTGCTCTAAACAGTCGTACTCATTTTGAAGTTGGAAATCACATCCTTTGAAGTACGACACTCGCTTTACTCTGACACACCGGCAGTGGGTCTGTGACACACCGGCAGTGGGTCTGTGACACACCGGCAGTGGGTCTGCAGGCACGCCGGCCCCCAGCCCCCTGCTGTGCACCCAGTCTGCAGGATGTAGCTCTTCCCAGTTGTAACTTGACATTCTGAGAACATATTTATCTTAGGAGTAACCTTGTGTGTGAAAAGAGTTTACGTTATTAGTCATTTAGCATCATTTTGTTGAAGACAATAGTCAAATCAACAGAAACTGCAGTGAACATAAAGGTGGAGTTGAAACCCCTGAGGAGGAGAGGGCGTCGCAGGCCCAACCTTGTTTGGTGGCAGCTGTGGTCAGAGAGGACTTCCTGGAGGAGGCCACGTCCAGGAGGAGCCCTGCAGAGAGTCCACACCACAGCAGCTGGGCCGTGAGCACCCATCAGTTCCCAGGGGACAACCAAAGAGGTCGACACCTTTTGCACACGAGCCTATTAAAGTTGCACCCGATTAAATCCTTACAGGAGAGACAGCCTGCTTCGTTGGCTGTGGCTTCCGTTTTGCATGTGGGCCCCGCACGAGGCCAGTGCAGACGCTGCCTCTGCTGAAAACTGGGCCCAGTATCTCCGCGTGATGCATGCCCTGTGCCTTCGTGCAGCGCTCAGCACGTTCAAACACGGGAGGGAGCAGCGTGGTGTGAGTCTTAAACCTCGCTCCCCCCGCCCCTCCTCGGCTCTGGCCCAGTGTCCCTCAGGAAGGGGGCTGCAAAGGGACCCACTGCCGCATCGGGACACTGGAAGAGGATCCATTAAACACCCTCCCAGTGACCCCGCTTCTGCGGACCGAGCAGCAGGCCCAGAGGCACGTCCCGCCTCCACCCTCGAGCGCAGGCACCACAGAGGCCCCGGGCCCCTTTCCAGAATCATTTCTGGCCGGTTTTCGGGGCCTTCGGCGCTGCGGTCCACGTTCAGTCACTCCGCGCTCTGCCTGTTAACCGCCCGCCGTGGGCTGTGGGTCCCCGAGAGCCCTTTGTTCCAAACGCTGGGACCCCGACCATCTCCCCCGGCCACGTGCCGCCGGTGCTTCAGACTCGGCACGACCAGCACCAAGCACCGGCCGTGCAGGGGAACCCAGTCTTCCAGGTCAGGCCAGGCGGGGACGGGTCGGCGAACTGCCGCCTCCTCTCTGACTCGCATCCTCATCGCTGCTTACAATTCTTCTCTAGGTTGGCTTTTAAGTAAATCAGTATCTGTGTAAAACTGTAGACACGTAACACTACGGACGTTCTTTCACTCATTCCCGTCCTCCTGGGGACTCGGGCTCTGGAAACCCCCAGAGCACAGTGGCTTTTCCTGGGAGTGTGCTCGAGCCCCCAGCCGCTGCCGCCCGGCGCTCCGACAAGGCCAACAGGCAAGACCAGNAGGAGGAGAGGGCGTCGCAGGCCCAACCTTGTTTGGTGGCAGCTGTGGTCAGAGAGGACTTCCTGGAGGAGGCCACGTCCAGGAGGAGCCCTGCAGAGAGTCCACACCACAGCAGCTGGGCCGTGAGCACCCATCAGTTCCCAGGGGACAACCAAAGAGGTCGACACCTTTTGCACACGAGCCTATTAAAGTTGCACCCGATTAAATCCTTACAGGAGAGACAGCCTGCTTCGTTGGCTGTGGCTTCCGTTTTGCATGTGGGCCCCGCACGAGGCCAGTGCAGACGCTGCCTCTGCTGAAAACTGGGCCCAGTATCTCCGCGTGATGCATGCCCTGTGCCTTCGTGCAGCGCTCAGCACGTTCAAACACGGGAGGGAGCAGCGTGGTGTGAGTCTTAAACCTCGCTCCCCCCTGACCGCCCCCCCTCGGCTCCTGCCCAGTGTCCCTCAGGAAGGGGGCTGCAAAGGGACCCACTGCCACATCGGGACGCTGGAAGAGGATCCATTAAACGCCCTCCCAGTGACACCGCTTCTGCGGACCGAGCAGCAGGCCAGAGGCACGTCCCGCCTCCACCCTCGAGCGCAGGCACCACAGAGGCCCGGGCCCCTTTCCAGAATCATTTCTGGCCGGTTTTCGGGGCCTTCGGTGCTGTGGTCCATGTTCAGTCACTCTGCGCTCTGCCTGTTAACCGCCCGCCGTGGGCTGTGGGTCCCCGAGAGCCCTTTGTTCCAAACGCTGGGACCCCGACCATCTCCCCTGGCCACGTGCCTTGGGTGCTTCAGACTCGGCACGACCAGCACCAAGCACCGGCCGTGCAGGGGAACCCAGTCTTCCAGGTCAGGCGGGCGGGGACGGGACGGCGAACTGCCGCCTCCTCTCTGACTCGCATCCTCATCGCTGCTTACAATTCTTCTCTAGATTGGCTTTTAAGTAAATCAGTATCTGTGTAAAACTGTAGACACGTAACACTACCGACGTTCTTTCACTCATTCCCGTCCTCCTGGGGACGGGCTCTGGAAACCCCCAGAGCACAGTGGCTTTTCCTGGGAGTGTGCTCGAGCCCCCAGCCGCTGCCGCCCGGCGCTCCGACAAGGCCAACAGGCAAGACCAGTCCATGCAGGCCAGGGGCCCCCTGGGGTGGGCATGGCCGTGCCCTCCACTTCTTACCACCCGTGAGGCCAGGGGCCAAGCGTCAGGTGCCGCTGCTGCCCAGAGGGGGACTGACTCGCAAGGGTTCCTCGCCCTGTGCCCCGGACTCTGAGCAATCTGAGGCCATGCGTCGTAACACTAACACCTGAGAGTGTCCAGGTGCACTAGTCCACACTGGACCCCAATCGAGTAACTCCCCAAGTGGGCCGAGCCAAACCGAGCCTCCGGTCCCCTTCCCGGGCTCTGTGAACTGACGGCGGGGAGGCAAAGCCCTTTACCTCCAGCCTCTGGCCCTAACCGGCTGGTGCTTCAGGCTCTGGGTCCAGCTCTCTCACCTGGAGACCCACTATTAAACTGCCAGGGAGCCTTGCGGAGACTACATACCTGTACAGACCACCTAGCAACGTAATCATTCTCTGCATGTGTTTGGTGCTTCACTACGGAAAAGCCAGCACAGGCCCCAGGGAGCCCTCTGCTTCCAGGCTGGGTCCCGGCGGGGCCCAGGAGGACCGTTAGGCAGAAGCAGCAGCCCCTCACAGGTGGCCTTACCTGTGATGCAGCACGTCAGTTCCAGACACGCCCACCGTCCCCACTGACAGTAGGTGCACCGGGCGCCACATGACGCAGAGCCTTCGCGCTGCCGCAGCAGCAGCTCGGTGTTCTCCTTGAGAACGGGACTGGGCGCCCCCGCCCATTTCACCGCATGCCTCTTAGTCATATGAAAATCACAGCGCCGACGCGTCTGTGCTCTCGGTCCCCGCCGGCAAGTCCGCACGGTCAGCAACCGGCACCACCGCTTACCCTTAATATTGTTCTCCGGACGTCCCTCTGAACCAGGCAAAGACGGATAATTCTTCCTGTTTCTCCATCTCCCTGTCCTTTGGGCTGCTATTTTTCAGAACACTTAATTTATAAAAGAACACCCTCTCAGAAGTGATGAAGCACAAGAATTTAAACCCTTTAATTGCTACATTTATTTCAGATCTTACGACACTGAATTCTGATTTAGTGCTTGACACTCTCCACTAACATTCCAAGAATTATTTTAGCCAGCACTGATGCAAACATCAAGTTGAAAGTCGGCCACAAGAAGTAGCAACATTTGCACGCACGTTAGGCCCTGCTTCGCGCTCAGGTGCCTGGGAGACCGCTGGGGAAGGGTGCTCACACTGTCGGGCAGCCTCGGTTTCCACTGTGCCACACATCTAAACAACGACACGGCGTTCTCAGCATCTCCTTACTGGACTTCCATTTAACGAGACGCAGTGCACCTATGAGTGTGTCGGCGCATATCTCATTTCCCCACACCCATGACATCGTGCTTGTCAGTCCCGGGCCGGCAGTGGAAGGAAGGTCTGCACNTGGGCTGCTATTTTTCAGAACACTTAATTTATAAAAGAACACCCTCTCAGAAGTGATGAAGCACAAGAATTTAAACCCTTTAATTGCTACATTTATTTCAGATCTTACGACACTGAATTCTGATTTAGTGCTTGACACTCTCCACTAACATTCCAAGAATTATTTTAGCCAGCACTGATGCAAACATCAAGTTGAAAGTCGGCCACAAGAGGTAGCAACACTTGCACGCACGTTAGGCCTTGCTTCGCGCTCAGGTGCCTGGGAGACTGCTGGGGAAGGGTGCTCACACTGTCGGGCAGCCTCAGTTTCCACTGTGCCACACACGTAACCAACGACATGGTGTTCTCAGCATCTCCTTACTAGACTTCCATTTAACGAGACGCAGTGCACCTACGAGTGTGTCGGCGCATATCTCATTTCCCCACACCCATGACATCGTGCTTGTCAGTCCCAGGCTGGCAGTGGAAGGAAGGTCTGCACACTGTCCATGGGAGCGTCTGCCTGATGGCACCACAGCCGCACTGGGGGACGCTGCTCAGTGCACACAGACAGGCCAAGCGCCACCAAAGGTGAGCAAGAGTCACCATGCATGGTCTGTGGTGGCACCAGTCACGGGTGCAAAACAATCCCACAAAGTAAAGGAAATTCACTCAAGGGAAATACACAGTATTTCATTAACTCTTCCTCTGGTAATTGGTGTCTTCTGATAAAATTCCAGAAATGTCCCACGGTACACCCACGATTGTCTCGGCAGCTCCGTGTGCCAGGGGCACAGCCAATGGAGACACGCGTTTGGTTCCCTCTGACCCACTCGGAGGCAGGCAACCCGGGACCCTTGATCAGTACCTCGCTTTCAATTAGTGGGAAATGTTATTCCAGTAACTTGGCAGTGCATTAAAACTGATGTCAGGAAATTGCAGACTCTTTCCAAACAGCTTCAGTTGGATAAGCTGGGAGGCAGAAGCCTGCCTTCACCCCGGAGAAGTCACAGCCTAATTAAAACCGATGAGATCGCATCAGAAATGCTTGTTTCGACAAGCCTTTTCTGCCACAGTTACGGAGTCTGCTCTGAAATACAGTCAGCAGTCTTTGGGAAATGGTTCAGTGTCTTAACTACATAAACAGCTTTAGCATGTTCTCACAACGCTTTCTAAGGCTAAGGCTATGGGTGGAAAGTCTCGTTTCGGTCTCTGGGGTCCAGGCGGCCTGTATGTTGAGCACTCGGGCGCAGAGTGAGAACGGCAGTGTGATGGGGGGGGGGGGAGCACTGACTTAGGCATTTTCATGGGACTGGTTCTAACCGGAAGTATCTCGTGACTCGGTCCCCGCTGCCATCCCACCGTCCCTCAGTTCCCATCTTCATTATTTCTGACGTGGCCTCCCCTCCAGTCCTGGGCCCCCGCCGCCCTCCCCAACCCCCCCCCCCGCCCCCGACTGATCCGCAGGCATCGGCCCTGGGACGCCTTTCCTTAAAGCTGCGCGCTTGTCCGACTGCCTGGGGTCCTCCGAGTTCAAGCTCCTAACGCGATAAACCAGTTTCTTCACAATTCTCTCCGGCCTGCTTCCTCCAGCTTCTCTTCAACCGTCCTGTAGTGACGGTCTCCCCAAACTGTCATTTTCGTCCCAGTGGCGAACACCACAAGCCGGGCTCTCATCCCAGAGGTACTGCCCTCCAAGTGTGTGAGGCAGAGACTAAGCACTGAACTTCTCCGAGCTCCAGTTCGCCATCTCGCAACGGGGATCAAAGGCTTGCTGCTCGTATGGAGCGACACACAACCCCCAGGAAGGAGCAGTCAGTGTTCACCAGGCACATAAACACTGTTCGTGCTGAGGTCCACGCCTGCACCCAAACCCGCCGCCTCACCCGCCCCTCCCACCAGCATGCTTTCCTCCACGACGCACTCCTCCTTGTCCCCCGAAGTCCTGTTCCAGCGGCAGATGCCCCCGAAAGCCTTCCTTCCCCCTTCACTTAGAAAGGGGCAGCCGCGCCCACAGCCGTGCCCTGCGCCTTCGCAGAGCCGCGTGTATGTGCACAGGAGGCTCCGGCGGCTCTGTAGCCGGAGCAGGGTGGGCCCTGACAGACAGACAGCAACGTGCGGACGTGAGGACACGGAGAAAACACCACGTGACACGCAGGCAGAGACCGCAGTGACGCCACTGCCGGCCAAGGAACGCCGCCGGCCTGTCCCAGAAGCAGAGAGGCAAGGACGGGCTTTTGGAAGGAGTAGGGCTCTGACGACCCCGTGGTTTTGGACCTTCGGCCTCCAGAACTATAACACGATAAATTCTGTTATTTCAGTGTGTGGTACTTTGTAATGAAAGCCTTAGCAAACGACCTCATTTTCCCAGACTCAGGAAAAACTCCAATATACTTGTGGTGAAGCTCAAGTGGCTTAATGACCTTCACCGAGTCCTCCTCGGGGCTCACACAGGGAAACGGGGACGCACACAGACGGCCGTGTTCGATCACCGAACGTTCTGACTCTACTCCTGGTACCATCTAGAAATTGCAGGCGACAGAGGCTCAGGACTTAGGAAACTTTGCTACGTTCCTCCTTGCCCTGTAACCTACACTGATTGCCTGTAAAATGGCAGCTACTGTTAACCGTCGGGCAGCGACACGGAGTCATTCAACCAGGGAGTCATTAAAACTGCACAATTATTCATTTCTATGCGTCATCTGTGATCTAAGAATATTGCGTCTAGAACTTTAGAAAATATTTTTAAAGCATTTTTATTAAAACATGTTTGCTCTTAGTATTCTATTGATCTATTATAATGCAGTTATGCTAACGTGGCCCTTACCTAGAAACATTAATTTATGCAAAAATAACAGTGTAAAGATAGATAAAACTGATCTGATATTCCAGGCCAGAATCAAGGCCTACTCCCTACTTTAGTAACTATATTTAAGAAGGAAGGATACAATTTCCAGAAGAATTTGGAAAGAGAAATGCAATTTCAGTCAGTGTGGCTAGAAGGGATGTTCATTGTATAATTGAAAGTTCCAAACTACGCAGGGAGGGCAGCGAGCCACACTCTTTGTTGCCTAAAATAACACATTATTATACAGTAAAGAGATTTCACTTTTGGAGCACGGAAAACCCAAGGCTCTGAAAGCATGCCTCTGAAAGCTTCCTCAGCTCCAACTTTAAGAGCAGGCGATGGCGGTACCGAATCTGTCCTCGAGTAGGAACCTCGGTCCTCCCTGAGCCGAACCCCCAGTTTTCTGACACCCCCATGGGACGCCTGTTCTAAACTGAGGGTCCACGTCTCGCCGTGCAGGTCTGTGGACGCCGGGCCCCGCAGGAAGGAAGCCAGTGTGGCGCAGTCCGGCGCTCCAGCTGCAGGGCTCCTGTGGGTGTAGGCGCTCCACCCAGTCGCCCGACAACCCGCCGTCATCCACAATCACGGGTTATGCTTTATCCCCAACCCACCACGGCTCTGCTGCGGCAGCTCGGGTAAGTGATTTTTCTGTAAGCTTCTCTCACTTGTAAGCAAGGGATCTGCCTCCTGGGATCCGCGGTGAGGATTAAAGAGGAGAGCGCTCGGGGTGCTTAACCTAGAGCCTGGCACAGACAAGTCGATTGCTGTTTCCATCACCATCATCACCATCACTTCTGAAGCTAGGTAATACAGCGAGTGAGCAAGCTGAAGGCAGGGCCACGCCTGATACTCAGTGGACGCCTCACACCAATGTTCTGCACCAGTGACCAGACCTCCGGGCCAAGTCCAGCCCAACGCCGGCTTCTGCGGGGCAGTGTTCGCTGGCCACAGCCACTCTCTTCTCATCCTGTGGCCCACCCCTACTCCCCCCAGAGATCTGGACACTTGTAAAGAAGAGACCACTTAAGTCTGCAGACCCCAGAATGTGCATTACCTGGCCCTTGAAAGACTCAGTTTGTCGACCCTGCACTGGGCCCTTGGCACCTAAAGTGTTGCCCTCGGTTCGTTGGAAAGGGGCAAGCAGGTCCCCCAGACCTGCTGGGTCAGAGTCTGGTTCCCACAAGCCCTCGGCCACTTCACGGGCACAGGAAAGCTGGCACGGCGTCGGTCCAGGCCAGAGGTCAGCCATTTCTTGCGTGAAGGGCCAGATGGTAAACATTTCCACCTTTCGGCCAGTATTAAACTCTGCCTTCCTAACTTGAAGGCAGCCACAAACAACATGGGAATAACAGAACATTGTTCTGTACCAATAAAACTATTCATGGAAACTGAAATTTTAATTCCATTAAATTTTCATGTGTCACAAAGCATCTTTTCATTTTTTCCAAGCATTTAAAAATGTTAAAGGCCTTTCTTAGCTTACAGGCCATAGAAATTGGGCAGCAGGCTGGGCACAGCCAACAGCCCCGGTTTGCAGCCTGGGCCTGGGCGATGGGCACATCACCACCCTGCCCGCCCTCTCCTGGCCGACACCCCCACCCATGCCCCCTCGGACTAAACACCTGTTTATATTTTCACAGGCTGAACAGAATGGCGCAGAGAGGCCGAGCTAGGAAGCTCTCTCTCTCTCTTACACACACACACACACACACACACTCACACACACGGCTCCGAAGGCATAAGAAAGCGATCACAAAGACCTCTTTGTCCTACATTCAAACCACACACACTGAACATCTCTAAATATGCAGTCTCTTCATTTGACATATACTCCTTATGACACACAGAGACAAATCAGTTTTATAAAAGAAGTTTAGTTCATGGAAATCTTTAACTGACACTCAAGCTTGGTGGAAGCTGGGCTCGACAGAGACCTGCTGCTGACGGTGGGTAGGTGACAACTGTCGGGTTAGCACAACACTAACAGTTTGGGTTTGCAATTTAAGAAACAGGGAAGTACTTGAGTCAAAAGCATAGACTATGCAAACTATTTGAATAATCTTAGAGAAAACATTAATGTATATACATATATTGTAATGGATATATTTTACATTTATGATCTGAATGAACTTATTAGAAGAGGTTCTGACTCCTGGTCGAGGCTATTACTACATTTTCATGTAGTTTTAAAAATTTTGCCCTAATGACTCTATTTGATGTGTCTACTGTCATCCAATTTTCTCTCTCCTTTCTAAGAAAATTATTCTCTAGGACAGGCTAATATAAAGACCTTTCTACTTAATCTCACAAATCCTTCACCAATGAAGCAGATCCTTCTCTAATGAAGTATTTTCCCCAGTGTACTAATTAGGAAAGTTACCTCTACGTGAAACAGAAACTGCCGGCCTCACGGGCTGAAACCTCATGAAATGTATTGTTCTGGGTAAGAAACTCGGAGGAGAAGCAGCTCCAGGTTGCCCAGTTCAATGCCCCGACAACATCACGGACGAAGCCTCTCTCCATCACTGCGTACTGTGTTCTTCGGGGGTGGGGGCGGGGTGTGGGCTTGTCCTCAGGGTACCGGCCCGGTACCATAACCAAACAAAGCAACACCCAGTAGAGACGTTGTGTTTTTCTGTTTCCGCTGAACTGTGATGGAGTTTTTCCCGAAGTTCCCCAGAAAACTCTACTTCACAGCCCATTGACCAGAAATGCATCATACCTGCTCCTAAAATATGAACAACCGGGAAGAATGGGATTATTGTAACTGGATTAGGAAAGCGAATGGCCATGCAAAGGAGGTTAAATTCCCTGAACAAAATCGGAGTTAGAGATGAGGAAGGGGGCAGGGGTGCGGAAGTTACTACTGAACAGCCAGACAATACTCGGTGCTACAGCCAGAGTTAGTATTTAGCAAGTTGCCACCACAAAACCTTACCCCATCCTTCAGCAAGGGTTAATCTGAAGGTAGTTTATTAATTTTCGTGGCATATCGTCATATATACCATGGGGAGATTCTGGTGGTGACCAACAAGCTGCGTATTGGAGTAACACAGATCTGAAGCAGCCGAAATGGAATCACAGAACTTAAAGGCACATACCACAAACTGAGAATCCCTACAGAATTTAGCAAAACCTAGCCCTAACACCTTTCAGGAGACCAGTGTCCGTCATGTGAATTAGGAAGTTGGAATTCATAACCTCCATGGAGGCTGCAGCCGACCTTCTCCATGATATGATCAGTTCCAGTCAATACTAGTGCCGACCAATCAGAACCTGCACTGTTTTCAGATGCCTTTTTGTCCAGCCCCATCAAAATGCTTGTCATTTTTAGTGACGCTCCATTTGCTCCTGAATTCCTCGCATATCGTTGTGGTATTGTGGGTTCTCGATCAAAAGTCCTTCTCATTTTCAGTTTGCACATATCAACAGGCAACCCACATTTGTCTTCACAGGTGGGGTATTAGGGAGAAGTGCAGACTGTGGAAAAACGGAGGACGTGGGCTCTCCTTAGAGGACCATCCCTCCCCAGCAGAACTGACTACTGTTAGTGAAAATGGGGCTCAAGTGGTGAGACTCCCCAGTTTTTCAAGCAAAATAAGGAATCTAAACGTTTACAAAGTAATCCCTCAAGTTGTGGGTGTTGACAATTAATTATACGTTATTGATTACACAGAAGTGTTCACGGTGTGAACACTCTTTGATCCGTACACCTCGATTTATGCACTATTCCCTATTTAAGTATAATATGTTCTTAAATACAAAGTGTACTTTAAAACAAACAAACTCCTTATCAACAACAGCATACTCCCACCTTAAAATATATCTTCTATTCTCAAGAAAAAAAGCAATAAATCAATTAATCAACTCAATTAAATGAAGAATAAAAATGCTCCAAGGTGGCCTAGAGGCTGTCGCTCCGTGACCATCAGGGGCCGGTGTGTGACGGGCTCGTTTCGGGACGCGGCCTGTCAGCGGCTGACGGGCGGCAGCAGACTGGAACGTGAAGAGGAGTGTGTCCTCGCTCTCCCTTCTGTCCCTGGCTGTCCACCCCCAGTGTCCACCCAACCCCTGAAAGTCTCGGTGAGGACACGGTTCTGTTTCCGAGACCCAGACAGTAGAGGGCCACTATGCAGACAATTACTGTTTATTTTTCTCAACTACTCTTCAAGCTGGGAAACAAAACCGATCTCAATATGACCTATTCTACGTTTTCCAAATATAACACAGAAAGCATCTCAAACAAACATCCTCTTTGTAATTTAAAAATCTAAATTAGAAATGGACTGGTATTTGTTAATATGATCAGGATCTGACGTGTTTCAAAAAGTTATTTATCTTACCTTCCTGTTATGTTTTGCTTTTTTAAAAAATGGGAATACAGCTACAGAGTAAGTAATTTAGGATGAGGTTATCTCTCGGTGTGCTTCACAAGTAGTTTTGCTGGAGACCTACTTCTTTTAAATATTTTTCTGCCAAAAATGTGAAAGAGCCATTCTTTCCTTCCCCACGAATGTTTTGAAGACACGTATAAACTTTTCAAACTATGAGAATCTGCTTGCCTTCACTGCGGAGCTATTAGGAAAACAGGGTTATTATTTGAACAGGAAAATAAGGCATTCAAACAGGATCAAGTATCTACAAATAAAATAGCATATTCCATGAAGAAACTGAGAAATCACAAGACAGACTGTCAACAAACAACTCAGAAATGTAGTGTAAGAGAATAGGAACATAAGTGATGTTGTTCAATTAAGCTTATTGGAGTATGCAAAATTATCCAAGAGTAAGTCTATTGTTTTTTTCCTACATAGAATAGAGGAAAAATAAAAAAAAATTGGTGGTATTAAATTTCTCCATTTTTTCAACTTAAGGGTGAACTGTAGCTTGCGAACTTTCTGAGAGTTAAATCCAAAGCTTTCCTCTCCCAGCTGTTCGGTGAATAGCTGCTTTACAACGCAAACACATCTGCTCTGACCAGACCCTTAAATGACATAACTACCGCCTCAGAGCCCCAGGAAAACTGTCTCTCAGAAGCTGCCAGGATTCCAAGAACTCAACCAGGAAGTCTAAGAGCAATGTGGGGAAATTTTCATTAAAAGTTCACTATCTAATCTAGGGTAATTGAGTATTTCTACAGATGTTTCTGGGATTTTATCACATACCCTTAAAGTCCATAAACACATCATTTACACACAATAACCATATATGACTCAGACTCTTAGAACTTTCAACTTACCGCCCAGCCGAAACAATCAGTCACTTGATTTAGTAGGTTGCTCTGGATTATTCTGAATGGGAAAGACTAGCTCGTGGGAAAGCAGCTAAAGACACAAGGAAGTTCCTGACCTCTAACCTTTCTAAGAGTCATTTAACAGCACTCAGCTGTTTCAGACGGGCGAGATGATGGCTTCTGTGTATTTGCACTTACACGAAGTGTCGAGACCTTAAATCTGAAAGATCGCTTTGGCCTTTCAAAAAATGGTGGAAACACGGCGGAAAAGCATTCTTCCTGTGTACTTTCACCAGGGACTTTGGCTTCTTTGCCTGTTGGACTCGAAGGCGAGACCCTTCCGGAAACAGGCCTTTCCGACCCTGTGTCATCCACACCTGCTGAGTACTTGCACAGACCCTGGCCACAGCACAGTCAAACTGTCCCATAATTAGACCCCCTTCTGATAAACAAGAACTCTCGCATTCTGCCCGAGTTTTACTCCCAAACGAAATGCAACGTGTGGACGTTTCCAAGATCTCATTCTGTGCTTTGTCGTCTGTGATGAACTGATGCTCCACATACCTGTAAACGAAGTCTTCCTTCTCCCATTGAGGAACAGTGGAAATCGCCCCACCAGGAACATCGGCCACTGTCAAGGGCACCAGACAGACCCCGAGCAGCCTGGGCACTCCTTGTTCACCGCCCCAGACGGTTCTGTCCAAAGAGATCAGTAAAGAAGCGAAGTCACTGACCCGCATTGGCATGCTGGTCTTAACCAAGAAGACGTCTTGTGGTGTACTGATGAGCATTCCGCCAGCCCCGAGAGCCCTGCACGTGGCGTTCCAGGACAGAGAAAACCAGACCTGTGCAGTGTCTGATTGTGAACGTCAACCTGGGGTGGAAAAGTTATAATAATAAGTATCTACGTGGCGACTCACACATCGAGACACACTCTCTTACTTGGTGTTGAGTCTGCGAGTGTTTCCATTTTAATCAAGTTCTGGTCCTCTGATCTCCGTGGACTCAGGAGAAACACGCACAGGCAACAGGTCTTATTTGTGGATAAGACCTCTAGATGCTAAGCATGAGGGGGCAAAGCCAGGAACAACAGCTTGTAAACGGTCTGTCTGTCTGTCTGCAGACCAAATAGGAGTCCACAGGAGGGGAGATCCGCTGTCAGAACCCCCCTCCCGCTACCGTCCCCAGATTCCGGTCACCCCGACATCCCACCCTGCTCGTCTTTGTCCTCTGCATGACCCGGTGTCAAGGGCCGAGGGGGGACCCGGCGCCTCGGGACTCGGGTCTGTCCCCCAAACCCCCGACCCCCGCCAGCCCAGCCCGGGGCCCCTCGACTCCCACCTCCGGGCCAACTCAGGCCCCAAGGAAGCAGATTCACTCCCACCCGGACCGTTAGCCGCCTTCTCCGGACCACGCCGCCACCGGGCCTGGCCGACCACCGGCTGCCCCCACGGCGGGAAGGCCGGGCTTCGGGGCCCACCTGGCTGGAGGCGGCTGGCCGGTCCGCCCGGGGCGGTAGCCCCGAGGCCCGGAAGCCGTTGGAGGCGCCGTTAGGCGCGCGACCCTCCGTGTGCGCCCCGGAGGCCAGCAGGGCCTGGCCAGGGTCGCTGAGCAGTTGGTCTCCCCGCGGCCGTGCGTGGGGAACCCGAGCTGCGGGCTCCCGGCCGCGGTGCAGCACCGCCCCCCCACGTGCACCGATTGCCCCACGCGGCGCTCGCGCACCGGCCCCGCCCGCCGGCCCATGGCTCACGTGCGTGCACACCCGCCTGGGCCTCCCCGGGCGTCTTTGCCGGGAGGCTGGTGAGCGAAAAAGGCTTCCCTGCCGCAGACACGGTCACCTGTCCTTCCATCATCCGCATGGGCTTCCTCGGGGCGCGGCTCCCTTCCCCACGCCGCGGGTGTGCGGGGCGCCTGAGCGGGGCGTCCGGGTCCAGGGCGGGTCCTGCCTGCACCCTGAGCTGCCTGGGCAGGGGGACCTCGACCTGGAACCGTCCGTTGGAAAATAAAGATCTAACTTGCTTTTTCTGGTCTTTCTAAATGTCTGCATAGCTCACACTTGTTTCCCTCTCTCCACTTAGAAGTTCTGCGGCCTTCACGTAGCAGTTTGGTGATGTTTTGTGGGCACAAATAAGCAGTGGGGCCCCAACCCTGTTTCTCTCCATTAGCTTCTGGTCAGAGGGACTTCCTCATTCGTCTTGTTACTCAAAGTCGCAGTTTCTGAGAAGACGTGAGTGATGTCAACTTGGGGCGTGCTGCACGTGTGTGTTTTTATGTCAACAGGGAAGGATTTTTGCAGTGCCTGGGCGCCTTCCCCCTCTGAACCCACAGTGCTTCCGTCTTGGCCCCCTGAAAGCAGCTAAGGACTAAGGGCAGCGCAGAAAAGAGAATCGTTGGCTGGGATAAGGGGGGAGGAGGAAGCTGGAGAACTTGACATTCCCACGGCCTAAGGTCAGCAGACAGGCGGCACCCCTACCCCCGGGGCTGGGGGACAGGGCCATGGTGGTGACCCCAGCACAGCTGGGCTCGCTGTGAGGTGCCAGAGGGCTGGGGAGGAGGCTGGCTTCCCCGATGGGTGGTTTCTGCCGCCTCCATCATGGACATGCTCAGTGTTGACACTGGATACGTTTAGCTGCGTTTAGATTTCCCACTCGGTGCGGACGACTTAGAGGGAAAAACCTGGGCACAGGTAGGTCTCCCTCCTTTGGTCCTCTGCCCTCCAGGACTGCTGCCTGTGCGCCCACTGTCAAATATAGCTATTTCCTCAACTTTGTCCACCTTTCTGGTTGCTTATGGAGGAAAGGTAGTTACGTATCCTTGTTGCGTCCTGTGGCCAAATTCTGACATAACTTAGAATGAAGTCTGGTTCCAGAAAATGCTGAGGCTTAGGGCCTTCCAAATATAATAGACTTGAAGGTACATACAGCTAAAAAATTTTTAAAAATAGGTGCCTTTATTATTTCATTTCACATATCCTCTGAAATCCAGTTCCTTCTACTAGCAGGAAAAAATAAAACTGGCCAAATAAGATGAACTCAGCTTCTGCCCTGGCTGGTGTGGCTTCGTTGATTGGAGTGTCATCGCATAAATGGAAGGGTCGCAATTCCCACTCGGGGCACGCGGTGGGGTCACAGGTCCTGTCCCCAGTTCAGGGCATGCAGGAGCAACCGATGAACGTTTCACTCTCACGTTGATTTCTCTCTCCCTCTGTCTCCCCCTCCCTTCCCCTCGCTCTAAAACCAGTAAGCCTGTCCTCGGGTGAGGATAAAAAATTAATTCAGCTTCTTTTGATTTTAAAATACTGCAGGGGAAAAAACCAGCCAATCAAAGGTCAGCCACAGTTGTTTCTCCCTCTTCGGGAGACGTCTCTGGCTGGCCCTCCTCTCCATCTCGGCCCTGGCCCCCGGGGGGAGCAGGCAAATGTCGGGCTGAGGGCTCTCCCCCGCCGGAACTGGCCCTCCCCTCCTTCGTCACTGGGTGGCTGTACCAGGGCCTCCCGAGGCCCGACTGGCCTGCTCTTGTTTCATGGCGTCACCTGCAGTTGATGCCCCCGGGTCTGTCCTCTCGCCTTGTCCTGAGGTCCCCGCAGTGGGTCTTCTCTGGTCTACTGGTTGTCTCAAAGCTGTGAGCCTTGTGGGGGACCCAAGAGCCACCAGGCCACAGCATGCAAGATTCTTTGAGGCGGCCTTCAAACATGACCTTGGCCATCGCTCTCCTGCCCAGAGACCACGTGGCGCCAGCACAGGCTGGATGCACCACCCCCCCACCCCCCCACCCCCCGCCCAGAGGCTGGCCGCATCCCCTGTTCCCGCTCTCCGGGGCATTAGTGTCCCCGTAGGTGACCCGGTCACTCATATCTATACTCCCCCACTTCTCTCCCTCCAGTTTCCAGGTCCTCCTTTGCCTAGGGAGCGGGAACGCCCCTCCTCGTTGAGAGGACACAGGCCCTGCGTGAAGAAACTTCTCTCTGCTCTCTGTGCTGTGGTCCTCCGGAAACACAATACCATAGGAGTCACGCAGACCAAGCCCCGATTTTTCATTGTACAGAGCAGCCTTTGGAATTTATAAAACACTCTTGTTCTTTAACAAAGCACTGCTTTATGACTACATTCGTGCAACTGGATTAGAAAATGCCAGCTTGAGGACTCCAGGAGGAATAAAAGTCCTCTTTGTTCTGTGCCTCCCTGTATTCAGAGCAGTAAATGCCAGGGACTCAACAGGTACGGCAGCCACTAAACACCTAGGGACTAGGGAACAAAAAATAAAGAAAACGCTGATTTACTGCTTGAAAAAATATTGTCACCTTTTGCCTACTCTCTACAAAATCTTTCCCCAAGAACTGCCTTTCACCATACCCTGCTCCCCTCTCCCAGCTTCCCGTGGCCAAGGCTAGCGTCCTCACCCCCGTTTTACAGAGGGGAAAACTGAGGCACAAAGAGGTTCGGGAACGTGACCGAGACCGCAGACACTTTGTCTGGGAGAAAATTCCTAAGTCTTTAATTTTCAACCACAATTACCATGTCAATAGTATAAATGAGGTGGTGTGTGTAGCAACAAAGTAAAACCTTCCCAGCTCCAGACTGCCTGGGTTCAAATTCTGAATTCCTAGCAGGTGCCCTCGAGGTCCCTCACCTCTCCGAACCTCAGCTGTAAAAGCAGGAAAGATAAGAAATTCGAATGCCTCTGAGCGTCATTACGAGGTAAAGGAACTAACAGGTGCAGAGACGTGAACCCACGCCGGGCACACAGCGAGTTCTCAGGAATGCCGGCTCTTCCCCAAGGCCCGCCTCCCCTGAACTCCTGGGGGCCAGGTGAGTTTTGGAATTGGGAGACTCGTTTAGCTTGGCAGCGTGGGGCCCAATCCCAGGGGTTTTAAGGAACACCGACAACCAAATATGAAGGTTTCTATAGCAAAATTCATGAACATTCACTTGAAGCGAGATAAATAAAACCTAAAAATAGCCTCACGTCTGCCCTAACATTGGCCCATAAATCTACTCGAATTGCATTTTGTAACTGTTGTCACGTGAGTCATCAAAACAGCAATTAATTTAGTCACATGTTTAGTTCCCGTGATGAAACAGTTGCAACATAAGCTGAAATGACCTGCTGGGCTTTTTAGCTGAAATCCCCTCGTTAGCAACAACAATAAAAATAAAATAATGAGGCTGGGATAGGGCAAATCAATTGTTTAAAGTCATTCGATAAAGGCCAAAAAATGTGGGGGAAGGGAGTTTTATAAATTCAAATCAACTGACTATGGTAAGGAAAGAAAAACGCGGAATAAAGACTGCCAGTTTCCATCTCATCTTCAGTAAACATCAAATTCTAATTGAGATGTAATTGACTTTTTTAAATAGAGAAACATCATCTATCAATATTAAATAGATGATTATGAAGCACTTCTGACTTGCAGAATCCACTTAGATTTTTTTCACAAAGCTAATAAAAAAGAGAAAAGATAGCATTCGAAATAAAAAGATGGGTGAGACATTCCTCAGTTCCTCAGTTGAAAGGAGCAGTGCTTCCTGTTCTCAGGCTCCCAGAAGCCCCCTGGGGGTGGGGGGGGACCCTGCCCCATGAGAGCCCCGCCCTCCAGCGGAGCAGATCCCTTCCTGCTCCCAGCAGCTGCCTGGGTCAGGCGCCTCTGGGCACTCGGCTGACCACCAGGCTACGATGTTCCCAAGGCTAGAAACGCCTTTTCTCCCCTTGCACGTAACACATCATTCCTCCCTTTGGAAGCTCGGGCTCCCTCCTCTGAGGAGCAAACAGCAAGGCAGCTGAATGAATTATGGCTCTTTCAACATGGAGTGTGATCCAGTTTCTTTCATTCCTGGACAGTAGATGAAAAAATACATCTCATTCTTGGTGTGACTTGGACCTCCATTTTCTAGTTAATAGAACGGCCCTCTGAAATTTTCATACAATTATAGCTTAGCTTTATTTCCAGAAGACAAGAATTCCATTGGATTGAAAATGGAGGGTGACATCGCAGAGAAGCAGGCTCATTACTCAAGAATTAGGTCACTGAGCTGGCTTAGGCTGGATGCTGTAGATTCTACAAGACAAAGACCACCCCCACCCCCCGCCCGCCAGGCCATACAGGAGGGAACCGAAAGTTGCTCGGCCAGCGACTCCTTTCGCAGCTCACAGACTGGAGGGCGGTGGCCGAGGCCAGCAGAGCCAGCGGGGAGAACCACAGCTGCAGCCCATGGATGTCCACATTCCACTGACCACGTCTAGGCAAAGATAACAGGAGCAGGAACTGTGGAAACTGTGGTGGAAGAGAGAGGATGTTTCAAGAAAAATATTCACATTTGTTTCACATGGCGCTGACCGAACAAAATGAGGTTGAGAGCCATTCTCTTCTGGGGAAGAAAAAAGGATGTTTACATTCTTCATTTTTCTTTTCATCCGAGTCCAAGTCGGAAGAGCCTGAGAGCCTAAAGCTGGGTCTCCTCACGGCCCTCCTTCAGAGGAGCCTTCAGTGGGGACGGAGAGAACCCACATGGGGGAAGGAGGCCGGGAGCGTGGGAAGCTGGGAGTGTGCGGATGAGGGCATGAAGCAATGAAGTCCAAAGGGAGGCACCTCCAAAATTCAGTTTTTTCTCTGTGGTTCGGCATAGGCGTCCGAACTCCTCAGGGAGCTTTTTCGTAACACAGTTGCCAAAAGGCCGCCCCAGGCTTCCTAAATCAGAAACTCCAGAAGTGGGGCGTGGGCATGGATGCTTTTGCACCGTTCTACCAGTAATTCTGAAGCGCGCCTCGGGTTAAGAACTGCTTTTCCAGTGCGCCCCGGGCCTCGCCGCCCTGTGCGCACACAACCGCGGTGATAGTGGGACTTCAACCTCGTGGCCCTCTGCGTGTCCTTACAGGGCCATACATCCACGGGTGGACATGCAGCACCTTCTCCCTAGGGCGTGAGCCTGTGTTTTACGTTCCCCTGGTCCCCTTCTCCAAATCCCAAACACCCGCACGATCACCCCACTCATGAAAGGCATCGCTTGGTTTAGCAACCGTCACACGCTCGGGGATCCTTGGTGATTCCGCAGACGTGGAAATCCGAGCACCTGCTTCACCGTCTGTACTTAGTACATGCACCTTTCTCAACGACCGAAGCGTGCCTTTATTTTTTAAGATAAACAAAGAAGTGACGTTCAAGAACTTCCCACAGAGTTGGTGTTCGCAGCTTGCATCTCAGAGTCTTCATCGGTAAACTGTGGGCGGAATGCCCACCTTGCTGGTTGTTAGAAGAGACTGAGGGTCATCAACGAAAAGCCTCTGTTCTGCCTGGCCCGGTGTTCGCTGTTATCTTCTCCTTCAGCGAAGCTCAGTGCTTCCCCAAGTCTGGATTTCAGATCACGGACTCGTCCCCAGGATAAGCATCACAGGGGTTTTTCCACTAGTCCACAGCTTACGGCGCCAGTGTACCGTGTTTTAAACTGTCATGGGGTTCCTAAGACCCATTAGCATTCCGGGGACACATCTGGCTTCCCATTATGAATTTCCGTACTCGCCAGCCTTGGGGGAAAGCCTGCTTTAACAGAGTCTGTCATAGCCGAGCTCTGTCTTTGATTATTTGTACTAACTAGCCCCTGCCCTCCCGCCCGCTTGCCGTACAAGGTGTATTCACAAAGCCTTCAGCGAGAGCTGGAGTTCCGTGAGCCCTGACTGTGCACAAACTTTCTCCCACATCGTTGTCTGGGGCGGTTTTTCTAATGAGGCTTTGATTTTAGTGTGTCTGTTCACTTATGTTTAGAAATGCATAGTACGAACTTATTTTTCTCCAGTGAGAGCTATTTTTGATGAAAAATATACTATTTAGGAGAAAACTAAATTTATCGAATGCATTTCCACATGGGTTATAAATTTTACTTGTAGGCAGTGACATGATCCTTATACCTTGAGCAAGTCAAAGACTATGGACTTTTGAACATCCAGCAAGCCCAGCTGGCCCGTCCTTCGAAGAGAGCTCAAGTTTCTCCTCGTGGAATAACAGGAATCACCCAGAAACCCACATTTAGCTAACTTTCCTATTTTTTAAAATGTAGAAAAACTTAGGTTTCGTTTCCAAGTAAATTACATGTTATTCTTTAAGATAACTGTCCTGCGACCGCTTTCACTGGCCAAACCAGTGCCCTCACCACGGTACATAGACAAGAAATAGTGTGCGCACGTGCTGTGATGCAGGGGTTCTGGAAGCACAAAAATTCTCCTGCAGATTTTCAACATCCAGTCAGGTCTTTTCAGCACAAACAGTTACAAACATCAGCAACTCCTTTGATTGGTCAAAATAGAAGAGAAAACTAAATTCATATTTCAAATAATTTTTATCAGCATTGACCGACGATAAGAAAATAGAGGATTTTACCAGCAGAAATAACTATGTTTTGAACACATGGGTCAGAAAAGTGGGTTTTTTGTTGTTGTTGTTTAAATATAAAAACGCAAATACCACAACCATTATCAATATTATTCAATTCCCTCTTAAATGAGTAACCGCATTATAACTTGGGCTCGATGGGGCCGCTGGCCTGGCACCGCCAAGCTTTGGGCCCAGAGCCCGAGGTGCCAAAGCTGGGCGAGGAGTCGGCAAGAAGGAGCGGAGATCCAGAGCGAAGAAAGGAGGGTACAAACCACCTGTGATAACAGAACCACAGCCAGGAGCAGGGCTGGCCACGAGAGGCCCACCCAGGGGACGGCTGCCCGGCCCAAAGATCAGGACAGGAACATGTGGGGAGTTGGGGTTCCTGGTGTGTCGGGGGATGGGCGCCGAGGCCCTCGAGGGTCACTGGGACTGAGGCACAGAAGGTGGCCCTCCCTGGAAAGCGCATGGTGNGCCCGAGGTGCCAAAGCTGGGCGAGGAGTCGGCAAGAAGGAGCGGAGATCCAGAGCGAAGAAAGGAGGGTACAAACCACCTATGATAACAGAACCACAGCCAGGAGCAGGGCTGGCCACGAGAGGCCCACCCAGGGGACGGCCGCCCGGCCCAAAGATCAGGACAGGAACATGTGGTGAGTTGGGGCTCCTGGTGTGTCGGGGGATGGGCGCCGAGGCCCTCGAGGGTCACTGGGACTGAGGCACAGAAGGTGGCCCTCCCTGGAAAGCGCATGGTGAGAAAGACACGGGAGAGGACAGGTTTGGTTGGCCTTCACCACGTTCCGGAGAGGGGACAGTTGTTAACCTGCGCTTCTCCTCAGGGATCTGCGTCTCACTCCACGGGCTTTCCCAGTGGTCACACGGTTGCCGACTTCTCACGCATTTGAAATATTCAGACTAAAACCCTGGGAATCAGATTCTGTAATTACCTTAAGTGATTATAGACAAGAAATTAGAATAATTATTAAATATCTGAATTTCAGATAAATTATTTACACATCACTTTGAAAAGAATGAAACTTAAATCCTTCATCTCACAGACAAAAGGAACAAAAGCGTCCTGCAAAAGCCTCGGGCCTCCCTGGCACTTGGACCGACACCCGGCAGACACCAAGGGGGAGGCGGGGGTCGGGCGGGAACTATTTTTGATCTGTTGCGGGTTGGGGTGACTCCTTTAACAGTCTTGTCGTGGCACTGTTAGGAAGTGGACAAAGCCCTGCATTCAATATTGTATTTTTGTTCTCATTTGTACCTACCTGTGAGCATGGAGTTCAGCAAAGCCCTTTGAATTCTGACTTTAATTATACCCGCGGGGTCTTTTTTGACTAACGACTGTACTTAATTGCCCTCCTTTCGGTTTTCATGAAGGGTTTTTCTGCCTGGCGGTAGTTTGTGTGTCTGATGAGGCTGAGGGAAATCTCCATTAGGGGGTGGTGGTTGGTGCAGGAAAAAGAACACGGCAACAGCGGCTGCAAGGCAGGGTTTCCGAATGCCCATCTCGACTGACTCCGTGTCAACTTGTGGGATCCCCGAACCCGGCTCTGGTAGGAAAAGAAACCACAGGAAGTGCAGAAGGGGCAGAATATGCTGAGGCCGCGAGGGGCATTTCAGGAATAAAGGGTAGCAACCTCCAAGGGCCTAAAAAGATCAAAAGATGCCCTCTACTGCAGTCCGTCACCGTGCCTGCCTTGAGTTAAATACTTGAAACAGCATTTCACTCAGAGCCAAGCGTGCAAAATAAAAAGTAAGTCAAAGTCCTCCACCACCAATAGCCACGTAGAAACTCCATTTTCGGTCCTCTTCCCCTGACCCCTAATCCCACAGGAGTAGGTTAACTTCCACTACTTTTTGGCGCAAAGAGAAATCAGACATCGATGTGAAGGTTGACCTTCCGGGGCAAGGAACAGTCTTTCTGGCAAGCACACGGCACTCCCAAGTCCCTCGGTCATTGCCCCGCTGGTGTCCCGGTTTGCTTCCTGCAGCATGTAGGTCTCCAGGTCTTGCCAACCCGTGCAGACAGAGGGGCTTTCTCCCAGCTCCCAGGGCAGCCGGCCAGGTGGCTGCTGCCGACACGAGGGGTTGGGGACGCGGTGACGTGGAGTCAGTTAAAGTCTGATCGTCGGAGCTGGGTTTTGAGAGGGTTCGGGGCACTGTGCTTCTCTTCCCTGCCCGGAACAACGTGTTTTTGCACACTGAGACGCTGTGTGTCAGACTTCACGGACACTGAATGCTCACCGTGTGTTTACGTGTGTGTGGCTGGATGTTTCCCAACATCCTGGGGGACTGCTGAAAAATACACACACACACTCACACGTGTAGCAAAGAGCCAGAAAGGCCAATTCAGTCGTAGAGCAGAGCTAGTTTAAGCTTCAAACTAGGGGGAGGGCATCACCAGCCATTAAAAATACCGTGAGAGTGAGCCTGCCTGAGAGCTTACCTGGACCTGGGTCTGCACCCGGGCCGCCTGGGGGACCATCGGGGAGAGTCTCTTAGGTGCTCTGGCCACTTGGCGTCGAGTTTCAACAGGGACAGTAATGGGAAGAGTTAGCCGTGTCCCTCGGCACCTCGCCCTCACCTGCCACCACACACACTCCCACGCACGCACTCGTGAGTAGGAACCAGGAACTCTTTCTCCCCAACCCTTCGCACCTCTGTGCTGAGCCTGCGTTTACTGGCCCTCCCCCTGCCCGGTCCTCAGACCAGAGTAGTGAGCACATGTACACGGAAACACACAGGCAATCCCCTGAACATTCGTCTGGCTAGCACCCCGGCAAATTCCAGCCCTCTAAGGATTAAACCAGCCACTCTGTTTCTCTTGGAAGGCCCCGCTCTAACTGAAGCCCGACAGTCTGTTTATCCTGCGCCGTTTGCCCTCCGAGGAACGCGCCTGGACGCACTCGCCGCGACGGAGGACCTGCTGTGGGCGCTCTGGGACCTGTGAGACCCCAGGGCTCTGTCTGGGGCCAGAGGAATCGCCGTGCAGCTCCAACTAATTTCTGAGCCTTCGTGGTTGTGGGCAGCAAACGAGGCTCGAAAGATTTCAAACGACTTGACGGCGTGTTTGCGGCCCCTCTGTGTGTGTGAAGTTAAGCAGGTCCACGTTGTTATGTGGATTTTTGAAACCTGTAAATACAAGCAAATTTAATGTGCTAATGGTTTGGGCCTCCTCCCCCGGCAACAGCAGTTTTTGGAGAACCGCCGACAGAGAGTGAAGGGAGAAAGGCGTTCGGAGCCCTTTCTTTCCAACCGAGCAAGGCAAAGAGTCTCTGGCAGGAGGCCAAGAAGAGGATAAAGAAACCAAAGACGAGGTGACAGCAACTCCACCAACCGTCCCACGAACCCTCGAATGACTGCGGACCAATCACCAGTGAGCTCGCTGTTTGGCCCTTTGTGCCAGTTACTGGCCGAGCGGGCGGCTCCACCAAGAAGCGCGAAGCGAGACGGAGGAGAAGCCCCCCCAGCTCGAGTCCCCATTCCCCCTAAATGATGCCAAAACTACATCTGTTTGAAGTAATGTTTTATTAAGAAAAGAAATTAAGATTTTAGTTTCTTTTCTAAATATATCTTCATGAAAATAAATTGGAACTAAGGGAACTCAGGGACTTTATTGCTTGCCCCAATGGCTGGAATTTTAGCACGTATATACAAACAACCCAAATACGATGTGAGTGCTGCGTTCAAAATACAGACATCATATCAAGTGCAATTAAGATAAACATTCTTAACCTTTTTTTGACCCACATTGTATTCAATTAGCATGGGATAGTCAACAAATATTTATTGCACACATACATGCCAGATATTTCTATTCTAACAATGCCAACTATTATTTCAAATTCTCTTTTAAAACGAGGATTATGAAATACACGAGGATTGATGGAGCGAGCCCACGAAGCTGACAGGGAGACAGAACGCTGAGCCCCGGCCAGGACCGGGGGCGTGCTGGTAAATGTTTAACAGCTGGCTCTCTGGGATGTAGGAAAAACACAAGGAGGCCTGATTTCTAGCACACGCTAAATTACCTCGGCGTAAATACGCCTCGGTGGCGTTGAACTTCCTCACCGAGCGCGGAGGTGGGGAGAGGGGCACACAACCGTTCTCCAGACCGGTGCGCACCCATCGGAGCCCGTCGAGGGTGGGGCCCACTGGACAGGGGCTCTCTGGCGTCAGAGGGCCTGTTGATGACACACAGCAGATAGGCCCCGGGGCTGGGAGCTCTGCAGGGCGACCCCACATAAATGCCCGCAGACAAATTCCCGTGTGCCCACTGTCCTTCCCTCTCTTCTCCTCTGAACTTGGGAGTGCCCACTTCCCCACGCTCTCCCTCTTTAGCCCGTTAGCCCTCTGCTCTTGGAGCGTGTGGTCTCTGCCACTACAAAGCCAAGTGCGGCTTCTGCTACGGGACGCTGGCAATGACTTTGAGCTACTTCGGCACAGGTCTCGCCAGTCGGCACCACAGTCTTACAAGGACAGGCACGCAGGCGTGCGCTGTGGTGGCGTTAATGCGTGGTCCTGCTTCCGCAAAGGAGGTCTCGAGGGAGATGCGGTTTTTCAGAGATTGTGTTGAGATGACTAGTGTAATGACTATAGGCTTTAGAGCGAAATTTCTGGAAGTTTACCCAACTATCTAAACAACGTAAAGAGCAAATGATATTTCCGTGTTACTATGAAAATAGTGTTTACCTGGTGAGTCCCACAGAAGCACCTCTGGGCCTTTCAGGGTCCGTGAACCATGCCTTGCAAACAGCCGCCCCAGCCCACGGTCGCAGATGTCTCTTGGTTTGCCTGGTACAACAGGCCCCATTCGGCAATGAGTAGCCACTCGGGGCTTGTGAGGGGGCCACTGCGATCATGTCACTCCCCACTCCCATTAGGTCTTCCCGTTATTCTTAGGACAAAATCAAAACCCTGACTGTGGCTGACAGGGCCCTCTGCGGTCTGATCCCCCTCTGTCCTCGCCAGCCCACCGGTGACAGCCGCACCAGCTTCCTTCTGTGCTGCAGACACAGTAGGGTCACCCTTGCCCCAGGGCCTTGGCCCACGCTCTCCTTCCTAGCTGCCATGCCTCCCGCATACCCTGTGGGCCTGACCCATCAGGCGGCCGTCTACTTAACTGTCCCTCTGGGAGGCTTTCCTTCCCTGCCCCCCCTTGGGCAGGGCCCTCCATCATGAGTTTGCACCATCTCTTAATTACATCATAGTGTCCTCGCTGTTGTCAGGGAGGAGACGGCGGGTCTGCTGCTTTGACCGTGAGCAGCGCAGACCCCATGGCCCAATTAAGGGACAGCAAAGCACCTTCATCCACCAAACGACATCACAAAGACGCTATCACTAAGAGAGAAAGTACAAACCAGATGTTCAGAGAACACATCTCTTGTCCCCAGGAAAATAGGTTGCAGCCAGACCAGCGAGGCTGCGTACAAACGAGGACGCCAGCTCCAGTGATTTAGGTCCCCTGACGGGGAGGGATTTCTCACACCTGGACTCCTCTTTCCTCCACACTGATGTCTTTCCAGGGAGGTTCCCGACTCATCCCCTACCGTGGGCTCCCGCTACACTCTGTCCCGTGGCTCACCCATCCCTCCCTCTCAGTGAAAACTGTGGAGTACGCACTAGCTGAGTCCAGTCTGTAACGTCTTAACTTTCTGGGACAATGATCACATTCCCAAGCTCAACTTCACAGTAAATCTTGCCTCTAGAAAATACTGTGGCTCTTCTTCTATTAAAAAAAAAAGTGCATGGCCCTTGCTGGCATAGCTCAGTGGATTGAGCAGGGGCCTGTGAACCAAAGGGTCACCAGTTCGATTCCCAGTCAGGACACGAGCCTGGGTTACGAGACAGGTCCCCAGTAGGGGGTGCACACGAGGCAACCACACATTGATGTTTCTCTCTCTCTTCTTCCCCTCCCCCTAAAAATAATAAGATCTCTAAAAATAATGTGTAGGAAGTTAGGTAACTCCTGGAGGCTCAGAGTCTTTGCAGTTTGCCCGACGTCTCCAAGTCTTATGCCAGGAGGACAACCAGCCGGTGACTGGACGCAGAGCCTACAGAGAAACCATTAGAAATGATAATTTTAGATATTTATCGTTCTGCTCAGTACAGAGTAAGTCACCAAAATGTTTTCAGATTTCCTGAAACACTCCTGTAAAATTTGTCATTAATTCTACTCGAGACGAGGCTGAGACATCTTACACAGTGCAGTGTACGAACGATTTACAGTCGGTCACAAAACTCGAGGCCTGTTGGTAATGAAAAGTGAAAGTGTCCGGTCCAATGGTTCAATCTTCTGTTGAAAATCTCTCAGCTGCAGCTGGAAGTGTCTGAGAGGACGTTTCCTGTTTCTAGTCCCTGCAGTCTCCTCTCAAAGCTAGAGTTCGTTTTAAAAAGACACAGATTAACCACCGCAGTGAATTATGTCTGCGTTCATGTGCAAACACCTTTTTATTTTTGCTTGTCTTTGTGGATTTTTGGAAATACAATGTGTATTTCATTGTGTTTGAAAAATGACTGGTTCGAATGCGGCTCAGAAAAGGAAGAGGGAACCGTGGGAGACCTAATTACAGTGACCTGTGGTAACTGGGTCAGCAAGAAGGGGGGAGGGTTGTGTCTGTATTGGAAATAGGAACTTTCTGGAGCATTTAAATAGCTGACACTGTGCCATCACCTTGGAAACCCACTTGGACACAATCAGTCACTTTGGATTAGCTTTGAGAAGGGGATTCCGGGTGGAAGCGTTTGAAGTAGGCGGTCGGCATCTGGAGAGGAGCTCGTGCCTGTGCTTGGAACCCCGGACGTGGGGGGACCCCTGGCAGGGCTGACGGCTCAGAGGCAAAGGCTCTCAGGGTCCTGATCCTGTGAGTGTGGGCACAGCAAGGACAAACGCCTTTCTCCAAAGGGGTCGGATGACATTGTTACTGAATGGCTGGAGTTGACTCATGTCCTTTTACAGTTTCCATTCCTAATTTCTTTTTCTGGTTACACTGCTCCATTTTAGGCTAATCCCCAGCTGGGGAGCCCCACGGTAGTTCCTTGCTACCTCCTTCAAGGCGGCACTCCTCACCCGAAGCTGGAAGGCTGGGCCACTGGCCTCGGTGTCTCACAGTCGCCTTCCTGGATGTGCTGAGCTGCGGTTCCCCTCACGCGCCCCCCCCCCCCCCCCCCCCCACGCACGCCACCANCTCTGGCCCGCGCCCCCCCCCCCCCCGCCGCCCCTCGCTCTCCTCCTCCTCCCAGGCTTTTCCTGCAGGGACGGCCTTCTCCGAACTGGGGTCAGGGAAGGCAAGACTTCAAACTCAGTAGAGCAACTTTCATTTTCTCAAAGTTGGAGAACCTTGAGAAAGTTACGGAAAATAAGAAATCACCAGCAAAAGTGAGGTTAGTAAATCGTCTGTGAACACAGTCGATTCACGTCACAAATTCCCTCTTTCTGTAGAACGCAGCGTCTGGCAGGACTTTCCGTGACGGGGGAAAGGTTCTGGTCTGTGCCGCGTGGTGGCCCCCAGTGCGGCCGAGCGACAGAAGCTTCCACTGCGTGTCACTGGGATCCTCGTATGATCGTCTCAACAGACACAGACAAAACATAATTACTCCACAAAAATCTCTATAAATGAGGAGCCAGAGAGAATGTTTCCAGCCTGATAAAGGACACCTTAAAAAGTGCCGATCTCACCACTCCTGTGCCGTGTTAAACCGGAGGCACTGGCCTGGGCAGTGAGACCAGGAGAAGAAACAGAGGCATCCAAACCAGAAGGGAAGAAATAAAAGCATCTTTGTGTGCAGGTGACATAATCTCTATGTCAAACACACACACACACACAGTTGGGCTAATAAATGAGTTTGGCATGGTTGCGGGACACGAACCAACAGACAAAAATCCATTGCATGGCTCTACAGTAGCAGTGAACAAACTGGCAGTGAACGTCAGAAAACAAGTGGTGTTACCACTACAGAAAGTGGTGTGTAAAGAGGGTATTTCTATTTCTAGGAACAACACACCAGTCACCCCGAAGCCGAAGGAAGAAGTTAAAAGCTACTTATCTAAGTGCCGAATAAAACACAGATGGCGTTTCTACCTGCTAACATCCTTGACCCTTAAGGATGGGTTGGTAAGAGCATGAAAATGAAAAGCTATCGGTCTAAAACATAAGACACTACCACACTTCAGACCACAGCTGAGGTGAGAATAACCAGGGGGCATCCAGCCCGTGTTCTCACTCCCCCCCCTGCCCCCCAGCCATCACTCGGAGCGAGACGAAGACGGGTCGGCGATGTGGAAGGCGAGTTTTCCACGCGCACTCGTTCACGAGAATCCTCCCAGTGAGTCCTGGGAGGCACTAGTCGTAGAATGGACTCATGGAACAAAGCCGCCCTAACGAGTTCAAGGTCACTGGTGACTCATGGCCGCCGTCTCACGTGGCCTCCTCCCACACCGAGGGAAACGCTGCCATGGTGGAGCTCAGCAGTGATGGTGCCGGAGAACAAGCGGCCTCCTGATGACTTGAGACGTGACCGTTACTTTGTCTCTCTGGTCCCTGGGGACCGGTGCCCGAGGACACTGAGGGAGCATACACTGGCCATTCCGCCCATAGGTGGCCAGCAGGACAGAGCCCACCCTCGCCCCCTGCACGGCCCTGCACGTGCTTGTGACAGGGTGTGGCCACGCAGGGAAGGATGTGCCGGGGAGAGTGTGGGCGAGGGCTGGGCCCGCCTTCATCACTGCTCAGCAGTCTCCTTTTATGGCCTGGAGGGCGGACCAGGAGCAGCGGCGTGCTGGATGAGAGCGGATCCTGCAGCTGGAAGTAAGGGCCACATCTGGCCCGCGCTTCAGGCTCCTTGCTTTGGACAGTCGAATGTTAACAATTGTGTTTAGGGGGTAATAATTAACACTTATCAGGTGCTTTAAAGGACTTACATTTCGTCCAGTAACGTTATGTTAAAGGAAGGCTATTTTAGGTAAAACCAACAGCACACTGGTATTGCATGGTGTGTGACTTGTAAAATCATCTAGAATAACTGGCTTCGTTTTTAGGGCCTAAATTCTCCTGCTTGGGAAAATAGCAACAATGAAAGCTGTCTCTCTGTTACCAGGGAGCTCCTGCACAGGCCATGAAGCGACCCCTGTGGTGGGATCAACCTGGAAGGGCTGCGGGGGCTGACGCCGAGAGGGTTCGGCCTCACGGGAGCCATTTCAGGAGCCTGGGCCAGACGGCCCCTTTCTCTTCCAACCTGTGTTTATTCTGTCCTCTGGTGTTACTGTTTAGCTCTTCGAAGACCTGTCCATCTATCTCCGTACCCATCTATCAAGGTATCTTACCCTATGTGCAGTAAGACACCTGCCCCAAACCCTTTTGGAATAAAGTAAGGGTCTAAATAACCAAATGTAATGAAACAGTGCAGCCATTAGCTGGCTTGTTCAGCCCACACCGCGGGAGGATGGGGAATAGCAGAAAAACTTAGTGCGGTCCAGGAACACCAACCCGTGAAACACTAAAACGCACAAATGCCACGAGAATTAGTGAGGCCCTTCTCAACATTTGGGAGAAATTTTATAATGGCAAAAATGCTAGAAGTGAAAATTAATGATTTACTTCTAGCTTATCTGCCATTTATACTACACACTCCGGGCTGGACACTGGCGTGGCCGCTCCGCACGTGTGACATCTGTCCTATACTACCACGGTTCCTTTTTCCGATGAGGAGAACGAGGATCGGAGCGGCCGAGCGCCCGGCCTACACTCGCGATGGCTGACAGAGGCTCTGAGACGTGAGGCCTGGCAGGCTGGCTGTGGGCTCTGCAGGGCCATCAGCAGTGGAAGGTCTCCGCATGGCAGAGTCGGAGTGGACGGGGCTTGGTGACCCTTGGCCCTGAAGGCGAAGCAGCAGCAGCAGCTTGGGGTGTGTGTGTGTGGGGGGGAGACTAAACCCACACGCTGGTCTGAGTCTCACTCAGAAATCATCATGCATTTTCTCAAAGCCCCTGGGTTCAGAAGCACGGAAATAGGCAAGCCTTCCATTTCAGGTCCCACGTGAAAGAGAAGCAAGGACTTTGAAGGGACGCTCTGTATTCTGAGAAGGTGCTTCAGAATCTGTGGAATGGAGGAACGATCGAAATGAGCGCAACGTCGCAGTCACAGAACAGTGAGGACAGTGATCAGGCCCCGAAGAGACCAGCCACACACAGGCCCGGGCTTGTCCTCTCCTGCCGATGAAAGACCCCACGGCAGAGGCAGCACGCAGTGATATTCAAGTTCAAGTGAACCGACACATGAGCCCGGAGGTGGCAGAAGGCTGGAGGGGCCACACCTCGTTTCCAGCACGTGTGGGTTCCACTCTCCATCAGTAGAAGTGGACAGAAGTCCCGCTGTGGGACGGCCCCCCGCTCGGCTCCCAGGGCAGCTGCAGACACCGTCCTCACCGCCTGACAAAGAATGTCCCTTTCCACCCGTGCTTCCCGGTCAGAACTCTGCAAAGTACCTCCAACCACTGGAACTTGCGATGGGAGATCACACGGCTGGAAGGTTCATTCACTGAGCTAACATACTCTGCACTCCAAAATGAGACTATTTGGAGGGGAGTGGGCAGGAGGAAAGAGATTAAGCGGAAAAGGCTGAGTCAGGCATTACCAGGAGCTACATTAACACAAGTGCGTGTTGCCCCATGAGCCCCTGATTCTGTCCGGAGACAGGATGGGGGGTTGTTTCATGTGAGCCCCCAGCGCTCTCCGTTATTTTAGCTCCTGGAGCTTTCGGGGTGTACAGAGGAGTCAGCCGGTCACAGCGGCCACACCTGTGACTTACTCACTGGGCCTCTTGGGTTCATTTCATCCGCGCGTCCACGGCTCCGCACAGTTGTGCTAGGGGCCAGATTCCTGGAAGAAGAAAAACCCCACAACATTGTTCGGTTCAACCATGGCTTAGACGCCGCAAACCTTTTGTGGAATCATGGGACTATAAAGAAATAAATTATTATATGTCCTCAAAGGCTGCCCGTGTTTGTGCTGATGCCCAGCGGACTGGCTCCTGACGTGACGTAGTGAAGTGGCAGTTACAGCTCCCTGCTTGGACTTCACCTTGGGGCTCCAACTTCCGGGACTAAACTGCTGTTTGTGCCCAGAAACGGACTCGTGCGCCACGTGTTCATGAAACAAGTGAGTGTCCCAGAGCCCATGACCTCCAGAGCCGGGTGACTGTGACTCAGCAACTCAAATAGGATTGCAGACTCTGGCAAAGACGGGCTTTTGCCTCAAAAGGAAAAGGACAGAAAACAGCGCTTTATCGTTTGAGCATCTCCAGGTGCTACATATTACAGTAGAGACATCTTTGTCATCGGAACCCTTGCTGTGGTTTCTTGACGGCCACGTCTTTCTTCCCATTTTTTTGGAGAAGTCACCCGATGTTCAGGGGATTGAACACGAGCTCAGGAGCGCACTGTTGGCAGGATCTGCCTGAGGACCCCGGGCCCCGGCCTTTCCCAGGGCTCCTGCCTCGGGCTGCGGTGGCCTCGCTGGGCAGGGGCAGGGAAGGTGTGAAGCAGGAGTGGCAGGTGGCTTTGCATCCCCGACGGGATAGCCCCTGCACACTCTCATCCTCGGCATCCTTGTCAGCGTGGCCTGGCACCCACGGGAAGTCGGGGGCCCCTCACACTTAGAGGGATGGGGTGTCCTTAAACGTCCCGTGTGGTGAGGTCACACGTCAGGCCCTCGGAGACTGGTCTTTGTTTCATGTTTGACAATGCGTTTGCCTTTGGGTCAAATGGAGTTATTACCAGACATAAAAGGCAAACAGAAAAGTGACAGACTGCAGCACAAGGTCAGAACTCAAAAAAACAAAACAAAACAAAACAAAACCCAGAATGGATTTGACGTAGAAGCTGCAGACAAACAAGCAGTAATAAAAATGTGTTTTACAAGTGTCATAAAAAATTTGCCTAAAGACCGATCTCATGAAAATTCTTGCTCCTTTGCTACAGAGAAAAACTGGTAACAATTAAACACATGGAGAGTTTAAACAATCTTGCTCCTTCCTACATTTTATTTTTATCATAAACATAACATACATACAGGAAAGTATATGCCTCACCCCACGTATACATAAGTATACAGAGTGAATTCTCATAAAATGAACATTCAAGGCAATTCCCAGTCCAAGTACATCTTTCTCAGCAGTAATTTTTCTGTGGTCCTTTACTTGTCTGACAAAATCCCATTCGATTTGTGCCCTGGGGGAGCTCCGAGTACGGGCCACAGAAAGTGACAGTCTCTCCCTGGGCCCCCAAGGACGTGGGGCCCCCCCAACGAAGGCTTTGGGGCAGATTCCCCCTCAGATGCATGAAGAGAACTGAGCGACGCCACCCGCTTTGGCAGCTGCAGTGGAAGAGGTGACGCGTAGCTCAGGCCCTGGTCGGCACACGTTTTGTGCCCTGAGGGGCCAGTTGTAGCCGAGAGCAGCACGTGAAGTCACAGGTGCGTCCGTAAGTGGAAGGCTGCACACGGAGTCCCCACAGACACCGCATCATGTGTCCCCACTTGGCTGTGTATTTCATCTCACGCGCCCCCCACCTCGAGAGCGCGCAGCACCGGGCGTGGAGGGCACGGCTTCCTGGGTCCAGACCTTCTCTTCTCTCCCCAGCTTGCTCTGTGCCAACTGGTCCTCCGAAACCCTCACTTCCAGGGAGCTTTCTCTTTCGGTGCCGGCTGCATTCCCTTCTCTAAGGAGGAGGAGGCATCTTGTCCCCCAAATAATACACTCAGCGAGTTCCCTGGTCTGTCCTTTATCTACAACATCATTTTCAACAGCAGTGGAGTCGAGGATTCGAAGCTCTTCTGTGTCCTCTCGTCGGCTGCAAGGTCACGGTCCTGCCGTCCCATTGATTTGGGAGCATCCGCTGTACACTCGGCCAGGACCGTGGCCGGCCGCCTGGGCTCCTGCCTGTAACCTGGGTCAGGGTACGGGCCACTCGACCTCCCAGCAGTGCCCACGGTGGCAGCAACGGAGCAGGTGGGCCCCCGGACCTGCGCCTGGTTGGTGCTGCGGGAAAACCCACCTGCCAGGGACCCGTTCAAATATCACAAATTTTATGTCAGGTGGTAAGAAGTTTGCAAATTCATCTTCAGAAATAAAGGCTCAACTCCGTGAAAATGAATTCATTTTAATTTGTGGTTAATATTGCAAAGACATGCTATTTCTTAGCATAAACAATGAATCAGGAATTAGTTTTGGCATCCTTTGGGGGATAAAATTATAATAATAGCACGATAGGTAACCACCCCTTGAGATTCGGCTTTGGGAACAGGTTGATAAATCTTTTGACAGGTAGTCATTTTTCTGAAGAACATAACCCTTAACGATTTGCTGTTTTTTCTCTGTCCAGTTAACTGCTCTGGGTTCTATTAGACCCTCATTTTCCAATGTCTCTGTGACCTGAACAGCGTCTCAGCGCGTTCGTTATGAAACTCACAAAGTCCGCATCTTTTCCGAAGTCTGTGTGCTTTGCGGCTGGTTCCCGCTGCATTGGCGAGCTTGATATGATTAACTGGAAACTGAGGGGCGGAGCTCTGGTACCGGGATGCTGGCGCTTACGTGAAAGTGAGGTTTGTTTCCGTGGGAATTCCTTCTGCATGTGGCCGATCTGTTAGTGAACGTTTGGTGTTAGGGTGACTCGTGCTTTCCCTGTAGCCACCAGGACTCGGGGAGTAAACCCTGGCACGCAGGCTCCCCAAGTCATCTCGGGAGACGGTCAAGAAAAGCGAAGGCGGGCAGCATGCGAGGCACTAAGCACCAACAGTGACAGGACGAAGGGACACGATTTAAGCTGAATGTCCAGCTAGGCGCTCACAGGAAAAAGCTATAGTGTTTCAGCTAGGGTAGCTAGAGTAAGGTTTGTAGAATGGGTGCGTTAGGTTGTACACACCTGTATAAAACGTGGTAGTTTTGTGAGGAGGCAATGTTTCAATGATAGTGATGGTGACAGCGAAAACTACAGGCGCCCCACTGTGGATCCCAGGGGAACAAACGGTGAATGAACAAAGCATTTAGTCAGTGATTAGGGTAGCAGCCCCTCCCCCCAACAGGAAACCCCTGAGAAGCGCTCGAAGTGCGTGAGCACCATGGCGATGGACGAGTGTCTATAGAAACGTGGAGAAGCAGAGCAGCCGCCCGCCCACCGGAACGCATCTGGACAAGTCGGCGGAAGTCTCTCCCAAGGCCCGACCCCACCGGAGAGGGCCCGCAGCCTCTGCTGCTTTGTCAGCCTCAGGAACCACCCGTCACAGTCGCCATTTGCTGTGTCAGCTGGCATAAACCTCTCCTCCACAGGGTCCGCAGGGCTGGCCACCGTCTCGGGCACCCACTGAAAAGACCCAGCCACGGGAACGAGTGTGGGAAGGCGCAAATGTCCACTCTAACCAGAGTCACCCTCCCGCCACAGGTTCAGAGAGGCTCTCCAATTCCCGAAACCCATGCTCCATGCTGGACGTCAGGCTGGGCAGCAGAGAGCACTTCCATGTGTGTTCACCGAAGTTCTCAAGTATCGCTGGTTTGGCTGGATGAAGGGCAGGCAGAAACGAGGTGACAGCTACTTGCCAGGAAAGACTGGCGCAGACACACAAGACACAAGAGTCTAGGGTCACAGAGGCAGCAGAAGAAGGGAACTTCCCTGTCCTTCACCCTAGACTCTCTTTGGCTCGTGCAAAGGATAAATGAGAAGATGGGCATGAGAAACTACTTTCCCTCCAAATTAACGTGCGGCAAGCCTTAATTAAGAGCTTTGTATTTGGAGGCCTGGTTATTGCCCCCAAAAATTAGAGGCAGAAGAGAATCTTGGAGGAATCTTGGGAATAATAAATCATTTAAAGTGTGCTGAGCTCTGTGAAATAGTAAAGATGTTTGGGTAAGAAAAAGGAACAGTTCCGCCTTCTGAGAGGCTTACCTTCTGTTTGTTTCAGAGTTAACACAAGACAAAACCCGTGCTGACCGATTTCGGAGGGAACGACTTGTGCACTGCCCGGCTCTGTGAGGGGGTGGAGAACCCTGTGCAACCAACCACGAAGAGACGCCGTCCCACACCCCCTGGGAGGGCTCTCATCAAGCCGACAGACACGAACGAGTGCTGACAAGCACGTGGAGAGACTGGGACTCCCACCCCCAGACCATGGGGGCGTAAAACTGTGCAGTCACTACAGAAGACAGTTTGGCACGTCCCTAGAAAGTTAGAGTACAACATTCCACTCCTTATATTTGTAAGGACCGAAAACGCCTGTCCACACAAAATCGTTACCCGAGGGTTCACAGCCACCAAGTGGAAAAACACTGACACGCGTCAGCTGGAGAATGCATACCAAATGCCTCCCTGCCGAGGACTGTCACTGACTCGTGAGAAAGAGCAGCGCCCGCTGCCTCTGGGATGGGCCTCGGGATCACTGCGCTGAGCGGAGGAAGCCGGCCGGAAGGGCACACATCCCACAGCGCCATTTACATCGGCGGGCCGGCACAGGCAAAAGCTCGAGGGGCAAGAGATGCACCGGCCTGGAGAGGGCCTGGGGGCGGGGGTGGTGGCCAACAGGTCAGAGTTTCTTTGTGGGCAACGAAAATATTCTAGAATAAGCTCAATTCCAGCACCACATAGTGATGACGGGGCAGAACGTTGTGACCAAAACCCAGCTAACTGCACACGTTCAAAGGGTTAGTTTTATGATATGTGTGTTATATCTTAATGTGTATAAACCCGTATAAGTGAGTAACTGACAGTAGGAAAATAGCTACTGCATTTTGTCATTTCTTTATGATCGAAACTTCCGCAGTTTAAAAATATTCATGAAAAGGACAGTGCTCCTTGGCTATGACCTCTTACGAAATATGAAACAAGAAACAAAAAGACTGAAATTGTAAGGTTACTCATACAGGGTTCACGCCTGCATGGGTTCCCTGGGCAGCGGACACACAGACACACAGACCCACAACTACACCACCTGAAACGCGTGGAACAACATAAGGGGCCCGGACAAGGCATTGCGACGGAGGAGCGGGGCTCTCATTCTGGGCGGCAGCGGGACCTGATCTCTACCATCGAGGACTCGGCGTTCGGAGACAGAATGAGTCGACCTGAGTCTCAGTGGAAGAACACCTGGGTTGCCGGGTGCAAGGACACACGCGGAGACAAAGAAACCTGAATGGGCACGTCGGTTCACGCGTCTGCAGCCACTTGGCCGGGCTAGAACTTCAGGGACACTGCAGAAGAAGAGCCGACGAGGCCTGAAAGGCTTTGTTCCGAAAGGGAATGAAACTGGGGCTTTACTCCGTCGGCGGTGGACAGCCAGCAAAGACGCTGTGCAGGGAAATAAAATACTCGGCGTTGGATTCAGGTAGGTCCTGCCGGCAAGCACCTGGGCGAGGACCGGAGGCAGATGGACACGGAGGCTGAGAGAGCCTCATGGAATGACCGGTTCGGACAGGGAAACGATGACGCACCGTGCAGGACCCTGACTGGGCGCGGGTTGCAGAGACAGGGCTGGAGGCTCCGTGCCCTGGCTGCGTTTCTAATAAAATTGTGTTTAAATCATGATGTCGATTTGGGGGTGTTTGTTCCAGGTTTAGAAGTCTGGTGGGTAAAGTCTTGAGCGTGCAGTTCGGGGGAGAAAGTTTGGGTTACAGATAAATATTTGAGGGGTCGTTAGAACATGCCTGAAGTAGCAGGAATGGCTACCTTCGGTCAAGGAGAGTCCATAGGCCAAGGCCAGAAACCATGAGAAGCCTGGATTAGGGATCGGAGATCACGGAGCCAGGCACACACCGCTCAGTCACCGTCCGTCAAATGACGGACCAGCAGCCTTCCTGGCGGTCCCGAGGGAAGCGGCTAGGAAGGCAGGACGTTGTCACCGAGAGGGGCGGATGCCACAGAGTCTTTCCTGGTCGTCTCTGCATCACGGTGAGAAGAAAAGCGGTGTTGTTCTACCGCGGCGGGGCGGGGCGTTTTGGGAGCTGTCAGCTGGAGACGAGATGACGAGATGACGGCTGAGGAAGTGAGTTCGGCCACCAAGAGGACGCAGGTCCAGCCACAGCCTGAGATGGGCTGACGGGGTCAGAGTGGCATCCAGGAAGCCAAGCAGAGGAATGGAGGAGGGGGCGGACCGCCCAAATGCCACTGAGAAGTGAAGGCAGCGGAGGGCTGAGCATTTCATCCTGGGAATGGTGGAGTCCAGGTCGGCCGTGACCTTCGCAAGCGCCCTGCTCTGGAGTGGGAGTGGGAGAAAGCCTAACTGCCCGGGCCCTCAGCGGAGTGACGTGGCATCGTGGGAGGAATGGGTTCAAGTGCAACACGCGGGCAGGGAGTGCGGGCACGAAGGGAATGGAGGCCGAGAGGGAGCCCCACCACCGGAGGGGGCGGAGCCTGGGCGGAGCCTGCGTGGGCCTCGGGCCCCTGGCAGGGCCTCTCCCTAGCGAGGTGGAAGATTGTCAACACGATTTCCTGCTGACGGGGTCACTCCGTGGGGGAAGAAGGACAACTCCGTGGAGCGAGGGGAGCCCCAGAGACGCGGGGGCTCAGATGCAGTGGGGCCTGGTACCCAGGGGAGGGGTCCAAGCTGCACGGGGAAGCACGGGGGTGGGTCCAGGTGAAGGGACGTTGATAGACTTGGGGGTGTTTAATTTTTCGGACAAGGAGAAAAAGTAATAAATGACCCCCCAAGAACTAGGAAGCCAAGACAGTTCACTTCATTTCTATCCAAATATTAATGGGACATATGCTAAATGCTGGCCTGAGGCACAGTATCATGACCTTAAAAGAATACTGTTTTCTTTGTAAAGTAATTTGCCCCTTAGTAAGTGTAAGAATAAAATGCTAGAAAAGCCCGAACGCAGGAGGTAGCTGGATTTTACATATCAAACCGCATGAAGGCTTGTTACATGGGAAGCGACACGGAGCAACACGGAGCACGACTGGAGCATTTGCGGGGTCGCTTGGCTGGCCTGACGGGGAACAGGAAGCCATCGATAGCAATATTTACTTTAGGAATGCATAAGCAAACCAAACAGGCTCAGAGGGGTGCATTTCCTTGCAAAAGACACAGAAAATAAACGGCCTAATAGCTGCCTTTCCAGCAATAGCATATTTTCATAAAACCCTTTTAAATGACTACAATTTACTTTACACAGAGGCGTTCAAAAATCTCTTTGTCACTGAGTATGTGACTGGAGAATAAACCTCGAGAAAACATCAAGGGTCTTTCTGCCTCCAGTGAACGGCTGGACTGTTCCCCCATGCACGCGTTACCTCGCCTTCTAGAACATTGCCTGTTGGGTCCTAAAGCAAAAAAATCTATCTAAGTATATTTTACATATTCATAAAATACATATCACACAATTATTAGAATATATAGAATAGATTCTATAACATTTGCAATATTCATAATCTATACTTATGAATTATTATATAATATCTATTTCATAATACAATGTTCATAAGATATAAAATACATATTATATAATTGTTAGAATATACTCTATAACATTCATAATATTAGAATATATACTCTAAAGCAACTAGCTTTCGTAGAGAAGTGATATAAGAGATACATTTATCCTGAGCAGGCAAGGGGTCAGAGGTTCCAGGAGGCACTGGAAGACACTCGGTTATTTTCTGAACTCGCGCTCAGTGGGAGCTGGACATGACCGCGCGCACTGTCCGCCTCTCTGCCTGCTTGTCCCACGACGAGAGTTTCCTTCCAGCTAGTGGCTGGGTTTTTTTGACAACCAGTCAGGCACTTGGAACGCTGTCAGCACCTTAGGAGGTGACAATGTGGCTAAAACAACCTGAACGTTTATGTCCAACAGGGAAAATAATAACATTTAAATACGGCACTTTGCAAATAGTGATGCTCAATAAATAGTCTTCGATTTGGTTTAAAGATGGCGGCGACGTCACATGGCGTAATCGCTGTTTAACACGGTAAACTATGGGTCCAAGATCAAGTCGGAAAGGTCACTCTAAGATGGGTCAGGAACTGCATTGTGATTGTGCGCAGATTCTGACTATAAAACAGATACACTGTGCTTACCCGGTTCTCAAAAAACAACAGCGCTCTTGCTTTCTGCACACGACAAAGAAGAAATGCCTCTGGGACTTCGGGAGTCCCAGGTAGGAGTGGCCTCTACCTCTCTTCTCCAAATAAATGGGCTGGAAATGCTTTTGAGAAGGAAAAAGAAGAAAACTTGAGAAATAATGTTTCTCTATATAAAAAATTGATGCTTCTTTAAAAATCCGTTAATAATGTAATTATGGACCATACATAATCACTTAACAAACAAAACCATTTAAAATTTTCTCATAACTGTTGGTCCTATTTTATAGTTGAGAGCATAATTTATTTAAGTCGTGAACATACTTTTGGAATTTGAATGTAAGACAGTGATTCATAAATTGCTAATTATTCTCCCCTGCTAAATCTTTAAACAAAATGGACATATTTTACATTAATTGCTTGAGATGGTCTCAATTTGAAACCCCCTGTGTGCTGTATCATTTCAATCCAGAATACTTTCTAAAAGTTATGCATATTCTTTACTTTTAAGAGGGAGAACTGAAGAAGCCTTGGGTAGGGGTGGGGACCACAGGGGGCCTGGGAATATGAGTTTCCTGAGGTGCCTGGTCTCTAAATTAAACCCAGAGGCAATGGCCGAACTTCACCAGTAGCCGGAGGAGGAGAGCGAACTTCAGCCCATGCCAAGTCCTGGACCGGCAGGCTCCCTCTACGGGAGGGCGGCGTCCACAGACCTGCAGCGCACGGGGTTCTGGCCTGCAGCGCCTGCCAAGATTACCCTCCGTCCAGGGGACCTCGGGGAGCCAGCTAAGCGCTCCAGGAGGGAAGTGGCTCCACCAGGCTTTGGAGAGGTCACTGCCTGCCACGTGGACAGTGGGGGGGTCTGGGGGCGAGGACCAGAGGACAAAGGGAGAGGGGAGGGGCTGAAGAGTCGGGATGTGAGTCAATCTTCAGGACGCCCCGACTCGTGGGAAAGAGAGAGAGTTCCCCTATGAAATGAGTGAGTCACACAGACAGGGGGAGCTGACTTCAGAGAACTGTAGTGGCATCTGCTTTGAATGGTGTGTTGGCTTTGAATAGATGGAGAAGGAGTTTGGCAGGAGGGGTGGGGGCTGGCAGTCCCTCACCTAGCTCCTCTCTGGGTAAGAGTCACTGCACCCCCGCTGTGGGCTGGCACTCTGATTGTCACTGCGCAGCTGTCCCACCGCTGGGCGGTCAGTCATACCGAGTCCGGGGGCCAGGGCACTCGTGTCGCACGCAGAGAAGGAAACGGAGGCCCTGGGAAGCTGAGGGAACTGTCTGTGGTCACACAGCCAGCAAATGAAAAGGATGACAGATTCTGTTCTATTACTTTAAAGCCATTCCTGGTTTTACAACAAACAAACAAAGCCAAGATGTTGTCACTACTGAAGACAGGCAAACCGACACTGAAGACATCCAAGAGGATTTCCCAGTTTCGGCAATGGCCATAAGGTTTACGAAAATACGTGGCCTTCCAAGGTACCCACGGCGACAAGAAAGTCGCTGGCATCAATGAACTCAGTGTTCTCCAGACACTGCTGAGACGGTCTTCAGATCCCCGGCCCTAAGACGCAGGACACGTTGCAGGCCTTCCGCGCAGGTGGGCGTCGGGGTTCCCCGGAACCAAGACAGAAGCTGAGGGCCTGGGGCGAGGATGCCGCTCCCTCTGCTTGCTGACGTGCTGACCCCTCTTCTGGGAAGAGCTGTCGCTAAAGACGACCTTCCTGGGAGCCTGGGCGGACATGCCGGCCTGGCACCGCCAGGTCGTGCGGCTGCAAACCCCCTGCGGTAGACTGTCCCTCCCCCTATCAGAAGGGGGCGGGTGGCGAGGAGCCACCGGGACTGTGCGGTAAATAATGAACTTCCCGCTTAGTCCGTGGGTCCCCACAACCCTCGATAATCCAAACAGGCAGCGTTTCCCAAGCATGTCTCAGGGTGGCGTGAAAATGTTTGCACAGCTTATAGTGAGCCTAATTCGGGGGTCTTGCTTCGGTTTTAATTAATTTTATTAAATTGTGAAGTGTTAGTTTCTGTTTGAAAAGAATCGACTGGAAGACGTCTATTCCAAGTCGCCCTTTTGAAAGATGAAAATTGTCTCCAGTCCCGTTTTTCTTTCTTCCCCCGTGGCGTGTTCACTAAATCACACCCCTCCTCCAGTGTTTGGAGGAGGCGGCTCCCTGGGGCTGCGCCCCGACACCTGAGATTTTCAAAGCGAGTCTCTGAGCGTCAACGAGAAAAACCTTATCCACAACGTCCGGAGGACAGGCGAGTGGCTCTCTGGAGGAGGAGCGACGATTAATCAGCCTCTGTTGCTCTCGGATTTCTTTTTAAAATGTGTGTTTTTGTTCCTTCGGTCTTCAGAGAGCCTATTTTAAGTGACCTACTTCTGAACTGGCTTTCCGACCAGCGTGTCGCAGTAGAAGACTGTTGACTTAAAAGGGTTTCATGGCTCAGGATTTCCTCCTGAATGCATCACTTCATTCTTTGTCCCTCCGACCGGTGCAGACAGGGGTCTCTCGAGAACGGACGCTTTTCGTTAACGGAAACGTGGACGAGAAGCACACAGATGTGCCCCGGGCCGGAGTGTCCCATGTCTCTGCGAGTGGCGGTGTTGTGCACCATGGTCCCCACGTGCAGGTGAAGGGGCAGCAGCCCCCAGCTGATCAGTCCTGAGACGGGTCTCCGATGCAGCAGCCGCAGGCGGCTGTCCGCCCGGCGGCCAGCTCTCTGGGCAGAATTCCTCCACCGTCTGTCGTCCTGGGTCCAGGTGCACTGCACCCTCTCTTAGGAAGGTGTGTGGGTGGGTCTGGGAACAGCCGCTCCCCTCCCTGGGGTACTGTCCCCGGACCAGCCTTCCTATCAGACCAAATTCTCAGGTAGAAAAGCCCATGTCCGATTTGGGGCCAAAATGGTGTCACAGCACGCTGACTCAGTTCTGTCATTCAGAGGCCGGCCCTGGCTTTGACATTGAGAGTTAGGTGAGATTTCAGTTCACCCATTTAAAATATCACGCTGATCCCGATGGTGCGAAACTGAAGCCGGGGCTCCAACTCTGTCCTCAAAAAACGACGATCCCCACAGGCCTGGGAGGCAGAGGTGGTCTTCCTGGGGGCGCAGCCGCTGAAGGCCGTGACTGTGGGTCAGAGATCACTGGTGGGCACAGTCACACGCAGGACACGACAGTCCCACCGAAGAGCCCACAGAAAACACCCACATTTCTGCTTACATGGACCCAGCAGACAGTCACTGCACCCATGCTCTGTTCCGTCCCCACCACCTGTTGTGACCACCCTGCCTCCCTTGCCCACCCATGTGAGGGCAGGACTTGGACTCGGTTTCTACGAGCAGACCTCGGTGAAGCACACTCGGTGTGTGTGTCATGTGTGCGTGACCATGGGGTTGTGTTAGTAACACTGTGGCGCCCAGCCTGCCGGAGTCTCTCTGGGGCTGGCCGCCAGGAAGCAGGAGCCCTGCGGGGGAACTCCACGTGACAAGGGACTGTGTGGCTCTAGGAGCAGTGGGCCCTGAGCCGGCCACTGAGTGGGCGTGGAAGGGGACTCTCTGCAGCTCTGACCAACCGACCCTGGATCGCCTCCTGGGTGCCCATGAGCAGGGAGCCGAGTTTCCGAGAGAGAGCAGCATGAAACACCTCAGCCCTCCATCCCTGGTGACGTGCCCATCTGGGTCACAGGCCTCCCCTCTGACCCCCAGCTCACCACGGACGGGCTCAGAACTGAGACGCCCTGAGGAGAGAGGCCAGGAAGTTCCTTCGGCAGTCATTTTTCAGAAGCCTTCCTGGTTTCTGATCATTAAAAATCGAACATGGTTCGCCACGCACTACTTCGCACTGTGCTCCTTTGCCTGCCGATTTGGGGTCGTGGTTCCTTGCCGACCACAGGAAAGTTCCGGAGAAACTCAAGTCAGAAGAGGACATTTGTTTACTGCAGGAAGCATCAACCTGGTGCTGAGGAGTTGGAAGACACTTTACTGCCGTTATCACCTTAATTGCAAGTTTCCTGAGTGGCAGCGAGGCCTTACGCTGTTGCCAAGACCGTTTGGAAAGGAGTTCCTCCAAGGTGGGCAGCGAGATGCTTCTGGGGTCCGCCCCTGCTAATGGTGTCCTCCGCGGGCTGGGAAACGTACAAGGCCAGGTTTGATTCTGCCACCAAAAAAAAGTTAGTTCACTGAAAGAACACCCGATTAAAGGGGCAGGTGTGCTTCGGGGATAAGGGGATGAGGACAAGGCAAAGGGACGCCAGTTCCTCTTTGTATCCTTTCAAAGGGATACATTTGAAGTGGGGGAGGGTGATTCCAGGGAAACGTAAAGGAGGAAACAATTTAAAATCGGGCGGGCGGGCTGCTCCGCACTGGACCAGGGGGCGTGGCCTCCAGGTCGGCGGGCTGTACTTGGTTCTGTCGCTTCGCGCACACGGGCCGTCGTGGTTACCCCTCTTCACTCCTTTCTTCACAGAAAATCTTTCTCCGAGTCATGAAAAGGGGGTGTTGGTTGCCAAGGCCCTTGATCTATAATTATTGTTACTGTTTTTATTATTAACATTGAACACAGGAAAGGCCGTCTTGGAAGTCACCCACAAACCCGTCCTGGTGCCCCCACCCTGTCCCCGGGCGCGGGGGTGGCTGGGGCGCTGTGAGCCCCCGCGCCCGCGGGGCTCCGAGGTGGTGTCCCCGCTGCCCCCAGATCCACCGCCGGCTGCAGCGGCAGCAAGGCGCACAGTCCTTCTCCGCCCAGGCCCCAGGAGAAGCGCCCGGGGCGGCAGCACCTCTCCCTCTCGGGGGAACGTCCCCCCGCTACCGCTCTCTGGGCTGGGGATGGGTCTCCCCGTCGCGACCGCCCCTTTCCTACAGGGGGACACTCGCGAACACACCCGTCACCTCCGCGCGACCCGCAGTCCGCCCGGCGCGCAGCGCACCCCAGCGGTCGCGTGCCGCCTCCAGGCCCTGGCCACCGGGCTTCCGGAGAGCTCGCCAGTCGCCGCCGCGGCCGCCTCGGAATCCGCACTTGTGAGGCCGCGGGAGCCTGTCTGGGCCGACCCCTGAAGGCGCGGCTGCGGTTCCGGCCCCGCTCCCCGCACCTGGAGTGGGACCCGGAGAGGCGGGGCGGGGCTGCAGCCCGGCCGAGTGCCGGTGCCGCTCGCCGAAGCCCGCCCGCCGAGAGCGAGGCGGGGGGAGGGTCTCGAGGCCGAGTCCGCTGCTCCCGGAGGGACCCCAGCGGGGGTGGAACCGGCCCCCGCGAGGCGCCGAGGCGCGTGGCGCGGGCATGGAACGGGCGGGCCCCTGCTCCGCGCGGCCGCGGGACCACAGCTCGGTGGAAGCGTGGCTGGACGACCACTGGGACTTCACCTTCTCTTACTTTGTTAGGAAAGCCACCAGGTAAGGAGAGGACACGCGGCGCGGAGCGCGACCTGGGCTGGTCTTTCCCGGCACTGCCCCCTCCCTTCACCGTGAAACCGCCTCGGCTCCCGGGCCTTCGTTCTAAAGTAGGTCCTCGGTCCTGTTACGGTGCCGAGGTGTCGACTTGAGGCGAGCGCAGTGTAAAAACCCAGGCATGGGCTTGGATCCAACTTGCTCGCAAAGTTCAAATACAGAAATGTCCGAGCGCCCGGCCCCCGCCGCTCGCATCCCCGGGGAGCCTTCCCGTGCGCCCTCGTTCACGGCCTCCTCCTGCAGCCCCGTCCATCTCCCGGAGCCCCAGACCTCCGCGGCGAAACCAAAACAGCCTGAGCCCCTTCCCTGCAGCTCCGGAAGCACCGTTCCCAGCCCGGTCCCGGCGGCGGCGCTCCTCCCCCGTCCCCCTCGCCCAGGCCCGGGGGCGGGGAGCCGGGGAGGGGGCGAGACGGCGGGACAGCCCCGGGACGGCAACGTGCAGGAGCCTTCCCGGAGTGAGTGCTGGTGCCGCGTATCCCTCCTGTCCCCAGTGTCCCGCCCGCCTCCTTTTACTCGCTCCTGCGTCCGAGGCAGCGCCGCAGACTGAGCTCCGGGACGGGTGGCGGCGCGGCGTGGAACGGACCCCGGGGCTGGCGGGTCCCCAGCGGCCGAAGCGACCCCAGGGTCAGCTCTGCCTGGTCTGGAGCCAAGGCCGGCGGCCGCGGTGGAGGGCGGGGACGAGCTCTCCTCTGGGAGGTGGCCGCGGGCCTTGGGGCGCGCGTGGGAAACACTAGCAGAGACTGGGGAGGAACAGAGGCTGCGGCCGAGGGACCCGGAGGGGAGCGGAGAGTGCGCGGCGCGCGGGTCCCCGAAGTCTGCGGACTCCGTGCGGCGCCAGGACGCCGACAGGGCTCCTGCGCGCGCTCGGGCTGACTTCCAGACGACCCTTTGGGGAGGGCCCGAGCCAGCCCTGGTCGCGGGGCCGGAGGTGATGGTGGGGGAGCCGGCCGGGGCTCGGTGCGGGGCTCCCACCCGCCTGCGCACAGCCGCCGCTGTGCAGGGCGCTCCCCGCCAGGGGGCGGCGCGGCGCGGGGCGAGCGGGCGGCGGGGTCGCTAGGGGAGCTGACTCCAGTCACCCGCCGCACCTGGGCCCGCTGTCGCCCCCCGTGCCTGCTGGAGTCCGGGGTCCGCCGGGGCCGAACGGCCCGCACTTCGCCTTCCCACGTCTGCTATGCTGCCCTTTGGAGACAGGACGAGGTACCACCCAGGCACCCCTTTCCCACTCCTCGGGGCGCTGCGGACCGGGGCTGGGTTGTGGGGGTGGGGTGGGGTAGGGTGGGGTGGGGTGGGGGATACTTCACTGGCAGTGGACCCTGTGACATTTGGACCTCCTTGCCTCTCTGAGGACTATTTATTACTCTGCAGCCTTAGGTGGGACTCTCTTTAACCCCTATACTCCTAGGGAACGTCCAGAGTTGGGGTCGACTTAACCACTTTCAGGGTTTCTGACAGAGGCAAGGACTTGGGACAAATATCTCTCCGGGTTAATCACCGTCCCCTCAGAAAGCCGGTCCCCTTCCCTGCTTTCACCTTGGACCCTGGAACCCCCACATCTGGAGGGCCCGAGGGGTGAGCCCTGAATGGAAATCGGGTTTTCTCGGAAGGCACTCTCTGCGTATTTGGGGAGAGCACGAAGGCCCGAGGGGTCTGGAATCGTGCACTGCTGTGGGCGGCGGCGTTGGGAGGTCCCCTCTATTCCCAGGCCACCTGTCCCGTTTCCAGGCACCTTGGTGCCCTTCACCCACCTGCCTTCACTGAGTTGTAGTGCAGTGGATGGGGAGTGGGCAGGGGGGCAGGGCTGATCTTTTAAGTGTGTGTGTGGGGGGGCGTCTTTCGTTTAGATTAGTCTTTCGTTTAGATTATTAGCAGTTGAAGGAAACAAGTCATCCGTCCTGCGAAGCAGCCCAGACGCCCTTTCCCTTCCTCCTCTCCGTGCAGAGGCAGAAGCGAGGGTGCTTGTATGGTGGTGGGTTTTAACCGGTCACACGGAACCCTGCTCAGATTCCAGAGCCTGCCCGAACTTCGGAAGTAGTATCTTAGACAAATCGAAACTGTTGCTGCCTTTCTCTTCACGTCATTTTCTTACAAGTAGCACAGGATGAGAAACCTAGTTCTCAAAATGGTGTTCATCAGAGCAAAATGTAGGTCGTCCGGGACTCGGTACATTTCTCAGGCCGGGTTTTCACAGCACAGCCGATGTGGACAGCCGGCCGCGCCTCTCCGTGGCCTGTGCATCTCTGTGTGTGTGTGTGTGTGTGTACACTCTTAAGAGAAGAGTTTATGTGGAGTTCAAGTCAGAAAGCGAAAGTATAAAATAGTTTAGAGTGCTTCAGGCCCTGTTTTAGGAGTCACAAAGTGCTGAAGTTGGCTGTGTGCAGCAAGGGGTGCTTCAGAAAACGGAGGTCCAGTGTGGGACTGGATTTGGTGGTGCGAACTTAAAATTAGAGACCTACAGGGAAAATGAGAGACAGGAAAGTAGACGCTTGTAAAACTGCCAAACTGCTGGGTCCAGGGCGACTCACTTGGCTGCGGTAGAAACTTACTGCAGGCCTGTCAACCTCACCGACAAGGTTTTGTTTTTTAACTGGAAGCTCACACTCCTGCACTTTGTCCCCTTTTGTGCCATGCTATTAGTGTGAGTGAATACCGTAGGCGACTCGGGAAACCCACAAGACGGCAGACTCACAGCACACGTGGGTGCCCTCAGCTCAGCTATCCGGGCCTGCGAACAGGCCTGATGCCGGGACTATCTCCACATCCCTGATGTGATCTTGGCCGCTGGACAGGCGGGCTTGCCTCTCCACCCGATCCCTGGCGGCGTGATCTGCACCCAGGAGCAGACACTGAGTGGAAGGAACCTTGTAGCCTTCCCGGATTCTCCTTGAAACGCCCGGAGTTGGGGCTGCCCTTGAAGGCCCTTGTGCATTACACTGTAACTACTTTCAATCACAGAGTTAGGCGCTTCATTGAAAGCTATAGTCTGCAGCGTAGAAATAGATGTGCTTTGGCCCTGGCAGGGTAGCTCAGTTGCTTAGAGTGTTCGTTGTCTGGATACACCAAGGTTGTGGGTTCGACCCCCAGTCAGGGCACATACAAGAAGCAACCAATGAATGCTTGAATAGGTAGAGCAACAAACGAATGTTTCTCTCTCTCCCTCCCTTTCTTTCTCTCCTTCTCTCTCTAAAATAAAAGAAACAGATGCTTTTTAGTAACTACAATCTGTATATGTGAGTAACTACAATCTGTATATTGAGTTGTAGTGCAGTGGATGGGAAGTGGGCAGGGGGGCAGGGCTGATCAATTGTTCAGTTGAACAATTAATAACATAATCTACTGGCATAAAAATAATCGCACACTTGCCACCAGAGCTTATGGGAGGGCCCCACCCTCCCTGTTGGAGGGAGACAAGGCCGCAGCCACCACACAGGCCAGAGACTGAGAACGAGGGCCCGAGGCCCGGCCTCCTCAGATGACATCCTCCCGGCTGCAGACACCACTGTCGCAGCCGTTCTGGACAGCCGGCTAGGGGGCCGCTGGCTGTCATCAGCTGCAACCAGCTCTGGGACCCCGGGGGAGGGGTGCTGTTGGGGGGTAGCTCCACAGGCTTTTTACTGCTTTGTTTTGTGTGAGGCAAATGCTTGAGGATATTCGTCACCCACCGTAAAGAGGAGATAGGAAGTGAGGACACGGGTTTTATGGCGCTTAGATCGAAGTCCAGGAACAGAACTTCTGCGTCCCCGGGTCCCCGGGCTGTCTGCCGCGCAGGCTTCCTGTCTAATGCCACCAGGCTGGCCCGGGCCTTCACGCTCCGGGTCCTGTGCTTGGGGTCCGCTCTCCTCGTCCCCCTTTTCCTCATTCTTTTGTAATTTTTCACCTCTAAAAGTTGTAACATTTCTATGTTCAAGGTATTTATATTAGAACAGATGATGGATAGAATATAAATATTGCTCTCCGCTCTCAAAAATGACTTGCTGTATTGATATAGGAACAGAAACAGCACCATTCTCAGACACTGATAGGCTAGCGTATTTCCTTAAACTGGGCACTAGAGCCGAAGATGATAAAACACTGTGGGCGTGGCCTCCACTGACCTGGACGGGACTTAGAATGCAGGGCGGGGCAGCAGGAGGTGTGTTGACTCTTGTTCCTGTGGGAAATCATACAATAACTAATAATACAAGAATACACTCCTGTTCTCACAATGGTAAGCCTGCTGCCGCCCCACCCTGTGTTTTTATCATGGTAATTCTGGGGTGACAAGGCCTTTTTGCTGTATTGCTTATAGCCAGGGCGCAGACAGCCGGCTCTGAGCTGCCTTTCGGCAACCTCAGTGCGCTGGCATGGATGGACTGGGAGACACCAGAGCCCCCCCACCCCTCGGGACGCGTCTCATCACCCTCCAGGCCTGCGGTTCAGACCACAGAGAGCCCGAGAAACTAGGCCGTGGCTCCTGAAAATGTGGTCGAATGTGCACAGTGGCAAGTACTCAGAGACAGATCTTTGGAAGTCAGACTCTGCTCGGCGTAGCCCAAGCAGAGACAGGCGTGTGGCGCCATTCAGGGGCTTCTTGTTCCTTTCCCCCAGTTTGTGACCTGAAGATGCATAGAAATCACCAACAGTTTCACAAGATCATGACTTCAGCACATCGAGTTTCTTGCATTTTAATTATGTTGTGCCGCAAAATTTCCTTTTTAAATAATTCCACCTAACTAGATGATTTGACTCTGGTCTCTCGTGTTATTTCCTTTAAAGTGCTTGACCCTCCTTTCAAGTCGCGCAGGTAAAGGGTGCGCCCTCGCCCGTACCTGATGAGAGAGCCTGTCCTCCTGCCGTACTCCCCGAGCCCCGGGTCTGAACACACAGACCGTCCTGGGACTCTGGCTGGGCTCCCCAGTGCATTCAAGTAACAGCTGGGAAAGATTTCTCTCAAAATGGAAAAGGCTAAAAAGCACTGCTTGGTAGTTTTCAGCTTACCCCCAAACGCTTTCCAACCTGGGAATTTATTAACCCCGTAGCTGCTGTGAGGAGTTAGATGTCCTCTTTGTTCTCTGCGCTGACAGTGGGATCGATGCGAGCCTCATGGGCCTTCGGTGACAATTAAACAAATCACCGAGTTGGCTGATAATGGAGGGTGGAAAAGTGACTACTTTCTGACTTTAGGATGCAGACCAGCTCTTGACGGTGCAGGACATCCTATGAAACTAGTTTGCCGGACAGAGGTGGGCCCGGCTGACCCCGTGGCAGCCGACCCATGGGCCTCCTTACAGTGTGCCGGTGCGAGGTCACAGGGAGGTCACGTATTTGTGACAGTGTGAGGTTCCCAGCGCACAGAGCCTGCGAGCTAGGGGTGGAAGGGGGCCTCTCTGTGCGAGTGGGCCTTTGCTACTCAGCTCTGCGACCTTGTTCTCTGACGGGCATGCTCCCTTCCTTTTGAATGACACTGGCATCCATATTTTATGATGTGAGTATTTCGTTCATTTTCTCCAAATGGTAGGAAGTTATACTCATTGCCAAACAAACGCTTAAAGCTGGCCAAGCAGCCCGAGTGTTCAGTTCATAAGGATCATCGTGTCAAGTGTTCTAAAAACCTTTTCAACACATGTATTCCTCGGGGGTTTTGTTCCAAGTGAACCTGCTTTTTAAAGTCTTTTGTGCTGTTTGAGACTTTCCCCTTGAATCTGAATTGTAAAGGAAGATCAGCTTTTTGCAAATCGCTTTCTCTGCATAATTTTATTACACCCACACTTGAGAGACCAAAGAGAGACCCATTTGATATCTCATCCTTAGTGATAATTTAGACAGTAAGAATGATCATTTCTACTCTCTGTGGAATAGTTACGCCGAGGTTACAAGGACAGGAGACCCTGATCTTCCAAGCTGATGAAATACTGAAGCACACACAGGTAGGATCCTTGTCTCTTGGACGTGGAGGAGATCACGTGATCCAGTGTTTCTCAAACTTAAGTCGTGCGCCCCTGTCCCAGGAAGACATTCTGACCAGTCTCCACAACAGTAGTTAGGAAGCTTTCGGTCACATGCGGCAGAAACCCAGCTGGAGCTCACAGAGAATGATTCACGTAATGGAAGTCCCTGGGGACTGGTTTGGCTGGGAAATGCAGCGGATCAGATAATCTTGTCAAAGTCTGCCCGTTGCTCTGTAGATCTGTTTCATGTATCTGTTCTTCACCCCTCCATTCACCCGTCTTTGAGCCCTGTGCTGTGTTGGCTTTATTATTCTGTGTGTTTTCTTCACATGCTGGAAACATCTCTTCTTGGCAAGATTCTGAGGGTCTTGAACATCTGATGTCACAGGAAGCGCCTTCTCTGCAGGTCGGTCCTCAGAATGACTCAGGCCTCGTCCGGTGGCCCGCCTGCTCTGGGCCCATGACCGTGTCCAGGGCAGTGTGGTCTGACCGCTTTGCTGAGGCAGGCGGTCCACTGTGGGACGTGTCCTCGGGGGCGGGGACTCCCAAAAGGATGTGATGAGGGGCACACCCAGAAGCTCCCGGTTAACACCATACCTAGTGTCAACTTCCTTTTACTTTATGTTCTTTAAATAGGGAATTTTTAAGAGCAGGTGTAATTTAATCATAGTTACAGCATGCATGCAACAGTAATACCAGAATAAATGTGTAAGTTAATTATGAATAAAATGAAAAAACTCCAACCAAATTCATGCAACAGTAATACCAGAATAAATATGTAAGTTAATTATGAATAAAATGAAAAAACTCCAACCAAATGCCCGTGGACAGCGTTGGTTAAAACCACCCGGAGGGCGACCATGACCAGGCCTGCCGGACAGAGGGTCTGGGCCTCAGCGGCAGCAGAGGCCCAGTGTTGCCGCTGCCCTGTGCGGGCTCCCTTCTCCCTCCGGGCCGTTCCGGCAGAGTAGCCAGGAAGCTTTCGCTCCCAGACGTGGCTCCTCAGTCGTGCTTGGTCTTCAGGCGTCTCTGCACATCTCATCTTCCTCTTTCACGCCCTCTCTCCCCCGCTGGCCTGCAGTGTGACAGGCTGCCAGGCGGACAGAAAGCAGGGCTGTAAAGCAGCAGGATGGGACCTGGTGGCACCGTGGCCGTCCCAGGTACGGGTGGCATACTTCCATCTTGTTTCGGTTTTGTCCTCCTGACAAAAGTGAAGTGTTTTCCTGGAAATGGTACAGGGCTGCGTGACGTCCTCGGCTTGCTCTCTCAGGCCTCCACAGACCTCAGCCTGGGAAGTGCCACCCCGGGCAGTCTCCCCACGTCGGAGTGGAAGGCCAATCAGTGGGCAGAGTGACGGCCTACATTTCAGTGGCTGCGTTCCTGCCGATGTATCTAGGTTTGCCTTTAAGGGATGCCTTTCATGCGTGTGATTGTGAATGCATGGAAAATCACAAGGCGTGTCTCTCCCAAGTCGCAGTCATACTTGAACGGGAAACCACGTGAAGCCGTTCTGCGCTTTATTTCGGTTTGGTTCCATTGGTGTCCTGGACGTTTCCATAGCTGGAGGGAACGGACCCACTGAACCACCTCCGGCAGAGGACCCGTCCCTCCCAGGGCAGCACGGAGCGAATGCCCTGCTCTGGCCCCGGCCTAGACGTCAGTGGGGGTGTCCGGAGCCACCCCTGCTCCATCTAACACCGTGTGCCTGTGCATTAGCGTTTCCTTCCCCTGAAGTAGTGCTTCGAGCAAAGCGAGGCTCCCCGTGTCTGCTGTAGACCCCATTTTTGCTGCGAGGGACTGTTCAGCATCTGGCTGGAGGTCTGCGGACCCCTGGTCCAGACACCGAATACCAGGACCCCCCTTTGTAATCCACATTTCCAAATGCCCCCAAGGGCTGGCGCCAGTACCCGATTGGGAGCCACTGTTCCACACCTTTAGCATCTGTTTCTGTCTGTGGTGGTTAAGGGCCCTGGGCAGAGTCAAGCTGTGACCCCAGACCACCTGTTCCCGAGGGTGTGACCTTGGGGGCTTCTATCACTCTCTCTGTGAACTGGAAACAGTAACAGGTGCTCCCTGGGGTCCTTAAGGACCCTAAAGAAGATGCAGTCCACTTCCCGGTCATTCTGAGTAGCAGTTTTCAGTCGTCCACTGTTTTGCCTTCAGAATCACTGGTGCCTGAGCAGAACCTCAAACTCGGAGAGTCATTCCCGCTGTGCAGAAACTGGCGGAGTTAGAACAACAGAAGGGCGATTTTATAGATTTTATGCGTCTTCCTCCTTTTTAGATGACGTTTTATTAATGGTTGAACAGAACCTCCGTGGGTTTTGTAAGGCTCTGGAAAGGGGCTCGGAAGGGCCGGCCCGAGTTCAGAGCGGGCCCCCAGCTGCGCCGTCCCCTCGCTCTGCAGGGACCCAAGCGGAGACCCCCCGGTGTTAAACGGAGGGTGGAAGGGAGTGAGGAATCAGGGCGGAGAGACTCGTAAAGGGGCTTAAAATGCTCTTTCGGCTCCAAGCATTTCTGAGTCCCTCTCTCCTTCCTTGAGTATTTCCCAAACACGAACAGTGGGCCCAGGCCAACTGATGTACACAGTGCCACCGAAATGAGTCCAAGAGCAGGAAAAATAGCTAAGAGACATTAGATCTTGTGTGAGTTATTTTTGTGTTTTTCCTGCAGAGAATGTTAGCAGATGTCTGTGGCAGTTACCCACCATGCCCTTCCCGACAGGAAATGTGCGTGCTTTGTCATTCTGGTCTTCAGGGATGAGTTCACACACGCGATGGGGAAGGCCACAGGGCGAAAGGGAGCGGGTGGGGTTTTAACAGCAGGCAAACCGAGACCCTGGGGTCATTCGGGGCCTGCGACTTTCCATGCTGTTTTGAGGTGTCTCGCAAATCTCCCCACATGCCGCAGCTCCAGGGACTTGCTCCACAGCCTCCCTTGAAGCCCAGGCGTCAGCCCAGGTGTAAGATTTCCCCGGGCGAACCGCCATGGGCAGGAGCGTGGGCAGGAGCGAGCAGGCCACCTGCCGCCCCCAAACCCCCTGTGGCAGAGTGTTAAAGCCATCAGGTGGTGTAGCCATCCTCCAGGCTAGAAGTACGGTTATTAGGAGACACTGCTGTGGTTTCCCCACAGGTAACTAATTGTATATTTTCTCACATTTGTTGTCAGTTCTACTGTGTCTTCGATATTTTGGAAAAAAGTTGTCCCTCAAGTCTCTCAATTATTTTGGAAAAAAATTAAAGTTTAAGTAGTGACAGAAAAATAAAACAAGTTCTATTCTTGCATTTATCATTCTCAGCTAAATGTTAGGCTCTTAATCTTTATGTATTATTAGAAATGATGTATGTACCTGTAGTCGGTGTGGAGGGTCAGTGTATTTCTCTTCTCTTTTGAGAAAATACACTAAGACAACTTTTTAAAAAGACGAGTGGCTTCTGTAGAGAAATCGTGAATTTAAATTGGGAACTTTAAGAAGAAACTATGGCTAAGATCTGGTTTTTCTCTAGAAGCCTATTTATTGAATGAGTTTCTTTTATAGTTACACAAAAAAGCCCTTTGTAAGTACATCACCATTTAATGCTCAATTCACTCAAAACAACACCAATTGTGCATTCCTCACTGGGCACCTGACACCACACTGTCCCTTTGTGGACATCATCTCCTCAAGCTGCCAAGGGGCCTGCGAAGGCAGCGCCGCCGTCCCTGTCATGAGGGGAGAACAGATCGTGTCCCTCAGGCCCCCCCTTCGAGAGGAGGGCTCTGGGCAGAAGCCCCCATCTCCCCTAGCTGGGGCCCGGACCCCCAGCTCTGCGAGAGCCCAGCTGCGGGTCAGAGGGAGCAAGGCCCAGGCTCCAGCGGGACCGAGCCCAGGCTGAAGTTCTTCCCGGGGCTGCGCCAGGCGAGCCTCCCCCCACCCCAGGGAGCACAGGAGACTTTGCCCACGTGGGGTTATTTCCATATATAGTGTTAGAGTATAAAAGTGGGAACTCTCCAATGACACTTTAAAATAGAGTGGCTGAACATTTAGGTACTAGGCCATGACAATGATATTTTTAGTATTAGAACACAAATACCCCCAATACAGTATATTTTCAAAGAGTTTTTTATCCTTTGCTGCATGGTTTTAGGCAAGGACACAAAACACGTTACACTGGTTGTTTTACAGGTAGGTTTCGTCGATATTTTTAACTCAGAAGAGTTATGTTTATATCACATTTCTACTTCCCCTTGTAAATTTTTTCTCCTTATTCTTCTAGATGCCAAGGAATATTCTATAAAACGAAGGCAAAGTCTGTATTTTCTTTTTCCAGACAGCTGGAATGTTGAAGATGTATTTTAAGGCACTGCTGTCTTTTTCAGGATTCCTTCTGTAAGATGCGTGAGCTGTTCTGCTTGGGCAGCGAGAACACGTACAGCTGTGTGGAGTCCTCCACACAGGCGTGTGCGTGCGTCCAGGCGCTGTGTGCACGTGTGTGTTTGGCTGATCCCGTCGGAAACGCTCGTGCCCCCTGTCTGGTCAGCAAACGCTGCCCCCCCCTCCATGGAGAGCAGGCATGTGTGGGGGCGGGGTTGTGACTCGCCTGCATCTGTGGGGAGTTTTTAGAGCATACACTGTGTTGTAGTTTTCCTTCCTGCGATAAGTCTCTGGTAATCTTCAGTGAAAATGAGAAGTTGGAAAAGGGAGGAAGTTTCCATTCTTAACAGCATGTATGCCTTAGACTGATGTCTCCTTTTTTTCAGTGAACAGTACTAATCAATGCACAACATTTGTAGAAAGTGGGTGACGAAGGGCACCTCAATGCACAATACAAAATTCGAACCTGTTTAAATATCCGTGAAAAGGAGTTACTATTTTGGCACCATTACGTGTAATCATTAACTTAATGGGATCTACCATTTTAAGAATGATACACTTAAAAAAAGATTTTGTTTATTTATTTTTAGACAGGGAAAAGGGAGGGAAAAAGAGAGGGAGGGAAATATCCGTGTGTGGTTGCCTCTCACACTCCCCCTACTGGGGACCTGGCCCACAACCCAGGCCTGTGCCCTGACTGGGAGTTGAACCTGGGACACCTTTGTTCGCCAACCAGCACTCAGTCCACTTAGCCACAGGGCAAGAATGATACACTTTGTATCTACTTAAAACAATAAGCACGCAGGATGTGTGGGATGAACCACAGAGCACTTTATTTCTGCCACGTGCGTAACTTCAATTAACTGAACTTTTTGTTACAACCATCGTTAAAATATGGCAATCCACCATCGAAGCTTGCTAGCCCACAGAAGTCCTTTGATTTTTATCACAAACACAGTGACCCTTCCTGCTGGGCATCGCTGAGGATGCCAAGTGTCGGACCCCGGAAAGGTCATGTCCAAGCTTCTTCCTGCAGCAGCGGCTGCGGCCTGGCAGCCCGGCCGACTGTGCCACGAGCTCCTTTAGTGCCCTAGGGCATTCGGCCGCCTAGTGACAGCACCGTGGACCGAGCGGGGCTGTCGGGCCCGTGGAATCAAAACATCACTTTCATGTTGCCGATTTTCATGCCCAGTCGTCACTGGGGGACCAGACTGAGCTGCAAGGGACTCCCCTGAAGCAGTCCCTACTACCCCCAAATATCCCAACGTTCCCTAAAGCAGTGCAGCGGGACAATGCCCTCCTGAATCGATTCATCCTTCCAGCACATTTGAGATTTAAATTTTAAGTCACATTTACGGAAACTTATGGCAAGTTTTTGGTCGCTGCCAGGGCCTGTGTTTCCTGCTATGTGATTAATTCCCGTCCTCGGTTCTTCTCTTGCTCGGTGTGGGAGAGGGCGCTGAGGGAGGGGGCGCGTAGGGGGCTGGGAAGCACAGGTGAGGTTCACCTGAGTGGGACGCTCCCAGCATTGACTGCGGTACCTTCTGGGCTTTCTCCAGTCGTTGTAAGACATATTGTCAAAGTTTAAAAACAAAACGGAATCAATTTACCCATCTACAAAAGGTGTGTAACACCAGTCATGTGTGAGGTAAGACGTGTTTTGTGGAGTAAGGTCAGGAAGGCACAGAGCGGCTGGAGGATGGTAAAGAAAGTCAAGTCCACCCCAGACTCGGAGAGGGAGCCCACTCCCAGGGGTCCAGGCTTTGGGAGCTTCTCGAGGAAGCGCCTGCCAGGGAAAGGACCGCCTCTGAGTAACTCCTGCGGCGGTGGCGGGGGGGGGGGGGGGGGGGGGGGGGGGGGGGGGGGGGACACCTCTCTGGACTGCGCCTCCCTTGCTTTTTTTGCCCCGATGGCTACATTGCAACTTACATAGAGCTACTATGGGACTCTAAAGGATCAGCTTTGGCCTCGGGTTTCAAGAGGCCACTCAGCCTGTGGTCTTGTACCACACCACCCCCCGGGGCGGGGTGGGGCAGCCTCTCCCCCTCATCCTCTCCCTCGTTCTCCAGGCAAAGCTGGATGAGGAAAGGGCAGCCACTCTGGCTGCGGGGCCCACCGCCCCTGGGACGAGCCCAGGGCACAGGGGAGAGCAGCCCCTCGCTCTGGGGAGGACACTGGGAGTGCTGGCTCTGGGTTCTCTGATCAGACTCCGCCCCGCCCAGGCAGGGAGCCTGCAGGAAGGAGCTCTTTCCCCCACTTCAAAATTCGGGGCCCAGGGGCAGAAGGAGCCTGAGCATGCTGGTGGCCCTTCCTGGCCTGCGGCTGGTGTCAGCCGCTGTAGGGGCTTCTTGGTCTCCATGGCTGATGGCCACAGCTGCCCATTTTCACAATGGAAGCATCAGCTTTGAACTCCCGGGAGTCTGTGGTCGGTCCACCCTCCTGGCGGTGTGGTCTTGTAGCTGGGACTAGAATTGTGTCCTGACAATCCTCCAGAACTCCAGTGCGGTCTCCTCGAATCCCTGCCTGGCTGGGGGCCATCAGCACTTCACGAAGGCAGGACAGGCGGCATTTGTCTTACGCAGGACGGAACTGAAACTCAGAGGGGGACAGTTGCTTGCCACTGGTCACACACCCCCTCGGCAGCAAACGCGAAGATGGGTTAGAACTCACAACGCATGGCTGACACACAGCTGACACACAGCCTGTCCATGCTTCATCGTCCCAAGAATTCTTAGCAATCGAAGGGTCGGTCATTCTCCCCTCCAGAAGCAGATCGCAATTAGCCTTTTCTCTATTAAATACATTATGTGGTATGGTTTTGAGAGTAAAATTTATGAAAGGGCCTGATTTAAGGAGGAATTTGGTGCCACCCAGTATTAACCCAAGAGCTTCCAAGAGGTTCAGCCATCGCGCCCAGGCTCGCAGAGGGCCTGGCGCCCAGGGTCCGGCTCGCCCTCTCGGTGACGCCACAGCCCGGTGCCCGTCAGCCTGCTCCACGGGAACCGCCTGTCCTTGTCCCCTGTGCGCCGACAGCATCGGCTGGGAGGGCAGAACAGGGAACCACGGGAGAGGCCAGCGACACACAGTAACTGCCCTGGGCCTTCCTTTGCCTCGTGTGTGAGATCTCTGGAACGAAGGATGGATGCTCCTTAAAATTGCTAGACATTGCCTGTTTGCCTACCGGAGGGGTGATGCCGATTTTCACTGCAACCGAAAAGGTCGTAGAGTGCTGTACCTCAGCACTCCCCAAAAGGTCGTAGAGGGTCTGTACCTCAGCACTCCCCAAAAGGTCGTAGAGTGCTGTACCTCAGCACTCCCCAAAAGAGCGCATCGCCCAGCGTTTTCTATCCTGGCCATTTTAAACCCTTGTCCTGGCGTGAGGATGGCATCGCTCTCATTAGAGGAAAGTTCTTCTAAGTATCTGCAGTGGAAGCAAGTGTTTTTCTTTTGAAAGCAGATTTTAGTTTTGGAAAAAGCCAAGTCTTAGGCATGACACAGATTTTAATTAGCTGTTAATGCTAGTTCCTTTTTGAATTTTGCTTTATTTGTTTGCTTTGTTTTGAGAGGAAAGCTTGGTGAAAACAAGTCTAACTTTTAGATAAAACTAATATTCCTGAGGGACTTATAAATTTCCTTAGACGTTAATCTCAAAGGAAGGATTTTAAAAATGCCTGAAGTAATGGCCCTGTCCAGATAGGTAAGACTGCGGCCTTCCGGGGGAATGTTCGAACTGACCGGTCCTAGAACAGTGAGACCTGGTATGTTTGTTTACAAGCAGACCAGCCAATGCAAAGCTTCTAGCTCTCGTAGGGTTCCTTCTCAGGAAAGGACATTAAAAACAAATCATTTCCATTTTTTGGACTGGATTTTTAAAATTAGGTATTGCCCACCAGAAGATTTCCATCCCTCACACCAGACGAGATTGGTTTTCCCGCTGTTGGTGGGGCGTCATTAGAGCGCTGTCTAAGGAAGCCCCATGGCCAGCCTTCCTGCAGACGGGATCGACTCACTGGTCTTGTCTGGTTCTCCTTCTGATCTGCACGGGGCGATGGAGAAGCAGCTATCTGAAATCAGGGATGTGAGCGAGCCACGTTGAGTTAAGCATTTGTTTTTAATGTTCATATATTTAACTGCAGAACAGGCTTGGTCGTAGACGACCAGTTCACCGCCCTATTTATGTTTTCCCAAGACTCATCACAGGCAGCGTCTTGTGCTGTAATACAAACTGACTTTGAGAGAAGTAAACTTGACATTGGATATGGTATAGGTCAGACATCTGAAAATACATGCGTATAGACCTGCTTCCTTAAAACGTCCATTGGACCAGTTGTCCTCCATCACTTTCTAAACTTGCACTGTCTTAAATAAGCCGCCTTGTTGCTGTTTCCCATGACCCATCGGCCCGCGGCGCCCCGAGCAGACCGGGAGCCGACTGGGAGCGGACCGGGAGCAGGGGCGCCCTTCGCCCTGGCCCCAGGTAACGTGCCACCTGCTGTGTTCCGTAGAGAGATGGTCAACGCGTGGTTTGCTGAGCGAGTGCACACCATCCCCTCCTGCGAGGACGACGCCCGAGGCCGCGCCGAGCCCTGCTCTTGTCCCACGCAGCAGCGGCAGCAGCGGCCCTGCGCCCGCGCGGAGAGCAGCACCCAGGCCGCGCCCGCCAGGAAAATCTCCGCCTCGGAGTTCGACCGGCCCCTGAGGCCCATCGTCGTCAAGGACTCCGAGGGGACCGTGCGCTTCCTCTCGGACTCAAAGAAGGAGCAGATGCCGCTGACCCCGCCGCGGCTCGATAAAGACGACGGGGACCAGTGCTCGCGACTCTTGGAACTGGTGAAAGACATTTCCAGTCACTTGGATGTCACAGCCCTGTGCCACAAAATATTCCTGCACATCCACCAGCTCATCTCCGCGGACCGCTATTCGCTGTTCCTCGTCTGCGAGGACAGCTCCAATGACAAGTTCCTCGTCAGTCGCCTCTTCGATGTGGCCGAAGGGTCCACCCTGGAGGAGGCGTCCAACAGCTGCATCCGCTTGCAGTGGAACACAGGCATCGTGGGGCACGTGGCCGCGCGCGGGGAGCCCCTGAACATCAAAGACGCCTACGAGGTAAGGGCGCACGGGGCGGGGCGCGGCGGCGCAGGGGGGCACTTGAAATCGAGGGGACATTGTTCTCGGCCATGTTCAGAAGTGGAATCAGTGGTAGTGACTTTTCCATCTTTTAGATGCCAGTTCCCTGACTGGTGGGTGTGTCCGGGAAATGGCCCTGGCAGGTCCCTGTCCCCTCTGTCCCCTGTTCCTCGCTGGTGAGACTGTATCATCATCCATCTCACAGCCGCATGCCCATCTTCTTACCCGACCTTCCCACGCCCCTGTCTGTTACCTCTGTGTGAACTTCCCAAGTTTCCACTGAGATTCTAACACAGGTGCAAAAACCATCCAAAAAAAAGCCTGTTGACTTATTTATTCATCCACCCACCCATCCACCCATCCATCCATCTAAAATCATATTCATTCACTCGAAGTCCCCCTGACACCAAGGACCGAGTCTCTTCCTTTCTAGTCTTTCTTTCATTTTTACTAAGCAAATAAAGTCATGCAGGTCTTTAAAAATGGACATTTTTACTCTAAAAGATTTTAATGTAGATTTCCTGTTTCCCCCACTTCTGCTATAGTTATATACAGATCTTTAATTATGCACTTAATGTTTATACTATATGATGTTTCAAATTTCATGCTTAAAGTGATCCATTTCATCAACAAAGCTATGGGCTTTACACCAAGCCCCTGGATTGAGTGACATGTCACCTGTGGGTGACAGGAAGACCCTCTGTTGCCCCCCCCCGCCCTTCAGGGCGGAGGGCTGCTTTGTAAAATGTCCACGGGGCCCCCACCTGCAGCTCCTCCATGGGATTCCAGGGGTCACGGCGGTGCTCATTCACCCCAGAACCCCTGGGACGGTGCCTGGTGCCCAGGCATCTTTATAAATATTGACTCAGCCCTGGCTGGTGTAGCTCAGTGGGCTGAGCACGGGCCTGAGACCCAGAGGATCGAGGTTCAATTCCCAGTCAGGGCACATGCCTGGGTTGCAGGCCAGTTCCCGGCAGGGGACACACAATACATTGTGTGTCCTCGGCAGAGGCAACCATACATTGATATTTCTCTCCCTCCCTCCTTCCCTTCCCCTCTAAAGATAAATAAATAAAAATATATAAAAAATAAATAAAAACCTGGGTTAACTTATAAAAATAAATAAATAAATAAATAGATAGATAAATAAATAAATAAATATCAACTCAGCAGAAGTCACACCAGATCAGGAGGACAAGCAGACAGAAAGCAGACCTAAGGGACGGATGCTGAGGAAAGCAGTGGGTCCCCGGGAGCAGGAGAGCACAGGGGTCTGGGTGGACGGATGGAGGACGGCCATCGGAGGGAGCGATGCTGGGTGTGGACCCCGGACGGCAGGCAGGACGTGGTGGACGGAGGGAGTGGTGTGCGTGGTGGGACCCATATGTGCAGAGGCAGTTAAAACAGGGCAGGGAGTGGGGACCACGGCTCACGTCTGGAAACGTGATGGGTGGGTTGTAGTCCGGACACCAAGGAGCTGGAGGGGCGGGGCCCGAACACGGAGGGGACTTGAGTGCCAGGCTGAGGCGCGTGGCTGGGTCCAGGGCCCCGGGGAGTAATCCGGCGGGTTCAAAGGGGGACCAGCACATCAGGCTGCGCCTGAGCAAGATGGATTTTACGGCGGTTGTAAAATGAAGCCGAGGGAAAAGACTGGAACTTGAGAGGAGGGAGGGTTTTCACAGTGTGAGGAAGTGAGGTCTCCGGAGCAGGGCCCTGGCCTTCAAGGCTGAGAGGGGGTGCACTGCAGACGGGGAGGTGGGGTCCGCTGACCTGGCAGCAGGGAGGGCCGGAGTCGGCGAGAGAAGATTCCGGGAGGACTCGGGTTTTGAAGGTGCATGAATAGTAACTGGGGAGAAATACTGAGGGTAGGACTTGGTAGATGTGATACTTTACGCTGGTTAGATCCCGAACGGTTTTTCAGAGCCCATTCTGCACACGTGATCTATTCAACTTTGATTCTTCACAGCACCGTCTCGGTGCCCCCTGCGACCTCTGTAGTAACATCCCACCACAGCTGACCCCAGAAGGGCACTTCAGCACAGCTGGAAAATTCCCTCCTCATGACAGGTGACAGCTGGGTTTCCACCCTTCAGTGGCAGCAGAGTCCCAGGTGTCCCCTGCCCAGAGAATTTCTTCACCGACCTGTGTTTCCTTTAATCTGCTTACGCTCCTTGAATTTGGGCAACACCGTTTCTGTTTAGGGTTGGCGAGGATTTGATTTGTGCCCGCCCTCTGGAAGAGTCCGCATCCCCCACCTGTCCTCTGCCAGGGCGAAGGCTCTCAGCCGAGATTCCTGCGTTGTCTCTTGACCCTCTGGGTCCTGGCCTGGGTGTAGAGTGGCCCCGCAGAGGTGACTTGTGTCCCAGGAATTTCCTTTGGGGCTGTGGGGCTGACCGTCGACATGTAACCGAGGTTGGCATGACCCTGGAAGTCAGCCCCCCAACAACGTGAATGATGAAGTGACCGCCTCCCAGCCTCTGTGAAAGGGGTGGGGACATGAAAACGCATTCGAGTGTCCTCTGAGCCCTCAAACTCACATCAATAAAGCAGCACCCTGCCGTAGGGTTTCTCAGGCACATGTGACCCCACGACACTTGGAGGAGGGTGACGTCACCTCGGGAAACCGCAAGGTGGCCGTGAAGTGTAAGCATGCACAGGTTGAAGCTCGGAAGAAAAAAAAGTCTCACAGATAAATGAGTGGTGAGAAAAAATCAACATTTCACTCAGTCTTTGATACTTTGTAACAGAATGACGTAAATGGGAGGATTCGGCTATTTAATTACCAATAAAAGGAACGCACTCATACACTCAGGACGCGAGAGGAGACCCAGCCCACCTGTGAATCGCCTTCTGCATCAGCCCACTGGCATCACGCAGCTTTCTGGAATGCGGCACCCAGCTGTTGATAGCGAGACGTAATGAGGAATGTGCAACACAGCAGTGGAGATCTGCTGGGCGTCTTTCTTACCTATAGAAACGAGGTGTTGTCCAATGTCTGGGTATGACGGGGGTTAGGCAGGGCTCCTTGGAGAAACAGAGCCCACGGCAGGGGCCAATGTGCCCTCCCGCCTGTCTGCTGTAGTTGGGCCCCAGCAGGCTGGACGGCGCACTGCGTCCCCCAATTCTCTGCACCCGGCCCCCGGATGTTAACACTCACTCTTCTGGGGACCCCTGGAAGCAACGTCCCACCGGCTGTCAGGCTTCCCTGAGCCTGGTCGGGGTGACACGGGGCGTTGGCCAGCACAGACAGCCTCGAGCCCTGGCTCCGTCCGCATCCTGTGGAAGCTTAAGCCTCCCGGGACCCCCGTGGGACTCCAAGGAGTCACAGTGCGGAGCACCCCTCCTTCTCCCAAACCACTGGAACACCGACCCCCAGGCTCTTCTCCGGTCCCCACAGGGCGGCCACTCCACATGCGCCCTGACTTCCGAGGACACGACTCGGGGTCCGAGGGAAGGGCCCTCACCACGCAGCTGCCGTTCCTCCCACCCCACTTCATCCCCCCTGGCCACGCTTCCTCCAGAAAACTCGTCACCGTCTCACACCCTGCAGGGCTCACTTTCTCCTTTTATCCAGACACACGGGCTCCCTCAAACAACTTTCTGATTAATATAGTTATTTCCAAAGCGAGTCCTGGAAGGAAGAAATAACCACAGGCACTGTTTCGGTTTTGACGAATCCAGCCACCGGTCACCGCCCAGTCACACCCCAGGGAACGCGGTTTGGGAAGTGCCGTGTCTGCCGTGGCTCAGGGGGCTCATCACTTTCAGGCTTTGTCTTAAAACGCCCCTTTGCAGAAGAAAACCACCCAATACTTTGCCGAGTCTATCGTGTTACTTCCTGTCTGGTTTTCTGTTCTTTTTCGTCTCATTCCAACTCAGGGAAAAGTTGCAAGACCCATGTAAGAAGCTTCCGCATGCCGCGCCCCCCCCCCCCGTTATGTTTTTCCCGATTTGCTTCAGCATTGTTCCTTTTCTCTAGACATCATGCATATCAGTAATGAGTGCGGGTTATTGCTTCTGAACCATTTAGTAAGTTGGAGACATTTTCACTAGGTATTCCAGTAAATTTTCAGTGTATTTTTCAACAAGAACATTCTCCTACACCATTGCAACGTATCAAAATCAGGACATTTTATGGTATGCTGCTATTACCTAAGGGGTTATCGTCACGATGGGTGAAGTGTCCCACTGATGCCCTTCCCAGCTACTTTTCCCTCTGACCGGGGACCTCGCCCAGGATCCCATCTGCACACCCTGCCCTGTCGCTTTGGTCCCCTGCACATCCGGAGCCATTCCGCGCTGTTTCTTTGTCTCCCCTGACACATATTTGAGAAGAACACAGGCCAGCTCTTCTGCGGAATGTGCCTCTGGAACAGACGCAGCCCCGGGTGCGGGCCTTGCTCCTGCGGACCCGGCTTCACCTGCAGGGAGCGTGGGGCACGCACTGCCGCCCGCCTCCCTACGCGGAGTGAGACGCCGGTGGCTGTGGGCTCCCAGTCTGCGCCGGGCGCATCTGCGAAAGGGGGGCTAGGTTCTGAACTCCCGACTGCCTCCCTCCATTGCCCTAATTAGGCGCGGGGGCTAGTGCTCTGCTTTATAAAGTGGTCTTATGATTGACGTATTCATTAGCAACCTAACTGCGAGGATGCGTTCTCCTTCCTGTTCTGACATCACGCTGTAGAATAATCCACTGTTGGCTTCGTCGTGCACATCCACGGCGGTGCGCTGTCTGCTCTCTCCAGACGCGCGGCGGTGCAGTGTGCTACTTGAGAGCCATTCCTTAGAAACACTCAGCCGCGCTTCCCTGTGTGTCGGTAGAACCGTGAGCATACGGCAGACAAAGCAACCCCACGGCCACGTCTGCGCAGACTATGAAACACTCGCACTGATTCCCCACCGTGTCGCTTTTCTTTCGAAATAGCCTTTAATGCCACGTTTGGGTCCCCGAGGGGAAGGCTGGCCTCGTTTCTGACCCCAATTGAGTGAATCCGTGCAACCGTTTATTCCATTTACAGCTTGGGCTTTGCACGACTTTCGACTAATTAAAAAAAAAATAGAAATGACCTTCAAAGACGAGGATTTTCCAGGGCGGCTATTCCATATTCTCCGAAGGGAGTTCCCAAAGCAGCCTTGTGCCAGCAGAGTCGCTATTATTAGGCCGCGCCCGTATCTTCCCAGGGTTACTGCTCCCGACGCTCGGTCCAGGATTTCTGTTCTGGTGCGTGGTTTCCATGCCAGTCGCCCCCCACAGGGTGCCGCCCACCCACCGACGAGATCGGCCTTAAACGATAATGAGCTGAAGACGATCTCCCTTGATAACGGCGATACCTGTTATTAATGAACCCCTTCGTTAATGTAGCAAATGCTTGGGATTCCTGCGCGCATACCGGAATGCGCCGATGGGCCAAAAGCAGCCCGTCCCTGAGCCGACAGCCCACCTTTCACCTCCGGGGTCTGCAGTGAGATGGGGCTCCCCTCTCTCCGTGGCCACCGTCCAGACTGCACGCCCTCCAGGCCCTCCTGACCGCTGGGAGTGCCCGGTGTGCCTCCTTAAAGGGGGAGGGCATCCAGGGGGTGAAGGAGTTGTCTGTGGTCTGACTGAGGCCATAGAGCTTTCTCAGGTGTTAAAAAGGGGGGGAGATGGTAAGATTTAAATTCCTATGAGCCCCTGAGACAGAGGAAACGGGGGGGCTGGTGCTCCCAGGGGAGGGGAGGCAGGNGGACCTGGGCGGGGCGGGCGGGGGGGTCGGGCGGGGGGGGGGGGGCGGGCGGGGGGGGGGCGAGGGGGGGGGGGCGGGCAGAGGGACATAACTGAGAGCTGGGACTGTGCTGCCCAGGGGCATGGCCACGCTTCCCTGATTTTCAGTAACGCTGCCGAAATTGGTTCCTATTTTGAATTCCCTTTATTTCTGAACGTTTTGTTTGAGTCTTCAGTTTTCGAGTTCTCATAAACATTGGCTTCTCGGAAAAACTTAAATTTGTCTTGTTAAAAATGCCGTGCACTTACACAATCAGCTGCCTTTTACAGCAATAAAATTGTCATCCAGGGCAAAAAGGTGAGTGGAAGGGCAGTTTCTCTAATCTTGTAAGTCGGAAAAATCAAATCAGTCTCTGAACAGGTCAGCCACTAAATTGAATTTCTTTCTCCTTGCAAGGATCCTCGGTTCAACGCAGAAGTTGACCGAATTACCGGCTACAGGACACAAAGTATCCTCTGCATGCCAATTAAGAATCACAGGGAAGAGGTAAGCCAAGAGGTTTCCATTTCATAAAAGGTCATCTGAAGACATTTTTCTTTTTGAAAAAAACTTGCATACTAGAGTAAGGAATTAACTATAAAGTACTTAAATGTCCTGCTTCATATTTTTTATTTAGTTTTAGGGTTGAATCCTGACAGAGATTTTGTTGTCACTTAAAACTGGATTCCGAGCCTTTCACTTCTCTGCCAACCCCCCGCTTCCCTCGTGACTTTATTCTGCCCAGGACACACCACTGTGGTTGTGGTTATAATCGGTTTATTTCGCATATGTTGAGTGATCGAGTAATGCACTTTCCTGAATAGTTACCCAGTTCCAATGATCATCGGAAAATGTTAAGGTTCATCTGCAAGATTTTTCTAATCGTTGCACATTTTTCCAATGTATTTATTGACAAAAATCTGCGTGTAAGAGGCTCTGGGTGGTTCACCCCGTGCTGTTCAAGAAGGGGGACGCTAGGCGCCTGGTGGGCGGGCCTGGGACTGTGGGAGGGACTCCCTGGGTCTCTCCCAAAGCCACTGAGCCTGCTGTGCCCTTCTCCATGATGAATGGTGGCTCCACGTCCCTGGGCTCCTGGGCATTGTCGGTGAGTGACCTTTCAGTTACTCTAGTGGGGACGATTTAAACTCGGTTTCGAGGACATAGGACCCCACCCTCAGCCACAGGCCATCTGTGCCTCACAGATCAAATCAGAGTGGGTGCAGGCCCGGTCCCCAGGCTGTGGTGTCCCTGGCATTCCTGCCGACCCCGAGCGTCCTCCCCTCCCCTACCTGCCCCACGCTCCGCATCCGCTCTGCGTCTGTTTCACCTGGGATCGCCTCGCCGGCGTCAGCGCTCCCTAGCACCAAGCACTTCATGAGATAAGACACCACCAGGAACTTCCCTGGAGGCTCCAGAACTTGACCGAAGGGAGGGTTTCCACACGCGGCTTTAACCCTCTGGCTGCCCCCCTTCTCGACCCGCTGCTTCTGCGCCCCCGCCCCGGGCCCACATCACGTCCTGTGAGAGTTATCTGCACAGAAGAGGATGATGAGAAACAGAATAGAAGGCTCTCAGCCAGGCCATGGTCATCTGAAGAAGTAACTTGGCTGCTGGAGGAGCGAGGCCGCCAAGAGGATGTGGTGGATGACTTCCAGATTTATTTTCCCGTTTGCGGCCACGTAAACACACTCGGGGCAGGGTCAGCTTCTGTGCACACACGGAAGTCCTCTTTCTCCCACGAAGCTTTTGAGATCAGAATGGAGAGTCCCAGTAAGGGTTTGGGGAGCGACATTAGGACGTCTTCAGCACTCACCTGCTGAGAAACTGGGCGGGGTGGGGCGGGGCGGGGCGGGCCCCACCCAGGAGTTTCCTACAAACCAGGGCTTAGGACGACCTGCCCCCTGGGGTCACGAGAATGGTCATGAGAAGGGCCCTGCGCAGTCCCTGGCACACGGGGTGTCCTAGTGCAGGCCAGCTGTTCGTTCTTACAACAGACAGAACTGGCAGGGCCTTTAAGACAGACAGGGAGTGACAAAGCTGTCTGAACAGGTCACCGGCCACAGAGCAACCAGCCAGCTGGGGTCACGTGATAACAGTACAGACCACTGTTGAACCAGTGCCTCAAAGGAGAAGGCCTTTGCTGGTTTTCCCCACAAACAAGGCCAAGTGGATCTGGAGTCTCCTCTGCGCTGGCCCAGTGCCAATGCTACTGAGGAACCTGCAGTGAAAAGTGAGCCTCGACTCTTCGGTCACTGTCTGCAAAATGCCCTGGTACCTTTCAGAGAGCCCGGTTCTCAGGGCGCGGGCGTCTCTGTGCCAAACTGCTTGACTGGAGCAGTTGAATGTTGAACTTGGGAGGCTGAGCTGTAACAGAGAATTCAGGGAGGCTCTGAAGACTTGGAGAGACCTACAATCCCATCTGTCTCGTGTTCTGAGTTTCGGGAGTTCGGTTCCTCACCACCCTGTCTCGAGGGCAATGGCCATGCAATCCTTTCTACAAGTCCGGGTCACAGACGTTCCTCAACTTCTGCAGCAAACGTCTTATTAAATCACAGAGCAGAGTTTTTACACCCTCCCCTGCCTCTGCTCCCTTCTAACAGGAGAGGGTTAATGAGGAAAGTGGCGGGTGGGGGCAGGAGAAGCTTGAGAAAACTAAAAGAGTTTGTTGGGAAAGGTCAAAGAGCAACTGGCTGGAGAGAATGAAGACAGAAAGATGCAGGGCCGGGGAGAGAGGGGAGCCAGCCGGGCCGGGCTGCGGGGCGAGGGCCGTGGGCTAGGGCTCTGGTGGCCGCTGCCCACCCCGAGACACTCCCCTGAGGACTTGGGGTACATGGACTCGCATGACCTTCATCCCGACCGCAGGAGGCCGCCAGTACCGCCCCTGCCTAACAGATGAGGAAACACGCAGCACACCGGGGAGCTCGCCCAAAGCCACGCAACTCGGCTCTGGTGGAGCGGAGATTCAGACCGGGCAGGCTGTCTCCGGGGGTCACAACGTGGCGGGGAGGCTGGGCCCCGCGGGGCTCCATGCGGCGGAGGCCCTGACAGTGGAGCGGGGGTGGGGGTGGGGGGGCGCTGCCTTCTCTTGGAGGGCTCTGCGGGCGACAGGTTCGAGCCACTACGCATGAGGCTCCTTGTCAGACGAAGGAAGAAGGGCAGGGGTGAGAGGGAGGCGGGCTCAGGGTCACATCCTCTGTGGCGTCCTGGGAGGACACATCCCCGGGGAGAGGAGCGTTCTGGGAGTGTGCATCCTGTCCATCTGGGCCCACGGGCACAGAGAAAGCCATTCGCGGCGTGTGTGTGGATTTGGGGGCAGCTGCTCCAGGGCTTCCGTGCGTGATGCTGGGTCTCGGGGAGCCGGTCACTCCCGTCAGTCATTTCTGCACCAGACGGTGTCTTTCCTGCTCAGGAAAGGGGGGCAAGGAAAGCAGCTTTTCTGAGGTGGCTCAGTCCACCCACTTGTGCAGCGCCGCTCCGGAGGCGCTGCTCGCTCTGACGTGGGGGGCCGTGCATGCTGTGTTTTTAGGGCTGCGCCGACCAAGATGAGGGAATGTTCCTCGCTGCCCTGAGCTGGCCATGCTGCCCAGGGGGTCTTCCAGGCTGAGACCCCGCTTCCTCTCGGTTGCCTGTCAACTCCAGGCACCGAGGAGAAATCTAAGTGGGAACCAGGGCTCCTTCTCTCTTTTCCTTCTGCATCTGGACTGTACTTCGTCACAGGTGACGCCACACTCATCGGTCTTTGATGCAAATATAACAAGGCTATGATAAGTTTTTCAACAATTTGATGAGGGAGCATTTTAGTTAACTCTCTAATTACTTATATCTCCCTTTGAAAAAAGCCTACAAGTTTTGAAAAAATATATCAGCTAATTTTTGTGAGGTTTTTATAAGATGAGTACTCTGGCGAACCAAGAGATTTAATGCCTGCCGAAAACCACAAAGTAAAGATGGAGTCAGACGTGCAATTCCAGCTGTAACATACAAAGAGAAACGTTTGCGGTGTGCAAAAGTGACGCTAAGCCATACCGACTTTGCTGATTTTAAAAACTGTCATTCCCCCCTGCACTGTCTTGTCTGGACAGGCAGTGAGTGAGTTGCTATGACGTGCGGGTGCTTGGTCTTGGCAGTGAGGCTACGAAAGCATGAAACGAGGGAGACACTTGCTGTGAGACCGTTTTCCCTGGTGGGTGGAGAGCTGGAACGCCAGGAATTACAGATCAGCTCGAGGTAACAGGACGCAGGTTGAACGAGTTCAACACCCACGTTCAAGGGTCGGGCTGTGTGAACAGGAAACCAAAGCAGTGGCTGGGGAGGGATGGCAGCGGGGTGTCTTCAGAGGGGCCTGCCGGGTCGACCCCGCAGCCGGGGGTGGCAGGGGCTCGGGCAGTGGACGCCAGTCTGCGGTGTCCGGCTCCCAGAGCCACTGGGGCCTCCTTCAACGTGACAGGTCGGCTGGGAGCAGGTCAGGTTACAGCTCTACTAACGCACGGTCCTCCCGTAATCAGACGGCGTGCGATTACGGCCACAGAAGGAAGCAGAGGCGAAGTGCAGGCTGTCCGTTGATCTGGATCTATTTTCGTCTTAAAGAACGGGCTCCTCCTGTTCTTTGAAACTTACAGACCGTCCCCGGCATTTATTCCCTCGTGGTATTCTTTCTTGTAGCTTTGTTTCAGAAACAGAGCAGAAGTGCTCGCAGAGTTCCTGTTTGTTCTGGACGGGATGTCACGATGCCCGTGAGCTTGGCCTCCCCCGTCCCCGCTTTGCCCTTTAACCACCAACAAGCGAGTTTCACAAAGAAGAAAACGGCTGCCCCTGTGCTAAGGCTCAACATGCCTCGGGGGCAGCGGTGGGAGCACCGGGCTGCAGGTTACAGCCCCAGGCTTCCCGTCTGGCCTGGGAGCAGGAGAGGGGTGAGCGAGAGGGGCGCATGCGTGAGGGTCCTCTCGCTGTGACGCTCAGCAGGGCGCTGGTTGGGGCCTGAGCGCCGGGTCACACGGGACACTGTGTCTGTCTCGCTCGGCCCCGCAGGGCGACCACTGGATGCGTTACATCTGTAGTGTGACAGACCAGTTACACGTTGAACTTGGAGGACTCGTACGTAGGCCCTGAATAGAGACCGTAGCACTCTGGGACCAGTGTGGGTAAGCGTCAACAGTTTCTTCGGGTAACATCTGACCCGGTGGCGCATAACTAGACTGTGGGGTGGAGTTTGAGTGCTGAGTAATTTTGACTTTGTCTCAGTTAAGGGGGTTGCCGGTGAAATCACTGCTCTCAGTACATACATGTGCAAACGTCCACATCCATCTCCTCAGAGCTAAGATCACACGAGCAAAGTGCTTTAGAAAGTGCTCTGTTCCTTCTTGTTAAATCCACATCTAAGCATCCCCCCTTGCTTCTCCTCTAACCCAGTGGAGATGAACATTCCAGGCTTAAATCAAGTGAAGGAGCAAGAGGGGAAGATTTCATAGGATCCTTGTGGGTCCCACTTGTTCCTCATCGCCCCCCAGCTGTGGAATGGGGGAAGTGACGAGGACTTAGCATCTGGGTCTGTTCCACGATTGCAAACCACTTGGTGATGGTGAGGACTGTGCTAGTGATCTCTCGCAGCAGGACAAAGTGCCGGAAGCCCCAGGACGGTGTCTGGACCCCGGGGGGCAGGGCAGGCCCATGGCTCCACCCAGGCCCCCTGCTCTCAGGCCAGCAGCAGTATTTGAAGGTGAGGCCCTTGTCCCCAAGGGCTCCCTCCATGGCCGCTGGGCAGGAGGCCTCAGTTCATCCTCACCTGGGCCTCGCCCCTCAGGGTCCTCATCCGAGGCAGAGATAAGCAGGGCGGGGGACAAGCAGTCTCCAGAGCTGTGTGCCGCCCCCTCTGGGCACCCTGCTCCTTAAGGGCCAGGCAGCAGGTGCAGCCCCAAGTCGGGGGGGGGGGGTGGAGGGGGGAGGGGCGTCAGGCCCCCCCCAGTGACAAGCGGAGGCTGAGAGAGTTTGTGGTGATGTCTTGAAACCTCTAAGGACTAAATGTATTTTGTGGCTTCATTCTCTTTCCTTAAAACTGGCCCATTCCCTTTCCTTAAAATAGGAGGATGCTGCTGGTTGATTGAAATAACACTTAAAATGTCTTTCTCAGCCCCTCCTGTGCTCACCTACCCCCTGGACCACCCAGGGCAGCACAGACTGGGCTGATGGAAGTCACCGGGCTGGCTGGTGTCTCAGGGACAGCGGAGGTGGTAATTTGGAGGAGCAGTGGGGAAGACAGGAAGGGGCCTGCTTCCTGGGCTGTGGCAAAGGGTTGAGGCCTTGTCGTGCTTCCAGAATGTTCTATCTCAAAGGCTGCTCTGCAGGCGGGTGCAGCTGGCACGGAATTGATGTCCTTTGCTCCCTAACCTCCACGGGAAGTGCTCACAGCTGTAACCTCACCGTCTCTGCTCTAGTGTTCCCTGCGCCCACCCGGGATCGGGAGCTTCTGATGCGTCCAGTGCTTGCTGGAGTTTAAACTGAAGGAGGGAATGGCCTGGGGACAGAACCGTTTCTGCCGGGCACTGGAGGGGCCGGGTTTTATTTCAAGCCAGGGGACAGCTGGTGTCACTTAAAGATCACTGTTAAGGATCAACAGCTTTCTTTGCTTCCCATGGAACCCAGAGCCGCACAAGCCGACACCTGACAGGTCTGGACAGTCAGTACCTTGCACGTGTGTTCCTGCGTGGAGGATGGCCTATGTCTCAGTGCAGGGACACTAGGGAGGAGGCTTTCGCCAGGACCCGGAGCAGACACAGAGCCAGCTGCAGCCCCGGGGCCAGAGGGGCGGGTGTGCTCCTCTTTGTGTGGGAGGCTGAGGACTGATCTGATACAGGAGCACTGGAAGGAAGAATCTGGAACCCATCCCAGGTTGTTTAGATAAACGTATGGGGGAGAGTGTGGTCGTCCCTAAAATAAAACATGCCGCAGAGAGGATCCGTTCGTAGGGATCAAGACAATTAGCTCCTTTTTTGGACATGTTGTTTTACTGCCTAATACTCTCCCCTCTCTCCTCCAATGTCCAGGCGGCCTCCCCACCCCCATGTCCAGCGGCCTGCCTGGCTTATTAGCTCCGTGGAAACAAAGCCGTCAGAAGAATGCTCCCACTCCCTCCTGCTCCTTCCCCCGCTCATTGGCCTTTCCCTCCGCACCAGGCTGGCTAGCACACAGGCCTGTGGCGGCCGTCCCTCCAAAACCGCCCTGGGACTGCGCCGGCCCCGCAGGGGCTACCGTAGCTCTGCTGGCCGCTCTCGTCCCTGGTGCACGGCCATTGCCTCCCACCCTGTCCAGCCAAAGCCACCCCAGTCCCCACCTGTGCCACTCTGTGGAAACCGCCCTGGGGGAGCACCTGCGACTCCCGTGAGCAAGGGCTGTGGTCTTTTCTCTGGCCTCACCGTGCCAGGCCGGGCAGTGGCACATGGCAGTGATGGCGGTCACTCATTCCTCCAGGACAGATTTGTTCACATGCTCTCCAGGACCTCAGACTGCCCAGTCGTCCTGTCGCCCCCACGACCTTTCCGAGTCCTCGGCTGGCACCCACCCACCACAACTTAGTGTTTTTTATTGAAAAACCATAACAGGTAATCACATGAAGCTTGATTGCCAATGATTTCTTCCACCACGCTAGGTGAACTCACAGAATCAAGTACAGTCTGGGACCCAAGAAGTTAAAAACTTTCAAACTCTTCCAGGAAACAAGACTGCAGTGACTCGTCCCGTCACTGATGGGTTTGTCCCGGTTCCGTAGCTTATTGCCACCTCCAGCAGAACGGCTTCTGCAGACACAGTCTGGTGAGTTTGTACCAGTGACTCGGCTCAACAAAATGACCCCCTTTCTCTCCTCGCACCAGGTTGTCGGCGTGGCCCAGGCCATCAACAAGAAGTCGGGAAATGGCGGGACATTCACAGAAAAGGATGAGAAGGTACGAAACTCGGGTCCGGTGTGACGTCTGTCTGGGAAGATGTGTTCTCTTTAGACCACGGGTGACAAACACCTGGGCCCTCCACCTTGTTTCATCCGGCGGCAGCGCCGAGCTCCTTGCCCCTAATGAAGGAGTAGTTACATGTATGCTGTCCTCAGATTACATGTGGCTCTTTGAAGGCCAGCTTGAGGCTGATGGGGCCCCGGTGAAGATGAGTCTGACACCCCTACTTCAGAGTGCACAGACCCCGGGCTCCACTTTGGCTGAACTTGATCACAAAACGCACTGTGGTTTAAAGCGGCTCGGAACGGCCACTGCTGCCTTTCCCGAGGCAGACACAGGGCCACGCTGACCGTGGACCACCCAGCTCTCATCCAGCCCGCAGAACCCCGCCCCTCCTCTCCGTGCGGCCACGCAGCNCCCCCCCCCCCCCCCCCCCCCCCGCCGGCTGTGTGTGCCCAGAGTGACGTGGACCTTTAATTCGCTTTTTTACCTTTCATCATGGCTACTTGGCTACTAAGAAATTCAACCTCCAGCGAAACCCCCTGAAGCAGTGCCCCAGGCTTGGCGCTCCGGGTCAGCTACAAATGGAACTGCCCTCTGGGCGAAGCCAACTGCAAAATGTCTTCAAGGCTTCGCCTGCAGACAGCCAGGCGCCAGCCTGGGCATTCGGGCTGGCGGGTGTGCGGCTGGCTCCACTCCACTGCCCTCGCTGGCCTCCAGCTCTGAGCTGCTGAGAGCACAGCAGGCCCCGCTAAGTAATTCGCATAGTGGACGCCTACACTCCTGCTCTGAGTGACCACCGAGAGGACTTGGTGGGGAGCACAGCTCTCCGTGGGCTTTGCGTTCCGCTGTCCGTTGTGGTCCATTAACAGGAGCCCCTCTTGAAAGATTTGCATCGCAAGGCTGTAGTCTCCTGGCAAAATAAACCCACCACTGTGGATTAAAGTGTGTTGCGTAAAGACGTATTCTGATCAACAGGTAGTATCATCGTGAGCCATCACCTTAGTGTAGTGTAGTGAGGGTGACGGCTGCCTGGTAATTCGGCTCCTATTTGCAACTTCACAAGCAGGAGAGCTTTATTTGCCCCAGGAATGAGTTATAAGCCACTCCTGTCTTCTCAGCATGGACCTGAGTCTCAGTGCCACTCGGAGACCACACGGAATGGGCACAGGGCGGGTTCGGTTTCAGGTGATGTCAAGAGCCCGGTGCCCTCATCCCACTCCCTTCTCCTTGTTCCTTAGCGGGCAGACGGAGGAGACTGTGCGAACACTTGTCATCCACTGGGGGTGCCATTGAGCTCGCCCCTGCTGGGAATAAACATCCCCACTTTGGGCTTTCTAGTATTTCTTTAGCTCTAAGTAACTTCGGACGCCTTCTATGCTTCAGGTAATGTAACGAGACAGTTTCACAGACCGTTCTTATTGGGTGGTGTCTTGCCTGTTTTCTAGGACTTTGCTGCCTACTTGGCCTTCTGTGGGATTGTCCTTCATAACGCTCAACTCTATGAGACCTCCCTGCTGGAGAACAGGAGGAATCAGGCAAGTCTGAGGCCTGGGGAGCACGGAAATTCTTCCCGAACTTTGTTAGACCTTTATCCAATGTGTGCGCCTGATTTTTGTCCAGTATACGTGTGTGACCGAAAACCCACAGGGTACAGGTTCAGCTTCTAAATACCTGAGCTGCTTCTTCCGACAGTTACTCCCGTTCCCAATCGTCCGCGCGTTGTCACTGATCCACGGCACAGGCTGACTTAGCAGGTGCAGGTTTGCTTGGCTGGCACCGCCCCTCGCCGGTCGGCACCGCCCCTCGCCGGTCGGCACCGCCCCTCGCCGGTTGGCACCGCCCCTCGCCGGTCGGCACCGTTGAGCCCTAGGCTGAGCTGTGGGATGGGCTGCATCTGTGATGGAAATAAGGCCGTCGGTGCTCGCTCTCTCAACCAGACACATCCTCTCTTATTTTATTCTCCACAAGACCAGGACGTCCCTCGTCTCTCCTTTGAACCACCGCTCCTAACCTCTGCTTTCCCATCCTGACGTTCTCTCCTGGGTTGCCCACATGGGGAACATACGTATTGTCTACAGCCAACATTAAATTTTCTTACCCTTTTGTCTAGGTTAATTCTGAAGTTGCAATTTCAAATAAGGCGTTTTTATCAGTACTATGACTGTGTAAATTGTTCATGTTAGTTTTTCTGGATGTTTCTGAATTGCTTTCTTTTTTCCCTGAACCGTTTGCCCTGGTATATTTCCATGCTAAGCCCCACCCCCCGAGACCCTCCATCATTCGGGCATTCGGTTGAGTTCTCTACCTCGGGGATCTCCAAATCCACATCGTTCTCCTCCGTCTTTCCTCCTCCAAGGCAAACGTCTGCGCCCTCGGCCTCTGCACGGGCGTCAGTGCAGAACCCCCTTCACAGCTCCCTCAGGAGGGCTCCTCCGCTCTCCCCTGCACCCTAACTCCCCTCGGTTCTCCGCCTTGTTTCGTTGCAGCCCATTCTGAGTCCTCACCTGTATGAGAATGTCCACTGTGCCACCTGCCAGTTTGGCATAAAATTCTAAAAAAAAACAGCGCTTTCTCAGATTTTAAAGGCAGTGCTTTATGTCCTAACTAGTATCCATGTTGTTCTGATTATTGGCTCTCTCTAGGTTTTTATTTTGCCTGTAAGCTTCAGGATTATTTCTTTATCTTTGCTTTGGTAACTTAATCTCACAATGTGACTTTTTCTTTCAACCTCATTATGCTGATACCTGGTCGCCCCTCCCAATCTAGAGACTTACATCTTTTGGTTTTAGGTCATCCTTTTTCAGTGCTTCTTTGATAGTTCATGCCCCCTGCTCTCCATTTTTTTCTTTTTTTGAACTTGTGTTAATAAGATAAACTTGTGTTTGTAAGTGCCTTGTAAGTGCCTTCGGTGCCCTCAGTTTTAAGAGTCTGAGATCACAGACCTGGACGGAAGGGAAGTGGGGATTAAAATCCGTGACTCTGGACTGAGTCTGCGACTGAACCGCTGTCCTAACTGGAGTGACAGCGGACAGGGGACTGCTGTTAGTTGTTGGGGAGCAGGGACGTGTGTGGGGAAAGCTTAGACGCAAACCTGGTCCCAACTTGTTAGATCAAAGGCGCGTAAACCCCGCACAGCCCGTGTCGGTCATGACACTGCTTTAATGACCACGAGCAATGACTAGACAATAAGCTCCCGGCTTCTGCTGGTCCAGGTGCTGCTTGACCTTGCCAGCCTGATCTTCGAGGAACAGCAGTCCTTGGAAGTGATCCTGAAGAAGATGGCCGCCACCATCATCTCCTTCATGCAGGCACAGAAGTGCACCATTTTCATAGTGGACACGGACTGCCCCGTGAGTACTACACACACCTTTTCACATGTAGAAAGGCGACACGCTCCTCGGAGCGCCACTTCTCAACCGCACGCCAGCCCCCGAGCTCTCTCTCAGACCCTCCTGGCTGTTCACGCAAAGCCGATGACAGGTGGTTTGAGCTGTCCTGGTGGAATTTGGTGGCAGCGGGGATGCAGGGTCCCTTCGGTGTCCCTCCTCTAAGCAGTCACCATGGGCGTGTCGCGGGTGGCTGTGGTCCAGGGCTCCGCGCCTTGGTGGAGAATCACGTTGGTAGTACAGTGTGGACTCTCTGTGGTCAGGAATAGGGGGTCCTGTCTGCGAGGGACAGGTAGACCCCCATTCTGAATCCCGGGGTATACAATTTTCTTCTATAAACTATTTGAAAACCAGCAGGCAGGGCCCGATAGAGGTGGTGTTTTTCAAGCTGCCTGTACATCTGTAACCTCTATAGTGTTCTAACCGGTAGCGTTCCACCCACCAATGTGTAGCACGAAGAAGCAGCTGTGTGCGGGGGACAGACAGTTCGGTGGAGGGCTGGTTACTTCTAGTCCCCGCTGAGTTTGCGGTCAGCATCAGGCCCTAGATGAAGGCAGTCTGCCTCATGCACCTGACTTCCCAGCCTGACCTTGGGGCCGCTGCCTCTGGAGTATTTCCTTTTCAGGTAGTTGTCCGTGTTCTTTCTCCTGCAGACCCTGGGGGTGGGCTCCTTGTTGGTGGGTCAGTGGGAGGGAAAGCAGGACACCCGCTGGTATCGGCTGGCTGCAGTCCAAGTACGATATCTGAGTTGATGTTTTTTGGGGGAAAGTAGAATAAAAGCCACTTACTATTTGAATTATACTTAAAAGTTTAATTGTTAGGTAGTCAGACTGCACCGCATGGCCCACCATCATCTGAATCGTTGTGTACACGTGTCCGCCTCGTTAACACAGCATCAATTAGGGTCTCCCTGGGCTGTCAGGGGGTCCGTATTCCCAGAGAGCCTGCTTTGTAGTTTCAACCAGTTATGAGGTCTTTATATCGAGATGATTACAAGATGGTAATCATCTGGACCCTTTTGAAGTCCAGGTCGGAACTCGTTAACGCAGTACGTCAATCCATCGCGTTTGCCCAGGACCTGCTCTTAAGCGTCTAATTTGTGAAAGTTGTATGTGAGGCCCCCCCCTTTCCAGACAACTTGAATGTCGCTCTAACACTCAGCCGGTGCTTCCCCGCTTCACCCGGGTCGTGCCGCCTCTGATCTGGTTCAGCGGTGCTTTGGAGTAAGGCCCGCTTTGAACGGCTTCAGTGCCTGGGCTCAGAAAAGGGATTAAGTGATTTGATTTATACTACAATTATTGACTGACCAAAAGTATGTCCACAATGTGAGGCACAATCAAAATGTAAGCAAGAAAAAAAGCACCCCACTTTTAAACTAATATCATTGTTTTATTTCCGTTTCCTTCCAATTCTTTATTCAGGTGTGAGTGTGGCCTCATTGCAAATGTGTCCTCTGCTTTTTAATGTAACTCCAAAAGTATTTTTCTATGCTGCTAAACTCTTCACGATGATTGTAATGATCTCTGAAAGGTAGTGTCATTACTGTAATATTACTGAAAGGTGCATCTTTAAAACATGCCCCTCACCTGGGAGCTAACGGCAGCAGTAAGTAGACGCATAAAAGCAAGAACGGGAGGACTCTGAATAAATATAGAGAAGTTGCGAAGCTAACATTCGTTAATACCCGGTCAAAAAGAGGAGTAAGTAAGCAAGTTGCAAGTGAAGGGCAGAAAGGATAGGGGCTTCAGTCACGCGGGGTCACGAAGTGAGTGCTGTCCCAGTGTCCCCTGAAAATAACTGAAAAACAACAGACCCCAGCGTGCAGCCTGCCGGTCCCGCCCTGGCCGTGCGCGGCCGCGGGGACGCCCCGTCCACATGCCTCTCAGCGCTGCTGCTGCCTCTCTCTCCCCAGGACGCCTTCTCCAGCGTGTTCCACATGGAGCGAGAGGAGCTGGAGACACCTGCCGGTGCCGGAGCCAGGTAAGCACCCCGCCCGCTGCCTCCCGGGGGCGTGGGACTGGCCGTGGTGGGGGCGTTAAGTTTGAGACGCAGAAGCCGCAGGCTGCCATTTCCCACACTTTAAAACAGTTCAGTCCACAACAAGTGGGTGAATGTACCTGAATCCAATATCAAACATACATGTGTAGGGGAAGCAAATGTAGCGACATGTGAATATTATTAATAAAAAGTTGCTGAATCTAGGATTAGGATATCCATTGCACCTCCAGCTTTTTTGTGTATTTCAAAACATTCATCACACAAAGTTAGAAGAAAAGACTTGTGGTAAAAAAAAAAGAGAGACAAGTGGAAGGCACGTCACCTCTGCGGGTCGCATAAAGTGGACCACAGGGCAGCACACCCGAGGGCATGGCCTGCCTGGCTCCCGGCCCTCCCACGACCGACCCCGGGTCACCATAGGGTGGCAGGCACCGCCCTGCGCCCTCGAGTCCCCTCTTCCTGCTTTCCCGCTCGCCTGCTCTCTCCTCTCCTGTCCTCTCAGGTNCCTCCAGCTTTTTTGTGTATTTCAAAACATTCGTCACACAAAGTTAGAAGAAAAGGCTTGTGGTAAAAAAAAAAAGAGAGACAAGTGGAAGGCACGTCACCTCTGCGGGTCGCATAAAGTGGACCACAGGGCAGCGCACCCGAGGGCATGGCCTGCCTGGCTCCCGGCCCTCCCACGACCAACCCTGGGTCACCATAGGGTGGCAGGCACCGCCCTGCGCCCTCGAGTCCCCTCTTCCTGCTTTCCCGCTCGCCTGCTCTCTCCTCTCCTGTCCTCTCAGGTCCCCCCATCGCAGCGGAAAACTGCACTGCGGCCACTGCAAGTCCTTAGTTTGTTAGGGATTGTGTCAAACTCACAATCAAAACTCACAATTTCTAGAGCATTATTTTACCAACATAGGCCAGTGGAAGGCCTTTCTCCTATTAAGAAAATTCTGGGACACAGCTGTGGGGCAGGAGGTAGCTTGGGAGCATGGGAATTCCCGGGATGGATGCAGAGGGTGCCCCGCCTTGGACCTGGCTGCCGACCTGGGCGTGGGGAGGCTTCGTGGCAGGTGAGCAGGGGTCTCTCCCCAGAGGCTCTGCTGCCCGGGAGCTTCTAGTTCAGAGTCACGGTTGACAGCTGACCTTGAGTTCCCACTCGCGTCCCCTTTGGAGGTGCAGGGACGTGGCCACGTCCCGGGGAGCGGGTGGCTCTCCCACTCATGCGCTGATCCTGGGCTCCACTGCCAAGTTCAGCTACGGAGCTTCTTATTCTCTGCACAAGCATTAATCCATACTATTTTGATTTTATGAGGCTACAGCGTTGTCATTGCTTTTTATAAAGAACATTTTAGAAAGCTTCTAGGTCAGACATGCAAATATTTGACTTTCTTTTCAGTTTGCATAAACAATGAATTTCCATACATGTACAAATATAAACATACATGTATATTAGTGAGTTTACATAATCTATGGGACGGTAGGAAATTGGCGTGATAATGCACATTAAATGTACAAAATTATGAATTACCTACATTTACCTTTGAATATTTGTGCAGCAGTATGTCTCTGTAATTACGTTTCATGTATTTGCATTTTGATTTTATTACTAATTCAGCCAAGTCCTCTAATTCCTTGTGGTCACAGCGGAAGGAGCCCAGTGAGTTGGTGTAAGAGTGACACCTACTGGTGAATGTGCATTTTTTTAAAAAGCAAGGTGGTTCTACAAATTTAATTTCTTACTGTATATTTGATTTGTGTCTGGTGAACACCATATTCCCTTCCTGTAAGCAAAATAGAGGTCTTTTCCATAAGTTTTTAGTCATTTCAAAACTGTCATAGGATAAAGATATTTTTTACAAAAGGTAACTAGGGGAGTGTGACTGATCTGCATGGTCATTTTCACCGATTCATGAACTGACTCTACAGTAATGGGAGTTGCTGAAAATCAGTGCCTTGTGTCCGCTAAACATTTTAAAGTTAGCCATTACTCTAAGGACATGATTAAAGGTCTCTTAGTGACGTGAATATTTTTTTAATAAAAATGAGATACAAGGCTGAATTTTGCAAAACTTTGCTTCAGAATGGTGTTTCTTAGCCCCCGCATTTTGAGGAAGGACTAGGCTGCCGCTCACACGCCAGCAGCACGCTGTTTTATCTTCTGAAACTGCTCCCTGAACACGGCGCCCAGGCCCCTCCCCAGCGTGTTCTCAGTCCAGACACCCCCAGGGTGAGAGGAAGATGTCAGACTCGAGGAAAGCTGTCTTTTCCGGCAGTTATGTGTCATTTTGAAAGCTCGGTTCACTTGGTATGTTTCCAACCAACCCACTTATCTTTTATAAATTCAAATGTTGTATTGGAGACGGTTTGGAAATGTTAAGTGCGAAACTGAAACATGCCCGAGGTGCCCGTGACGCGTAATTGTTGGCCCCCTTCATTGCTCATGTCTCTCTTCACTCCCATCCTTCACCCTCACCTGGCCTTTCACGCAGGCCTCCGACGCCACCTCCCACTCTGAGCAGGTGCAAGCTGTCCCCGTGGTGTGGCGCTGTCACCGGCTGCGTCAGTCAGCCTGGGGCCTGACTGTGCCTCCAAGATCCCGGCACAGAGGTGCCGCTCTGTCCTGGGGAACCCCAAGTTTGGCCCAGGCCCCTTGGGGTTTCTCCCTGCACATCCAGGGTGGGCCTTTCCCGCCGGCTTGGGGATGCAGCTCCCACCGCCCCCTCCAAGTTTCTGAGGGTGGCACGGAGGACAGTGAGGGACGGGCAGAGAAACGCGCCTGTGGCCCCTCAGCCAGGGTTTCTGGAAGCCACCACACTTCCTGTTTTGTCCTGCTGACTTGGACTTAATCACGCGGCAACCCCCCCCCCCCACAGGGCGCCTGAGCCCCACCGTCTTTGTCCTGCGTCCAGGGGCCCAGATGGGAAGGAGGCGAGGGAAGGACGCCGGCGGCCTGGGCCCTGGACAGGCGCTGCGCCACCATCGCGCCGTCCCTCCGCCCAGACCGTGGGCGCCGGGGGCAGCCCCGCCCTGCACCACCTGGTGCCCCACATGCCACTGACCGCGCTGCTCTGTGTTAACCGAGCTTGGGAACTCAGAGTCTATGGGCGTTTCTCCTGGAGTAAGAGGGAAAATGGTACCCCACAGCCTAATCAACCACGTTCTCACTTTCCACTGGACTAACCATTAGGAAAACTGAACAGTGTCAGGGAATTAAAAAAAGAATTTGCCCCTGGCTGGGCGGCTCCATTGCTTGGAGCATCGTCCCCACACCAGAAGGTCGCAGGTTCAGTCCCTGGTCCGAGTGTGTACAGCAGGCCGCTGATCAGTGTCTCTCTCACCTTCTGTTTCTCTCTCCCCCCAACCCTCTCTCTCTGACATCAATAAACATACCCTTAGGTGAGGATTTTAAAAAAAGAATTAGGTTTCTGTTGATTTCAAAGTACTTTTGGTATTTCTGCTTCTCTGTGTCAAGGCCTCGAAGTCTGATTTTATTCTCTCTGGCGAGCTGCTTCTTAACTACTTTGGGTTTCACTCGGTGCCCACCATTAGCAGGACGATGGGAAGAATAATAAAAGTCACTAACAGCAGTGGCATAGCTTTTTAAGAGCTTGGGGCCAGGGCAGCTCCCCTCCCCTGCCCTTTTCTTGTCTTCACTGAGGCTTGCCTTGCTTTCCCGAGAGTGTCGCTGTCTGTGGAACATTTGCAGTTTCAAAGTCCCTTCTCTGTACCGAAACCCTGCAGTTACCTCCCCAGCCGTCCTCAGGGTTCCACCCAGTCACTGCGCACGCAGTGGGGGCCCGGGAGCGGCCCAGCCCTGCTTGACCCGGCTCGACCCTCTGCTCCCTTTCACTCACACATCACGCCAGACACACGGTCAGCACCCAGTCTGAGCAAATTACACTTAAGCTAAAACACAGAGACAGGGAAGGAAAGACTGGAAGGTCTCAGCCTGGAAGGAGGCCAGGCCTTGGGCGTCTGTGTGGAGCCGTGGGCGTTTGTGAGTGTCTTTGTCCAAGAGGCAGGGACGGCGGGGAGGCGGTGGCGAGGGGACGTATGGGGACTCTGAGCACTCAGAACAAGTGGACCTTTTTCCGAGGCTTGTACGTGACTTTGAAGCGCCCCCGCTATTGGACTTCCCCACTTAGATGGGCACGTCCTTCTGCCACAGTAAATGCCATAACCTGGCCCTCTCGGCCAAGTTCATCCCCATCACCTGGGACAGGGGAGGCTTCCTGATGAAACCGGTGTTTTCCCCGCCCCTGCGTGTCTCTGACGTGACACTGCTCTTTGTGCCCCTCCTGTAGAGCAAGAAACTGGGGAGATAGCCTCAGTTCAAGAGAATTTTTTGAAGAAGATAAAGTTGTCATTTAAAAAGTACCATAAGAGATCTCAAAGAAGGGGCGAGAGCGTCCTTAGTGAGACTCACCAGGTCTGTCTGACTTTCCCCTCGTTTGAAACACGGCAAAGACGCTGAGCAGGAGAGGCCCACAGGGACAGCTGGGGACGCAGAACAGGCCCGTCCCTCGCCATGTCGTAATCTGATTAAAAAGAAGCCAGGGAGAAAATTCATGTGGATTTTACATTAAACGGCCCCCAAATCAATGTGCCATTAATGACGGCAATTCGATTACTCGCGATGTTTGAGCACTCGTCATCAGGTACATGAAGAGTAGGGGTCTCTTTCCAAACGTGGCCATGGTGGTCATTACCGACGGCTGCAAATCACCAAACACACACACGACTGCCTTCCCCAGTGAGCCGCCCGCCGCGCCCTGGGACGCGCAGCTGGTCTGCCTCCCCCGTACTTGACCCTGCCCAGAGGACTCACACGTGTGGTCTCCGCAGGGAGCGGGAGGCAGACAGGATCAACTACATGTACGCCCAGTACGTCAAGAACACCATGCAGGTCCTCAACATCGCGGACGTCACCACGGACAGGCGGTTCCCCTGGACGGTGAGTGACCCAGGGCTGGGCCTGGAGCTTGAAGCTGGCTTTCCCCTCAGACCGGGGCCAGGGGCGGCCCCACAGCTGGAGGGCCGGCCGGCAGGGGCGGTTTGGGAGTGGCCTGTGCTGCCCCTGACCCGACGAAGGGGGCACCCGACGAGGAGCTTTTAGCACCTGTCGGAGTTGGTCGGCCACCCGAGTATTTTCCTGTGCACTTGTGTCAGGTCTTTCTACACGTACTAATGGATCACACACTAGTTTTGAGATGGTTTATCTACAACCGACTCAACGGCCATGGCGTTCCTTAGACAGGCTTGCCAGAATTCTCGAGTTTGTACTGCACAGGGAAGGTCCGTGTGGCCGGGAGTCACGTTACTGGAGATCCAGCCCGCGGAGCAGCTCTGTGGGAAATGAGGCGTTTTTCTTGACAGCAAAGCTACACAAAGACCAGTGTGTCAGCCATTGGAAACCTTGAATTCTGGCATTTTCTCTCAGGAAAGAGTCGCCCATTGAGGTCACTGTCTTGCTGTGATTTCACATCTGGGGGTGTCTCAGAAATCGGCAGGGTGGGCACTGGAAACAGTGGCAGTCTGTCCGCAGAGGGGCCAGTGTGGGACCGTGGGGCCCGGGGCCAGAGGCTTCTGGATGCTGCCCCCTCACTGCGTTCCCCGAGACGCCTCCAGCCCAGGGTGCGTGTGTTCCAACACTGGCCGCTAGAAGTGGCCATGATCCAGCACAGCAGTGAGCTGGGGCGGGGGGGTGGGCATTTAAAATGGAGAGGGCGGAAACAGGGGGTGTTTGGTATCTCACTAATACAAAGACGAACTGCTTTAGGTTGCGCTTTGGGAACTCTATTGCGTTTTGGTACATTCTCTGCGCTCTGTCACGCCGGCTAGCACGAGGCCTCTGTTCGTGGTCTCAGGTGTCCGACATGGTTTACGTAATAGCATCTCATGGGCAAATCAGCCTTCTTGTAACTTTTCACTGGTTTCTTGTTTTTGTTTAGAATGAAAACACGGGGAACACAGGCCAGCAGGGCATCAGAAGCCTGCTTTGTATGCCTATAAAAAACGGGAAGAAGAATAAAGTGATAGGTAAGCCTTCCATTAACCTCCAGGCTGCCCTGACTAAAGAAAAAGTATCTCTATTCCCAGTCTCTTCCAAGTACGAACTTAAAGAATAAAATGTGTATGAGATAAAAATTGAAATGACAACAGAATTTTGAAATAGCCACAGTCGTGTGAAATATCGTATTGACTAGGGTGTATTTTTGTATCCATTCTAATCCTGTTCTAATGGAGTCTGTGCCCAAGAAGGACGTGCCGTGAGTCGGTAGACAGAGGGACCCAGGTCGGTCACGTGTACCGTTTCGGAGCCCCGCTCCTCGGTTTCTTATCCTCCTTCCACGAGTGTGTGGTTCAGACTGCAGGGCGTATCATCCATTGGCCCAGATACTCCACGAGCCCTCTGTCTGCTGCTGTCGGCACTTGGGGTGAATCAGTGCCCGGGCAGAGAGAGGCCCTGGCCCCCGGGAGCTCGGGCGCAGGTCCGAGCTCCCAGAGGGACACTGCTGGGGAGATGAGAGAAACGCACAGGTCCCACTGAGTGTGCGTCCTGCAGGCCTCACCCTCCTCCTCCTCCTCCTCGACTCATTTCCGTGCTGCAGCCCGGCCCCAAACTGGTGGGGGGCTGCTGCCCTGTGTCTAACTCGGGAAAACTCCTGCAGACACACACAGGGGAGCAAACCTGAGCATGCAGACCACCTGTAGTGTTAGAACTGATGTGCGGGCCACGGCGATGCAGGGGCGGGGCAGACGGCTTCGCGTCTTTGAGGACCAGGGAATCCTTTGGGAGAAATAAGAGAGAACAGACCGCAGTCTTCTCAGGGAGGAAGCTGGGGCCAGAATGACAGCCTGGCCTTCCTCTGCCGGCCCGGTGAGCAGTTTCTGAGCCCTGCCGTAGGCCGGGCCTTGCGCCAGCTGAAGAAGTGGGACTGAAGAAATGAGACCTGTGAGCCGATGGACGCAGTGTCTAGAAGAGAGACAAATAAAATCCCGTATGGTGCACCCCGTGGTGGCGTGAGGGGCGCAGAGAAGAGGGCCTGTCTCCCAGCGAAGTGGGAGGCCCCTGGGGCTCACTGGGTGGGGCTCCAGGGGCAGCAGCTTGGGGGTGGGCAGGCCCGTGGACACCTCATTTCCGTGCTGCAGCCCGGCCCCAAACTGGTGGGGGGCTGCTGCCCTGTGTCTAACTCGGGAAAACTCCTGCAGACACACACAGGGGAGCAAACCTGAGCGTGCAGACCACCTGTAGTGTTAGAACTGATGTGCGGGCCACGGCGATGCAGGGGCGGGGCAGACGGCCTCGCGTCTTTGAGGACCAGGGAATCCTTTGGGAGAAATAAGAGAGAACAGACCGCAGTCTTCTCAGGGAGGAAGCTGGGGCCAGAATGACAGCCTGGCCTTCCTCTGCCGGCCCGGTGAGCAGTTTCTGAGCCCTGCCGTAGGCCGGGCCTTGCGCCAGCTGAAGAAGTGGGACTGAAGAAATGAGACCTGTGAGCCGATGGACGCAGTGTCTAGAAGAGAGACAAATAAAATCCCGTATGGTGCACCACGTGGTGGCGTGAGGGGCGCAGAGAAGAGGGCCTGCCTCCCAGCGAAGTGGGAGGCCCCTGGGGCTCACTGGGTGGGGCTCCAGGGGCAGCAGCTTGGGGGTGGGCAGGCCCGTGGACACGCACAGGCCAGGCTGCGGAGGGGCAGCTGCTGGCGATGGGGCGGAAGGGCAGCACCAGGTGGCAAAAACTGCCTTCGGGGCCAGGTCGAGCTAGGGTCTGAGTTGGGCATCTAAGCGCACTAGCTCAGTGGCCTTGAGCAAACGACTTCCCCTTTCTGAGACTCATTTCTTCACCTGTAAGGCCGGTGGTCCCACCCCACTGTAAATCGTGAGGTTGTTAGCAGACTGGAGTGTCTGCTACAGACAGGCCTGCCCCACGGGGTGCAGGCGGTGGAGTCTGTTGTCGTCAACTTAGGGACAGAGGAGGGAAGGACTTGAACAGCACAGGGTTCCCCAGAGGGAGGAGGCGCCACCCGAGTGTTCTCGGACAGACCGCAGGCTCAGTGTTCTGTAGAACAGCCAGCTCAGGGGAGACCCATCACAGCGTTGACATCACCTTCCTTTTCTGTGGGTGACATGCTCAACTTGTGAAGAGAAGCCAGGTCGGAGGAGGCGAGGGTTTCCCTCAGAGATCTGCTCTGCTTTGGTTTCCACGTAAAGCGTCACTTTGCATGTGCAGCATTAAAAGCCGTCTGCAAACGTGACTCTCCGCGCTGCAGAGAACCCGGGGTGAAATCTGAGAGCCCGCGGTGCACTGTTTTCTGCATTCTCTGTCGTAGGAAAAAATTGTGTTTTAACTTCTGGCTTCTCTGGAAGGAAACGCAGTCTGCAGGGCCCAAAATTCCGATGCACATCGAAATCGTTCTCTGGGCCAGGGTGCAAAAATCCAATTCGTCTCCAAAGGACAAACTGTCTTCGGGGACTCAAGTGACCTAAAATTCATGATTGAGTTTGGAAGAAAATAGCGCTCTAGGGTTATTTGGACACGGGCAACCCGCGTTTAGGACCATGTGGAATGAATTCTCGTGTAAATACATGCCATTTACTTTTCTATCTTGTACTGTATCTGGGCAGACTTGTTTGCTTGTCCTCAGATGCCGGGCATTCCTCGGAGAAAAGTACAAGCCAGTCTTTGGGGGGCAGGGGGCAGAGTCGATAAAAACTGACCAGCGCTGGTGACCCGTGCTTCCCCTCTTGGGTCGTTGTAGGGGTCTGCCAACTCGTCAATAAGATGGAGGAGAGCACGGACAAGGTTAAGCCTTTCAACCGGAACGATGAACAGTTTCTGGAAGCTTTCGTCATCTTCTGCGGCTTGGGGATCCAGAACACGCAGATGTACGAAGCCGTGGAGAGAGCCATGGCCAAGCAGATGGTCACGCTGGAGGTGAGTGCAGCTGAGGGGACTTCTCAGTGTCCTCAGCGGACACCCAGGTCACCATGCCATCCTCACAACGTACGGGTCTCTTCTNTAAGCCTTTCAACCGGAACGATGAACAGTTTCTGGAAGCTTTCGTCATCTTCTGCGGCTTGGGGATCCAGAACACGCAGATGTACGAAGCCGTGGAGAGAGCCATGGCCAAGCAGATGGTCACGCTGGAGGTGAGCGCAGCTGAGGGGACTTCTCAGTGTCCTCAGCGGACACCCAGGTCACCATGCCATCCTCACAACGTACGGGTCTCTTCTGTCACTCACCCTCCCAGGACCAGGGAACCACAGGATCAAGTCTCTCTGTCCCCATTCAAACACAGACTAGGGAAACACAGACTCGGAGTATTTGTCAAAGGTCACAGGACCAAACCACAGTCCAGGCATCCAGTTTGTCCCGCCTGTCCTCTGCTTTTTCGGTGGGAAGTGGTCCTTGACCCGAGTCATCCATACACACATGGCACTGCCTGCCTGTCCCCATGCCACCTTGCCAACAGCTGCGGTCACAAAGACAGAGACCCTAAGTGCTCATAGGGAATTGCAAGTAAGGAAAGGAAAGAAAAGCCCACACAAGTGAGGCAAAACTCCTAGACTGGCTACTTCCCCATCTCTCAGAAGTCTGACTGGGCGGAGGCTGGGCTCTGCTGTTCCCAAGCATCCCCAGAGATTGCCACCTGCAGGGACAGGGAGCCACCATCGGGAACTGACCCCAGGAAGGCCCTTCCCCCACAGGATCCAGGTGGGGCAGCCCCTTCCAGGTGTCCTGCTTAGGGAAACAGACTTCAAAGGAGCAGGTGCCTCCCGGTCGTTCACCCATCGGTGTGAAATGCATTTGAGTGTCTTCCCGCTCAGATCTAGTTGCCATGAACCGGAATCAGTGTGTGGGACACGACTTTCTCTCAGACCCTTAATAAACAGACACCCAACCTAACGAGCTAGGAAGTGTGCATGATGATACCGAGATTCGCCCATAACCCAGACGGCTCGCTTTACTCCCAGTTTTGCTGTTAGATGAGATTGTGAACCAGGGCGCCTCCGTTCCAGATACACGTGCACCCACGCACACACACGTACACAAGCAGATACACTCATGTGTGTGCAGAGTGTTCCAAACGTCTGAAAATGGGTACCTTTTTAGCAGTGATGCTGAAACTTTGGGGGATGTTTTGTCAGTCTGTGTCGTCTCTGACAAAGAGGAACTTTCAGAAATGAGTGCTGAAAGCATGACACTCCCCCGAGACCCAGACGCTGCCCTGGTTACAGAGGACGTCTGGAGCACTACCCCAGTGCCTCGAGCTCATCACTCTGAAAGCGGGGATCGGGGATCCTCTTGTGCAGGCGTGAGAGCCAGTGAGCCCGCCTCTCCAGCCTGCGAGGGCGAGGGAATGTGCTCTGGAGCAGGAGGGCGGGAAGCTGGGCCTGAATCTCCCCCCAACACGGGCGTGAGCTCCCTGCGCCTGGGTGTCCTCAGCTGGCCGTGGGCGGACCCTGGGCCAGCGCCCCCTCTGCTCGTTCGGAGTCCTGTGTGTGTGAAGGGGTCCCTGAGCCGGTGACGTTCCTGCCCCACCCCGCAGTTTTTCTTTGGGAGCCCTGCAGCGGGCACAGGCCTCGTCCGGGAGCTGCCCCTGGAGTGCCCGCTCACCCCCCAAAACTGCAGCCCTGAAATGCCAGCTTATGCGAGCGTGGTTGTCCTAAGTCTGTGCACAGCAACTAAAGTCGGGGTTTTTTAAGGGGGAAAAACAATCAGAACTAATTGTTTTGCCAAGTTTGAGCCAATAGTGTGACTTATAAATATATTTGTTTTATCAACGATATCAGATTTCTTTGAACGAGGGGACTATAACTTATTTTTCCGCAACAAACGATGGAATGGAAATCTGGGATTTTCCCTTTGTTGAATGAAGAAAGCAGGAAACCAAACTAGGCCTGGCAGGCTGAGGGGGCCAGTCCCCCTCCAAGGAGCTTCAGCAGAGACCCCAGTCTGCAGAGGCCGGCCCCCGTAACCATGCCCATCTCTCTCGCAGGTCCTGTCCTACCACGCCTCGGCGGCCGAGGAGGAGACCAGGGAGCTGCAGGCCTTGGCGGTAATGCCCCCTTCCCTCGCAGGAGCGGCTGACTCACTCCCACACAGATGCGCCTTTCGCACGGCCCCTGAGACATTTGATCAAACGGGGCAAAGATTCAGGCGGACACTCATAAACATATCTAGTCAACTCCCATTTCCTGCAGAGCTGCAGTCCGATGATACAAAGATAATGACTTCCATTAACTTGTCATACATTAGACGATGCTGGTTTCTTTCCTAGTAATTGTCCTAATCTCTCCGTCTATCTTAGGCCAAAATTAAATTTAGTTTTCAGTTGCTGCAGAGATGGGGCCAGGTGGTTGTCTGGTCAGGGTCACGGCAGCGAGAGCGTGTATGCAGCGTGTTGCGGGTGACCTGCTCCCTCTCACTGGGGACCGAGAACGGTTTTAACGTCCGACCACATGGCGGGCGGAGCGGTGTCTGAAGTGGGGTTCCCGCCGGGCCAGTCCCTGACCTCTAGCTCCATCCTCACGTGGGGGCTGAGAGGGAGAAGTGTGCAGGTGTGGAAGTGGCCTGTCCCCAGTGGTAGCTCGAGACAGAGACGGCCTGGGTCGATAGCGTGGAAATCCAAGGCACTGACCCTGGACAACCGTGGTGGGCCGTCTAGTTTGAGTCTGAGACGGCGGCACAGTTGGGTCCGTGTGAGATGGGACGAGAGTCCTGCACCAGACAACAGGCGGGGCCAGGTTGTGGTGATCGTTGTCACCATTGAGAGCACTGTGGCCCGCCACACACGTGCCAGTGGAGCCCTGCCCATGTCTTCTCATGTGAACTGTGAGCTGTGGGGGCCACACAAGCCACAGGAGCCAGTGACTCTCAAGGTGCCCGTGGCAGGAAGTGGGAGCCCACATGCATGGCCCACCCCCCAGGGCCCACGCACGTCTCCACAGCACAGCCTGTCAGGGACACAGAAGAAGGAAGGTGAGCCGATGAGGATGACGGTGCCCTGGATAACCAGAGTGGGGACATCAGGAGGAGGGCCAGCTGACTTGGGGAGAACACGGTGGGGGTGAGGCGCTGCTGGGCTGACCGGATGGACATTGGCGATCAGGGGGACAGGCTGGAGCAGGGAGGGCTGGCGCTCAGACCTGGAGGCGGTGGTCTGGGTGGTCTGGGAGGTGGTCCTGGGATTCGAGTTGGGGGATCCCCTGGTGGTGAAGTCACAGCAGGGGAGCGTTTGGGAGAGCACACAGAGAGGGGGGCAGACGGAGGGAAGAACGTGGGTTTGGAGGGAAGGAGCAGGACCAGGAAGAGCTGAGAGGTGGGGTAGAAAAACCAGGGCAGGAGGGGGACCCGGCAGAAGGCAACAGCAGAAGTGGCTCTGCTCGGTGGTCCCCCGAGCGGTAGGAAGGGTGACAAACGTGAGGACTGAGAAGAGGCCGTGGGCCTCGGTGATGAGCTGGGCGTTGAGAAAGCAGCTTCGGGCACACGGGAAGAGGAAACGAGGGAATGGAGATAGGCTATTTTTAAAACACAAGTTCTGTGTAGGAGAGGGAGGAGGGGCAGCTATGAAGGGTGACGGCTGAGTCATGTGAAGTTTCCCTCACAAGCAAGACAGCCAACATGCTCTTGGGCCAAGGCCGGGAGCAGCCATGCAGGGCGGGCAGGGATCTCGGCCTGGCAGGGGCCTGGGCAGCAAGGCGGCCGTCCCTCGGGCCAGGACGAGAGTTCAGGGGTAATGGCGAGACCAGCTGCGTGCATGGAGCACATGCGAGGTTCCGCGTGGGTGTTGTTTCATCTGCAATCACTCTGTACGTCAGTGCCCTTAGCACACTGAAGTGCAACTCAAGGTGGACAGCTTTTCGGTTGTCCTTCTCGGGGTCTCCCGGCGCAGAGGGAGGGGGAACCGGAAACACAGGGAGCGGAGGACTTGTATCCTGAGCGACCACCGAGTAGCAAGCTGAGCCCGTTGCCCAGGGGAGTCTGAGGAACTTGAGATGGTTTTTCCCAAACAAGTAAGGCCCCTCTGAAGCTCGGCCTCATCTGGAATTGGCCGTGTTTACTTTGTTCGGGGTAGTATTTGAAGAAACGAGCATTTTTTCCAGTTACTTCCAAAGGCTGATAGGTTTAAAGCACCTTTCACATCATACTTCACTGGCCCCTGACCCTCCTAGAGTGCCAGCATCTGAGACTGAATCACACCGTGAGTGGGAAATCGCCGCGTGGAAGGGTGTATCTGTCTGTGCTGTGGGCTCTGGGGATCGCTAAATTCTGAAACAACGTCCGGTTTGTGCTGTTTTCTATAAATAAAAACCAGCATATAGACTATTTTCTAAAGATAATGCCCCCCCAAAAAATCACCAGGCTACTAAACTTTGCTTTTCACTTTGAAAATAGCATAGTCTTTCAGAAAACTCTGAAAATTACTCTCTCAATTGTGTGTATAATTTTAGCGAGGGAAAACGCTTTGGGATTGCTGAAAATGGCTGTATGGCCTATTGTTCAAAACCATCTCTTGTCCCACTTGGAAACAGATTTCTGGCAGCTGCACTGAGAAATTTGGGGTCACATAGCTTGTAGGTCGAATAATTCACTTAAATTGGCTGCAATCCAGTGACCAATTGCGACTCACAAAGTCCCCGGGACCGCCCAGCTGCCCAGACAGCGGCACTGTGGGCCGTGACCAAAACCGCCGCCTTTGTCTCCTGTCTGATTGTTGATCCCATTTAAAAACCTAAAATGAATGGGAAAGCCATCAAATGTTTTCTTAACTTTTACTTTAAAAAATTGGTTCTTAAGAGAATTAAACAGTACGCTAAATATTTATGCCTGTGCCCAGAAAATTTCTCTAGTTATACAAAAGCAATTTTGTTGATAGGAAATTCAGAATCCTTATTTTTTTCCCTTGAGTTTATTGGGTTTCCTCTTGTAGATCGAGTCCTCTCTTGCTTAGCACTGGGTGTCGCACAGTAGGGCCTTGAGCTAAGCACTTCGCCGTGTGTGTTTTAATAGTCCTTCATCCCAAGTCATTAGAGATAAGGCACCCCAGGGACCGGGCTGTGGCTCTTAGGAAGTGATCAGAGTGTAATGAGTGTTTATTTGTTGTGGGTAACTATGTCCTTAATAGGCTCGTTGCCTCTCCCGCTTTCCTCTCTTTCAGAAGAGCAGCACGTACGAGCGTGTTAGAATTCCGTTGTGTCAGGGTCGGGGCTGCCTCGGTGCAGTCCCTACCGCCTCTGCCTTGACTTCTTTAACCTTGTCTGAAAGCAAATCGAGACGCTGCTGTAAAAGGGCCTGTATCAGCCGAGCAAGAGAGGGAGAGGCTGAGCACGCAGGCGGCGGGTTTCCTAGGGCGCCCTGCCCTCCCCGTGTCGGGCGGGGGTAGGGCCGGTAGAGGCAGGTGTCCCTCTGTCCAGGTGAGCGCAGCCCCTGGCTTAGCTTATAGGGAAAACTTCTACCGACCTCCACACTGTTCGTGGAGAAGGCTGAGCAAATAATAATGAAGAAGAGTTGACCCTCTGATCTGCAGACAGTGCTGGAGAGGGACCGGCCCTGGGTCCGTCGGGGCCTCCGGGCTCCCCGTGGCCCCCGCGGGTGCTCTCACCCTCACAGGTGCCCAGGGACCAGCCTTGGCTGGGTCTGGCTCACACGGGTGACGCTCAACAGACTCTCTCTGATTCTCTTGGTCTTGCTGGACCAGCAAACCTTATCTGTTTTGCGTTGACTTTACTAGTGGAGTATCCCCAGTGGTATTCTTAGCCCCAAATCGCTGTGGCACCATCCTGGGACTTCCTCTGTGCTCACGAGGCGTCACCAGCTCTGTGTGTCTGGTCGCAGCCATACATTTACCCTCAAGTTTTACTGATAAGCTCATATGTATTTTATCCCAATCTTGACATTAGCGCTTGCCTTCTTTGTATGGCTTTGAAAAACTGTACATGCGTCATCCAACTTTCTATAGTCTGTGCCTCTTCCTTTGGAGATTTAAAGGAATCCGTTGACACCACATGAGAAGGAAGGAAGGAAAAACCAAAAAACGTGAGGCTGCTGTTCTTGAAGGAGGGGCACTAACCCTGCCTCGTGTGCTTGGCTCGCTCGGCGCCCCACGCGGTCCGGGTCCCCTGCAGCGGGCGGCCACCTCCTTCCGCGTGAGCAGTTTTCTCTCCATAGGCACATGCACTTCTCTCGTGAAGAAAGAGAAACGCTGGCAGCCTTGTTAACTGACTGTGCACATTTTTCCTTTATTTCTTAATCCTCACCCCAGGATACGTTTTATTGTTTGGGGGTTTTAGAGCGGGAGGAAGGGGTTAGGAATAGAAAGCGAGGCATCAATGTGAGAGAGAAGCACCGATCGGTTGCCTCCATACGCTCCCCACCTGGGGATTGAACCCACAACCTTTTGGTGTGCAAGACAACGCTGCAACCGACTGAGCAACCCCACCAGGGCGCCACTGTCATCTCTAAAAAGCATATTCTGCACATGTGTAGTGGGGGGGGGCATCAGCCTTCTGTGGAATGGAATTCGAGGGCTGCGGAGTGGCTTTATCACAGACCTGGAAGCACACTGCCGTCCATCCGTACAAGAGTGTCCCCTGGTAGGGACAGGGTGGGGGGGGTCAGGGCCCGAGAGGAGAGAGGAGATAGAGATACCTGCCTGAGGGTCTCTCCTGTAGCTACCAGTAAACTCATGAAATACATTCATCTTTTTCCTAAAAGTAATTTCCCTACAGAACGGATTACGGAGGGAAATCTCTTCCTCCTAACTTTCCTGCTGATGAGCAAACAGCAAGGATTTAGGCAACAAACACCTTCCTAATGCACGGCAGCTAACTGGAAGGACTTGACCTTTTGTGGAAGCCCAAGTTCAGCAGCTGCCCTTCTGATTGTGATACACAACGTTTTGGATCAGGAACCTTCTCTGAGCGGCTGGCTTTGTGGAGTTGTTTCTGTAACTTTGACTTTGGCCCTGAGATCTGATACCCCTGCCTCAGGCCCTGTGACCACAGAGGTAATTGAGCCCTAAGCTCGGGATGTTAAACCTTGGAGACGACCTCACCCCACCTCCTGGTTTTCCAGGTGAGGGAAAGGGCAGAGAGGCAGCCGTGTTGCTCCAGGGACAGAGTCCGTGGGACGTGCGGACCAGACCCTGACAGCAAACATTCTCCTCACCTCACTTCAGGATTCTTCTTCGGTGACATAATATTCATGTTGCTGAGACGCAGGTATGGGGGCCGATCTGGGCCTCTGCTGCATTAGCTCCTATCAGCCAGGCCACTCGGAACAACCGCCGTGGGTGAGGGTCACCAAGAGACGAAGGTGTTTTTGTAACTCCAAGCACACCTCCTGTCACCCAGCCCACCCCTCCCACAGACGGCTGCAGCCCCCTCAGCGGGTCTCGCCCACAGAGCTGCTTGTTGCTTGTTAAATGCCCACAGGGACAGACGGTGGAGAGGGCCAGGCATAAGGACAGAGTCAGGACAGGTGACTTCAGTGAGGAGTCTCCTCCGAGACTCAGGGGCAGCTGGCTCACCCCCGAGTTAAGGCTGAGACCTCGGATGCAGAACGAAGTCGTGCAAACCGAGCTTCTCTCAGGACCGCATCTTCCACGCAGGGTGCCCGGTGCAATCCTGGCATCCGTGTCTGGTTACCCGGACACAAGCCTCAACTCCCGGTTCCAGACGCGCCCAACCGCGTTCTCAGTGCAGGAGCGTCTCGGCAGTGTCACCTGGGGGTCGCAGTACTCGCGTCCAGGAGCTCGCAGTCAGGGCAGTCAACTGGAGACACGGTCACAGCACCTTATTGCTTCACGGGATTGCTGAAGCCCACTGTTATCGGCTCCTCGTCGTCAACGCCCTGTGCAGTGCAACACAGGGTCCCCCGAAGGAAGACAGAGTCGGGAACCTCACCCCGCAAGCTCGAACGAATCCAGCCACCACGGGAAGCAGCTGTGCAGACCCACCACCGCGTGCCCCGGCCGAGCCGGACGCGCCGCATTCCCTGCTGTCAGTCAGACACAGACTCCGGTTTCACACACTGGCCTTCCCAGTCACCTCCCCGGGCCTGCTCAAGGCGGGCAGAAATTGGACCCCTCATGATGGTCAGACAACTTTAAGTGACGTGTGACTTTCTCGTGGCCTGTGAGTCACGGTCCCCAACCACAGGGCTCTGGACGGACATGTCTGCTGGCCCCCTGAGGCCAGCTCAGTTAGGGCGGGCCATGGCGTGCGGGGCCGTGGCGTGGTCCGGCCTGTAGAAGGGGAGGTGCTGGCTCTCGGGAGGCCACATTGGAGCCGGCGTCAGGGCGAACAGGCCCCAGCTGTGCTGGCCTCTGTCCCTGCAGCACTGGGGACATCCTTTGTGGAGGGAAAGAAAGAAAACTTCCTGCTGGATGAATACTGATGCCCTAAGGAGAGGACACGTGTTCCTGCTGAGTACAGTGCGTGGAAGGGCCGGCTGTGCTCTGCTCTGAGTTCAAGGGGGGCCGTCCCACCTCCGCACTTCCGAGCTGACTCCCGCTCTGGTGGGGGGCTGCTGTAAACAAGGAGGCCCTTTATCTAAACAAGCAAATCCGCCCCCACCCCCCAACTGTGTCCTGCGCATTGGCCTGCAGGACTGGCTTAATACAGTGCACATTTTCCTGTGAAGGCCGGGCTTGGGAACGGAGCCTGCGTTTGGAGTGGGTCGAGGGCGAGATTCACGCACAGTTTAAGCACACTGGTGTCTGTGAGTGAGAGGCGAAGGTCCCGGTGAGCAGGAGGGCTCTAGACCACTCTGTGAGATTTTGTTATTTGAACTTTTACTTCCCATAAGAAAGAGGTAAAGTGGAATAGTGATGTCCCAGATGTTCACAGGAAACCTGAGGATTCGAGGCAGGGGGAGTCAAGGAAAAAGCCTCAAAGAGAGTAGAGCTGGTTCAGATGACTGACCCCCACCCCGTCCCAGGCTAAAGCCTCTTTTTAGCAGGTGGCTCTCAGCCCATCCGGCTGAAGTGCTGGTGGGGCGGACAGCCCAGGGTGGGAGGGTGGGGACCCTGCAAGGGCCGACTGTCACCTGCAGCCCCGCAGGAAATCCCCAAGAGACTCCTCACAGCTCTGTGCGTCTGCGGGGCCGGGACGCTGGGTGTTGCTTTGTGGGAGCTGGGGCCCAGCATGGCCTGATTTTTCAGGAGAAACCAGAAACCCATTGTTTTTTAAACTCACCCAGTTCTTAGACAACACAACAAATTTGGTGATTTCTAAGAACAGTACCAAACAGGCGATCGGAAGGCACACGCCAAGTCCGCCGGTGGTTCCCAGCCCAGGCTCCGGGTTTCGCCCTCCTAGGAGAGTTCCGGTGCTTGACACCAGAACCGAGGACTCCAGTCCAGGGAAGGGACCGAGACTTTGTCCTTCCACTCACTCCATAAGTGTTCACATTGACACGTTTCAGAAGCACCCACCCGCAGTCACAGTGGGTACAGAGACGTGTCCCATAACAGCCTGCCTGGAGCGCCCAGGCAGTTCGAGAAAAGGCAGGAAATCCCTACCTTGCAGTGAACTTGGCGCACTTTGACGGTGCTCCCAGCTGGGGTCGGCTCTGAGGGCACGTGGCCCTTCTGTGGGTGGCAGCCGCGCCTCAAAGGGGCTCATCCCTTAGACAGCAGGTGCCTCACGGGAGAGGCGGGAGGCACAAGGGGACACCAAGGCAAAAGAGCAGGTGGGTCTGACGAAGCTGCTGGGGTCAACTGCGGTTCAGTAATGAACAGATGGACACCAGGGGCAGCCGTTAGAAGACAGGTTCCCCTCCAAGAAACAACACTGGCTTCTCCAGACCCATCCCGGGCCTCCTGAAGGAGGCGCCCTGGGTGAGTGCTGGGCACGGGCCTGCCTCTGCTTGTCCCCCAGGAGGAGGAGAGCAACCCCTGTGCTCAGGCGTGTGCGCCCGAAAAACGGCTGCCTGAGAATCAAACACCAAATGCTTGTGTCGTCACTGTCCTGCTCCCCACGGGACGCCCAGTCCGCGGCACTGGGGCAGTCCTGGATGGAGGCAGCAGTAATGATCTGTTTGAGGCCTCAGGCCTGCATCCTGCTCTAGGTTCAGCTCGGGGCAGCCACCGGCTCTCCCGACCTGCCTCCTGGACAGAAGGTTCCCCTGTGTTGTTGTGTTGGAGAGGAAGGCAAACCCCACGTGCTGTCTCCCAGCGCACGCCAGGGGGCGCTGTGAGCCCTGCTGCTGGCTGACAGCTTCCTTCCTTGTCCGCTCCTCTCCCCCAAGGCTGCCGTGGTGCCCTCGGCCCAGACCCTGAAAATCACCGACTTCAGCTTCAGCGACTTTGAGCTGTCCGACCTGGAGACGGCACTGTGCACCATCCGGATGTTCACCGACCTCGGCCTCATGCAGAGCTTCCAGATGAAGCACGAGGTGGGGCTGTGCCGTGTGCCTGTGTGTCATGTGTGACCATGCGTGCACGTGTGGGGTCTCTGTGCCACACGCCACACACATGCAAGTAGGTCATGGGTGTGTGGTGTGTACACGGGCCTTGTGTCGTGTGCCATCATGTGTGTGCCTGTCACGGGCACGTGTGTTGTGTGTACACATGTGTATGTCTATAAGGGAACCAGTCTTGGATGCCAGTGTGAAACACGGTTGCTCTCTGTCACCTAATGCATTCGGGAGAATGTTAAAGAAAAATCACCAACCATCATGAAGATGTGCACCCAGCACCAGGGGGAGGGCCAGGAGAGAATGTTGCCAACAGTGGGGGTGGGACCTGCAAGGGCAGGAGGGCAGGAGGGCAGGGAGGGCACTGTGCAGGGGTGAGGCTGGCAGGGAAGCACCGGCAAGGACGGCGAGAGACGAGCTGTGCGGACCCCGTGAGTTGCTCGGGGGTGGCGGGGGGGGGGGGCCCGCGCTCTGTCTGGAGAACAGTGCCGTCAGCAGGGAGTTGCAGCAGGAAGGGCATGTGGTCCGACTGCAGAGGGCACGAAGCCACCGAGCGGGTGGGCCCGGAACTGAGAGAGCTTAAACACCGACGTGAACGCCGTCGACCACGTCATCGGCCTCCGGAAGTGGCAGGACCGAGAGCACAGGCCGTGCGACGGTACCAGCAAGCGCAGGAGAGGGGAAGGCGCTGTCTGGAAGACAGGAGGCCACTTGTCCACCTTTGAAGTTAGTTTTTCTGGTCAGCCGACTGTCTAGGCCAACTGGTGTGCTACGAAATTTTGTAAAACCAGCAATACCTGGCTATTGAGTCAGGGGCACTGACCTCTTTTCCCTTCGACTGTCAGATAAAAAGGTGACAACAGCCACCACAACAATGGCTGTCCGGTGTGAACGAATCAAAGTGATGCCAGCTTTTTGTCAGATCCGCAGGAGACAACACCTCCCTTGCTGTGCCGCCGAACGTCAGTGTGCGCGTGCCCTGAAACGGGAAAGGCTGACAACTGCGGGCAGCGTCTCTTGCAAGGACTTCCTATCAGGAGCTGAAAAGGCTCGAGGGCCTCTGCCGTTCCGCAATATGTTAATTCATGAAATGCAAGTTCATTAACACGGCCAGTGCCGGCATCCCCTGGGACGTGCGTCATAGTGCAGGCGCAGGCACAGAAAGGCCTGAAGAGAGAAGGGAGGGCACGCAGGCGCCAACTCACACCCAGATCCCCTACAAGCGGTTTCCGTCATCACAAGGAACCCAACAGCTTCCACCTAGGTCTGCAGTGGGGACGCAGCGGGAGCTACAGATGCGGCGCCCTCCCTCCTCCCCTGGACACTTCCTCCAGGCCCCGGGGCCCTGCCCTTTGGGTCTGAAGCGTCTCCAGTGATGTGTGAAGGCAGAAGCACATGCCGGTTTGCACAGGTCCCCGAAGCACAGGTCGTGCGGAATGGAGAGGAGGCAGCTGCGAGGCGGACACTCCCACAGAGCCTCGCTGAGGGGCCACGGTCCCTGGGGTTCTAGGGAACAGGCACCACTCAGAAGGGGCCTCCACCCCGCCTCTGAGAGTCCCTCTGCAGCCCGTCCTTCTTTTGTGCCATCTTTATATTTTTCCCCCTATGGACCTCAGGGTTTTATTCTGCACATATTACTTTTTAAAATTACTTCTGGGTAACTGAGCAGTGACTCTGTCTGGATGTTTAAGCACAGTTTAAAGGGCACAGAGAACCCACTCTTGCATCAGGGCTGGGAGCTCCCCTCTGGACGCATGCTCTCTCTCTCATCCCCGGTCTGGCCCTGGAGTCCCTCCCCAAACACCTTTGGAGACAAACAGCCGGACCCTGAGGGGGCGTGTTGGTGGCTGCTTGCGTGTCTCCTTCTCTGAAAGGGAGTCCGCGCCTGACTTCCTATGTGGATTCTCCTAGTGGTGACATGCGGACATAACACCTTTCAGAAGGCTCGAGGGAGCCCCCAGGCCCCCCACCCCTTTCTCAGGGCCGCCTTGCATCGCCCCTCTACCTTAGCCAGTGTGGTGGGGGCAGGCTGGGCTCCAGGGTCAGGCTGTCCGAGTGGGAATGCGGCCGGACCCCGCAGGGGCCACAGGCCCCCCAAGTGCATCCCTTCCCTGCCTGTCAGCGTCCTCCTCTGTGAACGGATTAGGTCGGTGGAACCCTGCCGCCTGCCCCAGGGTGGGCAGCCTGGACATGCCGCTTATTGCAGCGCCTACAACACCGTGATCCGAGTGTGCGGTGACCCTGAGCGGCCCCTCGTAACTCCTTGTGCTTTCTTCCCGAAGGTCCTCTGCAGGTGGATTTTAAGTGTCAAGAAGAATTACCGGAAGAACGTCGCCTACCACAATTGGAGACACGCCTTCAACACGGCACAGTGCATGTTTGCTGCCCTGAAAGCGGGCAAAATCCAGGTACTCGGGGAGCCGTTTGTGTGTCCAAGATGTTCTGTGGCTTCACTAGTAAAATTACACCAGTAAAATATGTTCCCTCTGGTTTTTTAGCGTGTGCTAATGACAGCAGAGAACATTCACTGCCAGTCACAGGACAAATCACACTTTAATGAAAGAGAGCAGTCCGCAGGACACTTAGTGGCTCGCTTTCTGTCAGAGCTAATGTGTGTGCGTGTTAAAATACTCTGCAAATAACTGCCCATTGAATGTAAATGGTGCTGGGGCAGATGCATCTTTCCTTCGGGGGAAAACTCTACAGTGTAAGAGAAAGTATTGCATTTCTCAGGCTTGTGTGCAACCTGCTGCATAGAATTCCTCAAACCCACGCAGGCCCTGAGCTTGGCCCCACGGGCACGGCAGGGCTCTGCGCCGCCGCTTCTCTCCGCAGCCGTTAGTTTACAAGTGCAGTGGTCAGACCCTGCTCACAAGGAAGACGGCTGCAGAAAATGTTCAGACGGTCCATTCCCTCCCAGCCAAACTGTGCGCACATCCCTGGCCTCAGATTCGAACTTCAGTAGGGACCCACAGGTCATTCTGAGTAAATGATTCCAGGCATCTATCACATCTTTTTTTAAAAAAAATTTATTTGCTTCTTTTTAGTGAGAGAGGATGGGAGAGATAAACATCAATGTGTGGTTGCTCTCTCGCACCCCCTACTGGGGACCTGGCCTGAAAACCAGACATGTGCCCTGACTGGGAATCGAACCAGCAACCCTGATCACATACTTTTTTTAAATTCGGAGCTTCCATGATTTTTCTAATTACTGAATTCTAAAACTCTCCCTCTCGGCCTCTGCTTCCATCGGGGGCACATTCAGCAGCGAGGGCTGGAGCTGACATTTATAAGAAACAGGCGGCCCTCCCGTGGGGCCTGGAGAGGTCACGCGGGTCAAACCACGGAGTGGCATCCTGGCGTCTGTGCAGAAAGACCACATGCTGGCTCCAGTGCGTGTTGCGAATGCCGCGTTCAGAGCACTGAGAGTTCCAGCAGAACGGAGCTGAGAATTCACTCCCACGTGTGTTTTCCTACTAAGGAGAACACTGGTACAGAAAACACAAACGGCGGCTACTCTTCTGCCAAAAAATCTGCGATTGGCTTTGGAACCCACTGTGCGGTTCTAAAGCTCTTCCCTGGCTCCCTCCCGTGTGCCGTTCACTGAACAGCCACACGGTCTGTGAGCCTTCGGGCTCAGCCACGGTGGGCAGAGGGCAGGGATGGCCAGGAACACGAGGTCAGAGCGGGGGCGGCCACCCCGGGTTCACCCCGATTGCTCCAATGTGCACGTGGGTCACTAAGAATGAGAGGCGCTCCCTGTGGCGGGCAGGTGATGGGCAGAGGCGGCTCAGCCTCTCCCGCTGATCAGGGACACTGGCAACAACCCTGTTCTGAAGATGAAGCGCAGCTGTCCCCCGCAGAGCAGGGCTTCTGCACACTCCCCAGTGGCAGCGAAGCAGCACGCATGTACGGCCCGGAGAAAAACCCGAGGGACAGGACAGAGGCAGTCCTGTCCCTGACCAGCCCCCTCTGTCTTTCCTGGCCCATGTCGGCCACGCAGAGTAAGCTGTCGGACCTGGAGGTGCTTGCCCTGCTGATCGCCGCGCTCAGCCACGACCTGGACCACCGCGGCGTGAACAACTCCTACATCCAGAGGTGAGGCTGCCGGGCCAGACACGTGGGGCTTCAGCCCCACGGGGTTCTTTTTCAAAGCAGAGGCCACACCTGTGTTGCCCGGTACCAGCTTTCATCGGGCCAAGGCCCCGCAACACACTCTGGTTGTGTTTAAGGCGAAAGGAAAAAATCATGTTGGGTCTGGTCCGGTGTTGGTAACATTTCTGGCCTGAAGTTAAACATATTTATATTGAGAATCTTATTTCATGAGACAATTACCAAGAGTTTTGCATGAGGATGAACTTACGCACTTCATAGAAAAGAACACAGACTGGGTCAGAAAAGGGGAAATGCCATCCTGATGGAAAGGTAGTACTTAGCTCACTGCTGGTACTTACTAAGTACTCGGGAGGCGGAGGTCCTGTTTGGTGCTAGTGCAGGGGCCAGGCGTCACACAGTGCTGGGGACTCTGGGCTGCGCGGCCGGACTTGGGTTCAAACCCCCCTCACACGCTCCAGCGCGGCCTCGGCCAGGGCACACCCCCACCCCCCCCCCACCCCCGGCACCTCACTCTCCTGATCGGTGGAACAGAGGTGGCAGCGTGTGTACCCTGCAGGGCTGGCCGGGCTTCAAGAGCCAGTACAGGTCCCGCCCCGTGGAGCGGCCGGTGGTACTTAAGTACTGAGCAACCCCAGCAGCAGAGGCCGGGACGCAGTCAGCATGCTGGCCTGGGGCCAGCTCTGGGAGAAAGGTGCTAACTCTCCAGGTATCCCAGGCTCCCATAGGGACCTTGCTTAGGTGGCATTTGCAGTGACAAGTGAGATGTAAAGATGGCATTGATTTTCATCAGATTTTTCAGCCCCTGCAACATTTTTATTTTCTTGCAGCAACTTAGCTGAAAAACCCACATTTTAACGGGAAAAAAATCTCTTAGTGCTGAGCATTTTTTTAAGTGTGCAAGGGGATTCCACTAGTGGGTAGATCTCTTACAGAAATCCCAGATGTCTGATATCTTGAGGGAATTTCAGACGGCTCTCTGATCACTCTGCCTGTATCTGGATAAGCAGAAAACTCCACGTAAAGGGAACTGCTGTGGGGTCGGCGCCATGTCCCCTGCTGACCCCCGATGGGAAAAGACGGCAGGAGTGTCAAGGACAGCCCGTCTCCTCCTTAAAAACCTCACGTTTTGGTGAACTGACACGGTCCCCTCCGTCATGTGACTGCGGTCCTCAGTCTCTCGCTGCGACAGGGAGTGGGGACGTGTCCAGACGGACCGTGGAGTGCGTTGGAAGGTCTCAGAGATGAACACCTTAGGCTGTGCAGACCGGGCGCCATGCAGCCCGCTGGAGGGGAGGGCACTCGCCTCTCTGTTCCTTTGTTTATTTAAAAATAACTGCCCGGAAAAACACCATCTGCAGAAACATCATCCCCTCTTAAAAACACTCCTAGGAGAAGCCACGGGCTGTGGCATCTCGCTTGCACGCACACCTCGGACCCGACCACCCCCAGGTCGCTGCCACCTCCGTGAAACAGGAGAGCAGAGTCAGAGATTGTGTTTCTTCCAAACTCCCTGCCCCTTGAGCGGAGGAAACAAAGACTCGGTGGGACGGGCGGCCCTCCCCCCGGGAGGGCATGGGGGCCACAGCCACGCCTGCAGGAAGGCGTGGCTGACGGGCTGCTGCATCCTCATCCCCACTGGCACTCGGCCAGGACAGAGACCCCACAGAACGGGAGAAGGCACAGGAGCAAAAGGAACCGTGAGAAAGAGCAGCAGCCCTCACGTGGCGGCAAAGCTAGAAACCGAACTTCTCCTGCCAGTCGCTCCTCCCCATCATGGCTCCCAGAAACAAATTTGCAGATGTTCTGGTTTTAATTGTTCTGTATTGGGCGCTTTGGGTTCTCCCTGCCTAGGAAGCCTGCCCTCCGGAGGGGACCCCAGTACACAGTAGGGGCTTTGTGCTCCCCTCTCCCACACGACAGGGGGAGAAGGTTGGGGGCTTCACGGGGATACTGAATGCTTTTAAAAGCAGGCAGCCCTGGGATCCCAGGTGGCAGATGCCCTGAGGCCCACTAGAGAAAGCGGGTGGCAGGGCACGGCCTTCACGGAGAAACACCAGGCTTGCAGTCAAGAGTGAGAAGACAGCCGTCACCCAGCCTTCCAGTTGGGCCCGGGTTGGGTGTTCTGTGAAATGTGGCAGTGAAATCTCCCTGCACGTCAGGCAGGTGGGCAGGGCCAGGGACGAGGGCCACAGCACGTGGTTCCCGGTACCAGGGAACGGGAGCTCTTTTGCACGCGAAGGGACAGACTCTGGCAGCGTGACCTCGTGCTGGCCACGGAGAGGGCAAGGTGGCAATGGGCACGTTGGGTCTGACTTTAGGACCTGGGGTCTGAGTGACCAGAAAACGCCGTCGGGGGCAGGATTCCCAAGGACGCCCGGTTCTGCTGTCCCACGTGCTCCACCACTGTAGACCGCCCCCTAGGCCACCTCGCCTCCCATCACGGACCCCCCAGCAGGGTCCACCTCGGGCGTGAGGGCTGCCTGACCTCCAGCCTCACTTCACAGGAAGGGCCAGTGTGGACGTTTCAGACTCTGAACCAGTTACAGTCCGAAACTGAGCGCTGTTGTCGGCACGACTACTTCAGAGCTGCTTCAGGTCTAGAGAAACCCGGGCTTTGTCCGTACTCCCGCTGATAAAGCCCACAGGGTGCCCCTGCTCCAAAGCAGCACCTGAAAGCAGCTTGACTCGTTATGCTTAGTCCCCGGAGATGACCTCTCTTTTCTCAGCAGAAGGGGAGCCAGAGCAAATGGCTGGCTCCGTGAGTGTGGTGGAACGGCGTGGTGTTAGTTAGCGGTGCGGGTGCAGGCACCTCCACGGACTGGCCTGGGCCGCGCTTGCCCGTCTTCTCTAAGCGCTTCTTCCCCGGGCCCGACCTCCGCAGGAGCGAGCACCCGCTGGCCCAGCTGTACTGCCACTCGACCTTGGAGCACCACCACTTTGACCAGTGCCTGATGGTCCTCAACAGCCCGGTGAGCCCCATGCGCCCGCTGGAGGGAGAGCTCTCTGAATTCCATTGTCTTTTTACGTCCTGGGTCTGGGCCTGGGGTCATCATTCCCGAGCGTGACTCCCTGTCAGGTGAGGAGGACAGCGCCCACCCCTGAGGTCGAAGCAAGCGCCGTGTGTTTTGCTGTCCACAGCCCGCACACACACAGCCCGCGATGTTAAGTCCATACCACATAAAGGTGTGCCAAAATGTCACTGGATGTATCACAAAAGCCACACAGAAATAACTTTTTAGCAGTCAATCGTTTAAAGGTTTCACTGCTCTGTTCTTCGTTAATGTGGCCTTGATTTTTCAAAGTCTCGCCTTTGGTCAGGATGCAGCCACGAACACACCCCAGGCTCTGGGGTCAGGGTGCAGGAGGCCTGGACCACGGCCTGAGGTGCGATGTGGCTGGCGAGCAGGCCTGTGCCAGCAGACGCACCGGCACGCAGCCGTTTCTCTCGCAGGACGGTAGTGGGGGCAGAGCAGGCGACCTCACCGCAGGGCGCTCGCTGTGTGTGGGCCGGCAGGGAGCCCCGGCCCACAGAGCTTGGGGTGCCGGGCACGCGTCTGTGTGTCCGGGGCAGGGCCACTGGGTCGTGGCGGAGCCGGCAGCTCCTCCTCGGGTCAGGCGGCACGAACGCTGGCTCCTTCCTCCCGAAGGGCAACCAGATCCTGGGCGGCCTGTCTATCGAGGAGTACAAGACCACGCTGAGGATCATCAAGCAGGCGATTCTGGCCACAGACCTGGCGCTGTACATTAAGTAAGTTCCGGAACCGGCCTGCGGAGCGTGGGTCTCGGAGCTGGCCGCATTTCGGGCTGTGTGTGTGTGTGTGTGTCCACACCGGGAACTCCGCGCCCGCAGGGCTCGTGTCCCGGCAGAGCCGCCAGCAGACCAGGGACCGCTCCTCGGAGAGGGAAACGTGGGCCTTCCAGGCTACTGAGCTGGGACTCAGCATGTACGTCCACGTGTGACGCGTGTGCCTGTCTGGGGCGCAGCTGCGGGGTGCACGCGGGCCTGCAGTCCCTGCAGCGAGTAGGGGGTGGGGGCGGACTGTGGGCGGCTCAGGGGTTTCCCTGGAACCCGTGGCCCTGCCCCCTCCAGTCCCCAGGGTCGCACATCTAAAGGTACCTGCATCCTAAAGCCCCTGCTTCTCTGAACTCGGGGGGGGGGGGGCACCTGAAAGTCCAGGAGATTTCAGTTGATTCAGAAAGATTGCCGAATACAGATGATCGAAAAGAACCTGGAACCTCAAAGCCTTCCCCACCTTCCCCACCTTCCCCACCTTTCAGGAGAGAGACCCCCCACCTTGTGGGGGTCTCTCCTCCAAATCCCCCGAAGCCTGCGTCTCAGTCGGGGGCCTCAGTTCCCTGCGGCCCATTTCCTTACGTTTCCCCGTTTTCCTGGTGCCTCCGGCGTCTCTGACCCCCTGAGACGCTGGCAGTGTGGGGCCCGCTGAAGGAGGGCCGCAGGAGCGCTGCTCCCAGTTTTCTGGGTCTTTCTTTGCTTCAGAGGCACGTCGCAGCGTTAGACAGACACACGCAGTTGTTACGACCTTGCTCTATATCCGTGTCATAATAAACATGAATTACCTGAAATTAAGATAAAACCACACAGACTTTCTTATGCCACGCATTTGAAGTTTCTTACGTCAGTTTCAGCGTCACACTTTTCATCCACATCGTTCATTTATTTTAAATTGTGGTTAAGAACTGAGACGTCGTTATTTGTGATCAGTACTTAGGTGAGGTTCAATGTTTCACCCACAGAAATGGGAGGAGGAGGAACGGCGAGCTACGAACGGTTTTTAAGGGGTGACTTTTACGTTGGGCTCTAAGGCGGGCAAAGACCGTTAGATTTTTCCCCCCAAAAGTTCGTCCATGACGCTTTGCAGAACAAAGGGTAAGATAAGAGCCTAGAGACGCCTCCTAACCACCAGCTATTTCTCTTTGTTTTCAAGGAGGCGAGGAGAATTTTTTGAACTTGTAAGAAAAAACCAGCTCAGTCTTGACGACCCTCACCAAAAGGAGCTGTTTCTGTGAGTAGCGCGGCTGAGCGGGGAGCTGCCCCTCTGCTCCCCGATGGGTTGTGTCCGTGCGGGTTTCGGACACACCAGCCGCTGGCCCCAGCGTGGTGGTCTGGGAGGCCACCAGGATTTGCCAGGGTCCCACCAAGGGCTGGCCATGAACAGGCAACAGAAAAGCATTTGCAAATTAAAGTGAATAAGTCATTCCTTTGCTCTAGAAGGACCGTTCAAATGTGGTAGTGCACCTATACCCAGTTCCAGGGTTCCCGTGTCTGGGTCCCCAGTTGTCGGATCCAAAGAGCAGCAGGGGCGTCCTGAGGGCCTGGGTGTGGGGCTGGCGGTGAGGGCTCCCTGTCCTGGAGTGGGGATGGCGGAGTCGGGCGGCCAGGGTGGGGCTCTCCCAGGCATGCTCTTCCTCCCACTGTGGGTACCACCCATCCCTTCACCGTTACCTGGACTGACTTCATGGGGCAAGGCCTGCTTCAGCAGGAAAGAGCACAGAGGCAGCGACAGGCCGTGGCCAAGCTCAGGGCCGTGTGCTCCCCGACTCACTGTCCCTGCCTAGCGCGCAGATGCACGAGTGAGGCCGCAACACCCGGGCCCCCGCGGTCTGTGCCAAGGCCTCGCTGCACACGACAGCCTCTGACCGGTCCCCAGAGCGGGCCTCGGAGAAGTGTGGGCTCCAGCGCCCTTCTCACCAACAAAAGGGAAACTGGACCGAGTGCCAAGCCCAGACGTGGTCTCTGGGCTCTCCCCTATGGCCGTGCAATCTCAAGGTTACTTGCTGTCACTTTGGTCACCTCCCCACGCCTCACTTTGCAGGTGACGGGAGTTCAGCGCACAGAGGTGCAGTGTGCTCTGGGTGGGGCAGTTGGTACGGGGAGAACTTCCGAAACCCTCGTGACAGTGGGTCCACACCACGACCGTGCTGCCTGGGGCCCGGGGTGCTCACCAGAGCGTTGCTGTCAGAGGCGCAAAAGTGGCAGGTGTCCGTTGTCTTTGTGGCCGTGTGTCCTTGGGGAGCAGGGGCTCTCGGCCCAGGCTTCCCCCCGGGGACTGGGACACAGTCCCCCCTCCCCCAGTGTCCCCGCAGCACAACAAAACCCTTCCTGCCGCTCCTTCCGACGAACTGAAAGGATGAAACGGCAGGTGCTGCGTCAGACACGGAAGGCTCTGTGCAGAGGAGGCACCGTGTGCGCACCGTGGTCTCGGTGCTGCGTTCCGGGGTCACGGACCCCAGGCTGCGGGGGCTCTTCTCGGAGAGCACGTCCCCCGGCTGCTCCCTCAGACGCCGGTCCGTCGTTCCGGGTCCCTCGGGTGTGAGGGAGTGGCACGGCCGTGGTCGGTTAATGGTCGGTTACTAGCGATCGACGTCCTCACCTTTCCTTCACCGTCGGGCTACTGGAGGCGGTGTGAGGGCAGTGGCTCCCTGCATAACCGGCGACGGTCGTCCCCGGCTGTCGTGGCATCAGCCACGTTTCTGTGCCAGTCCTGTCCCTGCTTCCTTGGTCTTTACACAGCCACCCCCGGGGTTAGAGGGCTCGAGTTCAGCTTTTCCACTGTAACTGCTTCCTGAGGGTGGTGCTCCCACCAGAGTAACGGGCTGTGGGGCCTCTCTCCCCCGAACAGGGCGATGCTGATGACCGCGTGCGACCTCTCCGCCATCACGAAGCCCTGGCCCATCCAGCAGCGGGTAGGTGGCTCCGCGGTGAGAAGTTACAGTGGGAAGTCTTGACCCTGGAAGGCAGCCGCAGAAGCGTGTGTGGAACCTGCCGTCTAGTTTTTAAGTAGTATCAAAAGCAAGCAATTGGCCATACAAATTTTCCTTTGGAGATTCATTAGCACTTCATAATACGTGTAACACACAGTGAGAAAGGGAACACCTGTGTTCACGCAACAGGTCCCCAGGGGTGGTTACGTTCTCCTTGGGGAGATGTGACTTCCGGCTCACTGAGAACTCTTTTACCCCTTGAGTAATGGGACGGGGGAGAACCTGGGTTCCCACTCCTCCTTCCCGTCTCCCCACCTGGGCCCTGAGAGGGCAGGGCGGCGAGGTCCGGGCCCAGACACGAACACCCGCACCACGGTCAGCACCGCAGGGCTTGGTGACCAGGAGAGCGGGTGTGGGTGACGGGCCGATGGAGGGCAACGATACGTTGAACGCGGTACAGACCATTCAATGGCATTTAAAATAACCGGGCGAAGGCAGGCTTCTCGCTAAACAACATTAGGACGATCTCCCCGCCGCACAGACAGACAGCAGAAGGCAGAGCTGGGCTCTGCAGACGGGAATACCAAACGGGGCCGCGGCCTCCGTGCAAAGACTGAAACCATCCACGCACTAAACAGAAACAGGTGGCACCCCTGTTTCCGATCGCTGTCGCACGTGATGTGGGAGAAGAGCACCTGAGAGATGACGCCGGGGCTGTTGGGGACTGGGACTCCACGTGTGTGGAGACAAGGCCCAAGGGGGTCAGCCTCAGGCAGAAACCCGGGGTCCTGGGTGTGAACTGAAGTGCTGCGTGAGCGTGTGCCGTGTCCCAGCGCCAGCCCCTAGAGAGGCCTCCGCGGAACCGTCAGCGTGGTGCATGAACACACCTAGTGCCCGACTGAGTGGAGGGGAGGGCTGGCTCCGGGGGGAAACGCTGATGCAGGTTTGAAGCAAGGAACGCCCAGGAGGTTGGGTGCCCCAGCAGGCAAGGAGGCCCCACTGGCTGGGGTGAAACAATATGAGCATCCGTAGGGGTCAAAATGCATTAAATACGTTTTAATGTAAGAGCTCAAGGTAATGCTGAAGATGGTAAAACAAAGCCTTCCCTGGTCGTCTGTGGTGGGTGATCTGGTGGAGACCCAAGGTATAGCTTTTAAATGGCAATTAATGTGGAGAAGACCAAGTGTTTCTCTTGCTTTTTAAATACCAATTGTACTTTAGGGTACTAAATACTTAACTTTCTCTTTATTATATTTCGACTAATGATGGAAAAGGGAATGGACTCAAATCTCCGCTTCTGCAGCCCCCGAGTTGCTGCATCTAGACAGAGACCATTCACGGTGGGCAACGTCCCAAAACAGCCAGCCGGGCACTGTGGGGGCCCTCGGCGGCAGCGCACGGCACTGCCCTGCCGTGGTCGTGGCGCAAATACAAACAAAAACAAGCCCAGTCTCCATCCAGTGCAGCCTCCCAGTCCCTACAGGGCGAGAGAACAGGCCCAGAGGCTCTCCCTGACACCAAAGGGAGAGAATCAGCCGACCCCAGACAGTGGGAACCACAGGAGGGGCGACCCATCTTGGGGGGGGGGATGGGAAGGGGGGGAGAGAGAGAGAGAGAAAGAGAGGAGGATCCGGAGATTAATCGAGGTACACAGGCCTGCGAGTCAGTCACAGTGCAGGCACCTCTCCAACCGTGTTCACGGCACCAGGTGTAACAGGTGCTCGCTAGCTCCCGGACTCGGGGTGCAGAGGGGCTGAAGGGGGTGCTGTGCTACCCTTTTCTGTGTGGACAGGTTACAGACTCCAGCCTCCGTCAGTAACTAGGCGCACAAGATGGCAAACGAGACATCACTCCATCCCTGTTCCCGCTTCCCTCTACTTCTGCTGATATGTGGGGACGCTAAGATCGGAGAGATTTATCGTCTCTGTTCAAAGTCCCCTCTGCAGGGTGATGTGCTTTGAAGTGCCAGCCCGTCGCTGTTGTTTGTTTCAGATAGCCGAGCTGGTGGCGGCCGAGTTTTTCGACCAAGGAGACAAAGAGAGGAAGGAGCTCAACATCGAGCCCGATGTGAGTATGAGACTGTTGGCAGGGGTCAAACAGCCACTCAAATGCTTCCGGGTTGCGAACTTCTTTGTTGGTGTCGCCGAGAGCTTTCCTTAGAAACACAGTGTCTTCTCATTGTATTTTTCATCGTATTATGCCTACTTTTTTGTAACTTGCTTTTTCCACTTGAATGTCATATGCCGCTTTTCGTCCCAACGGCCGTCCCTCTACATGTGACTCAGGGGCTCACAGCAAACACATGTCACTGGATTCACCCACTTCCTGCCGTAGCGCCAGCACACTGCTCACTGTTCCAGGCAGCACGGTGACAAACATCGTGTTGCTCACCGCTTCCTTCACCTCGTTGGGATAAAAGCCCAGGACCGCCACGGGGATGGGCACACAGATTTTGAGGGGCCCCTTTACACAAACCGCCTTCTGCGTAGAGTGTGGGAACTGAGTTGCGGTCACGAGTGGCCTTGGCACCTCCTTCTGAGGGTGTTCAATTCCACAACGATGGACAAGTCAAAGCCGGTGTGGTCTCCAAGTACAGGTCGGCAGCTGGTTCTGCATCGGCAGTGGGCTTTAGGTCAGTGGCTGACTGGGGGCGAGGGGTGCAGTGTAGGCAAGGTCACCGATGAACTCTCGGTCAGTTCCTGGTGATATGGGGGACGTCACAGCCAAGACAAACAAGGCAGAGGCTCACAGTGCTGGCAGCAGTGCAGGAGGCCAGCACAGGTGAGCGGGCAGGTGAGTGGGTTGCAGGCCTCCCTCACCTTGCCCTGTGACCGGCCACCTTAGAGCCAGCGAGCACAGTGCTCTCTAACCAGCGGCAGGTGTGTGAGTGCCCGCCCCTGCGTTTGTGTTTCAGGACCTCATGAACAGGGAGAAGAAGAACAAAATCCCAAGCATGCAAGTAGGCTTCATCGACGCCATCTGCCTGCAGCTATATGAGGTATTTCTGCAACAACTGTCCAACTTGCTACCCTCAGGCTGTTAGGAATTGAAACCTTGAGTAAGCGAAGCGATTGTCATTAGGCTTATATTGTTTCTTCTGCCAATGAACATGCCATTTGCAGTGAACAGGGGACACATTTTATATTTACAATTCCTCAAAATTGTAAATATAAAATTTTCACACCTCACCTCAAAGTGTAACCATCTGTTGAATGCCTGCTGTGTGCGCTGGGCACGGGGACAGTGAGAACCGCATGCCAGCACTGCCCCTGGGGACACTGGACACACGCTGGTCAGCACATGCTTTTTCAGTGGAAGTTTGGGACTAAAGAAAGAAAACTATCCAGCTCTTTCCCATTGAGTACTGTAGCTTTAATATCTCCAGTAAACTTTTCATGAGGGTTAAAAGGAGGCAGCCAGGAGAACATTGCAAGTTCCCAGTTCCATACACCTGCCGGCGTGGGGTTTTGTTTCCGGGTTGAAGCTCCTTCCCTCGCAACACCAGTTCACTGGTCCAGATGTTCGTGCCCCAAGCACAGGAAAGAGGTGCTGTCCTTGTTGCGAGAAGTTCAGACAGGAAACTAAGCTTTGTTTGGAAAAGGGCATTTCTCCTGGTGCCCTCACAGAAGGTCAAGGCCAAAAGCGGCTCATAGCTCTGGAGTCCAGACAGTCCCCAGACTCGGACCTGGGTCCGTGAGGCTCACCTCCCGGGATGCGGGGCCATTGCCCCAGTCACCAGGCAGGCGCATGGACCGTCATTCTCACCCAAGGAATTTCTCAACAAAGTCTGGGCCACTGAGCAGGAGGGGAGGGATGGGCAGGCGGGGCAGGAAGGGGAAAGAGGGGGGCACGCAGGCGTGCCCCAGGGACAGTGTGTCCCTCCGAGTTGGGTCCATTGTCCCCTCCCTCGCACAGCTGGGCTCAGAGCTGCCTCCCACACCCCCAGGTTTCTGCTCGTCCAAGCAGGCTCTCTCCCCAGACTAAGAACGCCTCGGTTCCAGGTGCTGGCGAGCCTCCTGATTCCCCCCGTGCCCGGAAAATGCAGTCAAAACCCCAGACCCCGTGCTAGGGCTTTCCTCTAACACACCTGTGCACAGGGCGTCACCTCGTCAACCCTGCTCCTGAGTGCCACGCGTGCGGATACGTGTGCTTACTGTTATGTATTACAGAATCATGTTCTCACTGAGTGAGAGAATGAGGAGAAGCAGAAAGACAGATAAAATGACCTATGATCCCACTGCCGTCACCTAAAGAAGCAGAATGACCTTCTGGAGGGCAGGCCCCTTGTAGCACAGCCCCCCCCCATACACACACACCGAGGAGAGTGTCCTAGGAACCCATCTGAACCCGTGTGTCAGCAGGCACTGTTGTGAGAGGCCGCATCTGTCTCTGGGACAGTGGTGAACGGTTTTTGATGACTCTTGACCCATTTCGTGATGGGTGACTGATGGGCACACCTGCCCACACTGAGCTGAGTGTTCAGCAGTTTTTGACCAAAACAGCGTGACCCTCATGCCCCACCCTCCCTATTCACCCAACTTGCTCCAAGTGACTTTGTTTTCCCAGATGAGAAAAAGTCCTCAAAGGGAAACATTTTGCCCATGTGTAAGAGGTGAAACAGAAGAATGGCAGAAGCACTAAAAGGCACCAAAATTAATGAGTTCAAAAGCTGTTTGCAGCAGTGGAAAAACCATCCAATAGGTGTATTACATCAGATGGAGAGGACTTTGAAGGGGAAGTTTGAACACACGAGAATGAATACTCAATTCTTGATAATAAATTCCAGTGTGGCACCCCCCCACCCCCTTGCATGCACTCTGACATTTTCATAGTTTTCCTTTTTACGGACATTGCAGGCGGCAGTCCGCAACATCTCACAGTGCCCACCTTTCCGTGCGGACCTTGCTCCGCGCCGCACACAGCCAAGACTGAGGTGGAGTAGCAACACCAACCACCGCGCCGCCGTGTGGCGTTTAACTCAATGTTTCTCTATTGTGAAGGAAGCTGCAGTGGACCTCTCTCGTCTCAGGATGTAGGGCGCTGTAGTTGCTGAACGGCAATGAATTCATAACAGAGCGTTACGAATTCATCTGTATAGATATCTTGGATAAAAAAATTTGATTCCAGCGCACGGTGTGAAACCCTTTTATGGAAAAGCTGGAAAGCAGAGGCAGCCGGTCCAGTTGCACGAAGGGAGAGACACCTGCACCAGGCGAGGGTGGAACGAGCGGCCTCCCGGCAGAGCGGCTCCGGCAGGCCCGGGCCCCAGCCCCGCTGGGGGGCAGCGTGGCCGGGTGGAGCGGGGCGGCTCCAGCCTCCCCGTGGCAACTCCCCCACCCCCACCGTCTCGCCCCCCCCTCCACAGGCGCTGACCCACGTGTCCCAGGACTGCTTCCCGCTGCTGGACGGCTGCCGGAAGAACAGGCAGAAGTGGCAGGCCCTCGCGGAGCAGCAGGAGAAGACCTGGGCAAATGGCGCCGGCGGCCAGGCCCCGCGGAGCTGACGTCCAGGGGCGCGTGCCCTGCCCACCGGACACGGCCAGGCTGCGTGGGCCCCTTCCGGCACTGCATGGGTGTGTTTGCACAGCTTTTGAGAGCACAGTGGGGACTTCCGGTCTTCGGGGCAGTTCCTCATCTCCGTGTCTGTGTTTGGCGCCACTGAGCGGAAGACCCACGGGCCCGCTGTCAGCACGGGGCCCACAGGCGCTGTGGGTGTCTGCGCTCTGCAAGTGGGAGCTGCATTCTGGCCCTCGGGTTGGTTGGCTGTACTTGGGAATATTGGATAATGAGTTTTGTGGTTTCAGAATTGCCAGTCTTTCAAAATGTTTAAACTCTTTAAAATAAGGTCGGAGAAAATTGAATATATTTTGGGACATGTGAAGCCTTCCTAGGGTAGAGAAAAACTGGGCTGAGGGGATTTTAAGGGGAAGGGGGCATAATAATAATACAATATGCCCCCTCCCCTTAAATGTATTATGTGTTATGTCAACATAATTGGTCAACAATGTATTATGTTACAAAAAAAGTTAAAACTCGAAACAAATGGGAAGTACTATAAGGCAGAACGGTAAACAAAAGGTATTTTGTGGATCATCGCTGATTTATCGAGGGGCAGGTGTGACCCAGAAACGTCGGTGGCTCCGCTCCTCTTCTGCACAGTTCCCTCGTGGGCAAGAGCTGACGTGCGCTCCTGCACCCAGGCTGTCTGGGTCCGGGAAGCAGAGGAGGAGGCAGGCAGCTGCTTCCGGAAAGGGAAGCCTGCCCAGATGCGTGGAAGTGTTGGGCTTGAGCAGGGAGACGGGCATTTGCTTGATTTGTTAACCACCTCCCTCACCACCCAAAAACTCTGTTTCTATCACGGGCTCGGACAGAACAGCTCTGGGGGACGTGGGAATGCAGCACCGTCAAGGCCTTCCACCGAAACACATTTCCACTTGTATCGTTTTTTCTCAACTGCTAAACTCCAGCATGCTTCTTGGGCTTTTAAGATTCTGGGTGAGTATGTGTATCTTGAGATACTGTGTCTTTATTCTTGCCATTCAGATAAAAAAAAAAGGCAAAACAAACTGTGTGGCCCTCACTCTGCGGTGAGAGAGGCCAGCCTAGAAAGTTACCGACTGCGAAGGCTGTGTGGGATTGTCACATGCTTGGATTTCCGGGACGTCATTCTGTGTCTGTTTCCTGTCACACAGATGAGATCTGTAAGGCTGCCTCTTGGTGGCAGCGGTGTGCAAATCGCAGGCTGTCACTGAGGTCACTGTGTGCGCAGTGCCGCGCACCTGCCGCACACCTGTGCTTCCTCGGAACAGCGCCGCGTGAAGAGCAGCAGCCGCTGATGGCCGTCCGCGCGACACTGAGACCCGCGCCACGCGCTCTGCGGTCGCTTGCTTCCGCAGTTGTTCCGGCCTCTCCGGCACACGTCGCTGCGGCTCCACACGACAGAGTAGACTCTGCCCCGGGGATTCATTCGTGCGCGTGTCTTGTTCACAAGTAAAAAGACACACTTAGATAAAGGATGGTGTGGTTTGCCGTAGGTAGTGGTTGACTTGACTTCACCAGTTTAGAAATGAGAAGCCAGGCGAGGCCACGCCTGCATGTTTCAGTTCGCACAGAAGAAGAGCTGCTCCTGAGGCCTGGTCAGCTGGCTCACGTGATGCTAAGTTTTAGGAAAATCATTCCAATCCACGGATTGACATCTGGTACGTGGGCACAAATCGCAGTTTCTGTTCTCACACAAATATTTTCTGTCCAGTGTCTTTGTAAGCTGGAAATGCGCACATACACACAGGGGCGGGGGGCAAAGATGGCTGCAGTCATTGCACGGAGACAGGACGGAACAGGACGGAAAAAACGGCGGCACAGGAGTGAGCTCTGCTCCAGCGTCACCCCTGGAGGGCTGCCTTGGCCTCCCCTGTGAACGACCCTCGCAGTCTGAGCCCCCACAGCCCCCACCCCTCGCCCAGCCCCCTGTGGGGCCGCCCGGCCTTCTGCCCTTCCCAGCGCTGCCCTGGCCGCCCCGCTCCTGCCTAGGGGCATGTGGGTCACAGGCTCTGGGCACCAGGACCAGCCCAAGGAGTCACATGTGGGCAAAGCCTCGGTCTTCACGGAGGGCGTCCCAGAAAGCCACCCCTTTGTCAGCCCTGGTGGGCCCTGGACACCACCGTCCGGACGCAACATGGGACTACACAGCATGGCGACCTCGTCCCACATGTCACCTCTGACACCGAGTTTCCAAGACTGAGAAAGCAGAGCCTCACGCGCATGTCACCGTGAGTGTGAGAGTCAGAGCCCTGTGAGCACCAGCCTGAAGAGCGAGCCCTGCCGACGATGTGCTCCCCGCGAGCCCTCTGTTCTGAAGATGGCCCCTCCGTCACTGTGGCGGCCACGGGAGGGGCAGGAAAATGAGCGGAAATGCTGGGCTCTGGGGGAAGCTGACAGGGGCAGACTCCTGCCTCGAAGCAAGTGCCTCTGGGTTCAGCACAGAGCGCGGGCAGCGGGCGCACCCCAGTCTGACCGGGAGCGTCCCTGTGTCTCACCAGACTGTCCCCTGGCCCAGCACTGCTTTGGTCCGTTTTCACAACATCGGTTTCCCGGGGCGGGGGGAAGGGGGGGGTGGAAGTGTGCCTGCCACCCTGTGCTGTGACAGCTGTCGTTCAGCAGGGCAGTGTGACTCAGTGCTGTCCCAGACACACACAGGCCCACTTCCAGCAGCGCCCTTGGTGCGGGGTGGCCGGCTCAGCCCCAGAGACGGGCACCGCCTGGGCGCACAGTTTCAGCCAGCCGGCAGCACAGGCCAGGCACTCAGCAGCCCTGCACCAAGCCAGCCACCTTACTGTGAAAACAGAGGTACGGATAAGTCACGCTGCTTTCATCTGTGACAGTTTCCCATGGACCCCTGTCCCTGGAACTTAGTAAGACTCTGCTAGTGACCACCCTGTCCCCTCAGGAGTACAGTGCTCAGACCCTGGGGACGCCCCTGGCGGGGAGGCACTGTGGCACCGTGGCGGGTCTCGAGGATGGAGGGATTCAATCTCACTTCGCCCATCCATGTCCTTCTCAAAATTAAACAAGCCTGTGTAAGCGTGTCTGAATGATGCTGTCAAAAGCCATGTAAATAGTTGAAAATACAAATTTCTATTACAGTTTCAGGAGAGAAAACCTGAACCATCACTAGCCACTGTCAGTGTCTATTTGTATTATGATACCTTTTCAATACATTTGAACAGAGTTTCTGGCACTATTTTTGTACTAGCGTGAAGGCGTCCTGTGCACAGTGTGTTCGGCTCTCAAGCCGCTGCACTTCATCGTGACCGTGGGTGTCTCACCCTCCCCCTGCCCGCCCTGAGCAGCACATCAGAGACCAGTCACTTCAAAGGACATTCATGTGGGCAGTCCCACGCAGCCGGGGCCGGTCGGGGCGCAGACCCTCACCTGCTGGTCGCGAAGCACGTGTCTCTGTGCTTTGTGAAAATAAAAAGAGTGGACACCAGGTGTGAGTGAGGTGTGGTTCTTAGCAGGCGTTGAGTCTGAGGCAGAGAGTGGGCCAGTGAAGCTCAGAGCGAGCTACCGCCCAACACGCGCACCTGGAGCCGCTGGGCGGGTTTCGGAGCCCACGCTTACTCCACGCGGCTCTCTGGTTAAGTTTTCATTGTAAGAGGCCCCAAGTCCATTCTCATGGGCTCAAGGGGGCCACGCAGAAGCTCGGAGACAGGCTGGTTGGGTGAGCTCGGGTTTCATGGGGCAGCAGCGCCTTCCAGGGCTGCACAGCTGGTGGCAGGAGGTGGGATTCGGCGCAGGGCTCCTCCCCGTTAGGTTTCCCACTAGAGGTGCCCCCTTCGTGTGGGGTAGAACCCCTAAGCCCAGCCCAACCCACAGAGCTGAGGGCAAACACCACCACCGCCCATAACGCCGTGTTGCAGGCTCTCTGACCAGAGAGCACCGGATGTTTAGGGAAGCAATCCTCCCGGACTGGGTTCAAACAATGCCTGAGAACTGCTTTTTAAAGAGTTGTACTAGCAAAAGAAAAGTAAGTGGGAAAAAATCAATGGAGAATTAAGACTGACTTACGGCCCCTCATCCGGCGGTCGTTTCTCCAGCGAGCGCTGACTGCCCACCCGAGTGTCTGACTGAGGGCCACTGTCCCACCCACGGGGACCCCGTTCCTCTCACAGCAGACAAGCCCCTGCCCCACTTCCCCGTTCTTGCTCTCAATGGTGCTGCCTCCTGGTCACACGGCCCATGCGTGGCGTGTGCGGGTGTTGGGGGGCGGCATGAACAGAAACCCCGTCAATGTACAGCGATCACGCTCTGATTTTAAGCTACACTTGGCCTCAAGGAAAAGCTATGTGTTTCCAGTTCACAGACCGTTTGTTCAGGATAGAAATCCACAAGATTTACAAATGGAATCAAATTACTAATCATTTGCACCAGAACACGCCTGCCTCGCTGAATGGCTTGTGTGATTCCCCTCTGTGGTGTGTGTGTGTGTGTGCACAAGTGTGTAAGATCCCCAGCAACCCCAATGGCACATGCTGGACCCCTCTCTCTGCACCACCGGATAGGGCCGAGTGGCGGGGGAAGTGGGGAGCGCCCACCGGGCCTGGCCGTGGCACCTCCCCAGTCTCTCAGTGCCCCAGAGACTGGTTTTGGAACTGCATTTCACTTCCCATCAGCTTCCCCTGAGCCCATGGGAGTGTTTTTAGCCTTTAGATGACCCCAATCCAGCACATTCTTGTACGAAACAAGCTTCCCCTTTCCCAGCCAGCTCTGTGCACGTCACCAATTCCCTGGCCCAGCTCACGGCCCGGCTGAGGGGGGGACAGGTTGAGACTTGGCAAACCCCAGCCCAGCCCAGCCCTGCCCTCTCCAGCAAGGACGACAGGGGTCATTGCCAAGGATGCCTGTGAGCCTGGGGAATAGGGAGCAGGCTGCCTGGGCAGTGAAGGCAGGACCATGACGGATGGTTATTCCTTCTGGCTCTGGAAGCCGCGGCTGCTCTCTGGTGCTCCTGGCTCCCCCCAAGCCTCCTGGGGAACGGGGTTGGTTCTCCTCGTTCTACCGTCCCCTTGACACCCATGCTCCCCCCCTCCCAGCCTCCCAACCTTTGTTCCTGTCCTTAGAAGGCACTCAGCAAATACTGAGAGGGAGACTACATTTCCATCCTTTCCCACTTGACACAAAATGCAGTTTTTTATACAGAAGGAGAAGGAAACCCCAGTGAAGGACAACAGAAAAACCAACACAACATATTTAGTGATTCTCAGTTGGACAAGAGCCAAAATTTAGGGTGAAACAGCAAACTGAATTAAACAAATTTTCAGACAGAATACTCGTTCCCACCCTGGCTGGCATAGCTCAGTGGATTGAGCGCGGGCCTGTGAACCACACGATCGCGGTTCGATTCCCAGTCAGGGCACATGCCTGGGTTGCAGGCGAGTTCCCAGCAGGGGACTCATACAGAGTTCCCAGAGAGGCAATCACACATTGATACTTCTCTCCTTCCCTTCCCCTCTAAAGATAAATAAGTAAAAATATAAAAAAAAAATACTCGTTCCCTACCACAAAGAGTAAGTCCAAAGAGTAAGCTACCAGGCCAACGCTAACAAATCGGTAAGCACTCGTGCAGCCCGTGGGCGGGGTTTTGCTGCATTGCTGGGAACCGAGGCGTCTTCACGGCATCTAGAGGCCAAGGATCTTGTGGCCAGAACAAGATTTACATGTAAAATAAACAAGCAAACAAATGCTGATGTTCATCCACAAAACAGCTGGTTCCCCGCCAGGCTCAGGCTGGGCAAACTCCACGGGCAGGTCTCAGGGGCTTCGTGACCCACGCCAGGGCAAGGGCAGGAGTGGACGGCACATAGTCCAAACCTGGGGGCTGCAGGCGGCTCCCTGAAGGATGTGGCCCCTGGTTGAACCTGCGATCTGAGAACGGCGCATCAGTCAAGGAAGCACCGGGGGGTGGGGGGCGGCAGCTGCAGCACTGCCCACTCTAAAGGCCAGTTCTCGCCCAGGGCCTGACCTCCAGGTGGTACGGACAGACGCAGGACAGAGGCAGATGCAAGGGCAGGAAGCACAGATCTGAGTCAGCGCCCATTTCTCTGTACACCCCACCATCGGACAGAAAGGGGACAGAGCTGCAGGAAGCCTGGAAGTGGCACTTCAGCGATCGGAGTGACACTTCCACTGAGAGACTCCAGCAGGTCTGACCCAAAGACTCCTGGAAGATCTGGTTCTCGCTCTCGCTCTCGCTTTCGTTAGGGGGCTTCCTGCCTCGACAAAAGCACGCAGGGTCCCTCTGCACTGGGCGAGCCCCAAGGGCCAGGCGAGCCCAGGACGCAGCAGCGTCAGTTGTGGCCGCAAGGACAGCCACCACAGGGGGCTTAGCAGTTCCTCCCGCTGACCATCTGCTTGTCCCCAGGAAGAGACAGCCACCTCCCGGAGGGGCTGTGCCAGACCAGGAGGGAGTGGGCTGGCCTCAGCCTCCCAGGAGGCAGGTTCCAGTGGGCACTGTGGCCCTGTCCTGCGGGGTCTGGCGCCCACCCCAGCACCCGCCCCAACCCTACAGGGACAGACCCCTGCATTCCAGGCCCCTGGCCTGCAGACTGTCAACCCTTCGGCCCACAGATGCATCCCTCCCAGCACCGCCCTGACCTGGGGGGCCGCCTGGCTCAGTGGGGGGAGAAACACCCAACCTAAGTGAGGGACAGAGCTGAAGGCCAGTCCAGGTCCCGACCTCATCCGACCTCAGCGAAACACAGGTCAGGGGCTTCCCCTGCCAGTCACTGACGAGTCCTGACACCCTGGCCCACTTCCAGGTGTCTCCCAAGGGCGCACCCTGCTACAGCCCCATTCCACTGTTTACAAGAGGGGCAGCTAAGAGGGACTTTATTTGGTTATTCTTTGTACCATATGCGTGAGATGTACTCTTTTACATCAATGCGCATGTTAATAGAAGTACTAGGAAAAGTGTACATGTTTCTTGAATTTCTGTCTTATCCTTTGCAAGAAGTTTGCCAGAAACATGAACTTCACGATACGTGCTCACTTTCACCTGCAGCCCTGGGGCCACAGTCCCCTGGCCGCCCTCCGTGGGGGCTGTGCCTCTCCTCACAGCACCACCACCAGCCCACCAGCAGTCTCCACGTGTTTTGGGAGAGCGGCGCGGTGCCACACGCAATCCCCCTCCTGCGTCCACCTTGTGCGGGTCACTCTGACAGAGCAGGGCTGGGGTTCCAGAGGCCATGTGCCGTGGGCTAAGACAACTTTTTGGACTGGAACTCATTCAAATCCCAACTATGCTGCCCCAAGCAGGCATGGTCCTGTGGGGTCCTCCTGCCAGTGGCCAGCACGTCACGGCTGAGTTTACGGAGCTGGACGCTGCGCAGGCTGGGCACAGTGAGCAAGGCCACTGAGGTGACCAAAGCTGACCACTGACTGGAGACCACGGGGCGCGTCACAGAACAGCACCCCGAGTGAACTCAGAAGGGAGTGCCCCCATTTGCTCCTGGTTTCACAAATCAGCCAAAGGTTCCTTTCCTGGTCTCAGAGAGTTATCTGTGACCCTTGGCACAGTAATAATTCTGTATGGTGTAAACTAAACAGATAACAAAAATTCATTGAGTAAATTGCCCCTTGAAAGCACCAGCTAAAAAAAAAAGGTGAAAATAAGTTTCACACAAACCTACAGTGCCCACAAGGCCATGCCTGTGTCCTCTACAGGAGTCCCACGCACTCCTCTGTTGACAGTCACCCCCCCTTCACCCCGGGGCCCCGAAGGGTCAGGGACACGCCCCTCTGAGAGGAGCTGACAGCTGCCTGGCAGGAAGGCCCTTCCTTTTTCCCTGAAGGACACCAGGGTCACGACCTCCCAGCAAACCAGCAGAGATGGTGAGGGAGCCGACCCCATGGTGGAACCTGCAGAGTAGGGGGCTTGCAGAGAAGGCACGGGGCTGATGTGACCAGCTTTCCGGGACGTTTCTAGCAGGAGAGCAGGTGCTGTGGCCCCTCATAGGACAGACCCCGTGCTGGGGCCGATGCGGGGCGGCGGACCACCTGGGCATCCATTCCCTTTGCACCTGGCAAGTCCTCAGCTCCCAGGTGAAGCTGGTGTAGCCCCGGCCTTCGCAGACTGTCTTTATTTGCCCTCACACGCAGCCCAGCACATGAAGGGTGGCAGTGGGGGTGGCACTAGGTAACTGTAACCAAACTGACGATGGCGACCACTCCAGCAGCGTGCAGAGCTCAGGTCCACGTGAGCAGTGGGACCCAGAGACGTGCTCTAGGGACCAGGGACACAGGCTGCTCAAGACGAGCCTCGGGACTCAGGCTGCAAGTGTGCCCTGCACTTGACTGTCTTGATGCGACTTTGGTGCCTTGCTCACCTCACTTTCCACATTCATAGTTATTTTAAACCAGTATTTCACTAAAACGTTGTTCATCTTGGGCGCTGAGTTCTGCCTACCCGCCCCCCAATTCTGCACTCAAGGTGTGGGCCTCCCTAGCTGCCCCCAGTCCTGCACCTGACTGAGGGGCACAGGTGACAAAGTCTGAGCCTCCCTGTGCGCGCTGGAGCCAGGGACAGCACAGAGGTGGGTGACTGTGCAGGTCCTCTGACAGTGGGTCAAAGCATGGAAGGGAAGGACGAGACGGGAACTAGAGGCAGGAATGTCAGCCTGGGGTCATTCAGCCAGCATCCTGTGTGGGAGGAGGGTGGAGGGCTGCCTGGAGGCGGTGGCTTCGGGATACACTGCAGAGGGACAGGAACTCAGGAGCATGGGCAGTGATCACGTGCAGGGAAGGCCTGCTCCTGTGGGGTGGGAGATGAGGACCAGAGCAAGTCAAGGGGTCACCCCTGGACCACCAACCCCCCAGTCCTCCAGGGAGAGGCAGGAATGCTCGCCATGCACGCTCTTGCCAGGAGACCACTGGGGGCCTGCAGCCAGAACTCAACTCGGGGTGGCAGGGACAAGCAGCCCTGAGGGAGGGAAGAGCAGTGTCCCATGACACAGCAGACAGACCACTTCTAAATGTTGAACTGAAACCGCGACCTCAACATTGAAGACACCCGGGGCCTCAAGGTCCTGCTGGGGAACTTGCCTGGTACAGCCTCCAGGAAGAAGGGGCCTCAGAAAGACTGGCGCACTGTGCCAACCCACACACTCGGCCACACCCCTCCCCCCAGGCCCTGGGAAGACACCCTGGGGGCTGCTGCATTTTCCTGGGGCCAGGGATAAACCTCCCCCAGTGACAGATGCAGGGGAGGATGGGTTGCATTGTCCCTAAACTCCCTACCTGGGCTTGTTCCACTGGGGTTGAGGAGGGTGGCTGGAGACATGAAGGGATCAGCAGAGAGACAGGGAGGGCCACTTAAATCACCAGAGAGAGTGAGTCCACCTAAAGCGACCTCTGCCCTGAACAGGCAGAGACGTCAGGAGCCGACTGCTGCTGCAAAGGAGAGCGGCACGCTGCTTGGGGGGAAAGGTCGGCATCCCCTAAGGTGGCTTAGGGGCCTTATCTGTGCTTCAAAGGCCCCAACGGTCCCCCTCCCGTGCAGAAGAGCTGGCTGCAGAGAGAATGCTGCACCCTGACACGGCACTCAGGGCCTGGCGGGCACTAGCCTGTCTTGCCCGCCGGCGCCTGGGCCTGCTCAGCTGCCCTGCTTCCCCCCAGTGCACGGGCACGCCCTGAGTCCTCAGCAGGCTGCAGGCAGCCCTCCAGGCCTCTCCTGTGCTTGGCGCTGAATGAAGGTGTGTGCACAGCAAACATCAGTGAGTGCACAAACGCGCACACATATGTACACTGGCATGCACATGTGCGTGAGTGTGCACACACATACCCACAGGCCTTCCCCTGGAAGAACCCTGGACAAATGTAACAGTAACTACGGCCATTTGGTAGGAGTAGGGGCCCTCGATTAATTTTTTTCTTTAAGCCTTTCAACATTGTCTAACTTACGTGCATTCACTGCTCCTTAACTTATAATTCTGAATTTTTCTTAATGATGTAAGGAGTATTTAATAAAGTGAGAGCGTGTTAAGACAGCTGGCCATTTTTCCCGTGTTTATGAAACAACAGCTGTACTGTGAGTCCCCGTAAACACTCTGCCGGCCAGACGGCCTCGAGACCAGCGGTCTGCATTGAACTTCCTCCTGGGCAGCCTGCAAACCGGTGCCTCCATTCGGCAGCGCAGCAGGCAGGGCCCGGCGTCGCCACGGTGACCTCTGGGACCAGAGTGGAAAGCAGGGGCCCCTGTTCCCTGTTCCGCACGCAGCCTGTTAGCTCCTCGCGTGCCGCGCCTGCCGCAGAGACTCGGGCAACGGCGCTCTCACTGGGGAGCACGCGCTTGCCTGGCCCGTGCCTTCTACACCCCTTGTCGTCTCTGCCCTGGACCCGGAGTCTCTTGGGGAAACCAGCGGGGTGGCCGGCCGCCCCCGTCGGTGGAGCATGCGTGCGGGAGGGTTGTGGTGCTGCGAGTCTTGGCCACACGCAGGGGGAGGCGGGCGAGGCCGGCTTCTGGGTAGTTGCATTCAGCTGCTTCCTGAAGGCTGAGTGGGTGTCCGCGGGGTGAGGGAGGGTTTCCAGGCAGAGCAGTGGTCAGGGTGGGAGGGGGAGCACAGCTTCAGCGCAGGGAAAGGTGGGGGGTCTCCTCACTGGGGAAGCATCTGGATCCGAAGGAGAGGGAGTGGAGCAGGCTGGGCCCCAGTCTGGGAGGGGAAAGAGGCAACTGCAATTCTCTTCACGCGGGGGGCTGATGCCGGGGGCTGACACCGGGGACACAGTGAAGGATGGCGGGGGACGGGTGGCCCGGGGGCAGCCTGTGGCCCGTCACAGAAGGCAGGACGGTGGGGATGACTGATCGATCGCAGGCTGCAGCCCTGGATATGCGCAGACAAAACGTGGAGGTGACGAGGGTCAGGGACTGTGAGGCCAACGTGACAAGCAGTCGTCCACGTGGACTTGGAGGTCGCCCAGGGCAACGGCAGGGCGCTGGCTGGCAGGGGCCCAGCTGTCAGTGATTGATGACTGATAGCAGCTGACTGGGCACAGACGGAGAGCGCGGCACATGAGGCAAGGGGCAGACCACGGGAGGGCACAGGCTGGAAGGCGGTGCCCAAGTGGACCTGGGCTCAGGCGAAAAGGTTTTCTTAAAAAGAAACAAAAGGCAAAACACAAAATTTAAGAGAGACCACACACAGCCCCACCCTCCATGTGGGGGGGGGCCAGGAGCAGAGCACCCTCCCTGACATCGTCTGCGGGCCCTGGGCCCCCAGGGACAGACCCAAGTCACAAAGGCCAGGAGGTAGAGGGGTCCCTGGACTGACCCACGGAAGTTGTGAGCTGGCCCTCTCCTTGTCAATGAATGAGCAGCAGCAAGGGCCCCCCTGCCCCCCACTGCCCACAGCTCTGTGGTCTTTGGGGAAGAAACCTGACCTGCCCTCCCAGGTTCAGACCCTGAGACCTACCAGGTCTCCATTCCTAACTGCAGCGGCTGGGTGCTCCCCTGTGCGCCTCGGAGGCCCCACACACGCTCCTCCTGAGCGAGTGCCCCCATGTGTGGATAAATCAGCCAGCCTGGGCCTGAAAAGCAGGGTTCGGGAATTCTGTTGAAGGCCTGAAAACACGGTTTTCTGTAAGTGGCAGTTTAGAAACTGCTCTAGAACCACTCCCCCTCCTCCGGACAAGGGGGCAGAAGGGCTGCCATCGTCTCTGGAATCTGACCTGGGAGGAGCTTGAGATGTGAGTCTCCAGACTTCGGGATGATGCCGGTGTCTCCCTGGTACTGTGACCGGGCGGTTTTTGTCTCCTAGGGGTGACCCTGAGACCTCTGCAAGGTCGCTGCACTGAAGGCAGCTCGGGGGCAGGGGGTGAGGGCGTGTGTGGCACAGGGCAGGTGGCTGGGCCTGAGCACCAGAGGGCAGCATGCTGGGAGCATGAGATGGGGTCACATTAGTATGTGTACACATTAGTATGTGTACGCCCTGGGGACATGGTGGGGACGGAAGGGGCTGCAGGTTCAAGCAGGAGCACTGGCAGCCGTGTCCCTGGAGGGACAGGACGGGTCAGGGGCCAGCCTAGTGGGTGCTGGCCACTCCCCTCCCCTCGGGGCTGACACCCACCGCCTTGCCAAACGCCCCCTCGAGGAAACAAAAGGCGGGGCAGCTGCACCCAAAGTGTGTGTCCAGAGAGCACAGTCAAATGGAACCCCGTACGTGTTCCCTTCAAAGGTGTCGGGGCGCCCTTCCTCTGGGCCCAAAGGGACTTGCGGGCGGGCCAGCGGGGCTTCTCCACGGATGTAACAGTGACAGCGACAGTAACAGGTTCTCACAAGAATCATCGCTTTTCTCTCAGGCTGGTTGATAACCACACGTCGCTCTGCACACCAGGCACACGGCTCTCCCCCGGCCGCTGGGCCTGGCGCTTCAGGCCTGCGCTGGGGAGAGAGACGCTGAGCCCCTCCCTGTGACCCTTGGGCCCCTCGTGCTGCAGCCCCCCCCTCCACACAGGGCGTCTCCGAGACTGGCTGCCGGTGGTAGGCCTCGCCTGCAGAACCCAGGAGCGGTGCTAATGAACCCCACGCCAAAGTCTGGCTCCCGTGTCCTTTGTGCACGGCAGGGGTTTGAAGCTCCCGCCCCCTCGTGGGGGTCTGCAGGCGGCCCAGCCTCACTGCTGCCTCTCAGGAGCTCCCTCAGGGGCCATCGCCCTCCAAGACACTGCGCCTGCCCTGCACGTCATGCTCTGCCAGGGGCTGTTCACCCAGACTCCCTGCAGCCCCGCAACACGAGGCAGCGCCACCCCAGAAAAATGAACCCCTCTCGGTCTCCATGCCGCACGGACTCTGGCCTTGCAGCCGTGTTCTACCAGAAAGCCTCGAGGGCGAGGTGGCTGCTCTTGGAAAAGTGAAAGGCTGTTAACACTCGCACTTCCCAGACGTTACCTGGAGCGTGCTCCGAATTATCTTATCTCCAGTACAGTGTACCCTCTGAACTCATGAGCAATAAAGGAAATCTATCTTCAGACAGTACGCGTTCTAATTCTTTTTAAAAAAATCTTAAGTTTTTTATTTATTTATCTATAGAGGGGAAGGGAAGGAGAGAGGGAGAGAAACATCAATGTATGGTTGCCTCTCATGCGTCCCCTGCTGGGAACTGGACTGCAACCCAGACATGTGCCCTGACTGGGAATCGAACTGTGGTTGTTTGGTTCCCAGGCCTGCGCTCAATCCACTGAGCTACACCAGCCAGGGCGCGTTCTAATTCTTGAAACAAATGTGCCCACAAACAAATCGTAGTTCAAGAAGTGTATGCTTAGCATGTTGCAATTCAGTTCAATTTCAGAAGAGGAACTAAGAAATTTGTAGGAAGAAAAACCGGCCTGGCCTTCTGTGTATTCGGGCACCTCTTGAACTTCGAACTTCCACATCACAGCACAAGTCAAGGCTATGATAAAAAGCAGGATAAATTCCCAAGGACGGCCCTGGGTCTTGGACTTCCTAGAGGCTGACTCTGCTGCGGACCAACCATGGCGTTCAATGGGACTTGGAAGATAGACCAGAATGAGAACTACGACAAGTTCATGGAAAAAATGGGTAAGCACTTCATCTTTAGTGGTTCCTTCTTTTGCTTCTGACGGGCATCTTCCTAACCCCCTCAACACCCCGGGGCTGAGGCAGCGCCCCTGCTGCCGCATGAGGTACTGAATAAGGAGGCTGAGCCCCCTCCCCTCTGGGGTGAGAACCCTCTGAAACAGCCTCAGGCGAACGTGCAGTTTCCAAAGGAGGTTTTAACCGATTTTAACATCTACACCAATTCTCTGGCAGCGCATTCGCTGCACAAGACGGGCGAAAAAGTTCTGTCGTTACCACAGAATACAAATCTGCTTCCATGGTAACCCACAGTTCCGAGATTCTAAGTGCAAACATCTGGAATTTGCACATTCTCCCATGACGAGCCTGACTGTAAAGATGGCGAACTGTCGCATTTTTGTGACAGAATTGCCACAGAAAGCAAAGAGAATTGTGAAGTTCAACATTTAACACCATCACGGAAGGCGAAGGTGCGGTGAGAAAAGAGCACCGCGCAGGCAGAATTACAGTGGGGCACCCTCATAAACAAATGGATGGCTTAACTCCACTTGTCCTGTCTGGAATTCGGCTTACTTAACTCTGAAACAAAAAGTTTCATAACTGTACCAGAAGTACTTGGTTCTAAGATTCTATAATTTTATGCTTCCTTTAATTTTTCTTAAATTCTGGAAAATGTGCCCTTTCTGAGTTGGAGCTTGAACTTTCCTACAGAAGCAACCTGAATGCTCTTGTGCAAAGGATGTGCTCCGAGCCCCCTGCCCCGTACCAACAAGCAGTCAACACAGGGCGGCGGCCCTGACTCTGCGGCCCCGCTGTCTCCCCTCTGCAGGCATCAACATGGTGAAGAGGAAGCTGGCAGCCCGTGACAACCTGAAACTGACGATCACACAAGAAGGGAACAAGTTCACAGTCAAAGAATCAAGCACTTTCCGGAACACCGAAATCGTGTTTGAGCTTGGTGTTGCTTTTAATTACAGCCTGGCGGACGGAACTGAACTCAGTGTGAGCACTTTTTATAAGCAATGCATCCCTGATTTTTCTGTGCAATACAGCTGAAATGATCTCTGCTTTCTGTCGCTGGGTGGTGGGATTAGTGTGGGTCTCCTCCACTTATGAGCTTATCCACAGTATACATCACACAAGCTGGCAGAGCATTTAAACGGTTTTGTTTTCATACACATCTGTATGGAACCTGGGCTGAATATAAGAATTAGGAAAAAACCCTTTCAATGACTGTGTATAGGTCCATTCATAAAGTAAAGCTTGGTGTTTTCAAGTTCAGGCAGCTGTCAGCAACAAAAACTTGCACTTCTCTAACCTAAACATAACAGGCATTCGATAAACATAATTGAAATGATAACATGACTGACGAAATTAGTGAATGAATGGGTGGTCTAATGCTACAGGGGGGTCACACCTTCTAATGTTCACCATACTAAATTTTAGGGGACCATATGTTTCAACAGATTTTTTTAAAAAACTTTTTTGTCCTCAGAATTTTTCTAGTTAAATTATATGTTTGCAATGACACTTAAACTGTTAAATATTTTATCAGTTTTGACCTTTAAAAATTGCTGTAACAATTGCCTGAGTTTAAGGCAGCAGTATCCTACGACACCTGGGGCGCAGGGGAGGGAGACACTGGCCCCACAGAGCCCAGGCCAGCCCGGGGCCTGGTCCCGACCCCCGCCCCGGGACTGCACGTGGCTGTGGGCTGCTTCCCCATTGCAACCCCCACTTCTCAGGGGCACCTGCGGGTGAGAGGGGCCCCTCCGCATAGCTCAGTGACACATGCAGACCCGAAAAACGCTCTTTTCTCACTTTGTTATTTTCGCACAGGGGACCTGGAACCTGGAGGAGGGTAAACTTGTCGGAAAATTCAAACGGGTGGACAACGGAAACGAGCTGAACACCGTCCGCGAGGTCGCCGGCGGCGAGATGGTGCAGGTGAGCTGTTCGACCTGCGTGGCTGCCCCACACCCAGAAAGACGACATAATATGACGTTATTTTCCTGGTGGCTGAGGTCCGTCTTCAGTAAACAGACCACTACTTCTTGCATAAAGCCTCTGATTTAATACACAGAGGTCTTTGCAGATGCCTGTGTACTGAGGAGAGCCTATGGGCAGGCCAAGCACACTGAGGCCGACTTGGACTGACGTGCGGCTCACACCAGAGCTGGTTTTAATGTCCTGCCCCTGTACGAAGGGGCACTTTCGAGTTTGAGAAAAAATACTGAACTCATTTGGAAGCTATAGTGATAGCACGTAAATCTACTCTGATCTTCTCAATTCAGCCATGAGTCTTACTGCTGAACTCCCGTCTGTGAACATCTTTCAGACTTACGTGTACGAGGGAGTCGAGGCCAAGAGGATCTTCAAGAAGGAGTGAGCGCTGCCCGGGGGCTCAGCCCAGAGCCAGCGGGCATGAGGCCGCCCTGCCCACCACAGCACTACTGACCAACTCGTCCTCTCGGCAGTGGCCACGGGCTGACATTCCAGTGTCACCAAAGTGAAAGAAGTGAAACCTAATTCGGACTGAACCTGGCTTACATTCTCTAAGACGTTCATCAGCGTTCTAAAGAATTTGTGACCTGTTTTAAAACAGATAAGTAAATATTGTCCCTCCATTGCTGTACAAGTAGTCTCTCCTTAAAAAAAAAAAAAGCTATGTGGCACGAACTTGTGCATCAATAGACTGTTTAGGGTTTTTTTGCACACATTTAGGAAACTAAAAACGAAGACCACATTGGGGGGGGGCTTTAAAGTCTTGCAGTGGTTTTTAAAATATTCATTAGCCAAGTATATTACAAAAACTACATATCCAACCAGAAAATGCAGGGATGGGGAAAGGGAACAGAAATGAGCCCCACGTGAGCCCCAACCAGAGCTGGTCAGGACTCAGATTCAGCACACCCAACCCCGGTCACTGTCTTGGGGGACCTGTGCCCCCCCCCACATCACTGAGGCTGCATGGGAGGACCCAAAGGACGTGCACCTGGGAGAAGTGAAGCCCGTCCCCACCCGTCCCTGATGCCCAGGCCTGTACGAGAAGCTTCACACACACTTTTGGCTCCCCCTGCCCCTGCTCCAGACAGTGCACTGGCACTTAGCCACAGAATGAGTCCCCTCCATGCCAGCCCCTCCTCAGGGGCGTGGCCAGGAGCTGGGGCGCAAACCACCTCCTCTGCTCAGAGTAGCACTGTGAAGTTGCCTGACAGCAGGGGGAACAACTGGGGGGGGTAACTTTTTACAACTTTGTCTCCATACACTTTTTGCTCTGAGCGCCTCTTCACACAGACGAAGGTCACGGCGTTTGCTCAGCTCCCACTGTGACCAGGCACTGTCCCGACTACCCTGTGTGTGGCCAACATGCTAGGACATGGGAGGGAGAGATCTGAGTGCGAGACATCAGTGAGCAGACTAGAGAATCTTGTGCAAAGCAAGAAGTTGAGTCCACTGTTCCTTCATAACGTCACTGAAAACTTCGCGTAGGAAACAGTCGTATTTAGATCTCCACGTGCTCTCTTTAGACGTGAAGGTTCAAAGTGTGCCCACCTCTCTAACTTCACCTTCCTGCGTGTCTGAAATGCGGGAACGGCGGCACACTGGTCTGCCGGCCTATCTGACGCTGGCAGGGGGCCGGCTGAGTGCAGGAGATGAAGGCGGGCCTGGACCACCAGTCCGGGACAGCAGGGTCTGTGCTATTGCCCAGCCCACTAGAAATGAAGCGTCTTAAGAAGAAGCGCCCCCTCACTCCCCCGTGGCACCCCAGAGAGGCGCCCCAAAGCAGCGCTCCGGATGTTCCAGGCTCGCCTGGAAGACGGCGGCCCCCCACGGCTCAGGTCGGTCTCTGTTTCTGGCCCCACTGTGAGCTCACTGTCTCCACAACCTGCCCGATCCAGGGTGACATGCCCGCTATGGGTTAGGGCTGGAGAGCAGCCTGCCACTTGCTAAGTGGCTGCCACTGCTATGACCCCTCCTTGGGAAGCTGACCTTGGCATCAGGCCAACCCAGCTGATCCGTGGAGGGCGCCGGCCAGGGCAGCCGGCCTCACGCAGCCTGGCCAGTGCGTGGGTACTGGTGAAGGGGCACCCGCGCTGCCTGAACCCAGGACTGCCGCTCCTTGGAGAGTCTGCATGTGGAAAACAGCAGTCGTCAGCAGGAGGAAAAGAGTTTGAAGGGGACAGGCTGGGCAGGCAGTGCAGGAAGGTCACGAGTGTGCCACCACGCACAGGCAGAACCTGGGCCGAGAGTATACGATGGGCAGTTAGGAGCCGCCAGGGTAGAAAGCACTGAAATGCTTACACATGGAACATGGTGTCTGGGGCGTGCTTTAAAATGCTCCCCCCACCACCCAGTGGGGGAACAGAGGGAGGGACAGAGGGAGGGACAGACGAGGCAAGACTGGCCACAGCTGGCAACCGTCACAGCCCTTGGAGAGTGCCGACACACAACGGGTCCCCTGGGTAACAAGCAGGGATGCGACGGTTCAGCACCTTTTCTCCCTGAGTTGGTACTTGAGATTTCTCTGTAACAAACATCCAGTACACACATATGTGACTCAAGAGGCCAAGTACGCCCCGTCCCTTCCTCACTGTGACCTTGTTCTGAGTCCCCACCGTCTCTCCCCGGATTCCTAGACTGAAAAGACCTCCCACCTCTACGCCCCCTCCTCCAGCCTCAGCCTCCAACACAGCAGCCAGGGAGACCTTCAAACGGTGGCCTGAGCTCACGTCCCCCTCTGTCTGCACAGAGCACTGCCTGTCTCCCCGTGAGCCCAGGGGACAGCAAGGGCCCTCCCGGTGGCGGCAGGCCCACACAGTCAGGCCCCCCAGCCCCTGTCTGACAGTCGGCAGTGTCTGGGGGAAGAATGCTCCAAGGAGAAAGCAGCCTGGAGCAAAGCCCAAGGTCAGGAGCAGGCGGAGAAATGTGGTGTGCAAGGAGTGGCTGGCCGGGGTCCCCCAGACCCCCAGAACTGACCGGAAATGAGCACAAAGTCTGGGAAATGCAGGCGGACTCCCCCTCCTGGCCCGTGGGGACATGTGGGAAACAGACCGGGCATGGGGTCACACACACTCCCACCTACTATCCCAAATTCCAGGGCCAGGCCTCAGTCGTCCTCTCTCAGGAAACGGGGACAAAGGCGGTGTTCTTCCCAGGCTGCTGTCAATGGGGGCATTGCAGACAGAACACCCACACGATGCCCGGCATGAAGCCCACACTCAGTACACAGAGTGACTCCCACCTGCGCCCTTCTCTCACAGAGAGAGCGGAGCACAGTCTGTCTGAATGCCAGGAAGTCTCCTGTGAGGCTGCCCTGGCCACCGAGCCACACGGAGCTTCTGCCCCGGGCGGCCACCTGCTCTCCACAGCGCTGGCGTGAGACTGCCACCTGCTGGTCCAGCCCAGGAGCGCATCCAAAGCATCCAGGTGGGAGGGAAAGCTCCCTGGGCTGGGCAGTGCTCCCAGGAAGTCGGCCACACTGTGTGGGGCAGTAGGACGATTCACCCAAGGCTTCCTCAGCCCCAACTCCCCACCTAAACAGCAGTGACATAAAGATCCCTTTCCGCCCCCCCACAGCTCCCCACAGCGGCGCCCCTTTATTCACTCACACAGCGCTGTGCACCAGGCGGTAGGCCCCCGGGACCACCCTCAGGCCACCAGCTGGAAGAGCCATCATTGGAGACTCGATGGCAAGTGACACAGACAGTGGCAGGAGATGAGGAAAGTCCGGGATGAGGGGCACATGATTCGAAGAGTATTGAGAGGCCTTCTCTCAGCCTCCTGAATGCCCACTGAGAACTCCTCTAGAATGAGAGGTCCCTGGAGGCCGCTTTCAGTGACATCTGCACCACCAGGAAGAGAAGAGGGGACCGGACCTGGGTCCATCGTCAGTGGGCAGGGCCTTGTGGAGGGAGAGGCAGGAGGGGGTAGAAGTCCCGGGTGGGCGAGGAAGCTCTCCCGTGTCTCCACCCAGTCCCAAGGCCACGTCCGCAGAGCAGAAGAGGCGTGACTCGTTTCTTCCAGACAGTTCCCATGCAGGACCACACTCACCTGGGCGAGGACCTGAGCACCAGCCAGCAGTGCTCTCCCGCCGATCAAAAAGAAACAAACCGGAAGTGCCTTACGGAAAGGAGCATCTGTTTACTGCCATTTCTTGATTTGGCTTCTGGTGATTTTTTAAACTAGAGAGCAAGATAAGAAGCACATCAAAGGCCATAAACGTGACCCAGAATGTCCTCGCTTACACACACCCCGAGAAAGACCTGAGTGAGACTGGTACTTTACTTCCCACCCAGGCGCCCGGAGTGGCCGCCCCACGTCCCCACTGCGCAGGGAGCTCGCCAGCATCACGCCGCATCCTGTGCTCAGCCTGCTCACCTGCCCGCCACAGCCTGTGAGCACGCCAAGGGCACGGCCAGTCTTTGGTCTGTACACCTCGCGTCCCTCTGACACACACATAGGGCACGGCGATCACTGCAGCTGAGTGAACCCCCGGGGCCTGCGGGAGCCTGCACCTCAGCAAGCCAGCCCCGCCACCCGTGCTGCTTGCTGAGCACTACCCACCGAAGCTCCGCTGCCGAGGCGAGCCCCGCTGCGCCCCATCCATCCCCCATCCTGTGCTGAGCCAGGTCTCCCATGGGCTGACCTGAAGTCAGTGGTGGGAGAGGCAAAGCTGTGTGTCCCCATGGAGCGGGGGATCCAGCCTGGGCGAGGACCTGGAGGTGGGCTGTCTGACACTGAGCCGGTACAAACCCGGGTCAGGGACGGGGTGGGGGAGGGCGTGCGGGACACAACAGAGAAGGAGCAGGACCCTTGCAGATGCACGTGTAGCGTCGTCAGTTTGCTTCCATTGGCCTCTTCTTCCCAACACACAGTCACAGGGGCCTGGCCTGGACTCCAGGAGGCCCAACACACGCTTAAGATTCTTTTCATCCCTATGTGGTTCTCAGGACCTGCAAAACCTCCAAAAATATAACCAAAAGGCTCTCAAATGCAAGAAGAAAACTACGAACTGTAGGTAAACAAGTGTTTCGTGGACAAAGCACAGCAGTAATTCTGATGGAGTCGGTGTAACTCCCACGACCTCCCAGGCGCACGCAGTGGGCCAGACACTGCTCGGAGCGCTCCGTGAGCATCAGCTCATGCCAGCCCTCACCAGCCCACACCCTGAGAACTGGTGCTCCACCTCCAGGAGCAGCCGGGGCAGCCGAGCAAGAGGTCGTGCACCTTGTCCAGTGACAGCGCCCAGTTAGTGGCTGGGCCAGGACTTGAACCCTGCCTGCCTGGTTCTAGACTGTATGTTCTCAAGTCCAGATTCAATTTCATGATCACGCATCATTTTGAATTGTTCTTTTGAACAAGCATCAGCAAACGTTAACTGAACAGTTTTTACATGTGGATGCTGATCCACGTGGCAGAGACTCAAGACTGGGTGAGACAGCAGCCCCTGGGCTCACGGGGGCCCACGGACCGCACGCACAGGACAGAGGGAGGAGCACCTTCAACAGCACGGTGCTGGGGAGAAAGCAGCGCCAGGAATGGGGACATGAAGTGCCAGGGTGACAAAGTGACCAGGCTCTACTGGCCGCTCAAGGAACTACCCAGCGTGGGTGACGTCTGAGCAGCAGGAAGCTGGAGGAGCGAGGAAGTGAGCCATCCTGAGCACGTGTCACATGATTCTGGGCAGAGAGGAGCCTGGCACGGCCAGGGGGCACCGGCAGGCGGCAAGGCCCCATGGCCACACTGGTGAGCGGCACTCTCGCCGGGGCCGGGCGGGCAGGCACAGGCACGAGGTGGCAGGACCCAGGAGCACGGCCCCGTCTACTGCACACAGGAACTTGTGCAGGGCTGGTTTGGGAGGTGACGGTGCTCAAAACATCAGAGACTTACTCGTCCCAGTTTCTAAAGTCAACGGGCTGTTTGCCACGCCCCGCAGTCACTGCGCTTTGCAGCTGGTGGGCAGAATACACCCCGCGGTGGGTAGGTCCACGGTTCACGGTGCCCTCCCAGTCCCCTGTTTTCTTCCTGGCCCCCCTCGAGGACAGGGGTGTTGGGATTTTCGGCTCTCCCTGTGGAACTGTCCATTTACCCGGTCAGTTCTGTCCACGTCTCCTTCACAGACTCTGACAACCTCACTCTGGGCAGCTCCTGCTCAATGTCCCTGTGGAGGGACAAGGCTGCCCAGCAGCCACAGTGAACACGGGTCCCCTTTGGACATGGCGCCCCCTGCATTCCAGCAAGACGCCCACAGTCACGAAGGGGAAGCCTGGCCTCCGGGGACCGCACAGCCCAAAGGCAGACCGAAGGCGCCCTCGCGACCACTGCAGCCCCACAGGGAGGGCCTCGTGCCTGGGCGCTCGGGGGGGGGGGAGGCACCGAGGCGCCCAGCCTGCCTCCTTTATTTCCTACCGTGCTTCCAAACCCTTCCCTCCCAACTCCTCAGTCACGTATTTTCATTAGGGAAGTCCGGAAAATGCGGAAAAGCACAAAGACTAAAAGGGCCCGTGGCCCCATCTCCCGGGGGTGGCCGTGGCTGGCGTTCCTCACACTCCCGCAGAGTCCAGTCCGCGTGAGTGTTTCATCCGTGGCAGCTGCCGACTGCCATCCCCTTATGTCACACTGTTAGTCAGGGTCGCACCTACAAATACTGGCACCTCCACCCTGGGAAGCCTCTTAGGTAATTTCCTGCCCCGTGCTGACTCACCTGCAGTCTCCACCCTCGGCGACCGTCCCTCCAACACCCTTCAATGAGAGGAAACAGGTGGTTTGCCCTGTTGATGAGCATAATGATAGTTCAAGGTTATGGGTTTCCACATCTTTGTCATTGACGCTTGCCTTCCAATTTAGTAACCTTTGCCCTACTGAGTGGTTTTAAACTTTAAAAAGCAGCAAAATGCCTCATTTTAAAATGAAATCTTCCATGACACCCTGAAATGTGAGATAAACAAGACCAAGCTCTCCCAGCTGAGGTCTGGGCGGGGGCAGCTTGTGCACGGCCAGTCCCACGGGGCCTTCGCACCCCCCCGCCCGGCACTGTGGTGCCAGCCCACAGGGCGCTGGAATGTGCCCCGAGGTTGTCGGGCGAAAGCACACGTCACCTTGCTCAGAAGGCCCCTGTGAGATGCTCAGCGCCAACACTGCCATCAAAATCAAGGACAAACTACTCTGGATTCAGGCGAGCCACCCCAGGTGAGACCCAGGTCACCACTCCCAGGACCCTGGCAGGCCATCCCAGAGGCGACCTTAGTAAGGACCCCTGGGCCACTCCCCAGGCGCTGAGGCGGACACACTGACGGAGCAGACAGCTTTTCCCAAGGCCACAGAGCAAGAAACTTCGCTTCCACCTACCGTCCCCCCGAAAACCTTCCCCTGCACGAGGCCGCCCCTTCCTTCCCGTTTACTGCAAGGCTGCCCGAAGCCTGTTGGGCCCTGCCTCCCACCGGGCCCCCAGTGGGCCGCCCCTCTAACAGGGCCCCACTCTCAGGCACCTGGCCTCGAACTGCCTTCTCAGCAGGTCGGGCACGGCCTGGACACCCTCGCACCAGCTCCCCACGCCTGGGCCACGCGAGCTGACCGCGCTGACTTCCGGCCGGGTTCCATCTGGGCCGTTGGCCGGAACAAAAACTCCCAAGTTTTGCTGTTGTCAGTGGAGCGCCTGGTGGACCGCCTCCAGAAAGTGGGTCTGTGACCAAGCAAACAAGGTCACTCATCTCTTTTTGGTGCCTTAACCGGACACAGAAGCTCAAGGGCTGGGCCTGCTCAGTACAGACATCAGACGGGAACTTTCCCTTTGCACTGGGAACAGGCGTGGTGCTGGGCCTGTTTGGGGCAGCGAGCTGGGGCAGTAAGGCAGCCCCATCGCATGGTCTGACTCCACGGGCAGCGCCCTCCCGCTGCTCGTGGGGTCACAGGTGGTCTCAGCAAGGGCTCTTAGGGAGGGGACACTCGCCAAATCACGAGACGTTACGTGTGGCTCACAAGCCACCCCTGTGGCTCCCCTAGCTGGCTGCCAAAGACCAAACGTTACCTACGGGTAGACCAAACACCTGGACTGAGCTGGCCCGGTAACAAAACCAAGCCTTACAGCCACTAAGGCGGTGGTAAGGCCTGGTCCACTTCAGGGTTTCACCATCTGTTCTGCTCCTGCAGGCTGTCAGCAGTGCGTGGAGGGTGGGGACCTGCAGGGGCCAACACAGCAGGTGACAAGACTCACCACCCCCAACCCGCTGGGTCACACACGAGTGCCTTTCTGAGCTTATCCATGAACCACACCGGTCTTTTCATCGCATGTGATAACAAGGCATGTGAAGCTTCCCACCTGCATAGCTAGTGTGGGCTGATTCCTGACACTGCTGCCGCCAGGTGCTCCGCCTCACATGCCAGCAGAATCACACCTGGGCTCTTTTATTCTCAAAGTGGAGCCACACACACACCCCTACACACAAGTGAGACGTCACAGAAAACCGGCGTGTGCATCGCCACCCTCCCTCAGCTCTTTTCAGGATCGAGATCCTTTACGCAGGCTCCAGAGTGTGTCAGTTGGGAAAGCAGTTCCAACTCTTTCCAGAGTGACAGACAGAGTGTGACATCACTGCGATCACTCCCAAGGGAGCGGTACAGCCCAAAGCCCCTCACCTGGACCAGGGACAGCCCCACAGGCAGGCGTCCGACATCCCAAGAGCAGCTCACAAGCACCCTGTGACAGACAAGATCAACACTCTACCCTACAAACGAGCCTCGGCCATTGGATGGCACTGACCTGTTCCCGAGCGGGAGACGGATTTAATGGGATATACGGAAATGTGCTCAGACTTGTGGCGTTCTGTTTACTCACCCTTAGTCTAATCTGTGTCTTTGCAGATACGCCTGTGCAGACCCCTGGCCGCTGGGCTACGAACCCATTCAGCTGCAATGGGAAGCATCCTGTCTCCAGGAAGCTTCAGACGGGGGAAATGAAGTTCAGAGCATTTCTCCCCAACTGTGCCTCTGGCAGGTTGACTGTTCTGAGTTCAGGGCAATCTGAGAAACAGCAGGTGCACAGAGCGCCCTCTGACCTTTTTCTTCCTGAAACGAGGAGATGTGCTCTCCTGGACCGGGCAGAAGGGAAACATTTCCATCAGCAGGGATGAGGCATGAGGGTGAGAAATCGTCCCAAACCAACCTTATGAGACAAACCCTTATCTCCTTCCACAATTTACCACCGCTGGAAGCCCTGGGTCTCCTTTGCTCATCATGGAAAAGGTATAAAAGCTCTCTGCTCTGGTCATCTCCCCAGGTCTCAGTTCTCCTGTGCACGGAAAAGGTGAATCGACTTGTATGCTCTTCAGTTAAACTGTCTCATGCTGCTTTAATTCTGGGGCTCCAAACAGGACAGAGGGGTTTTTGCTCGCCACTCACTATCTCTCTGGATGCACTCTGACCTTGCTGGGGTCACACTGCAGACCCCGGGGATGACTCTCAAATTCATGCCCACGAGGAACGTGCAAAATTCAGTCCTCTGCTCCTTAGAAGCTCGAGCAGACTAGGATGATTGGCACCTCATTATTAAATCCCAAAACAAGTGTGCCATGCCAGGGAAGGTACGAAACGCAACCCTCTGACACCCTGGTACGACGTCCCTGGGGAACTCTGGACGAGGAAGAGAGGTGCCCGGGTGCGCGCCGAGGTGGAGCCGTCGCCCGCCGGAAGGAGAGTGACGGTGACTTCCGGTCCCGCCAGAGTACTTCTTCCCGGGAAATCTGAGCAGCCAGCTTTCCGCCTAAGGCGGCAGGCGGAGGGCCGGGCCCGCCTCGTCGGCTGCGGGTGCCGGCCGCCCGGCCCGAGGAGCTGCTGGCCGGCTGTCCCGAGACAGCCACCGGAGGCGGTGTCTGCGCGCCGGGGGGCGGGCCCCTCCCACTCCTGGGCGGGGCCGGCGTCGCGCATGCGTAGGCGGTGGCCCTGGGCTGCTTTCTGGCCGCAAAAGCGCACGACCTGCCAGGTTTCCGGCTGCCGGGGGTGCGGCGCGGCGGGTGCGCGATGGAGGGGCGTGCGGCGGCGGGTGGCGACCCGGACGGGCCCCGGGAGCGGCAGGGCCCTGGCGACACGGCGAGGCCGCAGCAGAACCACCAGGCGCGGCCTCAGCCCGCGGTGAACCGGCTGCCCAAGCAGTCGTACTGGCTGGACCTCTGGCTGTTCGTGCTGGTGGATCTGGTGCTGTTCCTGTTCGTGTACCTGTGGCCGTGGTGAGAGCTGCGAGCGCGGGACGGCGGGGGACCCAGGCTGCGGAGAGCAGGTGCTTCCCGGGCACCTGGGCGGGGCTCTGGGAACAGGTGTGCGGGAAGCGGGGCTTCTTCCTCTGTCGGATGTTTTGGAATGGAACAGCCGGGGTTGGGCTCCTTGCTGCCTGCAGACACGACCACGACAGGTGGCTAGCTTCTTGGAGCTTTTGTCATCACCACGAGAGGCGGGGTAGCCAGGCAGCGAGGACTGCAGTAACTCATCCGCAGGTGTCTCAGGCTCCGGCTGCAATTTCCCAGGGTTGCCATTTCAGTGGACGTAGCTTCAACCTGGTTCGCAGACTCCCCGTTCGCACCCACCCACCCGTCCCGAACACCAGCAGACTCATCGCGCAGCTCCGTAGGTTCCACTCGCAAATCCGTGCTCCCCGTTCTCATTGTCACGCACTCTGGAGACAGTTCTCCCAGAAAAGGGCAAGGCCCTCGAGGGCAGCCTGAGGGACGCCAGGCCCAAACAAACTGGGGGACAGGTGGGGACAAGTTAAGACAGAAGCAGGGAGCCAGGAGGCGCCTGTGGAAGAAGAGCTTATGGCTTATCAGACAGAGGCTCCTTGGGCTTTGGAACGGATCATGCCTGCGAATCGGCAATCTTGATAGGCAATCGCGGCTTCTTTCCCCACCTTTGCCCAGGTCGTGGCACAGATTGGGGCGTAAGCTCCTATCTGAGAGCCCCTTTGTCTGACTTCCGGGATCTGTGCCAGGTTCAGAGGTCGAGGGTTGAGCGGGGTTGAATGGGAAAGTCGGGGTATTTGTGAGGGGGGTTTCCACGCTTCTCTCCCTCCCCTTTTTTGTAGAGATACCTCAAATATAGTGTTGGGGTTTTTTTAATTACCTGGATTTTCAGCTCTGGGTAGAAAACAAAGGCTTTCGATGAATAGTTAAGGCTATTTTTTGCCCTTACCAATATGTCAGTCATTCGGAATAGGCAAGTGACTAAGGCAGGTGATTTCAGAAGTTGATAAAAAGTATTATTGTGGGAAGGAAGGAAAAACCGTTGACAAACATTCATTTTTTACAGATGGATTGCCTGGCACCCACATTAAGATGTTGGCTCCCGGACTGGATCCTGAAAATGACTGCAGTTCTTGAACAGAAGACAGACAGGGTTGTACAGCAGGACCTCAACCTCTAAGGGACCTTCCTTTTGTCTTACACATTTGTGACTCATTCGGGGACTCCATTAAATGGGTAATGAATGATACATAGCTAAGTTCTTACAACTAGACTCTGATTCATGTTTTAAAATTTTTTCAAGCATCTGATGGCTTTACAGAAGCTGAATTAAAATACTTATACAGAAAGGTTTAGTGTATTAAGAACTACAGTCATGTCTTTTAACATTGTAAGGGTTGGCCAGGGTTTAGCACGATGCAAATAATCTGGTGAATTAATGAGGTGAAGTATCTCAAAATAAATAACTCAGAAGTGAGGGAAAGATTTTGAGAAAAGGTGAAAGCGGTACAGAAGATGCAGGTCCTCGAAGTACTGGCTGTACCTGGGCCTCGAGTGTGGTGGCTGCCAGACCAACGGGTCTTCGGGAAGGTAGACAGCGCCCCCAGGTGGAAGGCTGGAGCACAGGTCTTCCCACCCCACTTCCCCCTCTTTTAAACTCTTGAACTCCCTCAAATAGGATGGTGTGTTTCAAAGCCATTTTTTTATTATTAAGGTTGCATTAAGAATGCTTGGGACCAAAACACATTTATTTTTATAATTTCTGAAACTTACTTAACTAGGGTATTTCAGCAAAGTCAGCATATTTACTCACTCAACAAATATTTGAGCTCTTAGTATGGGCACTTAGGGTCACAGCGAAACCTGGGACTGATTGTGGAAGATTTTATCTGTTGACCACAAGGCTGACGGAAGGCAGGAGCGCCCAGAGGAACGGAGCTGGGGATCCCTGACACTGTGCAAACTGCTGTCCTGCTGCCTGCTGGTAACTGTGGTGTCCGGTAAACCCTTGTACAGCTCAGTGTGGTCTGACGAGCACTTGAGGTGGTGGCGGGACTAACGGTTCTCCTGTGGCCCAATGTTAAGTCGCACACACACAGACTTACAATCATGCCCCCTTTCTGAGCCTCAGATCTGCCCCTAACCACGAGGACAGAGAGTTCTGAGCATTTCCAGTGCAGGGAAGGTGGCAGCCCTTCAGGCTAAGGCGTGCCTGTAAACCTCGGACAGAACTGGTGGCCGTATGAGGGTGGGTCTGGCCTCCCGATGTTGATCAGGAAATCGCCACCCACCAAACTGCCACTTCAGGCCAGGCGGCTGCCACAGGCCCCACCCTGCCAGCTTTTACCTTTCGGCACTGATGAACTGACAAGAGGTGACAAACTTGCTATGACAAAAACAAAGATGTCAGGAGAGTGAATAGCAATGTGATTTTAATCAGGTAAATTTCATGAAAGAAAAGGCTGTTTTAATAACCATTTGAAATGAACTGGCTGATTAGGAGCTGTGAGGAAGCTGTTACCCTGAAAATGTTAGGAGGCAAAGTGCTCCATGCACCCAGTCCCTAGGCGTCATGGGACTGCATTCAGAGTCCCCAGGGTACTCAGGGTCAGGGAGGCATGTCATGTAGAGAAAGCTGCGGGGTAAGGGTCCTCAAACTACAGCCTAAGGGCCAACAGCCTCTTTTTATAAGGCCTGTGAGCGAAGAATTGATTTTACATCTTGACTGAAAAGAATCAAGACCACTTGGAGAGATAAAAATTGTACGCAGCCTCAAGTTTCCATGTTGGCGTTTCGCAGAACCTGTGTGCCCCGCAGCGTGCCTCCGGGGGCTGTCGGAGACGCCGAGACCTGCAGGCCTGTGCTGCTCCCCACCTCACCCCTGACAGGCTGGGCCCGCCCCCGCGGGGGCCTGCTCTGCACCCCACTGGGAAAACACCGCGCCATCAGAGATGGTCCCCACACCCTGGGCTTGCGACCGACTGACATTTCTCATAAAACGCACCGTGCACACGGGAGAGGAAGCCACAGCTGACGAATGCCGAGGAAAGTCCAACCACCTCAACCTAAGATCAGTTTATCAAAAAAAATCTGAGGAACTGACTTCACATGAAAACAGAATATCTGGAAGACTAGTACAATATTTGGAACATTACAATTGGTGGCATTATTTCAAAAATTATCACAATAAGCTTGTAACCGGAAGAAAACACCTATAAAAATAAACAGGCACCCTAAAAATGAAAGTTGACATGTGAATTGTTAGTTACTCAATATGCATTCCAACTGCATTTGGAGTGTCGATCAACACAGAACGAATGGCCGCTGTCTGTGTGTCTGTCAGCACTACGATGTGACTCGGAGGCCTCCACGGGGCGGGGCTGTGGAGAGAGCCCAAACAAGACGTTTCTGGTTGATGTCTGCAGTTCAGTTGGGAGTGGATGCTGTTAAATATCAGAAATTATCTAACTATTTCAAATAATACATTTCAACCAGACAGCTTGACAAAATAAAAAAAAAGTCTTCAAAAGCTATTAAAAATTCTTGAAGCCCATCTTCTAGGATTTTATAATGTTATAAAAGCAGTATTTACATACGCTGATATTCCAAATACTATTTTACAAAGTTTACAGTATTTACAGATGTTCCATACTAAAAGTTATGTTAAAAATAAGCTTTCTTAAAAGATAAAATTTAACTTGGTTGATATTCAAGTATTTCCAAACTCAGAGAAAGTGATCATCACTGCTGTAGTTAAAAAAGGCTACTTAAAACTTCTCTTGATGGAAGACAACTTTGACCAAGATTTGGGAAATGGGTGAAGTTAGATTTTTATAAGCAATTCTTTTCTTATTTGTCTAGAAGTATGTTTAGTCATTTACATTTTGGAATATTTAATAATTTATGGAACTGGCCAAAACATTAATTTGTTTATAGAATTATCAAGTTATATCTATAGACTTTATCCACTGATGAATGCAAGGAAAATTTTAATTCTGTAATTCTTAGTTCTCTGGAGTGGGCAACATGAAACCAATGGAAAGCAAAGCTAGTGTACCAGCTTACTACAAACAGAATGACAACGAATGCACTAAGGCAGCGGAAGTAACATTCCCGCCCCTGTCAGGTCGTCATCCCACCAGGAAATCCCCATTTTATGTGCCTGTGGAGCCCTCCACGGCATGGGAGTGAGACGGCATTTCGTCAACACCAAACCCTCTCCTGTAAGGCAGAGATTTTCTATGGGAACTGGGAGGGTTCCAGATTCAGGACGGAGACCCACACGGGGGCTGACCCCCACAGCGGGGCGGGGCGGCAGGGGAAGCAGGCGGCCCCAGCGGGACTCCCAGGTGCAGGGCAGCAGCCGCCCAAAGTAAACCAGACCGAAGTGAAAGCTGTTCACATTTCACACAAACTCAGAGAACTGTGACATGACAAATAAATGGACTGAAGCACTTTAACCGCCTACAGCACACAGGGCAGAAGTGCTGTGTGCAGACTGGACATGTTTCACCTGTCCATGTTTCACCTCCAAGGCCTCGTGTTGCCCACCAGGCACTCTAAAAGTGGGCGTTCTGGGAGCAGAATCAGTGTCTCCGATTCAGAGCTTGAGAACGGGATTTAAAAATTTCTTTATCATTAAGGCCTTCCCCCTAGACACCGTTGGCTCCACGGGCCGTGGTTTTCTAAAATGCCTGCCCCTGTGGGCTGACGCCCAACGCCAGGGAGCAGCAGGCCAGGTGTCTCCGCAGGGCACGCGCTGCCTCCCACTGCAAAGCCAGCTCTGACCACACGCTGCGCCCCCAGCCTCCCCAGGAGGCATTTTCCCACCTACACACGCGTGCTGGTTCGTTTAATCCTTAGGGGGCTGCTAAACACAGAATAAAGGGGCAACTCCCATTCTCATTCTACTGAAGCTGATAGCCGGGGACCAGGCGCACTCTGGTGTTCAGTTTCCCAAGGCATGCCAAGACTATACAAAGGGGTTTCGAGGATACTCAGAGAAGTACTCAAGTATCTCTAGAATACTGTAAAACTGCCAGGGTGTGTGCTGCCTTTTCCATTGGGTTTGGTCAATCCGCCCCTGTGCCCCCTTCGGGCACCGAGAGCACCCTCACTGGTCACCAACTGCAGGGCGGCCCGGGTTCACCTCTCTGCTGGGCGGAGCAGTGGGCCCCAGGATGGCTGGTGGCACAGCCCCCAGGCCTCCTTCTCCAGGAGCCACTGCGGCCTCGCTGCAGGAGCCTGTGCGCTCCGGGAGGCAGAGCTTGGGTCGCTGGTGGTACTTCAGTCGGTAGGTGTCAGTCATGCAGCTGTCCACAGAGAAGTAGGTGGTCGGTGACACAGGCTTGCTGGGGCAGGCGGACTCGGCAGCCACTCCTGGTTGGCTCCTCGCAGGGACAGGGGGCCCCACACTGGGCTGGGCAGCCCTGGCCCCGGGGCTGGAGGGGCGGCCCCACGGAGCACCCACAGGTCCTGGGGGCCTGCCATCCCTCATACACGTCCGCAGGTCGGGGCCTGGCTCCAGGGTCAGGCCTGCACCAGGCTGTGGGGGACCAGGAGAATGGACTCGGGCTCTGTATGTGTCAGGAAGTCCGGCCTCGTCCTTCCCCGATGGAGGCACACTGGGGACCGCACACTTTTTTGGTGGCAGAGGGGGTGGTGGACTCTGGTAGCGGAGCTTTGGCATCGGAGCAGGGTCAGGCCCCCAGGTGGCCAGGACCCTGTGGGCAGGGCCTTCCGGAGGACAAGATTCCCAGGGACAAGGCTGCGGTGCAGTGGGCAGCAGGGCATGGGGGGCAGCGTCTGCCTTTAGCCCAGCAACAGTCCTCCCGGGTGGGACAGCAGCGTCACCCCTTCTCCCAGAAGCAGGAAGGTCGTCGGTGTGAGAGAGGAAGGCTGTGTCCTCGGAGTTCCCTGTGCTTGGCCGCCCAGCGCCCGTGCCATTGCCGTCCAGCTGCCGCTGCTCCTCTGGGTGGGCAGCGCGCTCCCGGGCCACATGGGCCTTGTGGGTCCGCGGGCTAGACCAAGGGGGCAGCTTCCCGCTGGCATCCAGCACCGGTGACCTGGAACAGGGAAACAGACGGACCTGCAACACTGCACGCCAACCTGCAGGGAAGGCTGACATCGCCCTCTAATTTAACCCCCGATACGCAGCGAAACGGAAACTCGAGACATTGAGACCGTTTTCATTCACCCTCTCTGCCTGTGAAACCTTTCCGGCAGAATACATGGGCGCGTGCCAGAAACACGTGTCACTGCTAAAATCAAACTTCCTGTAACCAGAAGTGGGATTAAAGAAATGAATTTCAATTTACAAACCTGAAACCCCACTTATGAGGTGCGCTGTCGCACAGACTCAGAAAGATGTCACAAGCAAACACACCAACACCCCAATGTACTCCTGACAGGCAGAGCGAAGCGCCGCCAGAGGGACACTTTAATTCTGACGCACAGGGTAACGATTCGAACAAGTTAGTTATTCAAGACTGCCTCTCTTCAGGTAGCGAGTGACTGTGACACTGCAGACAAACAGCCTCGCGTTGTGAGTTACTTCCCCATCTGGTTACTTTCATCACACAAGTCACGCGGCTTCGCTCCGAGCAGGACAGGGAGGTCAGGCTCTGCTAGGTGGGCAAGAGCTACGCTCGGATTTCGGCTCCGCTGCTCTGGGCGAATTGCCTGATCTGAGCCCCTGTTCTCTCTTTCCGTAAAACACCCTCTGCTTCCCAAAACTCCGTGAGGCCCGTGGACCTGCCTCCTGCAAATGGCCCAGGTAACAGGCCCCGAATACCTCAGACCCACTGCTCACAGAGGTAGCGGGTGTTTCCGCCTTTCCGGTAAATGAAGAGTTCCCCAGAACACGCATTTGAGAAAAAAAAATTAGTATTTCCAGATATCCTGTTACCTTCTCCCCAGCGGATTTTTCATCTGTAGATGTGGTTCTGGGTTGCCCTCCTGAGACTGACCGCCCACCTCCAAGCTCTCGAATTCTTTTCTAAAGCCTAAGGGAGGAAGTGAAGAAAACAAAGTTATTTAAATTCTTCCAACTACCAAACAAAAACTAATTCTGCAAGACACGGCTCAAATAAAACCTCGTTTGTAAAACCTGTTTCCCCAATTTCTCATCACTTGGAAGTGTCAGCAATGCCCGAATAATGCCGTCCCCACAGGCGGCGGGGGCCTGGGCCCCTTCTGGGCGGGGTACACTGCAGGGGGCAGAGGCCGAAGGGGCAGAGGCCCTGCTGATGGGCGGGGAGCTCGAAGGAAGCCCCGGCCCCCAGTGAGAACGAGGTGGCCTTATCCACCTCACCCGCCTCCAGGAAGGCTAGGAGTGTCACCTGAATTAAAATGAGTGGGCCTGTGTCACCACTCGATTAGGCATTGAACACCACTTTCACTCAGAAAGAGGACAGACCTGTTTATTCAGACTTGGTCGTTTGGCAGAAATTTTCCTGAAAACGAGAGCAGTGAACATCCGACCCCGAGAGAACAGCTAGTAGTGTTCGCTGCCGGCGATGAGACTCCAGCCTTTAGGTGAAAGTAAGAATCTTGGAAAACTTGCACCCACCACCACGAGTTTTGCAGCTTCCCGAGAATTATCAAGACTTTTGCCAGTATCTGTGGTGACACTAACAAATGTGGTTTTAAAAAAACATACGATGAAAGTGCCCATGACTGACAGTACAGGGACATCATGAAGTCAGGCGTGACCGAGGTCAGTCATTCTTTAGGGGATAAATAAACTGTTAGAACGTTAGGTCTGAATGCTGAGTGCAGCAAGTGTTGGTAGACATGAGTGTGGCAATGAAAGGTCCCTGAGGTCGTCAGTGCTTTCAACAGCACAGCCACCTGAGACCCCCGTCCTTGCCCAGGAAAACCAGCTGTCTCTCCAAAATCCACCACGGCGCATCTGTGTGACCATCCCCTTTCTGTTCCCCAGAAAGGCAGGTGGCCGAGTGCCGCACACACTGGGAGGTGACAGCAGTCTCGGCGAGCCAGGGCTGTGTCCCCACCCAGAGTTCCCTGCACCAGAGCCACTAACACACAAGGTCATGGACAGCATTTCGCCCCACGAGGCGTGGACCCTGGTTCAAACCTCCACATGCTAATGCCCAGAGGACTGTGGGATCCACGGCGGGAGCCTGCGCCTTCAGGTGGCTGCCCCCACTCTGCCCAATGCCAACACGTCTCTTGTGCCCCCAGATTTCAGACAGCCTGGTTGTCGTGTGCACACACCTCAGTCCCCTGGCACGCTCACACGACCAGACCGCTGAACTGCAGACTGAAGAAAACACCACCCAGGGTTTTAAAGCAGCGACCTTATCTTTCAAACAACGACAGGGAACTCGATCACAGACACCCTTTTCATCTCCCTAAGTTGATCTTCTGGGAATGTTTTAAAAAGCTACCCGTCACTCGAAATCCAAGTGGAATCACAGTTGACCAAAACCCTAAATATCCCCAACCAAAGAGGCTGATGTTCGGCTCTGACCAGGCTCTGACCAGGCAAATCGAATCTGCACCCGACCTCCAAGACAGACCTGTGGACCGCACACAGCGTGTGACGCCCTCTGTGCTCACCCAGTGACAGCAGGAGCCGCACGGCTCCAGATGCGCTCCCGCCACGGCTCAGCCGGCTCAGCCGCGGCGAGCTCCGTGCTGCACGGCAGCTTCCTCTATGCTGCAGCTTCCCCGGAGGCTGCCTCAGCTCCCAGCACACGGAGAGACACGCTCACCCCACCCCATCCACCCTGCTCCCAGCCCAGGCTCCGGGGACCAGGTATGTGTAAGCTGAGGCCAGTTCTCCCCAAAACCTCCCCCACCTTTCCCAGGTCTCTCCAGGGCCGTTCTAACCCAACCTTACAAACTAGAGGTGCAGAACGCGCCCAGAGTCTTGGCTGCTGGTAAGCTTAACACACTGCCTGAGGCTTGAAAACTAAGCCCCTCTCTCAACAGTTACTTTATGATTTAAAAAAAAAGTGCTGTCAAAAAGAACTTCGATAATGTTTCCATCTTTACTGAAAATGTGTAAGTTACATTATAATTTTCCACTCACTCTGATTTCACTTCAGAATGTTTTACTTTTTAACTTATTCACTATTTTCAAATTCACCATACTCACAAACTCGATTAAGAAATACTGATCCAAAAAAAAAGAAAAAAAAAGAAATACTGATCCACCCTGGCTGGCGTAGGACTGAGTGTGGGCCTGTGAACCAAACAACCATGGTTCGAATCCCAGTCAGGGCACATGCCTGGGTTGCAGGCCAGTTCCCAGCCGGGGACGCACGAGAAGCAACCACACATGGATGTTTCTCTCCCGCTCTCCTTCCCTTCCCCTCTGAAGATAACTAAAATAGCTCTCACTTTTGTGAGAGCATCCCCCCAGCGGGCAGCAGGGGGCGGCAGCAGCTCGGTAGCTGAGTCTGCGATTTCAGTGTGGCTCTGGCAGGCACTCGACCAAGTGGCCTGACTTCGGAATTCCAACTCACGTAAAAATAGACCTGTTATTTTCCTCTTCTGCTGACACAGACAGCCATGTGTCTTTACTGGGAATTCTGGCTCCAGGCTCTTTGCAAATCTAAAATAGCCCAATTTTAACACCTGGCACAGAGCTGCCGCAACATCAAACCAGAAGCTTTAATTAATAATCATGCTAATTTTGATTCTGTACAAAAACACCCAAAGCCCAGGAGTCGAGAAATCAAACTCCCTCTGAACAGGCGGCCTGGGTTTGAAACAGACTCTGAGTGGCAATGACACCAAACAGCTGGTGGGGGCCGTGCCACCTGCCCTGGGCCGCACAGGGGCACTGCGGGACGCTCAGCCACAGTTACGGAGCCCCGCATAGTCCAGGGCCAGAATGTGACTGGTGGTCGGGCTTATGACAGTGAGACACTTCAATGAAATCTGAATACTTCAGAAAAATCATAAAACCGTCATTGGATAAATACTTTGGGCTGCATTTTCCACCCATGAAAAGGAGCAGATACCTTACTAACACTCTGAGGTCACTGAGCTCGGGAGAGAGAGAGTAACAAGACAGGAGTCAGTAACTTCTTTTCTCACCCCCAGTTTCCTGAGTGACGTACTGCGTGTCTTTGCCAGTCAATCCCCACACGCACGATGACTTCCAAACCACCCTCTCTCCGGAGTGCTAGACCTTCACTCCCGACTGCCCTGGAAGCCCACCGACCAGGCTGGGGAGGGGCGCATGCACACGCCACAGAGCAGGGGCGGTAACAGAGCAAAGACCAGAGAGCTGGGGGGGCTCTGGTGGTTACTGGCAGCAATGGTCTTAGCAAATGGGGGTTTCGTAGAGAAGTGAAAGTGCTTCCCAGAAAACCCCAGGGGGACGCCACATCCCACCCACCAGGGTGGTAACGACCAAGGACCAGGAAGACCGTGTGCGGGGGACGTGGGGAGGCCCCCCAACCCCAGGTGCTATGGGAACTGGCACAGCTGCTGGGACAGACAGCTGCTCAAGAAGTTCACTAGGAGGGACCACAGGGTGCAGTCACTGCACCCCGGGGCCAGTCTCTAAAGAACTGACGCAGGGCTCTCAGACAGCTGTCGTCCTCAGCAGCCACGGGGGGACGTGCCCCGCTGTCCAGCGACAGATGGACAGATGGGCGAGGCACACCTCGTCATGCGATGGAGGACTGGCAGCCTGGACCGGGGATGAAGGTGGGACATGGGCTGCAGTGCGGGAGGACTCTGGAGACACTGCACTAAGTGAAGTAAGCCGGCCACAAAAACATGAACACTGTCCGCTGCCACTCCCCCGAGGCCCCGGGAGCAGCGGCGTCCAGAGACAGGCAGTGAGAGGGTGGGCGCCCGGGCAGTGAGTGTCTAACAGGACAGAGCTCCGGGAGAGGGAGGAGTCTGGAGATGGCAGTGGTGACGGCGCACACGAGTGTGCTCCAGGTCACTCACAGACGATCGGCAGCGCCGGTGCATGTGTGTGTGTGTCACCACAATCAGGCCACTTAGGAGGCCCGCCCGCGCCCTCCCCGGTAGGAACCCTCCCCACCACATTCTCCTGCCACACACTCTGGCCACCGAACCCAGGGGGCCGGGCATCCCCACTCTTGGGAAGCCAGCCTGGATTTGTGTGCAGCCCCGGACCCGCGGTCACTGCCCGGCTGGCGGCCGACAGTACACTGCCGGCCTCACCACCGCCCCCTCCCCGCACCGCCCCCTGCCTCTTCCAGCAGTGCGGGCAGAACAGACCCCACCAGATTCCCAAACAGGTGGGACTGTTCACGGGGAGGAAGGCTATTTCCTTAATAACAATGTTTCCTTCCAATACCACGCCCTCCGAGGAGACAAAGTAACTGAACACTGAACTGTTCAGAGTCTGCAACCTGAACAACAGTCTCCACAAAAGCCTGAGAAACAAACTGTAAAACTTTTCACGGCATTTTTATTTTGAAAAATTAAATCCCTTCTAATCCTCTGAATTTTAAAATCTCGGCACGGCCCGTGACTCCAGCCTTGGTGACCCCCCACCCCCCCAGGGCCCCCGGCAGCCCTGCTGCTGTGCTCTGCACACACTCAGATGCCACCTGCCCTTCGCTTCTGGCTGCTTCCCTTGCTGACTTGTCGCTGGTGACAAGGCTACACCATTAGCTACTATCTTCACACTGAATACCCTTCAGGGCACTCACCAGGGCTCCTCCTCGCCCTTAACCTTGGGGCAGCCTTAGGACCTCTGGCTCACCGTGAGGCTCCTGCTGAGCCCCTCGCCCCCAAAGCTGGCCGGGCCCAGAGACCAGCCTCAGCCAGTGACAAGCCTGTGGGAGGGCGGCCACCCGCAGGCTGCAGTGGGAAGAGCCGAGACTGCTGGCCTCTCCCCCAGCCCTCCCGCCGTTGCACACAACGGAAGAGGCCTCTATGCCCCATGGAGCCCCGCCAGCTGGGGCCTGTGCAGTGACCAGGAGGAGACAGCGTGCTGACTCCCACCAGACACACATCGCAAACGAGAAGCATCATGAACGAGGAACAGGCCCACGTTCCAACACCAAGGTTCTGGGGTCGTCACCACCATCAGCCCCGTGACACCCCCATCCCTCCTGAAAGGGCCACCCCACCCTCCCCGAGGCTCCAGGCACGAGCTTACCCTGCTTCTGCCCCCGTCACTCCCAGACCTTCGGTCCCAGGGCCACTCGTAGCGTCTTTACCTGCATCCCCACACCTTCCTCTTTACAGCCTTCAGGACAATGTATTTACTAAGACTTTACCTTCTAAGGGGCTTTTACTCTGGTGGGGGGACCAGTTCACACGCTCTGCACTTGGGTTGTTCCTCTTACTCTGGTCACTAAAAAACAGAAAACACACACAGCAGACACATCACGACCAGGAATTATTACTGTTGTTCACTCTAAGGCAAAGAAAGGAAATGACATTTGTCAACGATCATGATATGCCTTGTGCTGTTCTAGGGCTTCGTGACATTGTTCTCCATCGCAGGACGGCACTCGGACACGGTTGCGGCCCTCCTCTCACGGCAGGTTGGGGTGTGGAAGTCACACCGGTCTGCCGGTGACTGAAGTCCAAACCCGCCTGGTTACAGAGCCCTGAGCTCGGTACACAGCCCTTCTACCTCAGGCTGTGCCTTCCCCAAAGTGTCCTGAACTTACCCTGCCCCAGATGAGTCTCCCTGACCATTTTAAGGAAGCCCAAGCAGCTGGTCTTAGTAAATCTGGCTTTTTAATGACGACAGTGGTAGAACAGCTAATATCGAATCAAGATGTTTTAGATGCATTAAGAGCAGAAAGAGCAGCTAGACCGCCCTGAGGAGTCAGCCTCTCCCGAGGCTGCGAGCACGTGTCAGGGTCACGTGTCCAGGGTCACGCAGGGAGCACAACGCACTGCTCACAGCGATGCAATGAACTCGCAAGTGACACCAAGCCCATCACGGACTGCGAGCTCGTACATCTGCAGGAGGAAGAGCCTGTCTTCCCAGCCCTGGACAGGGACCCGGTGAAGCCACACCACCCCTAGCTGCCGAGTCGGGGGCGGGGTAGCTGACCCACTAGCCTGGGCTGCCATAGTTCAAAGGCCCTAACACTACACAGTTGGGGTTTAGTGGAATCAGGAAATAACTATTAAAAATGGAAACTTGAAATATCAAACAACCTGCACTATCCCAGGTTTCATGCCTCTGAGCTCAAGCTCTTTCCTACAACACCCAACCACAAACTTTGAAAATCACCCGATAATTAACGAGACCCCCGCATGTTACCTGGGGGGGGCCGTGCCCAGTGGGCCGCTCCCGCTGCCCTCGGCGCCCGGGGAGTCCGGGTGGGCGGACCCGTTACTGACATGGTCGCTGCTCTCGTACCCAGACTCAGCCCTCTGCCCCCGCCAGGCGTCGCCGGCAGCTCCCGTGTCTCCGAGGCCCTTGCCTGGCTCCGCACTGGCCCCGCTGCTTTCCGGGGAGCTCCTGCTTCCCGTCTCCTGTTTCGGGTCGTCCTCGTATATGGTCATCAAACACTCCTGCTTCGGGTCCTCGCTGGGCCACTTGTGGGAACGCTGATCTTTGCCACATTTAGGTTTCTGGCCGACACCTGGTTTATGTCTGGGACTGTGCTGCCTTCTGTCACTCTCGCTAAAAACACTGTCCACGTTTAGCGTCTCTCTCAGCGGTCTCCAGCCTCGGTTCCGGCTTCTGCTGCTACCATTACAGCCACTCCCTCTGTCCCGAGAATCCTGGCTGCTGTCCGTGTCGTATCCAGTGACGCCCTCACCCCTGGCTCTGCTGGTCACCTTCTGTCCTGCGGCTGGAGCCTGGGGCTTCCCTGAACTCGGTGTCTGCACAGCAGCGCGACCCTGCGGGGCAGGCTGGCCTTGCTTGCACAGGCCTTTGCCTTGCCCGTGGGGCAGGTGCGGGCTGCCCCACAGCCTGACGCCATTCGGGGCAGGAGGCGACCCAGACTTGATCGGAGGGAGGTCCTCGTCCGGCAGACCTTCAAAGAGCAGCAAGTCAAGAGAGACACACGTGAGCCGCTCCCCAGAGCCGCTTGGGGCCCCAGCCAACTACCTTGCTTGGGAAGGAATGTCAAGCAGTAAGAGGTAAGTAGTGGTTGTAAGTATTTAAATTACATCACAGCGCTTTGAGATTGAAAAGTGCTTTTTGAGTCCTATGCTCAATAAGAGGCATTTATAAAATGAATGCTTATAGATTAAAAAAAAAAGATCTGTAAAGTAGATCACAAGACAGTTTTTTCGGGGGAAAAAACAGTATTCCATTGCACTCATTACTTACAGCCATAAAAATGTTTTCTATCTCATATGCTGGTAGAATTTCAAAGGTTTGCTCAAGCAAATTCCTGTTGAGAGTGTGAGGAAAAACTACCCGGTCACTGCGTAGGCCGCAGACGGGTCTGGGCGTCAGGAGGGCAATGGAGCCCCGGAGTTCAAGTTCAAAGCAGACCTGCCCTAACCCAGCAGCTCTCCTGAAAGAGTCTACACTATGGCCACACACACCAAGTGCACCACGCCCACTGTGGAAGGGCCGCTGCAGCAGGAATCTTACGTCGACACCTCCAGCCCCAGCCCCAGGTAAATTCTGGCCCAAAAGGAGAAGCGCGGGCACCCGCAGAGGAGACGGGCTGGCGCTGGCCAGGAAGCCAGGGGCCGACAGGGGACCGGGGAGGCCAGGGCTTGAGGGAGACCCGCTCCTGCCCTTCACACGCATCACCTTTCTCACTAGTTACATGCGCCAAGCAAGTACATTGGAGCTAATATCAACTACAAATTAAATAAAGCAACTCTTATGAGCTTTCAGTTAAAAAGTTAAAACACCAAAACAAAGTCAAGTATTCCCAGCTAGAATTAAATGAGAACGAGGAAAAATGTACAATTATAGACTTAATAAGGGTATTAGTGAAATCATATTAGAATGTATAGTATATAAACAAATACATGTAATAAATATATTTTAAATGGTGTTAAACTGCATTAAAGTCATAAAACTCAGTTTCCAAACCAGACTCCGGCAGCCCCTCCCCACGGAAAGCTGCGAGCTCGCCGCTCACCTCCAGGCCGACCTGAGCCTCTCCTGTGTGAGGAGAGCAGGTTCCTCCGCCCCACGGCCCTCAGAGCGCACTCTCTGGAAATGTCTTTTATTTTGTCCATCTGGTCACTGTAACCTAACTTAACTGTAAAGGAAAAACCATTCTTACAATAATGAAGGTCATTTTTCTACTTGCTCAATAAAAAATGCAAACTGAACTGTAGGAAATATTTAAGATGCTACACATTAAAAACAAAATACACACGAAAGTACACAACAAACTCATTTTTATGTTTAGTTAAAAAAGGCAATGCGGTTTATCCTGACACTGCACATTATCTTTTAAAACTGCTCGTGAGGCACCAAGAGCGAGTGTGGAAGGGAAAAGGAGACCTTCCACCGAAATGTGAAGAGCCAGAGCCGTGGGGAAGCGAAGGCCCCGGTCCCGTGTCTTCGCTTGCGCCACCTCCCAGGCGAGCAGTTACTCACCATTGCGGACCAGGAAACACAAGTTAAAAACTCGCCCACCTTCCCATAACCCAAAATGTAGATTTCAAGTGGTCTGGTTCCAAACTTTGTGTTCTTAAAGGTTTCTGGGCTTAAAACTAGGTATCTCTAGAAAAAGAGAGGATGGCTTACTCCAGAGGTTTTCAGCCAGGGCGCCGCACGACTGTCTGAAACGTGCAACCCCTGACCACTCAGTCGGGGCCCTGACCTCTTCCCTGGCTGCCAGATAAAAAGCAGCAGCAGCCGACAACACAGCGTGGCCTCCCGGAGTGGGTGCCCTGTCTGGGCCCACAGACGCACAGGTCCCGCGGCAGACTTGTGCCTTACTGGCCACGTCACAGAGTGAGACGGTGACGCCTGTTCTTGGTGCCAGAAATCCCTACATACAAATGGAGGCACCTGGTTTTCTAAAAAGTCAACTTGGAGCAAGAAGGGTAGGGAATTACCACTATTATTATATTTTTATAAATGAAAATGTATCTATTTGTTGTCAGATCGTCAATAAATGAACATTTTTTGTTGTGCCACCGAGTCTCGGTGATTAGTTTCTGTGTGCCATGAGATGAACAAGGTTGAAAGGGCACAGTTCCACCAAAGTTTTAAGGCTTTTACTGCGCTCCTCCGTTGGTGATAACTATTAATTCCGAACCTTCCTACCCTGGAACTATGATCTCATTAACATATTTAAAAAGTCACCTACAAACTCACCCGGACACCCACCCAAGTGGGGTCCTTGGGGTCCATCGTGGGGCCCACCCCGGGCCTGCCCCGGGACTCGGCTGGCGAGAACCCAGGTGATGGGAGGGCAGTAACGGGCGCTGGGCAAACTACCAGGGCAACTCTGAACTGCCAGGGCTCTCACTGACGGCCCATTTCATTCGGGCACAGCAGACAAGTCATCGATTCCTGCTTGTCCTCTGCAGGTTGGTAAGGACACCCTGAAGGGGAGGCCACAGCATTTTGGGAACAGTCCCCATGCCCTCCACCTGCGAGGCTCAGACAGCAGGGTGCACCTCTGACACCGGGAGAGTCACACCGCTCCGAGGACACCACGGTCTCCGGCGCCGGGACCGGAAGACACAGTCCTGCCGCCTGCCTGTCCCGCCTCCCGTGGCCCGGGCCAGGGAGCAGATCCAGGGTGGGAGGAAGGGCCCCCAGCGACCCTGGGAAAACGGCAACCACGCACGTACCTGGTCCTCTGCCCCCGCTGGTCTGAATGTGGCTCCGGGTACATGATGAGGTATTATCTGTGTGAAATTTCTGGTTTTCTCTCGGTTTGGCCTGGTCCCCAAGTCCATTTTCTTTCAAATGTTCTGACTTGGAAACTGAGGGCTTCCCACATCCTTCAAAAGAAAAACAAAAATGCATCCTCCCTCCCTTCCCTTCTCCTGGAGGAGAGACGTTTGAATCCTCTCAGACACTTTGAATGCTAACGACAAAACCACTCAACAACTCAGAGGACAGACACCTTCCGTCCCAGAGGACAGACTTCCACGCTCCGCGTGCACCCCAGTGGCCTGGCTGCGGGGGGCTCCCCCGAGCTAACTCCCTGTCCCTCTGCCCCTTTCCGGCTGGAAAAGCTGGCGGCCCATAGTCCCCTCTGTGCTTCTGTGGCCACGGTCGGGGGTGGCTCCCGAAGGGCCTTCTGAGGCCACGGATAGGAAAGATGACGAAGACTAACTCGAGCACCGGAATCTTCCTGAAAGCCATCTGAAACTAAATTTTGAAATTACTCTCGACATTCATTTTACACTCGGTATATCAGCATTCCTAGTGTGACTGTGATGACAGAAAAACACCAAGTAAAACAAAATGAAGGATTACCCATGTTGTCCGCGGCGGGCCCGTGAGGGGGCCAGCTGACCACCTGCCGGAGAGCGTCCTCGGTGGACACGGCTGTGCCCTCGGGGTTGGCGTAGAACAGCAGCAGGGGCTGGAAGTGGCAGCGCAGGCACTTGGACACCACGTCTTTCCACCGCGCGCCGACCTGCCCAAAACCGCGGCGGGAAGAAAGGCCCGTCACCGCCGCGTCGCACCAGGCGGACTCCGCTGGCCCGCGCGCTACAACCCCCAGGGACGTGCCAGCCGTCCCACGTGCCAGCCGTGCGACGTGCCAGCCGTGCGACCGCTCGCTGTGCTGCACCACTGCCTCACTTAGGGACTAATCTCAATGAAGAGCCTCTGAACGATAACATCTTAAAAATTGACGGGCAGAGTTATATCCTCTGTATAATCGAGATTGAGGGGAGTGAATTTCAAAAAGCTTTCACACACGTGGTCTCGCAGACTTTGGACAAGACTTTCAGGCAAAATCTATGGGAAAATACGAACGCTGATTCCACACACGATGTTGGAGCAAAGGGATGAGAAAGGACCAACCAGACGACACACGGGAAGCCCGAGAACTAGAAGGAGCCGCACAGAAGCCTTGGTGCTCACAGAGGGAGACGAGAGAGCCTGACAACGGCGGGGGGGAGGGACTGTCCGACACAGGACACCTCACAAACCAAAGAAAAACATTGTAAAATGGGGTTCCTCAGAATGAACTGATACTTTCCTGCTCCCTGAAAAGCACCACTGAGACAATGAAACAGTAAAGCGCACGCATCTGATGACGGACCGGCGTGCAGAGCACAGAGTTCCTACAGCCCCTTAAGAAGAAGATCCCATCTGAACAACGGGCAAAAGGGTGAACAGACTTCACCAACAGAATGTTCAGAATGGCCAGTCACTCGGGAAAGCTACCCGACCGCCATTCATCGCGGGGGGAACACTGACCCGTGAGGCCCCAGAGACGCCGCACTGAGCCCTGGGGGCTGAAGAGTGCCGCCCGGAGGGATGGGCACCAGCGCAGGCCCGGGATGGCGAGGGGCCGCTCCCGTCAGGCCGGCCCGCACCGCCACGTTCGGGGGTTACTGAGAGCAGCGGGGAAACATGCCCCCCGAGGCCCCCCCACCTCAGCAGTGAGCGGACACGGCTCTGCCCAGCCGGACGGCGGGACGCAGAGGAAACGCGAGGACAGACGCACACGGTGAGCGTGACTTTTCACACTGACGCTGCTTGGCGGAGGAAGCTGGGCCCAGGGAGGCCGTTCCGTAATGCTGCAGAAGGGGCAGAGCCAGTGACAGGGGCCTCGGTGATTCCTGGGGACCGGGGTGCGGAGGGGGACCGACAGGGACATGGCACATTCTGGGGTGATGGAAGTTTTCTGTACGATTGTGGAGGTAACACAGGAGTGTATATAGTTGTCAAAACTTAAACTATATACTCAAAATGGGTGCATTTTAATGTTTATAAATCATACCTCTATAAAGTCTGTTTAAAAACAAAATAAGATCAAACAAAAAACAAAAACATAGACTGTTGGCTTTTGCAGAGAAGGAAGGGGCTAAAAACTGTCTGAGGAGTTTTTCAAACTACACATAGTCAGCTGTTTACCCTCCTTCCCTTGGAGGCTGAGATACTTGAGGAACTAGAGTCATATGAAAGCAAAAAAAACCCCATAAAACTCACAAAGGTGAGCCCTGGCTGGTGTGGCTCACTGGATTGCGCACCGGCCTGTGAACCAAAGGGTTGCCAGTTCGATTCCCAGTCAGGGCACAGGCCTGGGTTAAGGGCCAGGTCCCCAACAGGGGGCATGAGAGAGGCAGCCAATCACTGTATCTCTCACACATCAATGTTCCTTTCTTTTCCTTCTTCCTCCCTTCCCCTCTCTAAAAATGGATAAATAAAATCTTTAAAGAACAACCTCACAGGGTGAGTATACCCCAGTTCCTCCTTCCAGTTTTGAGAACTTAAACTGTAAACTATGTGGACGCAGAGGAGGACGGCCAGGGTGTTGCCACACACGGACGGCAGATGGGACTTCTTAGTGAACTGCCGTCACCACGTCCTGAGGAAGCCGAGCAGAGGGCTGACGCCACGGTGCACCATGGAAACACTGGCTGGCCGCGCCGAGCACAGTCTACACAAATACAACTGCCTGGGCATGCTGTGCAAGGGAGAGGCACACAGCCACACGCTCCTGGCCCCGAACCCGTGCCCCCGGCAGTGCCGGCAACCCGCCGTCGTCCTCCTCCTGTCGCCTCCCGTTTTCCCTCGTCAGAGTCCTGTGTGAGCGGAGTCACCGTACTGGGCTGCTGACGCCTCGCTCTCGTCAGCACAATCAGTGCCTTTGGAAACCACCGACGTGGGGCACGTGCCTGCTGCCCACTGCTGCCCGCTGGCAGGCCGAGCACTCCGCTGGACGGTGAGACCACAGCTGCCCACTCCCCTGTGGGTGGACACTCGAGGTGTCGCCAGGTGGGGCTGCCAGGAATAAACCACCACGACCATCCCGCACGAGCTGCTGTGGATGTGTGCGTCCGCGGGAGGGGAAGCGCCAGGCTGCGCACTGAGCATGTCTCAGTCCAGAGGGAGCCGGCACGCTTTTCCGAAGTGGCAGTTCCACGTGGCTCCTCTGGATGCCTGCGCCCAAGATCCGGCTGCTTCTCCCGCTTCGAGGCTCTGGGAGGTTGGGCTTCTGGATTTTGGCTCTCCTGACAGGTGCGTCCCAAAACTCACGGTGACGCGAACTCGCACTCCTCCCGGGCTCCGTCACGCCAAGTGCTGTTCCAAGGGCCGCTCACACCTCTTCTTTGGAGAACTGTCTAAACCTTCTGCCCATGTTTAAGTGGGTTTGTCTTTGTCCTGCTGAGTTACGTGCACATGGCCTTCGTTCGATGTACGCCTAGCAAATACTTCCTCCCAGTCTGGGATGCACCCGTCCCCGAACAGTGTCACACTGAAGGGCGGAGGTTTGGGTGACGTCCCAGTGATGAGTGACTCTGTGGTCCACGCCCCGTGACTGTTTCCTAACGAAGCTCTCTATTTAAACAGGAGCTGGAACATTCTCGTCTGGTACTTGCATCTCTATCATTTTTTGTCTTGTTTGTTTGTTTTTTGAGTGACTTACCGTCAGAGGTGGCCCAGAACCGCTGTGCAGGCCGCCAGGCTCGTCCAGAGCATCGCTGGGATAACTCGGCCACTCTGCTCAGGCAACACCCTGGGTGTCACTGGGTCTCTCCGCATGTGCCGGTGGGAGGCGCGCTCCTGTGTGAGCCCTGGGGGCTGCCCGGCCTCCCTTGCACGGTGGCTCATCCCCACCCCGGCAGGGTGCCGCACACAGCAGGTCACCATTCAGTCAGGATGAAAGGGGACCCCTGCCAGCCCCCAAACCCACCCCTTGTGTGACTGACTTTCCGGTGGTCTAACGAAGTCGGCCACCTGGACGTCGATGATCTTAGGTTCCTTCACCCATTTTAGATAATTGTATATTTATTTTATCATTATATCGCTATTATATTATTATCACTACGGTATCACTTATTTCTAAAAAGTAAAAATCATAACAGCTACTCCAGTCCGCGGAAGTGCCACTCACCTCTTTCACGTTGGCGTCATCGAAAAACACCCACTTGGAGCTCTTGGTGTGGAAGGTGAAGGCACAGTAGTGTCGGCTGGTGTAGCAGATCACACCAACCAGGTCCAGTTCACTACTTTTCGCATTTTCATCAGTGACCCTATAAAACAGCTGTTCAAAAAAAAATGAACAACGTGCCTTTAATACAGTATTTTTCAACAATGGAGTGACTGTCACTTAATGGCAGGTATCTCACTCTCCACAGACGCGTGTCCCGTGCGCACTGCCCCAACCCCGTGTTCCCCTGGAAGGAGACACCGCGGTCACTGTATTGTTGGCGGGGCCACTACTTCGAATCGTCCACGAGAAACGCGCACGACCGCACTGAACTCAGTTCAGCAATGTGGTGTCTCCAGCCATGCAGAGCTCACACGTTGCATACGTGAACTTACAGTGTCAGATAAATCACACATTTTCTGATAACTCCTGACTCACGTATACGAGCTACAATGATCATATCACCTAAATGACAAATCTCTAAAAGTCTAACTGTAACACAGACCGATCTGAAATATGTTAACAAGCAAAATCTTTAACCCTGACGGTCGCCGTCTGCATTCACAAGCACGTCACCACCACGCCGAGCGACGGGAGACGCAGCACGGGCTCGGGTCACACTGGCCGCCGGCCCCAGCCCGGGCCAGAGGCCTTCCAGGTAGTCTGGCTGGGCCGGCCTTCCCAGAGTCGCACCCGAACTTTCTCTCCTTCGGAGAGAGTCCAGTTCTGAGGAACCGGCGCAGTGTCGCACGTGAAACCGCATCGGGGAAACTACACCGAAAGGGCAGAGAGGGAAAGGGCTACCCCAGGGAGGTGGAGGCGCGTCGCCAGGCTCCGCACGACGTCCTCCGTCAGGTCCGACTGCTCCGAGTCCCAGACCAGGCCGATGGTGACGATCTCGGGGCAGTTCATCAGGACGCGGCGGATTTTTATTCTTTGGCCACAGTTACTCTAAAGAAAAACACAAAAGGCAAGTCTTGAAATTACTGAAGCAGACATGCCACAGGTAGCGTCTCATACAGATCGCCATATGCAGCGACAGTCTTAACATATATGGGTAATTTATTTCTTTAGCACGTTAAAATGAACTAAGGAACAATTTCTCTTACTGATTACACGGGAAGTTTATTTTAAATCAAAGTGCTTTTCTTTGGTATTTTTGTAAATTTGTTAAAACAAGAATTCAGCCTAAAAAATCAAAAACAGAACCCTTGAAATCATGAATAATATTACCTCAGAAAAGGATGATACCATTTGTAAAGTTTAAAGAAAAAAGACGAAGTTAGTTTTGTCTTTGGTCAAACGGTAAAATTTCAGAAATAAAACATCGCCACACACTGCCTTGAACCCTCCACGGCGTTGAGCCGTAGAGAAACAGTGGTGAGGTGAATGGTCGCCTGGCACAGTCCCCTAAAGGGACACTGCAAAACCGGTCCTTCAGGTCAGCCCCACGGGTCACTGACATTCGCGGAACCGTCTCTGAGGGCCATGGCAAACGACACGCAGGGCGGACCGAGGGCTCCACGCGGGACTCACGGGGCACTTCCTGTCGTCGTCGGCCGTGTTCGCCGCCTGCAGCAGCTCTGCGAACAGCTCGGGCTTACAGCGCTCGTGCCGGGCCAGCGTCCTCTCCACTTCGTTGCTGCAGAAGAAAACGAGGTCCCAGGTCCCACCGAGGCACCTAGGGACGGTCTGGGAGATCGTGCACGGAAAACACTACGTAGTCGGCACATGTATGGTCACTTGTGGCTAGCTTAAAACATGACTTTGTGCAAAAAAATCAAATGTCCATCAAGTGAAAAACCACGAAATCGGGCAGGTGGATGATGAAAAATCAGGCCAGAACAAAGTGACGGGAAGGTTACCCCGTTTACAACTATGGATGAGGTGCACGATGCTCTGTGCAAAGGTCTAAGTCCAATCACTCCTTGATCCTTGGGTCGGTACACAGCTCCCTGAGGGACCTGAGTACAAACTTGGGCCCCACCAGAACTGCAGACGGCGGGGAAGGCTCCCTCTCTGGCCCGCTGCTCCCAGAAACATGGCCCTGCTCAGCGGGAGAAGGGCCCTTTGCTGGTGAACAGGAGCCTGTGCCTCAGCCCTGCCAGGCCGACCACTTCACGGGCCTCCAGGGTGTCTGTGCCGCGTTTCACCCGACCCCCCGACTGGAGGCCCCTTGTTACATATCAGGGTGCTGAGCAGCTTTCTACTTTATTTATTTATTCAAGAGAGGGGAACAGAGGGAGAAAGAGAAGTACCAGTGTGAGAAATAAACGTCCATGGGCTGCCTGTCATATGAGCCCTGACTGGGGACGAAACCCGCAACCCAGGAATGTGCCCGGACCAAGGATCAAACTGGTGACGTTCTGCTTTGCCGACGACATTCAACTGAGCCACACGGGTCAGGGTCAGTATTGAGCATCTTTAATCCAACAAATACTTAAACATTTCCAAAAACAAATGTGACGTGAGCTCCACTACCCTCACTGGTTTCCGTTCCAGAGGCCCGGCTCTCCGTCCGTAAGGGCCCAGAGCGGGCCACACACCCGGTTCTGCGGCTTCGACAGCGCACAGCACTCGACGGCGAGGGGAGCGCCCTGGCGCTGGTGTACTCCGCCACGCTAGAGAAAACACCGAGGCTGGCGGCTCATTCGCCTGGCCACCGGAGTCGGGGGTGACCAGGCAGAGGCTGAAGTGAAAGGAAGCCAAACCTGGATGTCCGTGCTGATGGCTCTAGTTACCAGATGCCCCTTACTAACCCCATTTCTTCGTCAACAAAAGAGCGTTTTCGTTAAGGTTAAAGTGACAGTTTATGCAAAGCCTGGAACACAGTAAGCATTCAGTAGTTGATATGCAGTACCCATGAGTGCAGACAGACAGAAGTCCTGACTCACATTCCGGGCATCTCACCGCACGTATCTAGCTAACTCACGGACACCCGACTGACACAGAAGGGGCCTGTGCTGCTGAGGGCGGCCGTCAGCCAGCCCCACAGATGGCAGACACTCACACAGGTCGGGGCGTACAATATAAACGCACTACTCCATCTCGGTAAAGGTGACTTGCAGGGTCTTACCACAGGGCTGTTGTCGAAATGTAGCGCACGAACTCGGTGAAGGGCAGAGGGTCCGAGGAGGCCCCGCAGCTGCGGCACACGCACTGCGGTAAAAACAGGTGCTTAATTCACCGATCGCGGCACAAACGGGGCACCTGGGCGGGCGGGGTGAGCCGCTCACCTGCTCGTACAGGGTCATGGCGAACTTCTGGTGCGTGACGCAGCACTTGGAGGTGCACATGTCGGCGTCCCGGCTAGGCGCAATGTGGAAGTGGATCCTCTCCAAGATGTTCTCCTGGTTCAGAAACCGGGCGGCCAGTGAGTGGGGAACCTGGGAGAGGACACTTCAAAGCACAGCTCTGCAAACTTAAAACCTTCCAAAGGCTCCCTGACGTCTTAGATTAGGAACACCCTCCGTATCGTCAGCTTTCCCACTTAACCAACACTTCAAATCTTGTTGAATGGTTCACTATTTGTGGCATTAGCTTTTTAAAAAAATAACAAAAGAAACACTATAATGTAATATACGGTTGTAATAAAGATTGTTTAATCCCTTTAAAAATCAACACATGGTGGCTGACATCTGGAACTTAATATTAGAAAGCAGAGTTCCCCATGTTCCCAGAACTCTCACAATGCTGAAAGCTGTTACAGAAAAAGGCCCCCCCGGGTCCCGTGGATCATCTGTACAATGTGCACCAGTACAGTGATCAATGACCAATACCAGTGACAGCACCTGCTCTAACAGCCTCACTCCAGGAGCGAAATCTGGAACAGACTTCAAGTGAAAGCTCGGATTTGTCATGCAAATCAGTAAGGGGCATTTATTTCTTCAAACAACAACTCTCCTTTCTATCAGGGCTGAGCCAATGGCTCCTTTTAACCTGCCCACTTCCTCCTCCTCCGCCCCAGCCCTTTGAGAAGGCACAGTGGTTTAAGCCGGGACAGTCTTGAACTATCCTGTCCTATTCCGCTGCGTTTCATTCAAGCGAAGTGAGCTGTTAACTTCAGTGTGGTGCCCAACGTGCTTGCCCATACTTCACGCGCTGGGTCAGCTCTAAAGCGAAGTGTGAGAAGCCGCTTCCCCACTGTGGGTGCTATTCCAGACGCTTCACCCAGCACCGGGAGGGCGGCACTCTTCCAGCAGCCTCACGCCTGCCGCAGGGACGCTCGGGTGCTCACGAGGACCCATCACTACACGTGTGCCGATGCGCATGCTCCTGACTGAGTCTGAAACGCTGCGCGTGGGTCTGCACGAGAGCAAAGACTGTACTCCCTGCATGGAGCCATCGCCCTAGGAGGGAGGGCGCGGCCCCGAAGGTCAGACAGGGTCTGGACAGGAGTCACAGAGCCCCCTCCCTGAGGAGCAAGCACCGTGGGAAGGTGAAAACACTGGGGGGAGGGGTGCAGGTGAAGGGACTCTGGGCAGCAGGCCTGACCTGGGGGCGTGGGGACAGGAGAACAGTCAGACGAGGAAACCCGCACAGGGTTCTGAGGCGAGAACTGGCAGGATTTGCCGGCTACGTGCAAGACTACAGCAGAGTCGGCTGCATCTTAAGCACCTGCGGCACCGAAACATTTTGTGTTCTGCCCGGTGTGCACACACACCAGCCCAGTAAGGGTGGGGGCGGGGCAGGATCCCAGCCTAAGTGACACTATTTAACTGAATAAAGCTTTTCGCTCCCATAAATACATTTTAAAACATTCTAACACTCCATAAAACTTGGCACAGCACAGAGGTCCGCCAGTACAAGGGCCAGGCCCCGCCCAGCAGTCTGGCCCGCCTCCCCGCACCCCGCGCCCCGCAGCCCCAGGCACCGGTGGAGGGCTGCGGGCATATCCCTCCTTACGAAGCATTCGGCGGCATCGTCCATGAGGCCCAGCTGGAACCTGTGCTCGTCCCTGAAGCTCTCGGCCAGCGCACGCCGCACGTTGTCCGAGGGCAGGGCCTTCTCCCGGCTGTGCCGGAACTGGGCAAACATCACCTGCAAAGCCACCAGCGTGGCCGTGAGCTCCGCATCCACAGTGTCACGGCCACACTCGCAAACGAACACCAGTCCTGCTTGCTGCCCTAGATTTCCACCCACGGGCCAAGTGCCGGAATGGCCAGCCCAGCCTCTACAGCACAGGCCGGGCGCCGAGTGCTGTCCCGCTGGGCAGGCCTGAGTGAGGCCTGCTTTTAACCAGGCCCAGCTGATCCTGATGCAGGCCTTGGGCAGTTCTGAGATAAGCTGCTTTGAATCTGAAAGAGTGCCCTAGCGATTAAAATTAGGTCAACCCAAAATGAACATCTAATCACAGGACAAACAGTAGGAACTTGGCAGGCCCAAAACGCGTCGATGTCATCTCAGTTCCGCCGCGTCAATGAGCTGCTAGCACAGACCTCCTCCCCGCTCCGCCCGCCCTCGTGCCCCTTTATTCTCAGCCCGGGAGGCACAGACAGGCCCCACAGCCTGCCCAGGGCAACAGGCAGGCCCTCTGCTCCACTCAACACAGCCCCGACACCCCCCCACTAGGGAAAGGCCTAGAAGAAGCCCCCGTGACATGGGCTCTGCTTCCGGCTTTTTATTCCTCCATGACAAAAACCCCCAACACTCACTCACTAAAAACAAGTCTTCCTCAGAGCACAGACTGCCCTGTCGGGGGGACAGCCACCTGGGCCGCACTCGGGGTCCCTGGTGACAGTGTGCCGGGACCTGGGCTCATCTGGGGGCCGCTCACTGCCATCCAGCAGCTGCCGGTCTGCCCGCCGGCCAGGACCTCAGGGCCAGCCTGGCTTCCTCGCCAGATGGCACCACTGCTGGGGTGACCGCTGGACCAACGGAGCCAGATGGGGGCTCCAGCACCTTTTCTGGGAGGCTCCCCTCACACCTGCAGCCCCAGGGCCGCCACACCACGCTGGGTGGAAACGAGTCAGGGAGGCCAGCCACACTCACGGACCCGGCGGGCTCCCCGGTCACGGGAAGAGCACAGAGGCTCTGCAGACGCAGTAACTGCCAGGACGCACCTCCCCCAAGCCCAGCACCCGCCCCCGCCCCCCCGCCTCACTCACCAGGCCGCTCGGCCTGGTTTCCCAGACAGCATCACCCCGTGCCCACCTGGGGCCTCTGCCTGCCCGGACGCTCCGCCCACTCAGCTACCCCGGCCACTCACCCTGTCGATGTCGCCCTCAGTGAGGCGCCCCTCCTCAGCTCTGTCCCCCCCCCCACTGCTGCTTCTCCCGCAGTCACTAGCATCTGATGTACTTTCCATTTGCCTACTTATCACCATCTCCTCCCCTGGAAGAACATAAGCGCCATGAAACAAGTTTTTATCAGTGTTGTTCACTGCTGTTTCCTTAGTAACCAGAATTCAGTAGTAGCTCAAACAAACGTGTTAAAATACTTTCAAAATAATACAAAAGGTAATGTTGCTAACAATCGTGTACCATCTAGAATATTAACTGTCCTTATACAAAGGTGGAAAATTAAGACAGGAACCCGAAGAAGCCGTACTTGACGAATTCACCTCCAAAACTACAAATCACTGGACAGTGAACTCTCATCACAAACAAGATGATGGAATACATCCCACACGTCACACACGCCATCGGGCAGAATTAAATCCCTGGAGAAATGACATGAGCCTCCCAGAGCCAGCACGGGGTTACCTTCAGCGCACAGAATATGCAGGCCTCCCCCTGGCAGACGTGCCCGGTCAGCGCCCGCAGGCTCCTTCGGAAGATGTCCAGCTGCCACAGCACCTGGAACACAGTGGGTGTGGGGAGAGGTGCACAGTGAGGCTCTGCTCACAGAGATGGGAGACCAGCACGGCCTTCCAGCCGCAGGAGGCTACTGACGCGTCCACCCCCGGGCGTGAGCAGACACGCACGGCCCAGAGCGAGGCGGCAGGGCCCGTGCGGGCGCGCGCAGCCAGGGCGCCTCCAGCAGATGGTGCTGCGTGACTCCTACCGATGCACACGTGAACACGGGACAGACAGGCAGCACGACACACACTCCCCTCAGGCAAGGGTGCCCCAGGGGTGGGGGTGGGGGCTGGGGTGCTGACTGGGGGGCTTGGCAGGGGCACGGGAGAGGCAGCGACTGGACACTGTGGGGGAACTGGAATTCGGAGAGCCGGGCTGCAGCCAACAGGGGCCGGTCAGCACAGGGCGAGCGAGAAGCAAGGGTGAGCAGAGGCTGGTGGCCCCGGAAGGAGAGCAGCTGGGGCTGGGCCGGGGCTGCAGCTGGGGAGGGGCAGCAGTTACAGCGAGCCTGAGGGACAGACATCGGTGAGGGCGGGAACTACAAAAGGGCACAGTGAAGGAACGGCCCGAGTGTTTCTGATGCACTCACACAGTCATCATTTTCTACTACAAGGCAAAAGCAAGATAAACGAGCAAGACTGTCACGGTTTAAGTAAGTCAGCCTGCCACTTAAAGTCACTGCGAGGAGTCTGCAGCCTCTGCCGCAGGGACCCCTGGCTGCCTTGCGGGCTCCTGCCTGGATGGAGCGCCGCGAGATGGCCCCGAGAGCCAAGAGCAGCGCCCAGCACAGCTGGCGGGCACGGATGCCCAATGCCCTCTGCTGCTGGAGCTGCCATCCCGGCCACTGCGCACCAAGGGGCCCCTCCCCGGGGACGGGAGTCAGGGGAGCACGGCCCAGGTTTCCAAGTGTGGCCGTAACTATAAGCCGCCTCTCACCAAGCCCGACACACAACACGGGGAACGCAGTGCGGAAGCGCACCATCACCGAGCTGCTGACGCCGGTGAGAGGGAGGAGAGGACGGGCTGCGAGCATGGGGATGGGACGGCAGGGTCTTTCCTGAGAGACCACCCTGCTAGAAGGAAGAGGGGCAAAACCTTACAAACACTGAAAGAGAAATACTGTCAACACAGACACCCTCGGTGGAAGAAAGCATCTTTCGAACACAGAATGCACCCTGGCTTGGTGGCTCTCTTGCTTGGAGTGGCGTCCTGCACACCAAAAGGTTGCGGGTTGGATCCCAGGTCAGGGCGCGTATGGGAGGCAACCCATCAGTGTTTCTTTCTCTTTCTCTCTCTTCCTCTCTCAGCATATTCTTGGGTGAGGATTAAAATTAAATAAACAGCCCTGGCTGGTGTAGCTCAGTGGATTGAGCACAAGCCTGCAAACCACACGATCACGGTTCGATTCCCACTTAGGGCACATGCCTGGGTTGCGGGCCAGTTCCCAGCAGGGGATTTACGAGAGGCAACCACACATTGATACTTCTTCTCTCCTTCTCTCCTTCCCTTCCCCTCTAAAGATAAATAAATAAATAAAATTTTTAAAAAAGATTTAAAAAAATTAAATAAACGAGCAAACACGACTAAATCGGTTTTTGTCCAGACCCCCATAAGCTGAAAGAACTCATCGCCAACAGCCGTGCTACAAGAATGGCTGTGACAGCCCCCCCCTGCAAGAGCAAGGGGCCCAGAGGCAGAGGGGCCTACACAGAGAAGTGCTGGGCACCCTTGACACAATGCCACTGAGAAGGGCAAACGACCTGCCTGGTGACGGTCAGTGCAGTGGCCATTTTAAAAAGGACATTCCCATGGGAACACAACTCCGTGTCCTTCCCCACGCGCACGTCCTGACACAGACCTCGCCCTTGTGATGCTGTGCTTTCCGCTTCTGTCTCCCTAAGTGACCCACACCACTCTGGCCCGCAGCCTGCGCCCCTCTGCAGCAGAGGCTCCCAGGCCACAGGGGGACGAGGGTCCCGTGTCCCGTGTCACTCAGCGAGCATCTTCCTGCCCGTCTGGCAGCACCGGATGCAGTGAGGCCTCCAGCCCAGGGAGACCCTGATGCCATGCGGGCGTCCAGATGTGAACAAGCGTCCACACCTCCCCAGCACACCGGCCCCTCGTTCCTGGGATGTCCCCGACAGAAGGCGACTGAGAGTGCACGTCCAGGCCGGCAGTCTGGGCATGCGCTGTGCTCCCTTCACCCAGGAGTTCGCCAACCAGCCCTGTCTCCCGACTCTCAGGTCTCAGGAGCGAAGACGCACTGGAACATCCGTGCAGACTGATGTGTCTGAAATAAATTCTTCCAAGGTATATTCTAGGGTTCACAGAATACTCCCCAACATTCTAAGTCTGCCGCATCTTTAGCAGCGGTTGGAAGGACACAGGGTCCAACAAACCTGGAACCGGTGAGCTAGGCTGGGCCAGACGTGAGAGAGGACACGTAGCTGAGGCAGAAACGGGGCTGCTGCTTGTTAATCACAGGGGTCTCAGCGGGGGCTGAAGCGGACGGAGGAACCTTCAGCGTAAGGAAGTCCGGGCTCCCGGCCACAGTCCGCAGGGCAGAGGGCGGGAAGTGGGGTGCTGAGGCCGGACGCCCGCATTCTCCTTTCACCCCAAGAGCTTGCTCCTCCTTACACTGTCTGCAGGGAGTCCCCCGGATTTCCTTTGTTAAAAAGTATGTGCTGGGAGGGGACAGACTAGCTGATTCAAAACAAGATTACTTTACATATTCTACTAAGTTATCACTATAAATCAAAAGATATTTTTATATCATACTAATTGTTAGCAAAAAGAAACAATTCCATTTGCTATAACCAAAACGCCCAGCCACAGTATTTTCCCACCATTAAAAGTGATCATAAAAACTCATTCCAGTCAATAATAGCTTCATTCTTAGCTTACGAGTTAAAGAAACACCGACAAAGAATTTCCTGAAAAGCACCCGCTAAGCCTGCGAGAGCCCCTGGACTCACCTGCACGGCGCTATTGAGGAAGCAGCTGTTCTGCCCCGGCTCGTTCAGCAGGCCTACGGTGGGCGCCAAGGACAGCACGCTGCCGGGCTGGTACGCCCGCGCCAGGCTGCTGCCCGGCTTCCGCAGGAACCTCACCCAGGCCATGCCCGCGCAGCGGCGTCCGCATGAAAGCCCGCCGCTCTAGACCGCCGCGGCGTCTCGGCCCACGCGGACGGGGTCTCCACCTGCCCGCTCAAGCGCACTGCAGGGCACCATGACGACAAAAGCCGCCAAGTCCGCACCGTCCCCAACGCCGTCAGTTTCCAGGACTTCGTCGTGTGAGAACAGGGTACAGGAACGTCAGGTTTGGAAAAGTGAAAAGGAAGGCCATTTGAAACACAGCCTTAAAGACTATTGTGTGTTAAATTTTAAGAGAGATTTGTATAGATTAAAATGAAAAAGATGTTTCCAAACTGCTACAAGTAACGTCGATGAGTAAATTGTTTCTTTCAAGCACAAGTCATTTGTCTTGGTGGCCTCTGGCCTGACCCGGTCTTTCCGCAAGAAGGAAGGCTGTCTCTCCAGTGACGCCGTCAAAGGTGACTCCGTGCTTCACATCCGTGTGACCCCGAAGCAACTCTACAACGAAGAAACACGTTTAAATAAAGGGAAAGGCTAATCAAGAAACCCTCCTCTACTCTTTGAACAAAAATACCGAATATATATTTAAAATGTTGACTATGTAATCATAAAAGGATTAGAGTTAGTGTTCTAAAATACGAAAATGAAAGCACGGTTTGTCATTAAAAACATTCAAATGTCACTGTAACATCAAACACTGCAGAAAGCAAGCTGACAGGTGTTGGCAACTGTCACAGAAAAGGTGAAGGGACGAACAGGTGCCGACTTCCAGGAATAAAAGAGGTCACGAGGCAGCAACAGCACAGGGCATGTGATCAATAGCAGCGTAACAACAACATCCCGATAATATTGCAACAACACAGGACCGGCAGGGCCGGTCACTGCAGCTAAACCAGGCAAACAAAGCAGCTTCTCCCAGACGCCGCTTCCTTTCCACAGGTCCCGGGTTTTGATCCATCCAGACAGAGGGTGCCCGTATGGCCACCGACAAAAGCCTGGGTCCCTCAGAAGCCTCCTGGTGGGCACATTTCCATGTCACCACAATGCGATGCTGGAGCAGCAGCCTGTCCCAAATGAATCCACTGGGAGGAACTACTAGAACTCTGTGCCTGGTTTCCACCAAACCTCCCCCCACGACCCTTCGTTCGCTGACGGCTTCATGGCCTTTCTCTGTCTGTCATGCAGCAGGGCAGTGAGTCCAACGACACTCCCAGACAAGGCCAGGCGAGGGGAGGGGTCAGGAGACACCACCGACACAGGGACCCAGAGCTACTTTGTTTCTGTCAGGCCGGCAACACTTACAAGTGACCCCCTGGGGCGGGGGAGATGGAGCCCCGCACTTTCCTTTCTCCTTGACTAGCATGAAATGTAATGATACTCTCCCTACCCTGTGGCTAGATTGTAGCAACCTGGCAACAAACTATTAAAATTAAAAGCAAACACGCTTCAATCTAAACACAAAAACAAACAAAAAACCCAAAAGCCAATACTGACAATCTACGCCCCTAAAACAAGAGCACCTTCCTGAGATGTATCGGGCAGGCGCAGTGAGACAGGAAGGAAACAAAACCAGTGTCCACACACAGGAACGTAACAGTGGGACGCTTTTAGAGACAAAGGCAAAAGGCAGAAACGTAGTAAGATCCCCTTTTGGTGAAACAGCAGGTGTGAAAATACAGATCTCTCTCTCTATGAGCACCTGAGCAAGGGGCGGTATGTGTGTGTAATTGAAATGGGGTCGGACAATGAAGCTAGAAAGCACGCACGGGGAAAAATCCCTATTATCTGGGGTTCCCACGACTCCCCCACAGGTCCTCAAACGTGCTAGCATGGCTCACTGGCTGGACTTCGGGTTTATTAGGAAAGGACGACACCCGAGCACAGCCCGCTGCAAGAGAGGCACGGGGCGAGAGGTGAGGGGCGAGGGGCAAGGGGTGAGGGTGTGGGGAGGGCAGGGCGTCCAGACACGCGCCCTCACACACCCCCACCCCTGTGTGTTCCCCACCCCAGACCCACGGGCCCTTAGCGACTGACTCAGTGCCCTTCACCTGCCCCTCCCTGGAGGTGGAGGAGGCTGAAGTCCACTTCTGGAACTCACATGCCAGTTTCCCTGGCAACCAGCCCCACATGAGGCTGCCCAGGAGCCTGGCACAGGTCACCTCATCCCCACACTAGAAACACACATCATTCCCCAAGACTCCAAGGGGTTCGGAAGCTGTGGGATGGGAAACGGGGCCACACCCGCCCATCACCTCACCCCTAGCGAGTCTCCCTGCACTTTCTCCACTCCGGCGCCTGCGCCTTCAGCTACAGTGCTCTCACTGAACACACCATGCGAAACCACGCAAAACCCGGCTCGGAGGCCTCTGCCCAGCACTCCTCTGCCTGAAGTGCACTTGTCCTTGACACCCACACGGCTTCTCCCCAGGTCCCTGCGTGGTGCTTTGCTTGAGAATCAGCCTCTAAAAGAGGCCCACACTTATCTAGACTGAAGCTCGGCACCGTCTCCACCCCCCACTCGCCTGGCTGCTCCGCCCTCATTTCTCCCTGCGTCCATTCTGCACCAGCTACACACCGTACAACTGACTGTGCGCACTATCGTGTCTTCTCCCCATCCTCGGGGCACGTGAGGTGAGTCCTGGCGTCTGGAATGGGGCACAGTCCGTGGTAGGTCCTGGCCGAATGCTTCCTGAACAGAAACTCTGGCAATGAAGCGAAACCTCGTGAACACACCCTGTGAAGTCAACGTTCCTACCAGAGATGACCCTAGCACTCAGGGTCCAGGACTGACCTGTCCATCTGGCAGTGAGGTCCAGGTCAGTGTGGACTGCCACAGAGGCTGGGCGATCTTGGCCCACGCAGCAGCCCCACAGAGGAGGAAGGCCGTTCCAGGGCCCAAACAGCCAGCTCCTCTGTAAACGGTGTCTGCTGGGGGCAGAGAGGGGCCGGGTTCAGTGTGCAGCTGAGGGGGTGCGGGGGAGCGGAGGAGCTGAAGTAAAGGGTGTCTGCTGGGTTCCAGCGGCCGACTGGATGGAGCGCACGCGCCGACGCTGCCTCGGGACTCCCCGGTCGTTTCTCCCACCTCGGTCAGCGCAGCTCTGGACTCAGCTCCTGAACCACTAACGCAGGTCCCAGCCCCACCACAGTCGCCACTTATGAAGAAAGGGAACCCTGGAGTTACGGTAAGAGTCACAAACCATGCGTGAGTAAGACCCTAACACACCCGACACCGAGCAGCACTGGGTCCCAGCCAGCCAGCTGCGACGATGGCAGCGGCACTACCATCGGTGTCAGGGCATCTTCAACAACACAAGCAAACACTTGAGTCAACTGAGCAAGCGTGTGAGGTGACATTTTTCTCCCACTTGCCACCCTTCTGCAGCCCCTCCAGCCTGTGTCCCGGGCTCCACTTCAGCCTCCTCCAGACTCAGTGGGGTCGGATAAACTGCACACCGCAACATCGATGTCTAAATTTTTAAATTTGTTAGTAAGTCATTCTTCGTAGAAAATAAGCATTTTCATGTATAGAGCTACATATACACTAAGAAAACGTAACGTGCGGGAAATTCTCATTTACGAAACACTGTCTGGGAGTGCTTCACTTCACAGCTGGATTTAAACATCCACGTGCAAACTAGACCAGAGGGAGAACAGAGCTAAAACCCCAGAAACTCACGGCGGCGACTGACACGGGCACGCAAGCAACAGGAAGGTTCAATCCAGAGAAAGTCATCGCACGACAGCCCTTCCCCCATCACAGGGGTGGATGTCTGAAGCTGCGGACAGTAGCGAACCCCACGTCTACTAAGATTTTTCCTATACATGCTCACCTCGGATAAAGTTTAACTGGTCAGTCAGGCACTGTGAAAGACAACTAGTAACAGAGAAGTTATAAAGTGCAAGAAACATTGTGTGAATGTGCCTGGCTCTCTCCCTCGGCAAACTGGCACAACTGTGGTCCTCCTTCACAATTTCACGGGAACAGATTCCTTCCCACTGCAGATCTGGCAACCTCAGCACACAAAGGCAAGGAAGTTCACCTCTCACGCAGAGGAAGCCCCTGCAGCACTTCCAGCTTTGGTGCGTCCGCCCTGCCCGCACCGCTGCTCTCCTGCTTTGGGGCCGTTGCTGAGCAAACTGAGGGCAATTCGCACACGAGCACTGTGGTCCCAGGACAGTGGGTGCAACACCCCGGGCAGCGGCTAAGTGACCGATTGGCTGCAAGGGACACCTGCAGTGTGGGGATGCAGAACAAGAGGTGGAGTCACTCTGGCTGGGACAGTGACAGACATCACCTCGCGCAATGTCGGGCTGCTCAGCACCAGGCACGACAAAAACTCACGAACTGTTCATTTCTGGACTTTCCCATCTACTGTTTTCGGGCTGAGGATGACCATGGGTAACTGAAAGGGGAAAAGCAAAAGCTGCAGATAAGGGGGGACTAGTACCTGCAAAGCTTTTCAGAAACATCACTACAAACATCCTTAATGATGATTTAAAGTCATAAATAAGATGAAGATTCATCCGGCCACAAAAAAAGTAACGAGAGCACCCAACATGCCCCTGGACATCGCTGTCACCATACCGGGTCCCTGAGGACACTCCCGCTGCTGCATCGCTGACCCTGGGGTGGCGGGGGTGCGCCCGCCACCCAGTGCTCTCCTGACACTTCAGACATTGGGTGCATGCCACCATCTCTGGGTGCCCTTAGCTACTCAGTCCTCCTGTTACCCAACCCAATACAAACCCTCACAGATAAATGTGCGAAGTTCGGGGGCCCCCAGTGTTTCTGGGTGCGCCCTCGGGGACTTCGGCAGCTTGAAGCAGCCTGTTTGTCAATGACATTACTATTCCTTTGGCTCTGACCACAGGTGAGGGTTCTAATCCTGGAGCCCAGTTTAAGAACTCCTGAGGGAAGATATGGGTTAACTTGGAAAAAGCAAAGAACAGATACTTTTTGCCTAAATGTTCTATATATGTCAAATTCCTCCTGTTAAAAATAAAATGTGTAATAACTCGCCAAGTTTAGGATTTTATATGGCTATTTAAAGTTTAAGTGACCTTGGAATTTCTCCTCTGTGGTTGCACAGGCTGCGCCTGCTCCTTGCCCCCACCACATGTGTATTCTGCAACACAGAACTTTCTCAAATCATCGCCTCTGTGCAAAACTAATAATAACACACTCACCCTACATGTGTGTCTTTACCGATTTCCAGCTGGCTCTGCAGAGATGACAAAAATTAGCACACCCCTCCCTTCAGCCAAGGGCTGCTGGGCAACACCAGGCTGCACTGGTGGCCTCTCGGCCCCGGCGCACCCAGCACACACTGTCCAAAATACGTCCAGACACAGCACGCGAGCTGCCGCACTGCAGGCTGTCTTTGGGGTCTATAATTAAGAAACACCTTATAGTTAAAGCTGTCAAATAACAACATCTGCTAAGTATTTTAGTAACTAAATGTCTCTGTAGCATAGCTTCATCTACCACTTTATAGATTTCAGACATATTTTTGGAAAATTGTAGGGTAAAGCAATGTCTTCGGTAGACTGGTAGGTAAGTGAATCCGAAACAGTCCCTGCAGGCAAAATAACTCTGATTTTGACTTTTAAATGTGTACGTCACCTTAAAATAGATCGGAATTTTCACAGTTTAAGTCTTTGTCCTGCTAAAACAGACTTCTAAACCATGATTCCAAATTTGCATTTCTTAACACAAATTCAAGCTTTGTATGCTACACAGTTTAAAATAAACATTTGACACTAATATAAAAGATCTTGAATCACAGTACATACCAAAAATCATAAGAGTTTTGTGATTTTCTTTTCTTTTTCTTTAGGGAAAAATAGGTAGAAAAGGGGGCTTCTCCCTCACTAAAATAGCTATCTTTTTAAAAACTACTTTTAATATATTCTAGAGAAAGTAATGTTAATAGAGTGCCTACTAGTACCAAGTTCTATAAACAATTTATGATCTCCATACATTTATAAAATATTTTTCTCAAAAAGTAGTAGAGAAAAAGAAAGGTCTATCCGTGGGCACTTGTTTTTTACACTATAGGAAAGAATACACACAGCTACCAGTGAGTTTAATTGGTGAACAAATTCAAATAAATCACTTCCATGGTTTATGAGCAGTAACCATGAATGACCCTGGTCAAATTGTCCAAACAACTAGTTTTAAAATCCTCTAAAATGTAAAACAAAAACAAAAAGAACTTGTTTTTTCAGGCTATAATTAACTCCTATCAACAGTGAGTTAGTCTACTTGGAATTCTTATGACAATGGCAGATAAATCACATATTACTTTTGCAAAGTAAGTTTTGTGTGTGTGTAATTTCTCTTTAACAGGAGGACCTTTGCCTAGACCATCATCGTGGAACTTTAAAAAATAGAAAAAAAGCTAATAAGTATCAACTTAGCCAAAAGTTCATTTCAATCAGAATGTTGTGTAAGATGACTACTCTTCTTAAATACTGAGAATTAGCAACGCTTTTCTTTAGAGACCAGAACTAAAAGTGAATCAGAGCCTCATCACAAAGAACTTCCTAAGTTTACTGGTAAACATCTCTCAAAGCACAGCCTTGAAAATTCCTTTAAAAAAAAAAAAGACCTGGGTTGGGTTTTTTCCCCAGATAAAGCAACTTTTGGCAAACCCTGCTGCGTGACACAGAGCCTTGCAGCGCATTCTGCAAGCCTTAATCAGACCGCGCTGATAAAGAAAACTTGTAGCGGGATAACCAACTCTCCGACCGCGCGCAGAGTGCAGGCTCCGGGACCCTCCCGCGGACACCTGTGCAGGTACTTCCTGTTCTGCGACGTCCTTTAAAACAGTAGGGTAAACGTCCCATTCGTGAAAGTTTAAAAGCTAAACATTAACTTGGTATGCGACTCCTACCACCCAGCCAACACTGGCCCAAAGCTGCTCACGGATCCCGTCACCTGTGGTCTCCAACGAGGGCCGCAGAGCCGGGCGGACCCCTTTGAGAGCCGCTCCGGGGCCGTGCCCGGGGCGGCGGGCGGGCGCCCGCATCCACCGCCCGGAGCGCCCCCGAGGGACTCAGGTCCTCTCCCGCCACCCGCCCGCGAACCCAGCAGCGCCACCTCCGCGACCCGGTCGGCGCGGCCCCTCCGGCCCGGCCAGAAACGCGGGAGTTGGGGGGCGCGCGGGGTCGCGGGGCTGGAGCCGGGGTGTCCCAGGCGGGCCCGCGGGAGACGCGGGTCGCCGGGTCTCCATCCAGGGAGCAGTTCCGGCGACTTACCTGCGCTCGGCCCGGCCTCCCCCACGGGGCTCCCTCCCGCTGGCCCGGCGCCGCCTCACGCCGACACCAGGCTGACACGCCGGCCGCCGCCACCACGGTCCCTGAAGCGCGCGGGGAACTGGAGCGCAGGCTGCCGGACTCCGCCGCCCAGAGCACGACCCCGCGCACGGAGCATGCGCACACGCCGACACCCCCGGGGCCTGTCCGGGCAGTGACACCTGCGATCAACAGGTCCCGCCAGCCCCGCCCCTCTGCGCCACGCGCTCGCCCCGCCCCCGGATGGCTCCGCCCCCACCCGCCCCAGATGACCCCGCCCCGCCCGGAGTTCCCGGGTGTGGACCTGCCGGGCGGTATTCCCGCGGGGGTTGGATGGGCGCGAGATCCCGCGAGACCAGAGGCCGGAGCATCTCCCCGAAGGCGGGAGCGTACCGCGGGGGTGTCGGGGCCGGGGCCAGGCTGTAGGTGGGGCTCCCGGTGCAGCTGCAGGGAGGGGCGCGCTCCTGCGCGCAGGTGATTATTCCGGGCCCTCGGTCGGTCACCCGGGATTTTCCAAGCTCAGGAAGGCGAATCCGCGGAGCACGGGCGTGAGGCTGGGTGGCGGCTGCGTGGCGGTCCCTGGGAGCAGTGGGTCTCTGGCAGCAGACCCTTCAGCTGTCGGTGACTCACGACGACCTGTTTGCGGGGATGTGCAGTCCCCATCCGGCTGTTTCGCGGCCGTTAATAAAGTGAATGCTTTCATAAACGTGCTGACCCAGTTAATGGTGGTAAGAAACGTGTGGCTGCCTCCTTACCGTGCTTTCCAACAGGTTTCCAGTTACACGCTGAGTGCTGCTCGGGAATTGGGTTAAACCTGGCTTCCTAATGAATTGTTTCTTGGGAAGGATACTGAAAGGAAAACCCACGGTTGTCTGTAGTATTAACATTGCCTCGGTAAGTAGTAAATAAGGTTGTGGAACTCATTCCAAAGTGGGTTCAGGTAGGACCTACAGATTGTAACATTTAAGTAATCTCATAGGTAGAAACATCGGGGGCTGCTTTGAGCAAATAGTGCTTCAAACTGAATCAAGGAGAATGTATTGAGCACTTACTGTGTTCCCGTTACTGTGTTCCTTAGGCACTGAAGGAAATTCGGTGAAATTTAAGACACAGTTCCTGCTTTCAAGAGATTTAAAATTTTTGGAGGAGGAGCAAGATAAAAACTACATTTTAAAAATGATAATGACACCGTAAACTCCCCTTAGTTTCCCCGGCGCCCTTGACCCCTGTTCCCTGACTGCCGAGTGTTACATGCCCCTCTCCTCTGCTGTGCTCTGGGAGTCCCCTCAGTTACCGGTTTCGTTGTTGAGCATTCTCGTTGTCTCTGAGAACAGTCTCTTCCCCATCAGGGACCTGCCTGCCAGGTATACCACGGACTCCCAAATGCACAGCACATCTTCAGGATGCGCCCTTTTAAGCAACAGCGTCTGCATTTGGACTTCATGCAGTCACCTTCAACACGGCCCACGTGGACGCCATTCCTAACCAACCTGGAACCTAGCCCATTTTCATTCCCTATTTCTGAAACGCACGGACACCCCTGTGTTTCATGTCCTTCTTTCTCTCTGTCCTGTTACCAACTTCTGTTGACTCTTACCTCTCTAAGTGTCTCACACCCACCACTCTTAAATCTCCACTCTCACTCTTAGGCCATCAAGTAGTCATCCTCTCTCCTGACTCAGGTCACCCGCCTCGAACTATTGCAATAGCCTCCATTGGCTTCACCTCCAGTAGAATGGAGGCTGGACCTCCATTCTACTACTGATCTCCCTAATGTGAGAACAGGACTGTGGTGTTCCACGGAGCCTAAGATGTCATCAGAGGCTCCCTGGCAGCAGGAGGGTCCCTGGGATTCAGCCCCAGACAGCCAACCCTGTCTACGTTCTCACCCCTGTGCCCTACACTAGCCACGTGCAAACTCCTAGCTGTCCTGAGATCCAGCAGGGTCCCTGAAATATCCCGCAGGTCTCCCCCAACACCCATGCCCCCCGTGGAGCCTTTCATAACCCGAGACAGGCCTGCCCTTCCTTCGCCATTTTTCGGCCTGTTTCTGTTACAGCGCTCATAGTTGTCCTATAATCATCCCTATGTTAATACAACGGACGGAGCAAGGCCCACCTCCACCCCTGAAAGAATAAGTTGGACTCCGGGTTGTAGACTCACACTCGCTGCCTTCATCGCATGGAGGTTGCAGAAGAATGCCCACGCAGTTCACCCTGCCCAAGAATTTGACTAAACCCTGGCCATACGCTTTTTAAATCATGCAGTTTCAAACTTCCTGCCAGTTCATGGTATATCTCAGGGCTGAGTTTTGAAATGTAGATGTGTCATAGGTGACCGTTAAGTGTCGAGAGGTCAGGCTGAAGCGCACACGGAGAAAAGGAAGGAAAACGCACTGCCCTGTGTGCAGGGATGGAAAGAGCCACTTTGAAACCCATGTGAGACATTCCCAATGGCAGGAGTCCCCGGAAAACTGTGGTGAGGACTGTCACAGCACAGGTTTTAAGTGCATTGCCTCTGAGAGTCGCCATCTGTCCTTGAGGGCTGCGTGCATGTGTGTGACTCAGTAGTTCCAAACAGACCCAAATTTACGAAGAATGGTCTCTGCCCCTCAGGGTGGCATAGGGTCGTGTGCAGGTTAGGCTTGGTGTGCCAGAGACCATCTCACACTGATCAGCCGAGACCAACTAGCATTGATGTCACCCGCACCCCCATGCTTACACACCAGTCACCATTATTCTGGAGTGGCCATGACTCCGGCTTCGGGAAACCTGCAGCCTTGTGGGTGGCCCCACCCTATCCCTGGTGAGTAGCAGGGTGGCAGCTGTGACCACACAGTGCCAGGAGGTGAGCGCAGCTAGAGGCACCATGCGTCCTGCCTGAGCTGGGTGGGGAGGCCACCCGAGGCTGGAGAAGTGGCCTGATTCAGGTTTGGGCTGCAGACACACTCTGTTCTCCTAACGGCTTGAAGGAAGTGCTGAAGGCTGATGGGGTTTACTTCCTCACTAACTGAAATCCCAGAAAGTAGGGCCATATCTGCGCTTTGCTGCAGTTCCAGAATGTAGCACAGCACCGGACACAGACGCTTGCTAAGTGCGTGTTCACTGGATGGGGTGGAGATGGGAAGTTTCACCAATATTTTTAGAGAGTAGAGACATCTGAGTGGACCGGAAGTGTTGGGGGAGGGCCTGGGGGTCAGACAGGAGCCTCGGCCTGCAGGATGCACGGGCGGGTGTGCTGGGAGGCGTTGAGGAAGAGACGTGAGTGCTTCAAGAGCAAATCTTTAGACACAGGAAAAACAAGGCTGATGTGGGACTCTAATAGGAAGCCTTTGAATGTTCCTGAACAAGATGATTAATTGGGAATGACACACAGAAGATTCGTAGGGGGAACTGTAGCTACACGAGAAGATGGGCCCAGCCAGAGCAGTTCCGGAGAAGTCTTCAGGCTGTGACTCAGTGATGAGGTCACCAGAACAGCGTGGTCACCGCCCGCCACTCCCTCCTCCACATGCCCACATTCCGGTGGTTGGGACGCCATCCTCCCCGGCTTTGCCCCAACCTCTCTCTTCAACCCACTTTCACGCTCCAAGCGACCCCGGGCCCCAGCGCCTGCGACCTCATCTGTCCTCCTCGACTTAGATCCACTTCCCACACAGGAGCCACCCACAGGGTCTGTTTCGAACAGAGACGTGTTATTCCCCAACTTAAAGTGGTTCAATGGCTTGCCATTCATGTAAAATCAAGTCCAAGTTCTCACCGAGGCCTGCAGACCGCAGGTGATCTGTCCTGGCTTCCTCACAGCACCTCATGCCGCTCAGAGCCCTGTGTCCCTCCCTCACCCTCTTCGTCTGGCACGGTGGTTCTCAACTGGGGCAGTGTTGTCCCCCGGGGAACTTTTGGCAAAGGCCAGAAACGCTGTTGCATTGGGGGTGGGGCGCATCCCTACTCGTCTCCAGTGGGAGAGGCCAGGACCGTTCCCAACAACAGAAATGACACGGCGCACAGTGTTGGTACTGCCCAGGGTGGCCAGTGACGCTTGTACTCTGTTTCCAAGTGGCCGACTCCTTTCAGCCTCTGCAGCCCGGGTCAAACTTCACCTTCTCAGCCTCCGGGAGCCCCTTGGGGCTGACCTTGGGCAGAGGGTGCTGTTGACGCACCTCATGTTCATCACAGCCTGTGACCTCATGCCTGTCTGCTTTGCCCACTTACTCATCGTCTTCCGCACGATCTACAAAGAACATTCCGTGAAGGATGTGCCTTGCCTGACGGTCATTCTGTCTGTCAGGCCTGACACAGTGGCACACAGTAGGGATCCACAGAGTCATTCCACCCTGAATGAGTGTCTACACCAGGTCACTGTGTGGACACTTAACAACCTTTATTCTTTTATACTTTTTCTTTCTTCCTGGAACATTGAAATGTGCAGCTCCTCGGAGAGCAGAGGAAGACACTGGGGAGAAGTGGCCGTGACAGGCAATGCCCCTGGAAGGCCGCGGTCTGGGGTCAGAGCTCAGATGTGCTGCGCGCCCCTCTGTCCTGAGCAGCTTCTCACGGTCAAAACCGGAAGTGCGGTAATAATATCATGGCCAAGTCAACTGCTGTCTGTGGGATGACAAAAATCAGTCAGGAAGGAAAAGTGGTAAGGAACAACAGTGCCCGACAACCAGAGAAAACTGCAATATTTTTGATCTCCTAAAAAGTGAGAAAACCTGATTATTTACTATGCACACATCTGAAAAAAGCTGGTAGAAGTGTACTCAGCAGGTGGTTAATATACATGTCATTTCCCTCAGCTGAGAAAACATTGACGGGGCATGTCTTTCTCCGAGTTCAGTAATAGATCCAGACCATGTAACCTCGGCAGGGGCGTGACTCCAGCTAGGGTGTTTCCCCCTTTTCTGGCCACAGTGACCGGTCTGAAGTGATTGGGGCTAATGGGCACCCCCTGCCCAGGAGTTTTCAAGTTACAACTGGCAGGAAAGATCCCTGTTCCCTCTGACTGCAAAGCCCTGAAGACATGTACTCGGAGCTGCCACTGAGTAGCTGGTCTGAACGAATGAGGCAGACACGGGGGCGGGGGGCGGGGCAGAAAGGGGTCCCTGAGGATCCCATGTCCTCGGATAAAACAGGGAGTTCGACAGTTGTGTTCACTGGGCTCCTCAAGGCTTGGCAGCATGACATCCTGTTAAACAGCAGGAGGTCAAGTTCAACACCCATGGTGTGTCACCATTCAGCACGTATTAGGTGACCACAGTTGCTGGCTTAACCAGTGGACTCCTTGCTTTCTGCTGACGTGTGGGCTTGAGTGATTTCATCGCCCTTCATGTGAGTTCACTTTGCAACGTTCTAATTTTCTTATCTGTAAAACTGGGGTGAGAAATAATACTTATCCCGGGTGTCTTTGATTAGGCCCCAGATAAAAGCCACTGTAAAGGCCCAGCCTGTGTCATTACGGCCATTAGTGTCCTTCTCGTGGTTGCTGCTGGCCTCGGGGTAACATGAGGCTTTACGAACCTGTACATCGTCTTCCTCGCGTGGTATGTATTTTACTGCAATTTCAATGATGCAGGAGGCTATAGACATCATCTGGTCCTGCCTCCCCTTCCCCAAAGAATTGTCCCCAACCTCTGTTTCAACACAGTGACAGGAGGGACAGAAAACCAGATGCTTTGTGGGGTGGCCCTTTGCTCTTTAAAATTTCTTTAACAGTTAAGAAATTTTCATGACAATGAGTTAAATCCGCTTCCCAGAAATTTCCACGCACTGGTCTTACTTCTGTCCTTTGTCCCCACCGAAATCTGTATTCTCTCTTCCGTGACACCCTTTCACTTTGAAAACATCTCGTGTTTTCCACCTAAAAATATTCAGTTCTCTCAACTTTTGAAGGCCGCGTAAATATTAGGCTAACCAACCCAACTTTGCCTCATCTTACAAAGGATTAAAGCACAGACTCAAAAAGGTAAAGGAAGAATGAAATCTCACAAATAATATAAAGCAGTGATCAGATACAAATAAGAAAGAGAATCGGAGCCAGGGAAACTCAAACACAAGTAGAACATTAAAAGCGAGATTAAAAAAAAAAAGTGAGATCAAAAGAACAGACGTAGGTAGACGCCCGTGGCTTAACCCCCCGTGGGGCTGCGATCGGAAACGCAAGTGCCTCTGTGAGGTCAGCGATGGGTAACAGGAAAGCGTGTTTCTGTCAGCACCTCAGTTGCGGCTTCCCCTCCGTGGGCCTTCATCTGAGGGCGCCGTCATCTCTGCTCCCTCCGACGGGCCCACCCCCAGAGCCCGGAGTTCACCACGCGCTTCTGTTATCAGCTGCGGAAAAAAACGTGGCTCCAAAATAAAAACAGGTTTTTACACGCAGGCTGATGTGTGGTCTGGGGCCATTGTATCCTCTCCTGGCTCAGAGGCTGCGTCGTGACCAGGACAGAGTGAGGTTGTCGTCACTCCCTCCGCAACCCCGTCACTCCATTCGAACTCAGGTTCCCGTGGCCTGCCCACGGCCGTGGGGGGTCAGTAAGCAGGAAGGAGCAGGATGTACTCGCCTAAAACACCCAGACGTGAAGGATGCGGGGGCCTACATACCTCTCTTTAATTTTTCACGAAACAAAGTTTGTAGCAGCGCTCCATGGAAGGTCCTTTGGAGCCGCGGAGACGGAAAGGGCCTCCGAGGTGTGTCTGCGCAGCCCTCCCTGCTCGGAGCAGTGAAGCTCTGGGAGGTGAGGTCACCCAAGGCCGCGCCGGGAGGCTGAGCCAGGCCTGCAGCCCTGTTCCGGGACACTCGCCACCGGCCTGCAGTGAAACACTGTCCCTGAAACACTCAGTCTTGTTTCTTAAAGTGCGGTGACACTTCTTCTGTATTCAAGTGCTGGCACCTCTGTGCCCTTCTGAAGGTCGAGGGATGGGGGGCAGGGGGACCAGAAGAGGACTTCCGGTCATTTCGCAAGTGCTGACTGTCTCCTGGTGAATTATGCTGCCGGGGCTGGGCCTGGGTTCCATGGAACGCACCGAGGTGTTTGGGAATTCACCACATTTGCTCTCCCACCCGTCGGGGACCCGACAGATAGAAGCCTCATGGCAGTACACACACTCTCACACACACACTCCCACTCCCACACAACTTGGCCTCCCGGACTGGCTGGTTTTTTAAGTAGCCCTTTAAGAACACAACAGGAAAGTAACACCGTGTCCTTTGCCCGAGGCGTGTTGGCTGCAGCCCTGGGCCCGAGCAAAGGCAGTTGCCCCGGAGAGCCCTTGCTTTGTCAAGGTGATGGAAATATTCAGGGCGCCCTGTTTTCACATTGAAATTCCTCATTGAAATGCAGGTTGAAAGAAAAGAGGGAAATCAGGCATTTTTTTGATAGAGAAATAAAATTGTGGGAAAGTATTCGGTGATAGAAATACTCCCAAGAATGGCACATATATGTAAAGGCAGAGGTTCTGAGTTTATTTCTTATTCTTGACAGTCTATTTCTCTCCAGTCTTTTTCCCTCTGTGAAATGAGCACTAATCCTGGAAATGTACTGTGGGGAAAAACCCAAAAAACTCTTGGCAAACAACATCCCTGGAATGTATATGAAAGCCTGTCTGTGCATTTTAAAAATCGAAGTTTTCTGATTGAATTGCTTTGTGATTTTTGTCCTCCTCTGTCAGGCTCTTTAACTTCACAAGGACTGTCCCTATCAAATCAGTCCTAGTCGTTCTAACGTGACGGCAGCCGCCGCAGCAGACGAAGTCGACATTTGCCTTCGACGCAGTGCCTCCGGCAGGCAGAACGGGGGCCTGTGGCCCGGAGAGAGCCATGTACCCTCGTGTCCACGTGGTCCCATGCCCTCGGCGGGCAAAAGCCGATCGGACATCCACGGAACAGACTGTGCCTGGGAGCCATGCGCTCTGGTGCTTCCTTCTGTGTTATTCTCCCCGGTGTGACAAGGGGCAGAGCACAGCCACCTGAACCCATGTCTAGACCCCTCCCCAGAGAACACAGCTGTCGTGTGAGGGACACAGAGCGGGAGGTTTGCAGCGAACAAGGCGCATTCATTCGTCAATGCAGCCCAGGCGGGTGTGGGGTCCCTTCCCTTGGAGAAGAGGATCCCTGTTCGTTTGAGACTGTTTTCCTGGTGGAAGTGAAACTGCTGGCATCGTGAACAAGGCCTTGGCCTTCTGGCTCCACGTGTGTCTGGGGTTAGCCCTCTCCCAGCCTTACTGCCCTGGGGTGAACAAGGAAGACACACAGACGACTTGAAGCCGTGTCTAGACCGGTGATACTTACTGTCTGTCCCCAGAGGGGGTGTGGTTGTGCCCCGTGGCCAGCTGTGTTCGACGGAGGCAGGAGGAGCTAGTGGAGGGGGGTGAGATCAGAAGCAGATTGTGGGCCCGGGTTTTAGACACGCATGTGAGAGCAGACCAGCAACTTCACTTCTCTGAGTTTCCATTCTGTAAATGCGGGGGTTGGTCTAGCGTATTTTAAGAGAACGTCTACTTCTGAAGCTCTTCCATTCTAAGTGGTTGTTTATTTCAGCCAAGGGAGGGTTTCATTACGCTGTTAACATAGTATTAGCAGGTTGTATTTGTCAAAATAGTAACGCATTCTTCCATATTATTACATCCAGAACATGTATATCCTTTTACTGTGCTAACTGTGAAGCAAGCATCAGGGTACGAAGCTGCACAGACGGAATAGTGAGGTGCAGTCTGATCGCCAGGGCATCGACCATGATTGCTACCCTCATACGTGTTTACATCTGACAAGGTGAAAATCTCTCTGTGTCGCGCTGCCGCGTGGTCTGCTCAGAAACTGCGATGGATAGCACCCATCTGCCCCTCCCAGCTGTGCGAGCTGGCAAGTCCCAAACGAAGGCCCCGGCAGAGTTGGTGTCTGCCGAGAGTTTGCGGCCAGGTCCCCAAAGGGCTGCCAAGTATGGCCTCACGTCCAGGAGGGGGCGGGGGCTCTGTGGGGTCTCCCATCCCACTCCTGACGGCAGCACCCTCCTGACCTCTCACCTCGCATAGGCCCCACCCCTAATACCATCCTGTGGGAAGTTAGGGCCTCAACGTACCAAGTTCAGGGGAGCGCACATTCAGTTCACGGCCTTTTAAGTTTAACACGTTTTGAATGGATTTTGATGAGCCTGTGAGGGCCCTGACTGTAGCGAATCACATCCTGCGTCCACATCTCTTTCTGTGCATCAGGAGAGAAGCACACGCTTCTTCGATGTGGTCCGCTTGACTCCACCTGAGTCCCTGAGCAGGTCCTGGACTTGGAGGGCTGTGGCCCAGGAGGCCCGGGGCCTGCAGCCCGTCGGCTACGCCACAGTATCCTCACCAGCCCTACGTTCACAGAGGCAGAGATGAAGCCACGTGGGAATCAGGAACCAAGCTTTAAAACTAAGCTTGAGCACGGGAGCTGGACAGTATTCCGGCTGCTCCCTCGGGGTTAGGCGGGAAGGAGGAATGGCTACTCCGGGTTGACTGCGCGCAGGAGAGTTTTCCATTGCTCTACAGGAGAGTCCCCCCTTTCCTTGGGGATGACTTCGGGTGCAGAAAGGAAACCCCCAGAGAAAGGGGCTCAGGGTGGCTGCATGCTACCCCGATACTGCACGCTAGAGATGATTGTGCCAGCGTATTGCAACCCAAGTGCGATAGGTTCTTGATTGGAAATGTTACCAACAGGTATTTAAATGGAAAAAGAACCCAGGTGTTTTAGTTTTAAAGAGGCGTGCAGCCGTCAGTCCCGGGGGACTGTCTCCTGAGAGTGTGAAGTTTTCCAAAGAGGTACTGCATTCTGATCAAGGACAGCACACTGATTGTTTTCTTGAATTCTCCAGTGACCTAGAAAATATCCAAATGGTCACAAGAAATAACATTTTAGCAAGACCCCGGGCAGGCTTTTTCCGTGGCGACCCGGAGTCTGCAGAACGGGGCACAAGCTCGTTTTCACCCTGAGTGGCAGTTGGGCCGTCTCCATCTTTCTGAGTTCGTCTGCACTTAATACTCTCGCTGCTTCGAGACAGGTGAGCTGTAAGTCAGGGCCGAGTGCATTTATCCCAACGCGACGCCAGTGTGACCTCTAATTTAGTTCCAAGGGCCTTTGGGTTCTTACTGTGCAATGCTGATAATTTTTTATTACGTTAATAAGAGTAACCAACATTTATCAAGCCCTCACCGTGAATCAGGCAACATGCTTTATCATGCAGTATGTTGAAGATAGATCCTAGTATTGTCCCCATAATTCAGATGCATTTGCTTATTTAACAGGTTTTCATTGTTCTTCATTGTGCACGAGGCACAGAGGATGTAGCAGTCAAGGGCAAGGCCAAGTCTCTGCCCGCGGAGGGAGTGCACCCTGGCAAGTGAGATGAACAGCAAAGGGATAAATCCACACTCCTGTGTCCTGAGCCGAAGCCAAGATCCCTGAGGATCCGCAGCAGTGCGGTCGGCCTGCGGCCCCGGCTTTGTGCCCCATGACCACCGGTGTGACATTCTCACCAAGGCTGTGTTCCGCAGTCTGCTTCCAGCCAGTGACTGAGCATGATGGCAGTGACATTGGGGCAGACCTGTTTCTGGAAAATGGAGCTCTCTCCCGCAGGTGACTTTAGCTCAAGGATCCCTGGACTGTCTTGATGAAATCTTCCCTGGACAGCACAGCTGCCTACAGCACGCCCCAGTCTAGGACACGCCCCAGTCTAGGACACGCCCCTGTCTAGGACACGCCCATGCCTTGGACTCACCCACATCTATGCAAGCCTTTTCCGGGAACATGTCTATGTCTAGACCAGCCCGTTTCTAGAACACGTCCATGGGCGGCTTCCCGACCCTCTCCCCATGCTCCTCTCGTGTGGACAGTTTTCCTAACACCCTTTCTGTCAGGTTAGCCCCATCCTGGCATCTGCCTCTCAGAGGACCCCGACTAGAAGGGCACTAGGTTAGGGAACCACAAGTGCTACAAAGAAAAATAAAAACGTGACGAGGGGTGAGCAGCTTGGTCTCTTCGATAAGGGTGGTCAGAGGAGGTCCCAGGCAGAGCGGCCTTGAGCCACCTAAATAGAGTTGGAGAAAACTCTGACTTTGAGAGTGAAGTAAATTGCTTACAGTTATATCACTGATTTTTGGCAGGTTGGTGGGTAGCTGGGCAGTGCACTGCGCTCACATGTGTTTGCACGGGGGTTGGGATGAGGTGCAATGGGCGTACTCGGGAGTCGGCTGGCAGCCCAGACTGCGGCTGTGTCCGCAGAGCCACTGCCTCTGGGCATCACCCGAGGCCGCGGCCCAACACAGCTGGCTTGTGTTTCCCTCCAGCCTGCCTCTTCCCCGCCCTCCTTGCCCCCTGTTCCTTTACATTTATTTTGCTGGGGCTGTAGCTTCTGCAGCAATTCCCCGATCAGCAGCTTTAAAACAGGGAATGACACTGAGTTTATCTTTTCCTCTCCCGACCTTCCCTGCCCTGTTCCCGGAAGTGTCTGTCTCCCACACCACGCAAGTTGTCATTGACATGTGTCTCCAGATACCAGGCAGTGTTGAATCACAAGCAATATTCTGTCTGGATCCGAACTAGAATCTTTTAGAAATAACTTCTGTCCCCCCTCTTCACCCCGAGCAGCAAATTTCCTGTTGAAATCACGTTACATGGAGAAGCCAGGGAAAGTTCACAGGCAGGTTGAAACCCAGCTCTTCTGTTTAAGGAACTCCGGTAGCGACACACACCCTTGGACTCATCTGAACCATGGAAACCCTGAGACGATCTTACTCTCTCTCAGTTCGGAAAAGCTCCGCCCCTCTCAAAGTCCTTGTTGGCACATCCAAGTGCTGGCACCAGTCAGTCTGGAATGGGTCCCGCGCTCTTCTGGCAAAAGTCTGGCCCGCGTCCACCTTTCACAGGAAGCGAGGGGCCGTCTCCTGCAGCACAGAGTGTGGGGAGGTGGCAGTATTTTCCACCAGGGAGTGTTCACAACCCTACTTCTCCGAGCTCCGCAGAAAGCGGCCCTGGCGGAGACCGCACGGGCGCCACGTACGGTTGATCTCGCCGCAGCAGCAGAGGGCAAGTTCCGGAACTCATCAGCCTGCGGCCACAGCTGTGCCAGGGCGGCGCGTTCTCCCTGTGCCCTTCACACTCGCCCCCGACGTTCCGCTCCGCGGGCGCCTTTGTGGCAATACTTGGCTCCCTCCCCGTCCAGGCTGCTAAAATACTTATAAATGCGTCCATTTGGAAAACGTGGAACCCTCGAGGGAGGCGATGGCCGGTCACTTCAACTAAAAATTATCGCTCATATTCGCACTTGATTTTGTAATAACTGGGAATTCCTTTTTTATTATCAAGTCCTTTTAGATATTCAGGAATGAAAAATGAGGGGATTGAAGGCAGTGGGCAGGCCGAGAAGTATCTGTTTGTAACCCTAGTGCTAGTTATCCACGGATCTCTGCTTATGGAGGGAGCAATCGGCCAGCTGGGCACCCAGAAATGGGCTAAATAAACCAGGACATTAGTTTCACACCCCAACCTCTGTTGGACGATCTAACAGACGTGGGAAGAGGCCCCCCTGGAGCGGGAGAGCCCGGGACACCTGCGTCTAGAGGAGGTGTAGGCATGCTGTCCCCCTGGCGACGCCCCCACGGTGCATGGCGCAGACCAGCGGCTGCCCCCGCCCCCCCCCCCCCAGTGCGAGGCTGTGCCTCTCCAACGCGAACGCCCTAAGGAAACGTGCGCGTGGTGTGTCGGGCTCCAGGCACGATGACCGCGGTCTGAGAGCAGTTTCCCGTGAGGGGAGACCCTGCACCGCTTTGCAGGGCGAGTCTAAACTGCCTCAGTGTACCCCTGGGTTGGCCCAGTTAAGATAATGGAGGGGTTGGTTGGTTGGTTTGTCTGTCTGTCCCGATGTAATAACATAGTTCCAGGCTGAGTTTTACTCTAAATGAGAAGTAATGAACGTGACTGCTGATAGATGTTAAAGACTTGTCAAAGTCTTCCCATTTTGAGCCAGAATCGGGCAAGTCACCTTAGTTGTCTGGGGCTCAGTTTTTTTAGATGAAATGGAGGTTGTGTATAATACCTCCCTCACAGAATAATTTTCAAAATAAAATAACATTAAAATATACATCAAATGGCCTTTATGAAGCAGGGGGCGGGGGAAATGGCAGTCTTCCTGCTGCGCTAGATGGACGATTGTCTTTCTTCAGGCTCTGAAAGATGCGGCCGCTTTTCAGGTCAGTGGAAAGCCCAGTAAAATTCCTTTTGAGTTCTTAATAGTACAGCAACTGGAGTGTGAAATTTTGGCATTTCTAAAGGTGTCAGACAGCTGAGCTCGAATTTCTAGACGGTTCCAGGAAAGGAAGAAATACAATAGAGGGCTATGCCATCATTTTTTACCCAACCTTTAAAAAAAGGTACTCGGCCTCTGCCTTTTTAAATCCCACTCTCTGTTGCTGGGGAGCCCCCTCTTCTACTGCTGACTTGTCTAATTGCTGCCCTTTCAGGGGCTGGCTGAATGCAACCCATTTGGAGGCAGTTAAAGCCATGAAAGAAAATGCCAGGTTAAAGAAAAAAGTAACTCATTTTAAACTTCCAATAAAAACTAAGCCATTTCAGCAAAATGCACAACAGAGTATGAGTAATCTTGATTTCTATCGGATGAAAATGAACCCAAAATGGCATGATGCCAACCTCGTATCGAGTGTGGATCAAAGGCGCCAACATTGTGGTTTTAAAACAGGTGAACACTAAAACATAAATAAAGTAATATAACATACAGTTATGTCTTAAATTATGCCAATTATCTTCAGTGATAATATGTATAGATACAAATCATTGATATGATTACTTTCTAGGGATTGCACTTTTCACAAGGGAAAAAAGCTTTCATTTCTCTACTTACAAGTCTAGGAGGACCAAGTTGCCCACTGATTCCAACACTGTGTGCAGGTTCCGGTAAATGGGTGGCACCCCCCGCGGCGCTTCCTCCCTCTCCTGTCCGCGCTCTGCCCCGTCCCCCGGACGTCATCTGGTCGATGGTTTTTTCTGTGGATGGGACACTTCTTCCCTGTTGAAACGTCTATCGCAGAACCCTGAGTTCAGATGGGAAGACCTGGTACTCACTGTGTGACCCATTCTCTGTTACGTACTTCCTCAGTCACGTTGGAAGATACATCCGTCATATTAGAAGACTCATATTAGTCTGAGTCTTCTACACCAATACATTGACACCTTTCGCAGGAGGTGTGTGGGGCATTACTCTCAGATGCTGTCATTTCGTGGCTTTGTTGGTGGCAGCACGCGCTCCCTAATGCTTCAGGGTTCGAGCAGACTCTAACGATCAGGCCAAGACAGCGGCCAGTTCAAGGTTCTCTCCCCCTCTCTCGTATACGTATGTTCATTTGTATGTGTATTAGTGTGTATTTTATTTGTCTTTACTCTTGTAAAAGTGTATGCGGAAAGTTGACCCTCAACAGCACACAGCACTGGGGTGTGAGGAACTTGAACCTCAGTAACCTTGGCCTTTAAAACGAGGAGGCAGGATGTTCCTTGGGTCATCGCCTCGGTCTCCTTGACTGAATGTCAAGTGAGGAGAGTGATGCAGCCGGACCTGGAGAGTGTCTGGGGTGATTGCCCTGTGGTTCACAGCGCGTGGAAGAAGAGCAAGCCCTCTGGAATCTGGAAGAATGCCTGACGACAATGCTTCACCCAGGCGCGCTACTGTGTCCTGGCCACCAGGAAGGACCCGGCCCAGCCAACCCTTTTCCACCGATAATGGTCGTGCGTCATCACCCATGACTTTCATTCCTCAGATAAAGCGTGGAGTGTGCCTACGTCTCTCCGCTGTGTTTTGATCCCAGACTCACTTTGAAAGGCTTATCTGGGACTAGGTCGGTGCAAGGAGAGGGACCAGAACCTCTGCTGTCTGCTCTGGGCTGCGTCAGTGAGAAGACCACGTTGTCAGGGCAGGGGACCACCAAAGGGGCCACCGAGAGAAGGGGGTTCAAAGCTTGCACAACAGAGTTATGGGTGATTTATTAGTATTGGATCTGCGGTGGAAATTAAATGCTGCCAAAGGGAAACTGCTAGATTTCTATCAAATTATCGCTACTGATGAAGAGTGTGGGAAGTAGAACAATGGAACGGCAACATCGGGGCTCCGGGGGCACGAGGACTTCCTTCCGGTCACAGGTCTTCGGATTCCGGCACGGCGGCGTCCTCTGCAGGCTCGGTGGTGATCACTATGGGGATGTTTTCTGACATCCACCCCTTAGGAGTCCTGTTAAAGGACCGTCTGCCAGAAAGAGGGTTTGCAAAGGCCATGAACCTGGAATCCGTTAGAAGTAGTAGCTCGAAATCTGGAACCTTAAATTTCACCATTTTGGATGCTTTTTCAAAACCTCCAAATGGGGTGGCAACTCTGTGGGGAGTGGAAAGGAAAAGAATACATTGGTTTTCAAGTTTATTCACTGGAAAACAGAAAACAGCCTAATGCATCATCACTGATGGGCATCTTAGGTTCTGTGCTCCATGCGACCTTTCGCTTTTGACCCCCAGACAAGCGTCTCTGTTCAAGGACTGTGGCTTCACAACAGATACTGGCAACTAATGGGTGTCAGGTCCCTTTGGGTGTACTCTCGGTTTGGGACACAACTAATCTAGCCCCTGTCCCTGGAGACTGTCACAGACATGTCTTGCCTTTGGGGCTTTGCTCAGGGAAGCTGCCCCTTCCCTGCCTGCACACCCCCTGCAGCCTGTAAGTTCCTGCCCCCCACCCCAGCGCCTCTCCCAGCCTCCTCCCTTTCCTGGCCAGATTCCTGCAGCACCCGTTGTTTCCTGTCTCATTCAGGGCTCACGGAGGGGCTTAGTTGGTCAGTCATTCGTCTGAGCATTCAACCAAGCACCGGATTATTATACAGATGCTCCATGATCCTTAAGCTTCAGCAGGTGAAGATGGCAATGAGAGCTGACAGCCAGGGACTGGGCACCGGGCACCAGACCCTGACCGACGTGCTTCCGAAACGGTACTGGGCCAGGAGGCGCCTTGGGCCCGGGTGACAGTGCGGATGCTGATGGAGTCTAGGGCATGTCCAGAGACTCTATAACCCTGACCAGTTCCCGAGAGACGCCTGAGCTGGTCCGTGGGGCCCACACGTTGGGCACTGAGCATTTACAGGCTTGTCTCCCTAAATCCTCACAACCTTGTGAGTTGGATCCATTAACAACCCCATGTGCTACATGAAGCTGAGGCACAAATCTGCTAAATGTCTTGCTCAAAACCACCCACTCACTCAGCTGTAGAACCAGGACTTAAACCGAGGCCTGCAAACACCCTGGAGGCCTGCCAACACCCCGGAGGCCTGCCTCCCCAGGACACCTGTGCCACACCATCAGGACCCCTTCTCCACGGGTGGTGGGCCCTCTGAGGCTGCTTTCCAGTGCCAAGTGTTTGGCACTGACAGCCCACTTGGGCCTTGTCTGAATGATGTCACACCTTGTTGCTGTCACATTCCGGAAGCCACCAGCTTATTCAATATCCCACCCCTGCTCATTCAATGTAATGAATTTAAGAGTCTTTAGGACTTAAATCTGACTCCATAAACAAGTGAAAACCTGCACTTCCTTTCTAGATTTGGGCTGCATCTGGTCAATTCATTTCATGTTTACGAGTTCCAGAAACAAATTTTACTAATCCATGTATTTTTTTCCGGCACTAAATCAAAAAAGAATGTTCCTTAGCCACTGAAGTCCAGTGTTTGGGTTTGGTAATAAGGGTATTACTTTTCCCCTTTTCATCCAGTTCTGTGTTGTTTTCCCTCCCCGTTTGCGGGTCATTTTCTTCTCTTGTAATGAAAACATTCCCTTCCGTTCCCCCAGCCGGTCTCCTGCCTCCTGCCTCCTGCCTCCTGCCTCCAACCCAGTGGGAACTCGCTCTTTGAAAAGCAGGGCTTTCTTTTCTTTGGCACCGTGGAGGCTGTATCCTGTTTGTTTGAATTTTTATTGCCCTCAGCACACAAAGTAAAGAAAGTCCATTTCTTTACTTTGAGATGTTAAACGTTCAAAGTGAGACCACTGGTAGGGTATTGACCAGCTCTGAAAACAGTTCCAAGTTTTATTCAGAGATACTGAAGCAAAAATATCCAGGGAAGGATTTAGAACAGCCTACCAAACGGTAACTGAGCGTCCTGTGGCTCGTACAGACATTCTTCAACCATGGCTCTGACTGGACACGATTTCACAGGGGGTCGTCTGCGGAGCGGGCTGGAAGCCTGTTTCACTGAGGCTCCCAGTTAACAGATGCTTTTTGCTTATTTAGATTGATCAGAAATGGGTTTGCCTGTATATTAATTAATACTGCTGGACTTAATAACACTCCCCTACTAGTTACTGATTATTCTGTAAGGCACAGAATGTTATAAATGATTGTCGAATTTAAAATAAGTTATTCAACGAAACACCTAAGGTATGTAATATATTTACAGGTGCTCAATCACAAAATCATAGAATTCATTTTACCGATGAGGAAATCGATAGGAGGTTACGCGGCAGAGTCCAACGGCTTTTCGAAACTGGAAGCCGGGCCCCCAGCTCACTACTCCTCCCATGTTGCGTGGGTTTCATACAGTATTAGTTAAATAGTGCCTTCCAAACGGGTACAAGACTACGTAGCTGTGTTAACTAGGGGCTATTTTAACAGCATGATTAGACCGGGGAGCCATTTCTCACCTGCTAACTACCCTGCTAAATGCTAGCAGACTGCCTCTCACCTTTAGGCCTCATTAACAATATCTAATAACTATGTGTAATAATGCATGGCCACCAATAATAATATTTTACTCTTTGCAAAGGACTTGGGGAATATTTGGAAACTATTTCTCTCTGTTGCTTTCATTTGGTTTTTTTTTCATTCAGAGAATGACTTTTCATCACATCTAATTTATAAAGACCCAGACAACCATTGAAATTATCTTGCCTTTGTGATTTTTTAAGTGAAAGTTTATTGAAGTGTAAGATGCATTTTAAAAATATATGTATCAAAAGGTAAAAGTTGATGAACGTTATTTACGTTCTAATTATTTGTGGCTGGTATAGAAACACACCATTAATCTTCACTTTGACCTTGTAATGGATGATCATGTTGCCCCTACTCACCGAACTTCTTGAGGACATCACGTTATTTGTGAATAAGGACGGCTGTATGTTTCCGTTTCTGTACGTACAGCCGTGTTTACTGAACAACTTGCTCGTGTGAAGACATGCGGGCTTGTTTCCCTTTGCACTTTCGCCAGACAGAATGTTCTCACTGGTCAGGACGCACAGGCTGCTGGTTGTCCAGTTCCAGACTCGGGAGGAGCCCACGCACGTCTGTGCTCCGCGGGCGGGGAGGTCTGTGCCTCTGCACGGCTGACCGAGTCGCGGGGCGCTCCTTCAGTCCGAGGTTGATGTCTTCTGTCAGTTTTGTAAAGTTCTGGGCCGCTGATTCCTGACATATTGCTTCTGCCTCACTCTTGCTTAGCCCCCCCCCCCCCCCGAGACACGAATCACACCCACACACTGGTGTTTTCATTGTTCCAAGTGTGTCTCCCATCCCCCCACCCGTGAACCATTTTTCCCTGTGTTGCAGTTTGAATAGTGCCTGCTCTTCATCTGTGTTTCACCTGCCATGAACTCTACTTATTTAATTTTTAAAAACATTCCTACTGTAAACTGTGACACAAGCACAGAAAACCTCCCAAGCCTGTTTCATAGCTTATTCCAAAGCCAACAGTCTGACGGCCCCCCGCCCCCGCCGTGTGCTGGACCCCCCACCCCCACTGCCCGGAGGCACCCTGCCTCATCACCACCCGCTCCTGCCAGGGCAGTGGTCCACATTTGGGGTTCATGATAATATCCACCTATAAGATATTTTAAAACCTTCCATCTGTGTCAATAACCCGAGTGTGCGTCTCTGAACACAATGGTGCGGTTTTGCCTGCCTTTCAAAATGACGTCTTTCAAATCTCTGCTGTGCCACAGACATGCCTTGGTGCCTTCCTCACATTTGGCTTTTTGAAGACACTGGGTCTGTGTTTCCTGTGGTTCCCCTGCAAGACTGACCGGTGCTGATTACATTTCCTTGGTATATTTTAGCATTTCTCTGTTCTTTGTGTTTCTGGTAAATTTTATATGGGTCCAGGGACTTCATACTTTGACTTCCTAATTTCAGTTGCTGTATTTCCGATGGGTGTAGAATTTCCATTCAACTCTTTCAAAACACATTCCCAATCTGCTGGAATTCTCCATCTTGTCGTGTCTTCTCTCGAACGTCCTTCTCATAGTTAATTTGAAGTCAGTGCCTCCCATTCCAGTAGTTGGGTCTTTCGCATGCTGACTTCTTTTGCTTACCACTTTTCTCTTCATTGTTAGTTGTCTGCCTCTGTCTTGTAGTGTGCCGGGGATTTTAAGCTGACAGGCAGACACGGGAGCGATGACTGTAGCCTCTGAGCGCGTCACCTCTCCTGCAGAGAGGGTTACTTTTGCCCGAAGACAAGCATCTCGACTTAGAGAAGGGACCTGACCTGACCCACAGCTGTGCTGATGGGCACCGGCATTTATTTCATGATTGATCACTCGTTTGCCTTGATTCCAGTGACAGAGCCTTAGCGCCCCCAACTAGAAGCTGGGGCTGTTTGGCCCCCACCTCCCGGCAAACCCCAGGCTCTGGGGTTTCCCATCGGAGGGGTCAGCGTTTTGGACCGTGACTGGACAACCGGGGCGGCGCCAGCCAACCCTGCCGCCCAGGACAACCGAATTACCTGTTAAAGCTCCTGTAATCAGGCAGTTCCGCCTTTCCTTCGGGCTTGAACAGTTTAGGGTGCAAAGCCTCCAAAAGCTCGGGGTCGCTGCCGATGGCCTGCTCCCAGGGCGACTGGTAGTACTTGGGAACAGCTGTGGTGTTGAATCTCTCAGGAGGAATCTCCTTCAGTGGCCCAGAATATCCTTCGGAAAAACGTGGCAAGGATAAGTAAACACAGAGCAACCGGGAGCCACCAGACTCCACCTGGCATTCCACCCTGTTTCATTTTCATGCGAAATACATTTATAAAGAACACATAGTTTTCATGACTTCTCCAAATGAGAAGTCTGGAAGTGTTAGACATGTTTAAGCCCCTTTGAAGGAATTTTCAGAAGAAACCTTTTATCTTAGTATATATTTGCTCAGTGCGACTATTCATTTAATGTTAAATAACTGGGCCCCTTACATTAATTGGCACAAGCCTTTAGAGGTCACAATTAATGAATTAACTTGAAAATATACACTGAGTGTCTCCGGTGGGCTGGGCTCTTGGGGAACAGCAATGGAGACAAAATCTCCCTCGTCCTGGAGCTGATTTGTCAGCAGTGACATTTGGGTCCATCTGTGAGCTGGCGAAGTGTGTGTGTCCACCCGCGTAGTCAGGCCCTGGTCTTCTCAGTCCCTGATGGCTGCGTCCCCTCCTTCCTCGGTTCTGGAAGACTTCTTTCCTGACTCTTCTGCATCTGGTCTCCCCGCCTCCCGCGCCTCCTGCACAAGCGCTGGCACTTCCTGTAAGTGCCGTTTAAACATCCTGGCATCACTGAGAACTGTCTTCACACACACTGCGGGGGGCACACGCCCAGCCCTCCAGGCCCAGCCCTGAGCTCACCCTCCTGCGACCACCCCACCCACGGTGTCCTTCCTGAGTCTCTCCGCCCGGAGCTGCGCCCCGCACCCAGACCTCCCCTCTGGGACACCCTGCCCTCAATTTTCCTGGGCTCGCTCCCGGCTCGGAAATGGTTTCTGTATCCCTTGGTCAAGCCATGCCTGTCCTTTCTTTACCCATGAAAATCCATTCTGGGCAGTTCTTGGGGCAGTAATTCCACTTCCTTCCGAGTGCTGCCAGTGTGTACCTCGGTCCCCTGTGCAAGGCGTGCCTCTCGGACACCAGTGTCACTCAAAGCCCTTTTTTCAGACTGTACATTCTGCCAGAAAATTCTATTCCTGCTCCCGACTCCCAGGGCAACCTGCACATCGGTGGTTCCGGGTTCTGATTTCGGTCCCTAGGCCCTTGGACTCCAGCACCTGCCACATGCGTCCAGGCGAACAGGCCCATACCCTGGACGGCCTGTCTGGACCTCTGATACACCTGCCCTTCCCCTAGGGGGTCACCTCAGCCATGCCCGAGACAGGAGCAGTACCCCAACTCCCCCGCACCCCCACACCAGTTCGCCGAGCAGTGCACCAGCCAGCCTTCCCAAGGGTTCTAGAACAGTGCGCTCAGACGCCGTGTCTCCGCACCGCTGGGGTCCCCCCCAAAACACTGTTAGACGTCCAGATGCTGAGGACTTTCCCCTCCAGACACCCGGCCCCTGGGTCTCAGGCAGGCTTACGAATCCTACACAAGTGGTTTGCAAAGGGAGTCGGGGACACTTTGCTCTGGGGACTCCCTCTGTCCACTGCATGCCCCACACGACCCCCTGGGTCGGCCCTGCCCATCCCCCCTTTCCCAGGAAACTTCACACCCATTGCTTAGCTCTCTCCTCTGCCACTCCCCCCGCTCCCGGGGCCACAAAACTGGACCTGTCACTCACGTCCCTAGGATACAAACATAGCTAACTCAGCAGGGGCATGTCCCCCCACTCGTCCGCCTGCCTCCCGACAGCCCCCTCTTGCAGTTTCTGCCCCGGAACTGTGGATCCACCTGGAGTTGTTGCCCCTTGGTGCCCCCGACTTGTTCCATGTGCTCCAGCTGGAGACGGCCGCGTCCATGTGGCCATGCCTGTCCACTCAGGAAACCGGCTGCCTGCCCTGTCTGTGCCCTGGGCAGTTTACATAACCCCACTGTCACAGCCGCTGTCACAGCCCCATTGTCCCTGTTCCTCTTTCCCAGCTGGTCCGGGGCCAGGCGTTTGCAAATCCCACCCTTTCAAATGTTTCTTAAAATCCCACCACCCTGACACAGCCGTTTCATTTTTGTGTATTCCCCCCAGTTTGTCTTCACTTGGTGCCAGACCTGGATTTGACTCTCCGTCAGTCCATACTGACGCCCAGTCACTGGTTAACCTGTCTCCTGTCTTGTAAAATGCGGGTCATGATGAGCGCGTGGTGGAGCTACATGGAAGGAAGGAAGGTGTGCATATGGCAGCACTTCAGAAACTCGCCCGTTTCCTACAAATGGAATGTCAGTGTAATTCCAGACAGCCTCATTTTCACCGTAACGGGCGAGCACCCACAAACGCATCGGGCCGTCTGGACGGACAGAAGGCCACTGTGCGTGTTCCGCATGGCTCCTTGTGGTCTAAATATTAACATTGACTTCGTGTTTACCCACAAATACGGGGTGGGCAAAAATAGGTCTGCAGAGGCTCATAAGGAAAACACAGATATTAATAAAGAATAATACAGAAACAAACCCTGTTCTTGTGAGCTCACCAGCATAAGCCTCCCCTTGCCCACCCCAGACATAGAGACAAACTGTGTCCTTTGGATGCCATTGACCGAAGGATCCAGTGGCTTGAGTCAGACCTCTAAAAACGACTGTATTACTCTGTTTCTCAGGGCATGCGTTACCTGGTGCGATGCTTTCCGGATTTGGGGGGCTCCTCGGATCCGGGCTGTTGGGAGGGGTGAACGGGGCTTGCTGGGAGCCTCCTTCCTCAGGGCTGCCGTCCACCTTCCCGTTCTGCACGGCGAGGCTGTACTGTGTTTGACCAGAGGGGAACTCCGTGAAAACTCAGAAGTGTTGAACATGCCACCAGAGACATGCATGTGCCCCCACTCACACAGTCAGGGTTCAAGCACAAGGTCGCTTCCTTGTTTCCCGGGGCCTGGGTCATTTACACGGCCACTGGCTGAGCTGTGGAGTGAGATCTCCCTGAAAATTGATCTAAGACCCGACTTGTGACGACAGCCCACTCTCCACTGACCGTGTGCCAGGCGCTGTGTCCAGGCTTCGTGACGACCATTCAATTTACTCTTCACTACAGGGTCCCTAGGAGGCAGACCTGCTCGATTCTGAGGCTGTCACTGATCTAACGCAGAGCTCGCTGGGAGCAGGTTGGTTAAGCCACTGTCTCATTTCTATTCTATTTACAGTGGGGATTGAATTAGATTCCCTAATACGCCTTGTTTTAAAGTTTAATCTGACTGAACATCAGTCATGTGTCATAAAAATGCACTTTAAATGGTATAAACCTACAGAAGGAAGGATTTGGGATTTCAACAAAACAAAATGCCTGAAAGGTATTTGTCTTTAAGTTTTAGGTGAACTTGTTTATTATGAGAGCTGAGGATTCATTCCACAGCAATAATAAAGCAGTTGAAAAACAGTCGGTTTGCCTCTTAACAGAGAAAACAGATGTAACAGGTTGTGTCCCCACGAGTACGACCACACTAAAGCATTCTTTTATTTATATATGGGAAGTACACGTCTTTTTTCCAAAAGCCAATCTACAATATATACAAAAAGTGCATAAAGTCAAATTAGTTTTTAAATTTACTAAAGATCATAGCAAATACAGAGCAATTTTGACAATTTTCTGTGAGACAGGCAGAGAATATTTTTAACACTTTTTATTTCTATATTTACTCATATGGTGATATAGTGAAGTACACTTTTATATTTTAATATGTGGCTTTGTAGAAATGTAAGAATAAAAGACTGTTTTTGTCCTAAAACCCAAATACTTACCATAATTACAGGCCATAAATTAAGGGCCTCACCTGAGGAGTTCTGTAATTTGTGCCAAATATACAGTAAAAGGTATTCTTTGGACACGACGAATACATATTCAGAATCCCAGTATATTTCGTTTGGTCTTATTTCAGAATTACTTTTTATAGTATACTTTCCCTTCTCCCGATATTATGTCAGATTTCCAGGGATTTCAGAAAGTCCCTAGTTACTAAACACATAGGCTCATCTGAACTGAGAAATGTGGATGTTCTGCTGACTATCCTGCTGCGGTGGTTTGTGGGAGAGAATCTTGACTGTTCTGAACCACACTTCTGCTCTATCCCCCCCCAGTTGAGGGTTCCCCCCCATTTCCTTTCCTGCCTTTTCGCGTGTGCAGTGGGCTCATTCACTAACCAGAGCTCCAAGGCGGGCTTGTGTGGTGAGCCTGGGGCCTCGCCTCCCTTTAAGAATGTTCGTTTCCTGTTTCCACTATTTCCGTCCCAGACGGTAGGCGCGGCTGGACCTGGCCGGTTTCTGAGCAGCAGACCTCACCCACAACTGCACCTACACTTTTGTTTGTTGGTTTTTAAAAAGATATTTAACATTTGAGCAAGCGGCACAGGCCGCCAGGGAGGGAGTTTGCTTGTTTGTTATTAGCGTTTCATTTGGGGGCATTTTGAGCAGAGAGCTCTGTCCTCCCCTGCGGTTCTGTGGTTGACCGGGGGCAGACCTCCCCCCACAGCACGGAATCGAAGCCCGGGAGGCCAAGGGGACCGCAGGGCTCAGGCCCCTTGTCAGAGCCTTGGACAGCGATGCGCTCCCGCGTGCCTGTGCTGCGCCCTGCGCTCTAGTGGCGTTTCCATCCCACACGCCCCACTGGCTGTGATATGTCTACAGCCTGGGGGGCACCCCACCCCCCACTGCCTCCCCTGCTCCCAGCGGAACACACGGGGCACTTCAAGTGCCCAGTGGGCCCACTCTGAGTGTCCCCATTGAACTAAAAAGGGATACAATCAGACAGAATATTTCTTCCGTTTACCCACCAAAATGATTCTAACGCGCACACACACACACACAACAAAAACCCAAACAACCTCCACCCAACAGGAGCAGTGGAAAGAGCACAGGTGGAGCGTCTGTTTGGGAACCTGCGGACGCGCGCTCGTTCAGGAGGGCCGCCGTCCACCCCGCTGCCGAGACCAGCTGTACCTACATCGATCTGTGCTCTCGACTGGTACTGGACGTTCTCGAAGGTGTACTTGTCTGAGCGCCGCTGCCGCATCTTGAAGAGCCGGGCCCCGCGGTTGCGGAGATGGGACAGCTCCTCCAGCATGATGTCCCTGGGGACGCTGACCTTTTTGCCCAGGTCCATGCCATCCACGTCTGGAAAGTGACACACACGTGCGTGAGAACACGAGGGAGCGTTTCAGCTGCTTCCCCACACCCCACGCCTGCAGCCTGCCCCGCGGGGGTGTGGCCTGAGACGAGGGGGTGTGGCCTGAGACGCTGGGCTGCAGCTCAGACTGCCCTGGGCCGAGTGCTGCTCCGCTGCAATCTAACCACGTGATCCTAGATATGCCGCCTGCTTCTTCCAAACCTCAATGTGTGTACTCATCTCTGAAACGGGGCTTGTAGAAGTCAGACCTAGCCTGTGGGGTTGAAGCGAGGATTCAATACAATGCTTCGTACAAAGCACTTTGCATGGCACCTGGCGCAGAGGGTGAGTGAAAGCAAGCTGCCATCACCAGAGGTAGAATTCAGTCTTTCTGTGCATGGCGAGCTTTCGAACAGCCCTGCGTGGAGTTCTTTAATGAGCTCCCGGCGGTTCCCCACGTTTTTAGGCATCGCTCCGCGCTGTCCTGTTCCTGGGAGGCCCACCCTTTCCCCCAGGCCACCCCCTTTCTCTGCTGCTGCCCAAGCACTAGGCATTCTGCGTGCGGCACCCAGCGCCCAGGAGCCCCGCTCGCTGAAGGCGGGTGGTGGGTGTTGAAGAAACAGATCCCGCTGAATCCCGTGCAAGGGCTGCTTCCATGGCTCCCTTTCCCAAAGCCTCTGCTCACGGCTGCTCGTGCCTTCACTGTGCCCCCGCAGCGCTGAAGAACAGCGGCTCCGTTCGTCCACATATCCCACCATTCAAACTTTTTTTGTTTCGGTCTGTGTGTCTCCCATGCGTTAAGTATAGCGGAATCACTCTAGAAGTCAGAGAGATACCAGCAACATCTCCAACCCCTCCGAACCTAAACGACGCCACTTCTAAATTATCAATGGGGCAACGAGGGAGCCTTCGGGGAAATAAAAAGTCCCGTGAGCTGAGTGAAAAGGGAACCTATCAAAACGCAGGGGACATTGCTCGTACAGTGTGGGAAGAGCACTCCCAGCGCCTAACGCGGGCACTACAGAAAGAGGAGGAGTCTCAAACCTGGTCTGAGGTCTACCTCCAAAGTGTGGAAGAGGTAAACGCAAGGCAGCGGCAGAAAGGAGGGATGGGGCAGCGAGCAGGGGTTAGAGACAGAAAGGCAGCAGAGAAGAGCCATCCAACGTGGAGTCGGGTTTTGAAGAGATCAGAGAAACGGACAATTCTCTGGCTCCACTAACCCAGGAAAAGGTAGAAGACACAGATCACCCACATCCGGCACAAACCAAACTATCACTAGAGACGGAGCAGATGGACAATAAGGCACCACCGCAAACAACGCTACACATAAGTCCACGCAAATTTGAAAACTTGGGAAACTTGACCAATTCCTTGAAAAGCAGAGTACCACACATTGCCCAGTCTGAAGTAGTTAATCTAATTACCTCTGTGTCTACAAGGCCAGTGGGTTTATACATTTAAAATGTCTCGGGGAAAGTACGTAACCTTCAGGGCTAGACGGGCTCACTGGAGAATTTGCCACTTGAGGAAGAACTCGTGCCAATGCTAGAGAGCCTCTGCCTGAGGGTTGAAGAAAAGGGAAGAGGTCCCGATTCATTGTGAAGCTAGAGCGACCCTGACCCCGAAACCAAACAAGGTCAACAGACAAAAGCCACTGAACAACATCCCCCAGGCATAGAGAAGCATCACACCAGCAAACGGAATTCAAAAATAATTCCACACCAGGAGCAAATGGGGCCTCCCACAAAACTAATTGGTACAGCCCACCAGCCATTTCACAGGCTAAAGAAGAAAGGTCACATGCTCGTACCCTCGGGACCCAGGGCTGGGCACGGTGTTGTTCTGGTGGACATCAAGAGCACGATCCACTGAAGAGTGAACAGATCCATTGGACTTTATCAACATCGACAACTTTCATTCTGAGAAAGATTCTGCTAAGGGGATGAAAGACATGCTACAAAGTAGGAAAGAATGTTTACAAAACCCAGGCTGGACAAGAGGCTAGAACGTACGAGGAACTTGCAAAACTCACCGGTGGGAAAGCAAACGATCCAACAGAGCTCGGGCAGAAGGCAGGAGCAGCCTTTTCACCGAGAAAGGTGTGCCATGACCAGGAACAAGTGAGAAGGTAGTCAGATCGCTATTCAAATTAGACTTGAAAGGGCAACGAGCTGTCACTCTGCACGTGGCAGAGTGGCCAAGGGGAGACACAGTGACGGACCTGATGCCTGGTGAGCAGGTGGGGAAACTGATCACTCCTGCAATGCTGTTGGAATGGAAAAGTGAGGCAGCCGCGTTGGAGAACCATTTAGGAGGTTCGATAGAATGACCAGCATTCCTGGGCCTTTGCCCCAGTGACGCGAAACGTACGTTGACACAAAATCCTACCCACGAATGTTCTCGGCAGCTTTAATCTTAATAATAAAAAAACAGAATAATAAAATATCTGGTGGAAACTATGTAAAGTCCTAAAATGGCACATTTCTTCCCAGGTCTGCACACAGTGTCTCCTCCATGGCAGCGTGAAACTGGCCTTGGTGAGAGTCATTTGCACCCCAGAAATGAGCAAATTCTGCAAGCCAAGGCATGCCACACCCTCAAGAACCAGTCGTTAAATATTTACTAGCACACTGCTAGACATGGTGTATGCTAAGTCAACATATTTTGCACAAACAAACAACAAAAGACATAGACTAAATTCTCCAAGGTTCTCTTCCCCCTCCCTTGCAACGGTAACCTCTGTGATGTGGCCAGAGCGGAATTCAGACCACCTGTGAGGGGAGACTCTAGCGGATGGGCACTCTCGTCCCTTCAACTTTCTGAGTGACGGAGGCTGTCAGCTGGGCCCGTGGAGTCCAAGGTCAGCTGTTCTGGGCCCTTTGCTGCAACTGCTGCACAGGGTCTTAGCCATGTGCCTGGGTCGGATGCCTGATAAATGATATAACTTATCCAGGATACGCGTCCGTGACCTCATGTGTTCGAAGGTGGCCTTTATGGCATTAGCTCATCTATTGAAAATAATATTGCGGGGCATACTTTCCTACTGATGTCACGGGTCCTGGCCCAGAATTTCCCACGTGTTCTTTAATCATTTTATAGAACTTCATCTATTATATTTTTCCACTCTTTCAAGGAAATCAGTGATTAACTTTGAATAAGTATTTAATTATAAAAGGATGTTAACATAAAGCTTTAGAGTCTCAACCATAATCAAAGTAATTTCCATGAAAAAACACACAGTTTTTAACCTACCAGAAACATTAAATAATTCTTACCAATGTTCTTCCTCAGGAGCATCCTCAAATGTACACTGTTTTTATACTTGAATTAGGATTTAAAATCTCACGCTAAAAAGTTCACATATCTCAATCCTTGGGGACACGCCCTTGCACTTGTCACACTGTGGAGCTGCGCTGTGGTGCAGACTAGGAGCCGAGTGAGAAGTCTGCTTTCCTGGGAGGAGGGCAGCTGCCACCGACAGACGCTGGGACCAGCCGCCTCTCCGGCCCTAACTGCAGTGTGGCTCCTGGGGGGCCCGGATGACTTAAACCTGTCAGCGGAAACTTTCTGTGTTTTCACGCTGCTTTCAGAGATGGACGGTCTGACACTGAGCCTGCAAAGATTTCCCTGTGCCCAAGCGGTTCTGTGTTTTTGGTCGGAAATTCTGACCCTGCCAACGTCACGGGTTGAGGTAGCTCAGCGGACTCACCTCACAGTTTGTAAAGATACCCACTTACAAATACCTGTAGAAGGACAAGACAGCTTTAGAATGGTTTCCCACGATGGCCTGGCAGCTCCAATTCCAGTGGAACGGGCAGACCCCTGGAGGGGAGTCCCTGAAACCAGCTGGCTGCGGGGGTCCGTGGGTTCACTCAGCAGCCTGACTGAGGCCTCGAGGTTTTCTCGGCACCTCCCAACAGTCGGCCTCTGTGGGCTGAACGCTAATCCGTGAAATGCGCGTTGTTGCAAGATACAATGCACTATGTAAATGACAATAGTACAGGTTGTGATTGTGAATAATGTCTGCCAAGACTGCAATTGATTAAAAGTGCACTAACAATTTCCCCTATATTAAAAAGTTGATACTGCTAATTAATAATCCAGAATTAGTATATTTAATAATTAAAACATTATCATCTGATGACTGTGTGAATCTGCAGACATTTAGGATATGAGGTTCCCTGTGCGTTGAGTCACACGAACCGGATGGTCCAGCACTGTCCCTTGGATGCACACCTGGAGCACGTGGGCGTGAAGAAGACCACGCGAGGAGGGCGGAGCGGGCGGCCAGCTCAGAACACCATAGCTTCAGCTTGGGCGTGAACCGGACCTTGGCCTGGTCCTCTGCGCTGCTTTCTGGGAGGGCCTTGTGAGAGGGTCAGGGGCTGCAGCCTGCTCAGAGCGCCCATGGGCTCACGACGTGTTACTGCACTCCACTTTTCAGGGTGAAACGTCTCTGTTGTGGGGTTATGAGACGTTTCAAACAAAAAAAACCACCTGGCAAACTTGTACACCGAAGCATTAGGTTATTTTTCCACCCCCGGCTTTTGCTCTGTGGCACTTACAGCCTTCCTGGTGCCCTTATTTCGACATTCATGACTTGATTAATTCGGATGTGCTTGTTACACAGGACAAGTAAAAGGTCCTCACGTAATCTTCCTCCTGAAATTCAACCTTTTATACCCCGTCCTTCTCAAAGAGCTCAGGTAGCTTCTGTCAGTGCCTCTGCTGCCCGTGTTATTGGGGGAGAGACTCAAATAACACGCTGACGGTGGACGTGGGCCTGGAGCTCAAGAAACCGGTAGCGCGGAGGTGGAGAGTGAGCCGCGGGGCACCACCGGCTCGCCTGCTCTCAGACCAGGAGCCTGCTGCGCAACCTGCGCCCCGTGCTGCAGCGAGGGTCCCCACCATCTGTGAGTGCCCCGCGAGCCACCTGCTGCAGCCACAGAAACAGCCTGCTCGGTCCTCCTCCTCCACACCCGGGGAAGAGCGGTCACCGGTCCCGAGGGAAAAAAACAAAAACACACCAAAAAGGAAAAGCGAGCCCCGCGGGGCCCAGGTGAGGACCCGAGGGTGACGGAGCCGCCTCTGGGGCTGTGGGGCCTCCCAGTGTCCGGGGCTCTCCTCCTGCCCCAGCAGCCCTGTTGCTGCCTGCTCCTGGGGGCCTCACGCTGCTGCTTCTCCAGGCGCTGTGTCCCCAGGCCCAGCCCACTGCTGCTGGGGCAGCGCCGGGAGGTCCCGCACTTCTCAGTTCACGCTCCTGTTGACATCTTCTCTGCCGTCGTCCGTCTGTCCTTCCCCCTCTCCCTCACCAGTCTAGTCTCAGGGGACCAACTGAGGGAGAGGAAGCTGCTTCGAGAGCGGGCAGAAAGGCCCAGATTCGGGAGGAGCGCCGCCGCCCCAGCCCTGCAGAGGGCTCCACACTGACTAGGGCGGTGCCGCTGGTCTTAGGATAGAGCGCTGAGGCGTGTCAACACGGCCCTGACACCTCCGTGCAAAGCGCAGAGATTTCGGGTCACCATAGTGCCACAGGACGCTGACCCCCATCAGCTCCGCGGCTCCTGACACTGACAGCGACCACAGTGTAGTAACGAGGGCGACCCCGCCGAAGCAGGTGACCCTAGGGGCACAGATGCCTCTGAGTACAGGCGGGGGTGTGGTTTGTGCGCTTCTGGGACACGAGTTGACTCAAATACAGGGGGTCCAGAGTGAGTAACAGTTTGGGGTGTAGTGAGTAGGGGCTGGGGGTTTACGTTTTTACCACTTATATCTAGTTTTATGCGTCTCAGTCTACACGGGTAGGATCTCTAGTAACTCCTGGAGGCCATTGCTCCTGCAGATGGGATAAGTGGTCCTAATGCAAAACCCGTAGGATCAACTGGGGAGGGAGACACACCGAGCAACCCAGGGTTCACACGGGGAAATAAAGCCTCAAACCTCTGATTGAAAACACCTGTGGGGGATGCGGCAGCAGGAGACACTCCCAGCCTCACAGGAGAGTTCGTTGCGGTGTCCTAGAGCGTACACAAGCCCACCTACACAGGCATCAGCACCGGAAGGGCCCAATTTGCCTGTGGGTAGTGGGGGAAGGGACTGAAAGCTGGCAAAGAGCCCAGCAAGAGACATTGTTCCCTCTTGGACCCCTCCCCCCCACAACGTCATAACACAACACATGGGTTACTCCGCCCTGGTGAACACCTAAGGCTCTGCCCCTTATACGTAACAGGTGTGCCAAGAAACAAACCAAAAAAAGGCCCAAATGAAAGAACAGATCAAAGCTCCATAAAAAATGCAAGTAAGTGATGAAGAGACAGCCAACCTATCAGTTGCACAGTTCAAAACACTGGTCATCAGGATGATCACAGAAATGGCTGACTATGGTCGAAAAATAGGGGAAAAAGTGAAGGCTATGAAAAGTGAAATGAAGGAAAATGTACAGGGAACCAACAGTGATAGGAAGGAAACCGGGACTCAAATCAACAGTTTGGAGCAGAAGGAAGAAATAAACATTCAACCAGAACAGAATGAAGAGACAAATATTGAAAAAAATGAGGAGAGGCTTAGAAGCCTCCGGGACAACTTTAAATATTCCAACATTCGAATCATAGGGGTGCCAGAAGGAGAAAAGGAAAAACAAGAAATTGAAAACTTATTTGAAAACATAACAAAGGAGAACTTCTCTAATCTGGCAAAGGAAAATAGACTTCCAGGAAGTCCAGGAAGCTCAGAGAGTCCCAAAGAAGTTGGACCCAAGGAGGAACACACCAAGGCACGTCACAATTACATTAGCCAAGAATAAAGAGAAGGAATCTTAAAATCAGCAAGAGAAAAGGAGACAGTTACCTACAAAGGAGTTCCCATGAGACTATCAGCTGATTTCTCAAAAGAAATCTTGCAGGCAAGAAGGGGCTGGAAAGAAGTGTTCAAAGTCATGAAAGGCAAGGACCTACATCCAAGATTACTCTATCCAGCAAAGCTTTCATTTAGGATGGAAGGGCAGATAAAGTGCTTCCCAGATAAGGTTAAGTTGAAGGAGTTCATCATCACCAAGCCCTTATTATATAAAATGTTAAAGGGATTTATCTAAGAAAAAGAAGATAAAAAATGTGAACAGTAAAATTACAGCAAACTCACAACTATCAATAATCAAACCTAAAAAAAAACAGAAACAAAAACAAACTAAGCAAACAACTACAACAGGAACAGAATCAGAGAATGGAGACCTCAAGGAGGGTTATCAAAGGGGAAGGGGACGTGAGTAGAATGGGGGGAAATTGTACAGACAATAAGTAGCATAAACGGTAGGTAGAAAATAGGCAGGGGTAGGTTAAGAACAGTATAGGAAATGAGGAAGCCAAAGAACTTATGTGTATGACCCATGGACATGAACTAACAGGGGGCCGCGGGGTGAGGAGGATATGGGTGGAAGGGGGCGTGCGGGTGGAGGGGAATAAAGGGGGGGGATGAGACAACTGTAATAGCATAATCAATATGATATATTTTAAAAATTCCTGATGCACAAGGGAAGAAGGGGCTTAAAAACATTGCTCTCTGTTCATTTTTACGAAGGACGGACTGCTAAAACAGCTGCACACTCATCTCCAGTCGCCCAGGGTGCCACCCTGTGTGTCTGTGAAGGGTGGGAGGGCTGTACCAAGAAGGTTTCTCTGCTACCAGGTCTCCTTTCTGCATCCTTAGAACCATGGTACTGCCCTAAGTTCCAGGTCCCCAAACATGGGGTCCGGAGCAGACAGAGCAGTCCCCAGAAGGTGCCAGGGGACATGGGAGAGCGACCGAGTTACGCCACTTTATGGCAGCAGCTGGGTTACGGGAGGCGAGCCGGGCAGCATCTGCGATGATCCCTGTGTTATCTGGGGCCCTCTCACTCCAGACAAAGGCAGGGCATGTGACTCCTCTCGCACGCCCGGACTCTCCCCGTGACAGGGAGCGGGGGCCTCTGGGGACTTGGAGTGGCTGGGACCCGCCAGGGCTGAGACTCTAGGGTTGAGGGGCTTCCCCCGTGGACATACGACTTGTGTCATATGTCACAAACAGAAAAGTTATGCTGTACACAAAAAGGAAAAGTCCTCTCCCTCTTATAACTCTGTGTCTGGACTAACACTAAGACCCAACATGTGATTTAAACTGGGAATCATTAGATGGGTCGACTGATCTACGATTTTATGCAATGAGAAAATAACAACTCATCTCCGGTCTAGTTTTAAGGTAAATAATTCAGCCTCAAACCCAAGTGATCATCTGATTTTTGCCAAGAAAACTATAGAAATAATCTCAAGTAAACTGCCGGAAGCTGCAAATACCAAGAAACTTCTATACATTTTAAAGAAGTGTGCATTCTGAGACTCTGGATCCTGGGAAATCAGTTCTGAATTCCAATTCAGAACGATTCCCACGTTAAACCGAGCTGGGTGGACATCGTAGAACATGGGAGCGGGCTGGGGCCCAGGGCACTGAGTCCGTCTCGCAGAAGACAGAAAACGTAGCCACAGGCCCCTCCACGTAACCGTGTTGCCCGGTAACCACAGCACGTGTGACCATCTGCTCCACCTCCTCCAGGGGAGGGGGCTGGCCACACTGCGCTAGCTACCCTGTCCCCGCTGCCCCTCCACGTCTCACATTTCTAGGTCTCAATGCCACTCAGGTGGACAATTCCTGGTCCACGGAGCAGGGACAGGGGAACCCCGAGAGCTGCACGGGTACCTCTGGAGTGGCTCAAGTCTGCCCGTGAAAGGGCGTTCCACTCTCTGCCATTGGACATCGGTGCCGCCCTCGGCCCATGAACGCCGCCAGACTTCCTTTGTAACAACCAGAATGCCGCTGTAAACAGCGTCGCTTTCTGGGTGTTTTGCTAGAACTTAAAGGAAAAGGAGAGAGTGGACAATATTTATGTTGGAAATTTTTTTGAATCACAGGCTTTGAGGCTACGAAAACTTTATATTGTCCTAGAAATCATAAATAAAAGCAGATTCCCACACAATAAATATCTTGGTAAATGAATTACTAAATTTGATGGCTGGTTTCAGGGTTAAAGACGTTTACTATGAATACGAATTCCAGCTTAACGTATTTTGTTAAAAAAGGAAGGATGCTAGAACGCATTTCGAGGGGCCCTGCACCAGGAGGGGGCACAGACCCAGATTTGCACGTGGGACGAACGAGGAAGACAAGCGAGAGGCCTGCCCAGAAGAGAGAGAAGGAAGCGAGCAGAGGGCTGCCGGCCGCGCACGCCCGCTGTCAGGCGGCTTCATTCCTTCGGAGCAGTTGTTCGTCTGGAAATAGCTTCCAGATGAGGACTACAAAGGGATTCTCGGCCACTGGCCTCCCCACCCCCTGGAGCTCCGGGCCGCCGTGACCCAGGGTTTAAAGGTCATCGGCCGTGGACGCCGACGTGAGGAAGGGCACATGTTAGTACATTCATGCCACCCGGGGCGTCACTGGTACCATGTCCGTGGGCCTCCTTCGCGATGGCGGACGCTTGCTGCTTCCTCTGCTTCACCATGGCGCTGTGTGACAGCATAGCTCTCGGTCGGTCCCCTGTGAAAGGACACCAGGGTGAAGCGGCACGAGGAACCCGACCTTTTGAGAGAGAGCATCTTTGTTCCTCATGGAGAATCAATCATCACTTTCCACGGAAAGACTGTGGCGTGAGTTCTGCTCTGAGACAGAGCCTGTGTGTGGCGGACGGGCAGCGTCACCGTGACCAGGGATCCGGCGTGTCTGTGTCCCAGCACACTGGCCACCCCCGCCCCTGCTCTCTCCCCCAGCTTATTTCCCTGCCTTGTGTCCTCCCGGCCCCCGTGTTACCAGCATCCCTCCCATCAGCACACCGACCCCAGCAAACCACGAGAAGGGAGAAATGATACCCATCACACCAGATCGAGTAGTGGTGACATTTTTAAATCGGCACAAACAGCTGTCCTTTGAAGCGAAGAATGCCCATTTATGAGTCACGGCTCTGAACGCCCTGGGACAACTGAGTAATAAAACATCCCAGGGAACAAGACACCCACCTTGCTTTGAGCCCACGCTCGCCGGCAGGATGGGCCCCGAGGTCAGGAGGAGAGGCGGGCGGCCGGCCGCGGAGAACGGGGGGGCTCGGTCGGTGGGTTTTATCCCGGAGCCTCGGACGGCATGGTCCTCACTCTGCCTCCAGCTGGGGACTGAGCCTCTGTGTGGGGACCGGCGTCCCGCTGACATCAACCGACTATATATAGCACCAAATACTTCAGCGACTCATATCTTCCTGGCGAAAGAGAGGGACAGAGAAAGATTAGGCTCGCTCCATTGTGTCGCTGCTCGGCGGGACGGCCGAGGGGACGGCTGGTGGGGTTCTGTGGGGCCCCATCTCCGTGGGGGGAGATGGCAGCCAAGAGGGATTTGAAGAACTTTTTAAAGATGCAGCTAGATCGTAATTGGGACGGCAGGTGGTTAACGATGCAAAGGCCCTGTGGACAATCGAGAAGAAAGCAAGCGATGCGGGGTGGGCCGGCACAGCAATCCCTCGGCTGGGCTGAGAAAATGGGTGGCATTTGTTGGGCGAAGCGGGGAGCCTTCTGGAGTGGACGTTAGGTGCTGAGCCGTGGGCCCGTTGAGGAGAATCTTAGATGCCAGCGGGGGCCACGCTTTTTGAAGGGGCCCCGAAAGAGCCGGGCACACGCAGCGCTGTCTCCACTGGCTGGGTGGCCACGAAGCCTTGGCTGGGGGACGGGAGGCCCTGCCGACTCCTTGCGAGGACGCAGGAGCACGGCATCTGCCCACCCTCGTGGCTCTGTCAGGTGTGTACGACCCACGTGTCTCAGGGGTCCTCCTCGCAGGACCTGTCCGAAATGCCACAGGGGGCCACCCTCCAGCCCCTCGCTCGACTTCACGTTTCTTTCTGTTTTCCCACACCTTGTCAGCTTTGGCAAAGCGGTTTCTCCCCGGAACCGAATGAATACCTTCAACACAAACACTGGCCAAGAAGGGATTGTGGTAGGTCAGCCTGACGGCCCTCTGCCCCCTCGGACCCCCGGTCCTCTGATCCGACACCAAAGTGCACAAGCCACCTCGGTCTCATAGCAAACAATTCTCTCCCGAGGGGCCACTGAACTGATTTAAGTCAGATGGGAATGACAGAAAATGCCCAAAACACAGACACTGTCAACAGCAGAGGCTGTTTTCCCGCCACAGTTCAGTCTGGGGGCCATCACGTAGCGTTGGTGTGACGGACGCACCGCCCGGGGCTCGGTCCCCTGCTGACATGTGCTCCATCGTCCCTGCAACGCAGACCCCCTCGGCCTCAATGGGGGTCGCTGCTCTGGTCAGCATTCCATGTTTTAGTCAGCAGGAAGCAGAATGCGATGGGCCAGGCTCAGCGTCCCCGCTCCAGAACACGACCCGACGCTGCCCAAGCTCCTGTCCCTGCCTTCCCTCTGGCCCGACCGCAGTCAGAGAGCCACGCAGGGCTCAGGACAGGTGGGCAACGTTCACAATTCTATGTGGCCGTGTGCCTGGCTAAAACTCAGAGGTCAGCTTACTGACAAAGCCAATGGACAGCTACTAGGAGTCAACGCTCCTTTGCCACAAGGACACAGTCACATTATTTTATGTTGTCTGTCCATCTGTCTATCCATCCACCCACCTGTGCAGTATCTGTTTCCTGCTAAACCACGACCGCTGTGGGGGCCTGGGCTTTGCCCACACCTTCGGCAGCAAGGACGGCGTCCAGCCCCGGGGGTGCGGGGTTCTCACGGGCGTGGCGTCCTCTTCCCGTCGTGGCGAATCCTTGGGCGGCAGTAGGGACAAGATAAGTGAACCCTGTGAGTATGAGAAGATGGTGCCGCTCGGGAGAGAACTGTCCATGTGAGACGGAGGTGGGTTGCGCACTTTGGTGTTGGGTCAGAGGACCTGGCGTCCGAGGGGGCAGAGGGCGGGTCAGGCTAACCTACCGCAATCGCTTCGGAGGCCTATGAGCGCCGACCCGGCTCATTGGCTTCCGAAGAGAAACCGGTTTGCCAAAGGCCCCAAGGTTAAATTCCATCTTAAGACCCTTCCGTGGTCTTTATAGTCCCGGTTTTGGCATTTACTGGAGTCTGCGATTCAGCTAGTCTCTTACATTCTTAGTTTTCTTCATCCATAAAGTGAAGGTTACTGCCTCTTCCACACAGTGTCACAGACACTTTACTCGTGACAATTTTAGAAATTTCTGACAGTTAATAAAAGTTTAATACTATTATTTATTATTATTATTCCTGAAGTGTGAAAGGACTTAGAACCCTAACATAAGCCTCCGAATTATTCGGGGAAAAACTAAGAACATCTTCAGAAGGCACTGGTTTTCCTGTCTGGTCCCTTTGGAAGGTTCCAGCCTCTTCTTCTTTTCAGCGAGACAGATTGAGGTGCCCTTCTAATTTTGGTTTCCAAAATAAAAGGAGATGTTTTAAGTGTTTTTTAAAAATATATCAGCCTACTGTGTTTATTTTTCAATTACACTCGAAACTGTTTTGCCTTATTTTTAAGCCTCTTTCTTCACCACTCTGATAGCTTCCTGGTGTCTGGTGCCATCTGTTCTGGAAAAACAAGGAAGACACCCTGCACCACGGTTCTCGGACAGTGTTCCCTGAGCTTGGGGATGCAAGGGCTCCGTGGGAACGGGGACAATCGTGGCCAGTCCTGGGAGCCAGAGCGTTTCCACAGGGAATCGAGTCGCAGTCTGTGAAGTTTCATTCCACCTGCACAGAGACCTGGGGCAGCTGCCCCCAGGTTACACTCCCTTCCAAATTGACAACGTGCTCACCCCTCCCTTGGTCCGCAGCCCTGCCCTCCGATCCCTGGGACCCAGCACTGCCCCCTACACGCTCTGTGTGCAGGACCCAGGCCCCCAAGTGTGGGACCTCAGCGCCCACACCTGGCTCGTCCTGCCGATTGTTCTCGTCCTGGAAGCTCCCACCTGGCCTGCTCTAAGCAGAGGAGAACTTTGTGTTACCCTCAGGGCCTGAAGCAGGTCACATTAGTTCTTGCCAAGGGTGAAGGCTACGAGGACTTTTCTCGTAGGCGAAAGCAGGGGTGCTCAGGGGGGCTGTGGTGCCTTGGGGGCTACTGGGCAGGATGGTGTTGGGTGCAGAGCTTGGCCAACCCCTGCGACCAGACTCTCCCCGCTGCTGGGGTGGCCGAGGCTGCACGGGCAGCTCCTCCACCGATTTTGAAAAGAGAGAAAGCTGAAATGAGGTGGATTTTACCCCCTGACAACAAACCCCTCTGTGGGACCCTTTGCTACATACAAATTAGCATTCGGCTGCGGCTAACAGGGCCTACACTCCTCCGACGGCACCTGCGTTGAGACCGGTTCTCTTCATCCCTTACCCATCTGTACTCGGTGGCTATGGGTCGCTCAAGGTCAGAGCCAGATGGTGGGGGTGGGTGGGGGCAGGGGGCAAGGGAAGGTGGGGGGAGAGGGGGTGGATGTGGGGACCGACTGTCCGAGAGGTAGGCAGAGGGCACACCAGCACCACCAAGGCATAGGTCTCTTCCAAACAGGGCCACTGCCTGGCTGCGGGCAGGGTCTGACCATGGCGGGAGGCGTTTAGGGGGCGGCCTGCTGAGCTGCCCGTGGGCCTGGGCTTCGCATTCCCCTGGCAGCTGGGTGGCCTGCCCCATCACCGTGGGGGCTATTTCCTCTGCGGAGGAGGGTCCGCTTACAACTGGTCTCTCTAGCAGGCCCTGGAGAGGCAGGTCCATCGTCAGCAGGGCGGCAGCGACCGCACCACCTGCCCTGGTGAGACGGTGCAGGACAGGCGGATGAGTGTGCAGCTGGCGCATTGCAGGGAAGGGCCAAGGGCACACGGGGGAAGAGCAGCCGCGAACCCTCGTCAGTTCCGGGGGGCGTGGGTGCCAGGCATTGCCCTGTCGTGGCTTGAGGAAACTGAGGCTCTGAGAGAGTTGACCCCTCTTCCTGTACATGAAAGATATGGAGACGGGGTTCAGCCCCGGTTCTGTCTGCTCAGATGGCCACTGTGCAGGCGCCGCCCTGTGCAAGAATCCTGCTCCTCCTGAACACCGACTGCCTGAGGATGGGGGCCTTCCCGGCCTCGCGGAAGGCACAGAGTAGAGCGCGCCCAAACACTGATTTCCACGCTGCCCTTACTGACCCCCCTTGGGGTTCGGCGCCCCAAGGCCAGGTTTGCTTTGGCCACAACACTCGTCCTTACAGCACGGCAGGCCCTTTGCCAGCTCGTGTTCTTCTGGTTTGCAAACTTCTAGAGTTCCGCTGGTGTCTGTTCTCAGGGTGCTTTCTTTCCCTTTCAGCTGTGCAAATACCGATGTCAGCAACACTCGGAACATAAACAGACGGAAACCTGCCCGCGTGCTGTGTGGACCCCCCGCATCTTCCCCACACAAACACACCCCCTCACTGCAGGTGGGGCTCACCTCCAACTGCACCGAAATAGCCTGTTTATAGGCGAGCCCAGTGTCTCCACGTCTCCTCAGCAAACGTGTGTCTTCAGCTCAAGTGCTTCCTTCTAGACCCCTAAATTAAGCCTGGAGGTAAACTGGGGAGAGAAGGAGAAGTAAACAGAACTCGGGGCCAGCTTGTCCAGGACAGGAGCTAACGGGACAGGGCTGGGGACTTGGGAGGAAATAACGTTTCACACACAGGAACATTAAGGAACAAGTTGCCAAAGAAAACCTGCAAATCATTTTTTTCCCTTTGCTTGCATAATCCCAGCATTTATCCACGACTTGGTTCTATTTCCTTTCCCAGTTCCAGCCAGCCTGTATTTTTCCTATAGTCTACAGAAGCGGTTTCTTTGACAGTTTTCTTGACGGCAAGAAAAAGAATCCTGCTTCTACATACAAATTAGCATGACCTAATTAAAAAAAAGTTTGTTACAGAAAACATGAAGTGTTTTTAAAGAATGCAGAGTCCTGGAGTCCAGCGACCGAATCCGGATTTGCGGCCACGTCGCCTGAGTCCATGTTTCATAGAGTGGCTGTAAATTAAGGACAAGCCTGGTGTCACTGCTGTGTCGCACTGCGTGGGGCGCACCACGGTGCGGGGCCCATGGGACATGTGTGAAGGTGACTGTCGGCCATGTCGTCCTCCGGAAGTTTATCTTCAGCACAAGGCCATGAGAGGGTGACGATGAAAGTGTGTGAAGTCCCCTCCAGTGAGGATGGCTGAGTCCCCGTTGCAGGGGAGACACAGAGAAATTGCCCCCTGCCGGGGGTCAGACAGAAAAGGTGGGGTGCTCGGGGTCCATGCAAATAAGCGGGGCAGGTGTGGCTCGGGGAGGGCGTCCCCAAACCCGAGGGTCAGAGCCAGCACGGGGGGGCCTGCATCCGTGAGAAACTCACATCCCGGCAGGGAGAGTTCTCGGAGCCTCAGACGCTGGTGCCCATAAGGACGCCTGGACTGAACGACTAACTCCCCGGTTCCGACCTCCGTGCGCCACCCAAATTCCCACCCGTCCACTGTTCTCCCACGTGGGTGGCCGGGGCCCAAACCCACCGCGTTTCTCATTAAACTGCAGCCCAGTGTGAGTCTGAGACGTCCAGGACCCAGCAAATGGCTGCTGGGTGAGAGAGGAGTGAATGGGAAATAGCTAAAGAAATGGGCAAGGAACCAGCAAAGTTCCAGAGAAAAGAGACTTCTAAGGCACGGTCAAGTTCGGCACAGGCCACAGAGGTGACACGGGAGAAAAGGTCATTGGACTTGGCCAGAGGTTGGTTGCTGGCCAGAGACTGAGAAAGCTTGTCAATGTGGGGAGTGAGAACCCACACAGAACAGAGTCAAGGCCAGAACAGTGGACGGCCAGGGCCGACGGCGAATGGGAAGTATTCATTCGAAGGGACGGGCCGTGCACGGGACGGGGAGCTCCGTGCTGAGAGGAAGTGCCACTGTGGGCGCGTGGTCGTGTGCCCGTGCCTGTGTGTGTGGCGCCCCTTCTCACACGTGTGTGAGTTTTCTCTTATTGGGAACGTTCATTCACAATAAAACACCACCACCACCCCGCCCCCCGGGAGGGTTGTGTTCTTTCCACCACAGGGGCCAGACCTCCCAGCTCTTGGCACCACTTTAAACGGGCCCGGCCGTGGAAGTTTCGGCCCACGACATCCTCGCCAGGTGGACGGGGCGCGTTTCGACCCTGCACCCCTAACCTCCCAGGGCAGCACATGCTCAGGAGAGCGTCCACGCCCCAGGGCCAAGTTCCTTCCCCACAGTGATCTTGGCTGCTGGCCTCCACGGAGGGTCCATCAGTTGCTTGTCTCCAGTTGCCCTGCCCTGGGTGTGGGGCTCTTCCTGGGCTCAGTGGGGACAGAAGGTGGGGAGCCCTGGGTACCCTGGCGTCCACTCTCACCTCCTGGGACCCCTGCTTGACTCCTCAAAGCCTCTTTGTTCATCTTCCAAGTGGGTTTCACGCTTTTAGATTTTATCTAACAACTTTCAGTGAGTTGAGAGAAGTACAACTACACTTGGCATGTAAATCCAGTTGAAAATGGTGCAGGCATGTTTGGGAAAGACTGTGTTTTTCAGTCTAGTGCCCACGCTGGGGTCCCTCAGTGGACGGGCGGGTGCCCGGATGGGACCTCACCAGTGATCCGAAATGACGGGTTCTGGAGGGCAGTCGGGTTGGGCAACTGTCCCAGGGAGGCCTGGGAAGGCCCTGTCCCTGACATGTGGCTCTGTTAACTGCTCTGGCGACCGGGCAGCCTGAGGGCCTTGACCTTTCTCTGTCTGAGATGCGCTGCTTGAGCTGGTGTATCTGCCCCAGCAGACGGGGCCCAGTGTCACGAGTCGCCCTTTGTCCCCAGCTGTCTCTTCTCTCCCAGAGGCCACGGGAACCTTGTTCTCCGTGTGCTCTTTGCTGTGCCAAAGGTGAGGGGCGGCGCGGGGCCTAGAGGCTGAAGGGTCTTCTGTCCCTGCAGCCCCTGCTTCTCGGGACTAACTGCTAACGCCTTTCCTTCTCCAGTCGGGCCCGCGAATGAGCACGTGTGTCCAAGGGAGAGGGGGTGGGTGTCACAGAATGCCGCTCTGTACCGAAATCTTCCGAAGGAGCTGCATAGCTTTGTGAAGGACGAAAATCCCAAGAATTTTGTGCTAAGCGACTTGGTTAAGACCAATAATGCCATTCTGGGAAAATGGTTCTGATAATTTGAAGGCGCATTTGTGTCCCCGATCCAGTTGCCTGGATGACAACCGTGTTCTTGTCCTGCCTAGTGGGTGTCCTGAGCAGAGGCCAGTTCCGAGTTTCGGCAAATCCCAACAAGAGTTCTGAAGAACCCAGCTGTGAGGAGGCAGAACCAAGATTCAGGTGAATTCTCTTCCTCCAGTTTCCACGCTGCGCCAGCAACCACACACCCCGTGCCCTGCACTGGACCCCGGGGTCTTCTGCCATCGGCAGGCCAAGTGCATGGACAGGGACACGTAGGCCATGTCAGGTGTGAGCTTCTGGCTGTCTCTCTCAGCTCTCGTGATTTATGCTACCAGAGCCTTCGAGACAGGGGTCTCTGGGAAGAAAATCAAGACACCCGAGTGGACGAGGGCTTAGCTGCTCTGGGTGGAGTCGGGTCGGGCAGGTCTTGCACGTTCAGAACTCGAGGACTCGCCTTGCCTGCAGGTCTCAGGCCCCGCTCGCCCCTCTTTGCAGCGTCAAGGCCCGAGAAGGGGAAACGTGAAGGGCTCTTTCTCAGGATGGTTTTTGTGGTCTCCAGGGCGACTTAATGTTGGAACCATAGCCAGCTCGTCGGGTTTAACGACATCCTTTGTCCGTCTTATTCAGAAGAATGAGACGGCTCAGGCTTCCTGAATGGCCGGAAGCAGCCCTTTGTGCTTCTGAATTCACACGTCCCCTGGCACTGCGTGGTCCCAAGCGCCTCCTCACATCTCACTCTGACCCATCCCGTTTATCTTAAGGAGGATCTTGGTCACTGTTACATCATAGAATCCTTGACCCAGAATCTTTATTCTCCAAGTATTTGTGCATCTATGATATTTGTGTATCACAGACATTAGTGATATGTCTGTAATTAATATAAGCTTTAATAAATTAGAAGATTTTTTGCAGAAACATAACACTGAATTTTAAGACCTTTTCCAAGCCCCATAATTCTGATTATATTCTGCATAATAACTCTCTGTGGTTAAGTTCTTCTTATCTCTATCCAGCCTAGAGGTGACAAAATGCACTCCACCACCAGACATTCACCTTTCCCGCCTCTTGACCAGAAAACATCTCTGCTTAGTTCTTCACCGCTGGGGTAAGGCTGTTTCACCGAACTCACCAGCAAAGCGGCGATGACCACAACGAGAACCCGCTTAGTGTGAGTATTCACAGAGGGATGTTGGAGATCGAAGCAGCCTGAGATCACCATTCGGTGAAGCGAGTGACCCTCCAGAGATTTTAAACGGCCACCGGGTTAGACTCCAGCCTGGGCTTTCAGTGCTATGGTGGGGGGGGGGGGCAGGGGTGAGGCCAGAGCCCCCTGGGCAACGTTCCTCCTCACCCTGCTCACAGCCCCTGTGGCCTTCAGTCAGGGCCAAAGGCAAGCACAGAAAGGGCAGTGGCCCCTTGCCCGAGTTCCTTAACAGTCCTGGCTTGTGGCTTTCCGTGGGTCTGCCTGTCTCCTGCCTTCTGGAGTCCTGGCTCAGGGAGGTGTGGCTCTGGCTGCCGGAGAACTGGGTTTGCCACAAGTGTCCTTTGTTTTATTTTTACTGTACGAAGCACAAAGAGCCGTGTAATTACCAGGCTCGCCTATTTATATTCCGAGGCCAAAGAAGGTAAGGGCTAGGCCCTCTGCTTTGGCATTCCTATTTTTCCTACGGTGATCCTGCTTTGCTAAACCCTTGGGTGCCAAGCTGTTTTTGCCAGAACAGTGGCCTGCATTTTGATGTCTGATGTCCCAATCACCTCTTCAGAATCCCTGAAAATGTTCACAGTTTGGGGATCTGAAATAATACACAGAGGTGCCCTAGGACTGGCTGCAGAATTCACATCTGTCCCCAAGAGAAGCAGACCCGAGTGATGCCTGTTGTACACTCGGCGGGTGGCTGTGGAGAAGAAGAGAAGTCACTTCTTTCTGAAGAAAAGCTCTGAGTTGCTGAAAAGCAGGCGAAGAAAATGAAACTGTGACCTTGGTTTCACCTTCCCCTCACATGTAAAAACCAAGCTGAACTGCACCTCAGACACTGTACGGATTGCTACGTAGTGTCTCACACGTAGTTTGTAAACTCGTGGTTTCCTCGTCTAACCTTCTTGGCGATTGGCACAGAGTCCTCACCCCTCAGGGCCAATGAGGAGCCTGAGACTGCGAGCCATTGGGTGGGCGTTCCAGGATCTGCATCCCTGACCCCCACATTACACCCTTCCCCCTTTGGGTCTGTTACAAAAATAATGAAACAAATTTTGAAATCTGTACTTGGAACAGAGACCTGCATGGAGACCCCGCTCTCTAGTCACGTGAATCTGACTCGGGAGCACACGCTCCCGGAACCGCAGCCATGGAGCTGTTACATCTGGCGAGGGTTCTGTGATGAGACCGGCGGGTCAGGACACGACGTCTCGGACACGCAGGACAAGGATCCGGGAAGGACGCTGGCACACCAGCCCTCACCTGGACAGAACCGAGCCCCAGGGTGTGGGACAGACGGAGCCCTCTCCCTGGAACTAAGGGTTCCGGTGCCCACGCTGGGTCAGCTCGAGAAGCCCATTTCCAGGGGAAACGCCGGCGACTCGGTGGGAGAGGCACCGCGACAGAGAACGGGTTACTGTGGTTTCATGAGTCTTCCTCTCTTCCTTAGTCACCATGGCTGTCAGCAGCTGCTAATCATAATAAGGAAATCGTCTGGTGTTTTCAGGATTCCTTAGGATTAGGTCATTGTTACTAGGTGGAAGGAAGTTTGGTGCTTGGAACGTCAGTGACTAACTCAAGATTACGCCAGTGAGTCATGCAGCCGAAGAGTGAGCGAAGCACTTCCCGGTCCCGGGGGGCTCGGTCGGCCCCCCGTTCCACCGCTGGCCCTCAGACCCAAAGCCACCAGCTTGGGGGAGGGTTTGTCTCTGTGAGCTGCTCATTTCTTTGGACAGACTTTGCCTGAAAGGCGTACCGTTCCGGAGAGCAGAGGTTTTAAAGTTCAGCGGCTGGCATGGGGCCGTGAGCAGGCTCAGGGAGTGAGACGCCGTGACCCAGTGCCCTCTCATTTGGGGCCAGGTCCCGCCCACCAGGTTTCTATCTGGTGAGATGTCCTCATGCGGGAGAGGCCGTGTTCCCGCTGACTCACACAGGGATCTCTGTCGTCTGGACAGGAACGATTTCTATCATTTGCTCCTCATAGAACGAGATTGTATCTGCTGTTCTGTGGAGTTGAGACTGGATGCTGCCTTTGTGGGGACCACTGCTAGCCCTCGAGTTTGTTTCTCTGTCCACTCCCAACCCTGAGCTCGGCACCACTTCCTGTCCCATGCAGCCGCCGCCTCCGTCCCCCTTGTTATCCTGAGTTTCGCTGACATGGACTTGGCCTTGCTGACGTACACTTGCAGAGCTTTCGGGAGCCGGGCGGTGGTGCCCCCAGTGGGGCGGGGCCCCTGGGTCCAGCAGATACTCACAGAGGGTCCACTGCCCTCCCCTGTCATCGTCTGCTTCACAGGGCTCCAGGGGGCCTCCTGTAGGCAAGGCTGCTGACACCATGTGAACTTTTAAGGACGTTTTCCAAGTTCTTCTGATGGCTCTCCGCCTTCCTCCTGAAGTGATCACAGCAGTTGCCTCGGGAAGGCGAGCCCTCCGGGGAGCCATGGCTTCATTCTCTGCCCAGCTCCCACGCTCGGGGGAGCTCCCAGCTCCCAGCTCCCAGTCGGTCTCGGGGGCAGGCCATCTCCTCCCCAGCTCCGTCTCCTCTGAAAGGCTGCTCCACTTACCCCTGCAGACTTCTTCTCTGTCCACAGTCCTTTTTGAGTGTGCTGTCTACAGAGAATCTGGAAACCGGACGAGAGACGGGGGTGAGTGTGGCTCGTGCGGCCCTTTCCATCAGCAGTCGGGGGGGGGGCACCCCTTTCCCTCCTCCCGAGTAGGACAGCAGCATTCCACTGGTGCGTTGCAGGAATTTCTAACACATGTTGTCACGCCCGACTATTCAGTCGGGGGCACTGACCTCTTTCCCTTAGATTGTCAAATAAAACAATGACAACAGCCAACACAGCCACAGCCACCCAGCGTGAATGGCCCATCTTGAACCACAAATACACAGGTCACACGACAGGGCCGCATCTTATTGGTCACGTCGCACAACCAGGTTGTGTCTGATTGGTTATTTCTTGCTATCAGAAGGCCTTATGTACCAGGTTTCCTTCGGCACCTGATTTTTTTAAAAAGTCACTTTGGAACAGAAAGGGGAAATAATTACTACTTTTAGTAAATTGATTTTTTTTGGGTTGGTAAAAATACATAGTTTAGTAATTCATTTATGTGTGCCCTGAGATGAAAAAGGCTGAAAGGCACTAGGACCTGCCAACTTGCACGCTTCCTTTCCTGCTGGAGGGGACTGTCCCCTGTGGCGCTGGGTCCCACCCTCCGTGACAGCCCACGACCTCGTGCGGGAGGGAAATGGCGGCTCCCCCACACCACTGCCTGGGGTCCCCTCCGCCTCCACCTAGAGGCATGTGGGTGCCCCCCTGACCACCTCCGGTCTTCAAATGGAGACTCTGCTCCAGGGCGTTTCGTCGTTCCCTCGTCCCCTTCCACTCCACACCCAGGCTGGCACACGGTGCTGGGGCGCCAGACCGGCCTGCCGCTGCTCCAGCACGGGGGCCTGCAGCACAGCTGCGGGACAGCGGGACAGCTGTCTGCTGGGGCAGCTTCGGCACTGCCGGCAGGACAACTAGGTAGTGGCGATAGAGACCGTGGGACACAGAGCCTGAACTAGTTGTCGGCCCTTCCCCGGAAATGTGGGCCACCCCTTCGCTGGAGGAGATGTGGGAAAAGCAGAGCGCCCTGCTGGTCTCTGCCACAGCCCCGGGGCCTGGAAGCATCCGGGCACTTGAGTGAGGCTCAGCGAGAATTTGCTGGAGGCACCCAAGGAGGAAGGGTGGGCAGCCGCCCCACCTGCAGCGCCGTCCTGCCCTTCACCTGGCCGGACTCGGCCTCCTGCTCTGGTCATGACGCTCCCTCCATGTCCTCTGACTGTCCTCTGGCTTTGCTCTCCCACTAAGCTCTTCCTCACATTCACCACATTTCCAGACGGAGAAAAGTCCCCGAGATCGGCTAAACCTGTTTTGGAAATAGAAAGGTTAAGTCAGAGAATTTGGGGGCGTGGCAATTACATGAAAAATGTGTCTATTTTTTTGCCCTGGCTGGTGTAGCTCAGTGGATTGAACACAGGCCTGTGAACCAAAGGGTCCTGGTTCGATTCCCAGTCAGGGCACATGCCCAGGTTGCTGGCCAGGTCCCCAGTAGGGGGCATGCGAGAGGCAACCACACATCGGTGTTTCTCTCCCTTTCTCCCTCCTTTCCCCATTCTCTAAGAATAAATAAAATCGTTTAAAAAATGTGTCTATTTTTTCTTTACTAGCCTATCACATTGTGTTTATTCTAAAGCAAAACCTCCAGCAGGAAGAAAAGACATTTCTTTCCATGGTCATTCTTCACAGCTGCTTACCTGGCACCCCACCGGGTACCCTTGGTTATGTTTGCTAAAATGTTGGCTTGTGTTAAACTGAAACGCTGGCCTAGTTAACGGAGTTCGGTTTTTATGGACTAGTTCCCTTCCTGCTTTGGGGACCACGCACTGATGACTGTCATTATGCTCACCCTCCCGTGTCAGTTTGTGCTCAGGGGACTGTACCCAAGAGGCCGCTCTCACACTGCGCACGTGTCTTCCCATCCACGCCGCCCGTGAGCTTTGTGGGCGCGGAACCAAACCAGCGCGAGTGGCACGAGCTTTCTACGCCCACACTCACAACAGAGGAGAACACACAGAATCCCAGCTGGGGCCGACAGAGGGGGGTGGGGGGGCGGTGATGAGAAGCTCCGTGAACCTGCGGCATCTGGAATGTTCTGGCAGCACAGCCTGGTTATCCCCTGGAAACTCAGAGGAGGTTTTTGAAATCGGAGGCCCAAACTTCACCGTGTCCAAAAATAACCTGGGGTGTGAGTTATTACTGTTCCCTTCGAGGGAATTTCACAATTGAGCGGAATCTGATCAAGGTAAAACCAGGGGACTCTACATACCCGGCCATTCAGGGCAGTCCTGACACTGTCCCTTCTGTAACTTGGTTCTGGTGCCCGAGGGACCGGCAGTGCTGCTGTCAGTGGGGGTCTGCTGCCGCCTTCGTCAGGAATATAACGAGAATGCTCAGCCCTGCGCCCCCTCTTCCGCTCCTGCCTGGCTTGCTTGTTGGAGCCCTGGGCTCAGTCCCGACCGCCCCTTTCAGCCCCCACCCAGCCCCAGGGCACCTTACTCGTCATCCATCTGGGTCTCACAAGTGGGGGTTGTGGCAGGGAACCCTGATGAAATATTCATTACTAAATATCTAAATACTTTTCTAAGTCTGTTTCAAACTGTAAGATGCGTAAACAATACAGATTTTAGCTTCCATCACGACGGCTTTCCCAAGTAACTTCGATGTAGCCCTGTTCTCCGATTACCGAGCTGGCAAAGGCAGCTAAGGGGGTGGAAAATAAGAAGACTGACCTACACCGTGTGACGGCAAGTTTCTTTTTAACTGTTGTTTTTTGCTTTGTTTCTGTGCTCTAATAGATGGATTTTGCTTATTTTTCATAAATCTCTGCCCTTGAGTACTTAAAAGAAGCTACATCCACAAAATGTACCAGGTTTATTAAATGTTTATCAGTTTGGGAGGAAATGAGCCTGCTTGTGACGTGGTGGCGTGATGCAGTTGGAGGGCCCCGGGGGGGCCGGGCCTGGACCTGCCTGGACCGTGTGTGGGGCTGGACCGGCCCCGGCCTGTATCTCCCCCCAGATTTGGTTTCTCCTTGGGGATGGAGACGGCTGAGCTGGGGCCTCCGCGTCCCCCGCAGGCGAACAGTCTTCCTCTCCACTGCAGAGCCTCTGGGGGGCGTGTTGTGGAAACCGACTCTCGGGCTGGAATCTGGGAACTACGCCCACTTCCAGCTTTGTCTTGCTCACTTCCAAAATTCCCTTCAGAAGGAGGGTAAAAATGAAGTTTCTTTAGCTTATTCATCTTTTGTTATTCCAAAGGCACACCCAGCCGTGGGGTCAGGGAGAAAATGCTCCAACATTTGTAAACAGTCGACGTGGGCCCTCATGGGAAGGCCAGCTCAGCGGAATCCTGAACAGGGCCAGGCCGTGGGAGCAGCCCAGCCCTGGCAGGGCCCCCCCACACTCACCCCCCCAAGGGCCCCTCCAAGGGCCCCAAAGCAGGACTCCTTGCTACCTGGGCCCACGCGCCTCTCTTTCTTCTGCGGCAGCGTCTTACTGCTCGAGGAGAAAGCAGAGGACCGTGGGACCGCACTGACTCACTGGGACACGCATCTCGGCGTGAGGATTTCAGTGCCTGAGTCTGCAGGGCGCTGGTCACCACGCAGGGCGAGGAGGCGACTCGACCCAGAAGCACAGCTGCGAAGGGCCTCCTGGTGGACCAGTGGCCAGGCTGAGCCTGTGGCTGGGAGCAGCTTACAGTATCGGTAACGACAACAAAACGAAACGACATCTGGTCTGTACCCACCAGCCGGAAGGGCCCGGCCATGAATGAGGGGCCCATGCGAGCCCAGGGAGGGGAGCGCACCCTTGGAGGGCGTTTCCTGACCTGGACGAACTCGTATCTTCGCAGTTTTATGGAGAGAGAACAAAGCCCGGGGCTTGCCAAGCACGGGACGCTCACTAAGTGAGATGCGCCCTCTGCGAAACTGGGACACGAGAGGACTGTAGTGCCATTGTACAGGCGGACCAGAAACGGACCCTGCCAGGAGGCGGGTCCTGGGCTTGTGGCCTGGCAGTGCCAAGGCACGTGGCAGACGCAAGTGGAAGCCCTTCCGTGGGAGGCCCCTGCCCCAGGCCTGCAAGATCCACGGGGAGACGAGCAGCTCATAGACTTGCGTGTGCTGCACACGCCAGGACACGGGAGACCGAGGGGCAGAGGCGAGAGACAAGAGACAGAACTCAGCTCCTCTTTCCCACCCTCCGGGGCTCAGGGTCTGGCCGTGGAATAGGCATGTGGGTTAGCTGTCGTATAAACGAGGAAGTCGAGGGTCAGAGAGGTTAAGAAATTTGCTGAGGTCACAAAGCAAGGGAGTGACAGAACCAGGGATTTGAACCCAGGCCGCCTGACTACCAGGGCACAGAGGGCAAGCAAAGGAAAGCAGACGCCTGGGCTGATCCCAGGCTCCACCACTGGGTTCAACTGTTGGTGAGCCCCCCTTCCGCCACTCCCCACTCCCGAGACCACGTCCACCAGACCAGGCAGGAGCGCGGCGTCTCCGACTTGGCCAGCGCTTGGTACGTATGCCTTTCAGGCCTGAGTCCAGCAGACGTGTGGCTGTGCCTGCTGGGACTGGACTCCTCTCCTTGCACAGGTCGGTGGGGAGCACAGGCCAGAGCGGAAGGGTTTTACGTCGTTGTGCTGCTCGAGGGCGAAGGGACTGTATAAGAAAGGCGCGGCGAGAGGAGCCCGCAGGAAGGGTTAGGGTGTGGACTGCTGTGGTCAGTGAGGGGCGGGGTGACGGGAAACTAGGTGACCCTCGCCCCACCCAGGCAGCAGGACGCGTGCTGTGGTCCGGCCCTCAGGAGGAAGGTGGCACAGGGAGCTGGCCTCGGGGCAGGGGCCGGAGTCTCCTCTGTGAGCCTCGAGTCCAAGGTGGGGTCTCCGAGTGTGACTGCAGAGGTCACATGGAGTGGCAGTGACTGGGGGTGCCCAGGGCTTGCTTGGGGAGCCTCTGCAGAGAGGGGGGCTGCCGACGGGAGTGCTGTGCCTGTACCTGCGCCTGCGGAAGCTTGGGGGACCCACTCCTGTGTGGCGGCCATGAAGGTGTGGTGTCAGGCCCAAGGAGCCCCGGGGAGAGGCGCCGAGTGGCCGCGCTGACACCGCCTCCCTCCCGGGTCCCGGCTCCACACACTTTAAAAGCTCTGCGATCGGTCCTTTGGAGGAGGAGCAGGACACGAGGGAAGAGGGGCCGGGGCGCCTCCTGGCCCTTCCCTCCCGCCCGCAGCAGCACGGTCTCCAGGTCCCCTGCTGGTTTTCACAGCCCGTGAGTTTTGAAAAGCTACTGAAAATATTCTGATTTTAGTTCTTAATCTTTTAAAAATAATTTTTGGTACTGAAGTGTTCTTGTGGCACACTTAATTTTAGGGACTTTGAGACCAAGATGACTTAGCAAAGGAGAAGGGCCTAGATTATACTGCAGTGTTCCGAGACGGCCTCGCTTCCTCGGCCAAATTCAAATGGAAATGAAAAACAACAAAGACTGTTATTCCCGTCAACCAGAAAATAAGTGTCCCAAAGACAGTGACCTCATCGGGCAGGTGTGGGCGGCTTGGCAAAAGGTTGGGTCGCCCTGAGGCCCCCGCAGCCCCCCTCGTCTTCCCAGAAGTCAGGGCAGTGGCCGCAGGGGCCAGGTCAGCTCCGGCCCCCGCCCTGGGCTCGGTGGAGAGGCCTGTGAAGAGGCAGCCAGCTGGCAGGACGCGTGTGCCTGGGAGGGTGGAGGGAGGGGAGGAAGAGGGAGCGGGGGGAGGAGGAGGAAGTGGTGACCCAGCGAGGGGGAGCAGCGTGGGGACAGGCAGAGCCAGGGGACCTCCCGGGCCGGCTGACCCCCACAGCGTGCTCTGGGAGGCAGGGGGTGCCTGCCTGGCCACAGGGAAAGCCTGGCAGCTCCGTCTGTCCGCTGTCCCTCTGTCCTGCTCCCTCAGGCCCTCCCTTCCTGGCGCTGCCAGAACTCACTTCCTTCCGAGACCTTGCTGCTCAGGCCCAAGCTTGCTGAGCCCCGGCCGGGCTCCCGCGGCTGCAGACATCGGGGGCCGAGCCCCCAGGGCCACCAGCCAAGTTTGACCTGACACCTGTTTTGCCCCGTGAGCTACAAATAGTCCCAACATTTGTAAGTGCTTAAGAAATGTGTGAAAGAATACTGTTTCGTGACTTGTGAAAAATCCACGACACTCCGACTGCAGGGTCCGTAGGTAACATTTCATGAAGCCTCACGCATGCCTTTTCGCATCGGAGCGGCGTCCAAGCCGCTGGCCGGACCCCTGGCTGGCCCTCCACGGAGGGACTGCCCTCCCCTTGGGGACGACAGCACCCCCCATCTGCGGGGCCCCGCTCTGGCTGCTGTCCCCTCCGCCAGGTGCCCCTACTCAGCCCCTAGGACCCGGCCCTGCCACCCGCTCTCCCAAAAAGCCTACTGTGGGGCCAGGTTGTGACACCCACTGCCACCCCCTCGTAATGACAAAATGTGACGTTTCCCTTCGCGGGGAGATTAGACCACAGGGTCTTCACGGAAGACCCTCCTTTGTAGCTTCAAGCCAGAGCTTGCCCCTGATAACGTCAAATGGCCACGCCTTGGGGGATGTGTTAGGTTGGGCGGTCTGATGCTCGGAGGGAGACTCCTCACAGTGAACGCAGGGTCCTTTGGGGAAAGATCTGTGCCATCGCTATCAGTATCTTCACGGCAGCATTTTAGCCTCAGCGGAAATTCATTGTTTCCCTCCTTTGGATCTTGGAATGTCGCCCTTTCAATGCCGTTTGTTTTAAGAACGATTTTATAGCAACAGACCAGTGAGATGAAAATGGGTTACAAATTCGTTTACGACTGCCTGGGCACAGTACCGATGCCGTGTGTTCACACCTCTCTCATTTTTCCCTACTGGGCAGCAGTTAGATCTCTAGCAGCTCCTTCTTATTCCTCTCTCAATCTCTTCCTTTCTGTGGAAGGGAGGAACCCGGATATTTGCCCGTCCACCCCACGGTGGCTGACTGGCGGGCCCGTGGGAAGCTGGGCTTCAGGGCACCGAGGCCTGGCACGCATGGAGCCCCGGCCTTCCCGGCCACTTCCGCAGGGCATGGGGCTAGGCTTGGCTGAGCTCTGAACTCCGACTGCTTTTCACAAATCAGCACTCTCTTCCCCCTCCCAGCCCCTGGGGAGACACAGCTTCAGGAAAGGATGGGCGTTTCTTACTGCCCACGGTCAGAGCGGTCAGAGCAGTAGTTGCCCCAACGAGAGACCGGAGAGAAGGCGTCTGAACCGAAGCGCAGAGGGGATCCACCGGCAGGAAGAGCCAGATGATACCGCGTCGGAGGGCAGTGGGAACCCCCCCCTCCTTCTGCACTGTTCTCCTCCTCTGGCCCCTGAGCCAGCCTGGAGCAGAGCTGTGGTATGAACGGCAACAGGAAGAGCCACCGGGGACCTGGGCCTGCTGACAGGAGGCCCCTCTGGGCAGGTCAGGGCTCAGCCCGGCTGCAGGCTCCCACCTCCTGTCCCGGGGTCTGTGCTCCTCACAGCCACTCTGACAAGGCCACCGCCACGGCCATGGCCACGTCGGAGTGAGTAGGGACAGTGCCCTTCCCAGGTGCAGGCTGGCCGGCCAGGGACACATGGGCTGCTTGCATAGCTCTGGGAGGCTGCTGCCCAGTGTCACCAGGGAACTGCACTCCACCCACCTGGGGCCTTGGGGACTCCACGTGGGGACAGCGGCACACTCCTCTCCTCTCCACTCTGTGCATCTAAAAACGCTTCGTCACCCCGCACTGGGGGTTCCTAGGAGACACGGGGCTGTCCCCACAGCACTTGGGTCTTAAGACAGGGCCCATCTGTCATTTAATCTTTGGAACAGCCCTCATTTGGGAAGTGTGTTTCCAAGGGCTGCTGTCTCTCTGAAAAATATTTTTATGAGAATGTCAGAAACAGCCATTTTATTGAGCATTTGTGCCCCGAAGTGTCAAAAAGTTGCACTGCGTGGCACCGATGGGTCAGGCAGCTCCGCCCACAGGGGACAAGGCGCTGGGAGGTTCTCCGTGCCCAGGGTGACTTTAGAAGCACAGCCACCTGTCCTTACAGAGTCACATCACCACCGGTCTGTTCGAGCTTAGGACCGACTTCCCGTGTCCCACGAAGGAAGTAATTTAAAAGGACTAGCATGCACATGTGTGTGGATCTCCACCTTCTGAGCTGGCATTTGAAATGGATCATATTCTCAATGAGGTTTTTCTAAAGTTTGTAGATGGTACGGTAGCAATGTTGCCAACGAGCACCAAGTTCTGGTGTGTCTGGAAGCGGACACTGTAGAAACTAACGTTTAAAAATGCGAGGTGTGCAGTAGATAGGGATTGCACCCTCTCTGGGGGGGAAGACCACTCCGAAGCAATTCTTTATACGGGAAAATGAAAAGCCACTGGAAGCTGGTTTTCAAGTTACCTTTTATTATGTGATTCTGAGTTTCAGTGAGCGTCTTTGCGGTACAGGGTTTGGCATGAACACAGGTGGAAATGTCAATACGATGAGCAGGAGGAAAACAGTCTTTTTCTAATGGAAAAATGTGGACAGTGTGGACCCTTCTACTGTGACTAGAAATTCAGTGTGAAAGTACTTCCTCTTAAAAAGAAACATTTCTACCCCTCCTCTCTGATTACAATAGCTGAGCCTACGTCATACACTGAGTTTTGCCTGGAGTTTCAATGCGTCGCTACATATGCACCCTCCTGGGACCCCACAGGGGGTGGCCCTTTTCCACGCGAGTTTCGGGCCCAATGTGTCAGAGAGAGGAACTACAACCGTGCACTTAGGAAACTCAAAGTACTTGACAGCAATTAAATCATCTTACCGGCAAACACGTCACACGCATGCACTGATAGGGTGTTTAAACCCAGGAGTGAGGAAGGTGCTGAAGGAGGGACCCGTGGCCACGCTCCTTCAGGGCTCTCTGACCCGGGGTGACGCAGGGCCTCCGGCCACCTGCGGGGCTGGGACGGCGAGGGCGGTCTCTGCGAGTGCGGTCTGAGTGACCAGCAGCAACTCCCTGCGGAGGGCCGTTCTGACCGGCCGGGCAGGTAGGCCGTGTTCTCTCCCGCAGGCACACGGCCTGGGGGGCGGCTTGAACGGAGGCAATCCGACTGGCCTGCTTTTCAAGTGAACGGGCAGGACAGACCAATGACGCATGGTGTGACGGTTTGACAGCGACATCGTGCTTTTCAGAGCTGTGTCGGCAAAGTGGGACTCGAAACACGGACTGCTGATAAACGCCCGAGACGGCCATTCCCTTGTGAGCGTGACTCACGACAGGGAGAGCGTGGGAGAGGGAGGCGGCTGTCTTCCGACGCCCCTGCTGGTTGCCCTCTGTGTCTCGAGTCCCGCGGCAGTAAACATGACTGCGCACATGGACACGGGGGGCTGGCCCGTGCCCGACCCCAGGAGCGCCTGCTGAAGGGCACACAGGCAACAAAACATAATCGCATCCTGTGAGGCCAAGTCTCTTCTGCTAAGCTGGCCACGGCTGGAAACACTCGTGTGGGGAACGCTCGCCCACGACGGTGTGAGACGCCTGTGGGTGTTTCACGTGGGAGTTCCCGAGAACCTGCCGACAGACTGACCGACACAGCAGGCGTCACCTCTGCACACCCCAGGGAAACTTGGGGACCACGCTGCGCCCTCTGAGAGCACGAACACTCGGTCGGCTCACGGTGACTTAACTCTGTGCCCCTAGAAAGCATCGTCTCTCTCCCGAACTCCGTAAACTGGCGTCTGCTTGGGTCCGTCGTGCTGACGCCGGCCGTGACCGCTTCCCACCCGTGTGCTTTCAGTTCTAAGCTAAGGGATTGCTCGTGCTCAGGGGAAACAGTTCCAAAGTTCTTTCAGGGAAAGACAGCATCATAACGATCAAGTTCAAGTGTTAAAGAGTAAAACAAAGCACGAATAATCCCTTTGGAAACCCTAAGGGGGTTTTCAGTCCTCAAGCCATCTTGTATTTTAAAGCTCTCTCAGTACTGGCTTCTGAGGCGAAGCACATGGGCTGTGTCCTGGGGGTCAGAGCTGGGTGGGGCGCGCAGGCAGGAGCGGGCACAGAGCGGCCTGCCTCTCGGGGGGTCACCCCCCGGCGCCCACGCGGATGGAGGAGCCTCTGCGTGACCTCCTCGGGCAACCCAGTGATGGCTTTCTGAAGAAACGCCCCTTGCTGCATAGGCTGCTGTGGCATGTCTTCTGTGACTAAATAAACGGCCTTGACCTCCAATCGCATAGTGACAGACACATCCACCTACCACTTCCTTAAACCCACTGACAGTTGGTTATTCACGTCAACCCCCATCCATGGGGCACGCAGCACAAAACCCGCCCGCCCGACGGTCCCTCTCGGATCTTCGGTGATCTGCATAGCGTCGGTGACCCTCGGTGACCCCCGGCGCCCACCTCACGGGGTCCCACGCCGCAGTGCTGAGCAACAAGGATGGGCAACTGGGCCCCGAGTCTGCCCGTCTCAGGCTGCTGGCTCTAAAGAGATTAAAATAAACCCTACACCTGAACCCTTCCGCTCCCCACACATTCTACCATTTACCTCAAAAGGCCCTTTTGAAATGTTTGATTATCTTACTCTCAGATATTTCTTTCTGACAATGCCTGTATCTCAACTCTACCAAAAAAAATGTCGAATTTTATTAGATTTTAAAAATGTTTAGGAACGCTTAACGTGACACCATGGAAATCTTTTTTTTTTACATGTAGTTATTATTCACTGGCACGCTCTCATCGATGACTTCCCAATGCCCTGTCCCTCGATGTGACTTGCTAATGGCCCTCAGTGCACCACATCTCAATTCCTTCCTGGACCTAGACACACGGGAGAAAACACTGAATTTTGTTTTAACTGAGCAGGTTTACTGCCTGGGCGACCCCACACCTGTGGAATAAGTGGGATTAAGATTATGAATTAGATACGGGGGCCAAAATATCATCACAGAAAATGCGTTATTTTCTCCCAAGAAGTTCTCTGTGGGTCAGCAGACAGGGAAGTGATCTGCACTCGTACGTGTGTGGACTTATAAACACTCAGGAAAGTGACTTCTGTGAGCGGAGACCCAAGCGAATCTAAAACTACTGAAGACGTCAAAAACCCGCAGAGGAGTGCTTCTAACATTTACCGTCACGGGGCACGCGGTCGACCCTGCTACCTTTCACATCTGGGGTCTCCACCCCCGGGGCCGTGGGTTATAGTTGCCACCGGCCACTGAGACACCGTAATCAGACCTGGTCTCCAGGGACATCATCTCAGACCCGGTTCGGGAAAGCTGCCTGGAACACGCATAGGACCACTGGGAGCTGGGGGGCACTCGGGGACTGAATGGGGGTGCAGCATCGTACTCTCGCCTCCCCAGTGAGCCCGTGCTGGCCCCTGGGGCCTGAAGGACACGGGGCAGCCGGTCGTTCCAATCCTCCGAGGGCCCTGGAAGCACCTTCCTCCGTGCTGCCGAGACCACATTCGCCGCGATGGACTCCCGGATGTTCCTGGGTTCAAAGGCGTCTTGGGCGAGGCCAAGGGGAGTCTGGGCCACCGCTTCCCACGGAGCCAGCCCGCTGCGTGGTCTCTCTAGCCCCTCGCTGGGGTGGGGAGGGCAGCTGCAAGCAGGCCAGTGCGCCCACGGGGGCGTTGCGGAGACGGCGGGCGGGGCTGGTCTTCCAGGAAGAGACAGGGAGCGCCCACTCTCCTAGAGGCAAGGAAGAGGTTAGGACATCTTGTTTGTTTAGGTTTCTGCCGGTTTGCTGTTTGCAAAGGACTCAGGGTGCCCTGACCAAGTGCCGCCAGGACTCAGTCCCCAGGTGCTCAGCCGCACAGTGTGCGCTCTGTCTCTGAACCCTCAGAACCCACAGCTCCGAGGCCGCCACGTCCACTCCACCCTAACCACCTGTGGTCACTCGGTCCCCGGGTGTCCGTCTGCCCCCCACCACTCCCGTCGGCACACACAGCCTACCCTCTCCCGAGTCCTGTGTTCTGGCACTAAATTAATAGGACGTGTTTACAACCCAGAGATGCACCCTGACCTGCTGGGCTCCTGACCTTTCTCAAGGGGTGTTTAAGCTGCTGTTTCCCTTCTGCCCACTGAACGCAGCAAACACGCACCGAGCTGAACTGTGCATGGGCTGCATCCATCCATTTAACATGTATGTCACGGAACACCCCCTGTTTCCGGGCGTCCGACTGTGCGCCTGGGGACACCGACACGGCTCAGTGAAGCCCTGTCCTCAAGGAGCACTTAACACAGTGCCATTCGAAACTCCACAGTGGCCATGGTCACATGCAGGTTGGCATAGTAGAAACGTCCTTCCCCCTGATGGGGCCATCAGGGGATTTTCTGGCCCACGAGGAGGGTCCACGGTCAGCACGATAAAAGGGAACTTAGCTCTTGTCCTCTGCAGCCTGTGTTAAGTCTCCCTGCGGTCCCTACCTGTGGGAGAGCCCCACGGAGCCCTGGGGGCAGATTTCAGACCCCATGTCACCTGCCAGCAGACAGAGGGCCCGGAGGCACCTGGGCAGGCGGGACTTTACAACCAGAGCGGCTTGCAGGGGTGACAGCAAAGGGACCCAGGACTCCCCAGAAACACCGGAGAGGCTCCGGGTGCCCACGCAGAGGACCGACCTGCCTGGGTGAGAGCTGGAAAGAGAAAGGGTCACCAATACACTCGGAAGTGTGAAGTACCATGTGAGTGCGCACACTTCCGTGACAGAGCATCGGAGCACCAGACGGCAGAGAAGACCTGGGTTTCTGGTCTTTTTCCCACTACTTAGTTTCCAAGTCATCAGAGGAAGGGAATCTGGGAAATTAAAAAGCTCAAAGCACGGCTGAGTGACATCCTGATAACACGGGGCTCGGAGATGTTTTTCTCGACGGCGGAACAAACGTCCATCCGCGGGATGTGTTGCGGGGCCAGGGGAACTCTGAAGTGTGATATTGAAAGAGGAAGTCAATAGCCTGAAGTTCTTAAGGATCCTGTTTTGTACAGAATAGGCCTGCGGCGGCGCAGCCCTGGGGGAGGCCAGGGAGCAGAACCGAACGCCTCCCAAACGCCTCCAGCTCGCTGCTCGTGCTGCGGCCTCAGCGCCCCCCTGGGCCTTCACCATTGGAGACAAGCCCCCGGTGGCGTCAGTGTGGCTGGACATGCCCCACGGTGCAAACAAACAGGCCTTTCAGGGGTGTGGTGGTTTGCGCCCGGAATGTCCCAGGCCACTTGTGTGCCAAACCCGCATGTTAACTGTATTTCCCCCACACGATGTCCTCATCTCGGCCTCGGGTGCTCTTTCCTTCTGTCAGTCTCCGTCCCCAAGTGCAAGCTGTTCTCTGCCTGGCTGGCGGAATGAAGCCAGGTGATAGGCCCGGAGCCAGAGGTGGCCAAAGGGACTGGGAATCACAGGGGTGTGTCTCTGGTTTTGGTGTCTGCGTGTCTGATGTCAGGACCCTAGGACGACAGGGGTTGGGGCCTGGTTGTAGTTCCCAGTACGGCTGTGTTTTTACGAAAAGAATTTACACGTTTACACAGGAGCCCTCCACTCAAGCCAGCGTGAGAAAGTGACCTTACGCGTGAGGGGCCCCCAGATGGCTTCTTTCTCTCCGTCTCCACTACCCTCTAACTTCTGTTGTGGACAGGGTTTCTCCGGGGCCACCAGGTGGAAGCTTGGCAGGTACTGGGACAGACTCAGGAAGCCCTTCTGTTTGGGACTAGTCCTGTGGGCACCGCATGGGGCCCGACCCAGTTCATTTCTTCAAGGTAGAATATTCCGTCCCCTGTAGTAACAGACCCCGCCGGGCCCTGCCCGAGGCTCAGCCGCAAGGCTCAGAGTAGCCCAGGGCCCTTCTCAGCCTCACACAGCTGTGTCTCTGTGCCCATCAAGTGTGGGGTTATCTGCTTGGCCTGCTCGCGAGGTGGCTGAGTCAGCTCCCTTGTCACGCTACCTGGTGACCGCTGACTGGGCAGGAAAGGCCTGACGCTGGAGAAGGAAGTACAGCCTGAGGCCGTCTGGGGACAGAGAGGTGAACGGCCCCCGGAGCTGACGAAGTTTTAATGTGACACAGGTTTTAAAGTTCAAACTATTTCATTCCGCAAACCTTCCGAAAAGCTAAAACGTTCTCTCGGCCGAGATCCTGCCTGCGTGTGTGCAGTGGGCAGGGAGCCTCCCGCGGACGCGGGTTATTCCAGCCCCTGCCTCCCCTTCCGACCCTCCGCCCTGGTCCGCACTCGGCGGCACCTGCACTGTGTCCCGAACCAACTCCTGTGAAGGCAAACAGAGTCGGATGGCACTACTTCTGCCTTCTCGACCATGACCTTCACGAGGTAGACCCCGTGGGGCAGCACGTGAAGGGCGAAGCACAGGCGTCCTCCCGTCCCTGTGTGCTCAGGTCATACCTTTGGAGGCGCTGAGACCCATCCCCATCTCGCTCTGCACCCGACCTGCCTGCACCGACTCAGGTACGTCCACCTCCGGCCACCGCTGCTGCCGCCGCCACCCCCCTCCGAACCACCCGGCCCGGATGACTGTCTCCAACTCAGTGTCCCTGGTCCCAGCCTCCTCCTCCGGTCTGTGCTCAATCCACAGCCGAAATGACCCAGTGAAGCCCGAAGGCCGACTGTGCCTCTCAGTCCTCAGTGTGAAGCCCTCTTGTGGCTCATTTCAGAAAAGGAAAACCCACACCCTCCCTCTGACCCACGAGGCCTCTGAGATCAGCTGCCCCACACCTCCGTCTCCACCTCCAGCCCCCGGGCCTCTGGTGCAGCGCCATTGACCCCTTCCTGTCCTGGGAACACACCTGGGGCACCTGCGCCTGCTGACCCTTCTGTCCCCCGACGACTCACCCGTGGCACTGACCTCCTTTCCTTCAGGCCTTGCTCGGACCCCAGAGGGTCGAGGTTCGGCTGGTCTCTCTCCCCCAAACTCCCTATGCCTCTCTCTGCTTTATTCTGCCCCTCAGGCTCACGCCTACCCGACGTGACATTTCATTTCTACCATTTTGCTCACCTGCTCCTTCCCACTAGCATGTGGTGCCATCTGAGGGGGAGGTTAGTGCCCCACCCGCTAAGACACTCTCAGACCCGGCACAGGGCCTGACAGGCGGGTGCGCAGTGTGTCTCCAAGAACGATCCATCGCCTCGGCGTCAGACCTGCAGCACCGGGCCGGCTCTTGTTAGGAATCGCGACAGGATCTGGCCACGCCCTGGGACGCCGCCCTTCTCACGTGTCAGTCACCTGCGATGGGGCTCTCACACTGTGGACGCGTCCCCACCGGCCCCGACACCCGCCCACCCACGCCGGTGCCAGGCCACGTTCCGTGGGACAAGTAGGTTCATCAAGATGCACAAAGGAAGCACTTTTCTAAGTGGGTAGGAGATTTTAACGTGGGAGTAGAAGGTTTTCATTGCGGTCCGTGGAGGTGTGGGGCGTGTAACCGGCCTTGATCCCTGGAACGAGAAAAGCCCCTAAAAAACTTCTGCACAGAGGCAGGGGGTGCCTCTGCCTGGGCATTTGCACTCAGGACCGATGTTTCCTGGGGCTGATTTAGACACAATCAAGCTGGAAGTCGGGCGACAAGGAGAATCTTAGCATCACGTCTGTCCTGGCCCCTTAATAAAACACAGTCCCCGTCTCATATTCCCTGACACCGCCTTTGGGCCGTGACTCTCAGATGCTGGCCAGCAGCGGGGCTTCGGGGGCTCTGCGGTGGGCGGGCCTATCTGAATGGGAGAGGCCCTGCGGTGCCGCCCGCCAAGAGTGGAGGTCACGCCGCACGCAGGGGGAGCCCCACGTGGCCTGCACGGCTCCGTGAGGGCAGCCGGCACTCTCCGGCCCCAGGAGAAGGGAGGGCGTCTCGTAGCTGCAGCTTCGCCTCTCGTCTCTGCCGACGGCTCTTCGTCTTCCTTCATCCTAGGTCCGCTTTCAGAGGAGGTTGTCCGTGAGAAGTCTCGTGTTGTGTTTGAGGGGACCCCTGTGGGAAGAGGGGTCAGGGTGGCACCAACAGCAGCCGGCAGGACGCCTTGCGCGGAAGGTGAACTTGGATGTCACCCTGGCCTGGGGACCTGCCTCGGCCCCTGGCTGGGTAGCGATAAGGTACTGTAAGGCCTTGGTTGTGAAACGGTGAACACACCGGCCACCCTCTCTGGGCGACAGGGAGAGGACAGACGGAATTCAGACACTGGACACCACAGGGCAGGACAGCACAGATCATTCCTGTCATTTGTGAGAAGAGCCTGTGAGGCCTCGGAAGGTGTCAGGGCCCTGGCAGGACCTTTTGTCCAAGAGGCCGGCGCACGGGCAGGCCGCCAGTGGGATAAAAATAGGAGGGGCCTTGCCTTTGAAGTGGCGTGGGCACCCACGCCGCAGACACCGCGGTGCCTCCGCCAGCACCGGAGGCCGCTGGCCGGCAACGCGGCGTTGACCACCCCCGCCTGCCAGGTCCACACCGGCCAGAACACAGCCTTCTCCGTGTCCTTGAACCCTCTGTTAGAACAGAGTCAAAGTAACCGAGTGCCCCGACCGCCAGCAGCTCGGAGCTGAAGGGCACTGGGCACGCAGCGCTCGGTGGTCCCTGCTGTCTCAGAAGCTGCGAGGGCAGGGAAGCGACAGCACCCTTCCGCACGCTGCTGCCCGTCTGACCCTGCTACCCCTTCCAAGGACCTCCCCCCCCCCCCCCCCCATCTGGCCAATAAGGAAACCAAGGCACGGAAATCAGGTCACTCGCCCCCAGGTCGCACAGCGAGACGGCAACTGCGCAGAGAATGGGAGGATTACAACCACGGGTCACGAACTTTCATCGGGGCGACGTACTTAGGTACAGAGGTCACTGTGGCAGCTTCCCCTGCACACCCTGCCCCCTGAGAGACAGCGTGGAGCCCGCGCCCGTGAGTGGGCCCCGGCTCGGCTGCGACAGACACGTTTTCGAGAAGCAGCCGGGGTGGCCCTGACAATTTTCTGTAACCCCTAGGGGGAAGCCCCACTTTGGTGTCTTTTGTAAAAAGCCTACTTCAATTGGTTCGAACATGAAAATAAAAGCTTTTGAACACATTTCAGAGTATTTTCTGAAAAGCTCTTTCTCCCTGAAAGATGTATACAGGGAAGGTTGCTTAGCTCCCCAACATAGGACGAAGAAATACACCATAGAGATCAGAAGTTCAAAGTTCATCGGTTTCTACAGAGAAAAAAAGCAATTTTCACAATAAACAGAGGATGCTGATCCTGTATGACATCAACACATTTTTTTCCTTGTGGGAGAGTTTTGTAGAGAAAAATCTCATGGCACACATAAGCACTTAATAAAGGAGAGTCATCGTTATTAGTATAAAATTAATATTTATGCTCTGTACCTTATTAGAGCCAGAATTATGATAAATCATGAAGCCACTTAAAATATCTCTAACTACGTGACTGCAGCGTCAGCTGCCCGTAACGTCCTGAATCTCTCCCAGAACAAACCCAGGCAGCCTTCTCCGGCCTCCCTCATCCACAAAAAGAAAAGTCGCCCGTGGATGCGCATTTTTCCCTTAAAGAAAATGGGGATCAGAGGGAGGATTTTTTATAGATTATGTATCTACTGTTTGTGGATGAAAGGGGCGATGTGACCATAAACCACAAATTCCTAACTGGGCGGGTCAGGGTGGGCAGTCATGCCCAAGACCAGGACCCCCTTTAGGGAAAGGTTTTCAGCCGACCCTGTCCATTGTTCCTGTGCGTGGTGGTCCCACACCTGCAAAATGCCAGGAGTGGTCCCCCACGAGGCGTAGGAACCCTCAGGAAGGCGCGTGATCTTCTTAACTGTCCTGTAATCCATTCCTGCCTTGCCTTCTCCCTGCTCCACATAATCTCCCTACTTCTCTCTTCGATGTCAAGGGCAGAAAAGGAGACGCACAACTGTTACTCTTGCAAATGCTCCCAGCGGGTGGGTTGCCAGCTGGGCTCAGGCGCAGCCTCACAAAAACTCCCTCCAGGTCCCCCACGCAGACAGACTGGGGGTGGGCCTGACACCCAGCCCGGAGCCAACCGCGGCCGGGGGGGAGCACTCTGGCATCCTCCCAGGACGCTCGGTCAGCGAAGACTTGGGGAACGAGGGTCCCTGTGGAGTGACCGTGGGTCCCTGTGGAGTGACTGTGTGCGGTCCCACAGCTGCCACTCTCCAGGTTTCCCACTGGCGTTTTGGCGTGAGCCTCTGGCCCAGCTCCTGATGACCTTGCAGAGCTGATGACAGAGCGGGTTAATGGCAACGACAGACACGCCCACGATGGACGGTCACCTTGCAGAAGCCCCACTCCCGGACGGCGACGCCGTCTCCTCTCTGTCCCTCCACTCCCTTCCTCCATCGTGAAGTCCTCAGGACATCGGACTCCGGTCAGCATCACACTGTCATAAGAACAAGCCTCGGGTCTGCTGACCACAGAAACAGAGTTTCCTGTCAGACTGAAGATGACGTGTGACCTGGGCGGTGCTTCGGCCCCAGGCTCAGGAAAGTAGGCGACCCTGTGGACCACACCCTCAGGCAGAGCACCAGCCACCACGGTCATCCACCCCTCCCCCGGTCCCAGCCAATCAGGAGAGCCCACGACCCCCACTCCTTTAGCCACCAGGGTCAGTGACTGCTTCCCTGGATAACCCGCCCCCTGGCAGCCATCGGGGAGCCAGGTCTTCCAGCATCAGTTCACCTGCGACTCTGGGCCCGGTGCCATTGCCTCCACTAATAAACCCTCGTTTTCTCCCGTTTGCGTCTGGCTGGGCTTCGGTGAACACAGGGGAAAGGACAGTTTTGGTTTAGTGGCACAAACACACAGCACCTGGTGTGGTTGCGTCACAAGAACGAGGAAAGTGGGTACAAGGAAAAGGGCCGATTCGACCTTCGTGACTGTTCTCTGTCCATTACGTTTCCGAGCTAATTAAATGGATCCTTTGATTCGTATCTTGGGCCCTAGGGAAAATCTGTAACCTACTGTTCTTGGGAAACTTTTAGGATTTATTACCAAATGTTTCCTTTGTCAAAAACTTGGGCCCAGAGAGACATTTAAAATTAGGAATAGAAACTATAACTTTTCACCTGGAAACTCACCACAAACTTGTTTTCTTAAGCACAAAGTAGGGAAAATTGTGCTTAATTGCCTTATCACATTTCTGGTCCAACTGGTAAAGTTTTACATTAATGACATCTTTCTTGTTGGAGGGAATGGACACAAAATTCATGCACGTCACTTCACTGTAGAGGTACAGGAACGCCCTAAAGTAAGTGGGGTTTGAACGACCGTTGTTCGGGAATAGATAGATGAAGGACCACAAGTGGGGGGTGGGCAGGGTGAGTGAGAGCAGAAAGACGATGAAGGCTGCGGCGGTGGGGCAGGGGGGAGCTTTCCCAGGGATGCTGGGGGGAGGCATGTCTTCACCACAGGACGCCGGGCTTCGTGTGGAGACCCTCGGGCCCCCGGATCGCAGCCTGCATGAACGCGTGTCTGCCACGCTGCGCACCTCAGACCGGCACGGCAGAGTGTTGAATGCAAACAGTGATTCAACAAAACACTAAACAGAAGGAAAACAAGAAGAACAACTGCACAGGGAACACAGAACTGGTGTTTCCGGCAGCCATGCCTCCCCCGTGACACGTCAGGAAGGTCACAGGCAACTCTGATTTGTTGCACTGGGGCCACAGCTCTGGCTCCCGGGCCTGTACAGGGAACTAAAACACTGAGACATGAAATGCAAGAAGACACCACTCCCAGGCGCATCTATGACGCCACCAGCACACGCAGGGGTGTTTCACAAGGTCCTGGCGTGCCCGTCCACCCGCCAGACTTCAAAATCAGAGACGGCGGATTTTTGGTTTGCCCTTGGCATTCACTGCTCTTGCAGCTTTTCCTAGGAGCACGACTTTCCTAACGTAGGACCTCACTCCCGGTTCCCCCGACTGCTGTTCCTTCCCAGGCTCACCTTCACTTTGGCGGGACCATAGGTTGTTACTGTCTCACTGCTAACAGCGTTTTCCACTTTTGGTGTTGACCCGCACGGATGCGGAGATGACTGAACAAAACAGCCTGTGCGTCGGCCACAAAGGCGCATTCAAACCTCTCGGGCACTCTGCACGGATAGGCTCAGATGGAGGGAAAGGGTGTTTTCTAGAAAAGCCAAAGGTCTAGGCCTCGTAAAAACAGGTTTGAGGGGGGAGGAGATCCGCAGTGTGTCTGAACTTCTCAGGCGACTATCCGTTACAGACACGGGAAAAACGCAGGCAAAGGGCTGGGACAAAAGGCCTAGGAAAGGGGTCGCCTTCCGGTGTCGCTGGGCCACGCTGGAAGGAGAGTGGTCTCAGGCACGCAGTAATCGCACAGACACTGATGAAAACCGGTAGTGAATTCACAGTTTCGGGGTGGGCTGCCTTCATTGCCACCCTGGGCTGCAAGTGGCCCTGGGGCCGGGGATTGGACACCCTGGCTGGAGCTTATCCCCTGGGGTCATGGCCCACCTGGGGTCACACTGCGGTGACTGAGGCTGCGCCTTTGGTGTGCGCCTTTCCTGGGAGGCACGTGGTCTCCACCCCTTTCACAGAAGGGCCTGGGGGGTCTCCTGCAGGTTCTCACCGTGGGGCAGGTCTTCCCAGAGGAAATGCACTGTCCACGTTCCAACTAGTCACTAAATTCAGGTCAGTCTGGGCCCCTACAACTTTTTTTCCCCAGAACATGGAGGCTACCTGAGAAGTACGGAGCGGGGCGCCCGGGCGTCCCCACAGCGCACTGACACACCCGAGGCACCACTCCCGAGGTCGGGTGTGGACTTGAGCATGGTGACAGTGGCCGGGACCGACAAGGCAGAATGAGATGGGCGCCTCACCAAACAAAGCACAATGATGAGAAAGCCCGCCCAGCGGCGAGAGCCAAGGAAACGACTTCTCAATGGTTCTTTGTGGAAATGTTGCTTTCTGTGAGGGCGAGTGATCCAGCTGACATCACTGGATGGAACCGAACGGGCACTTCACGTCACAGCCAGGGCTGCAGACCCAGTGATTCAGGGGGCACGAGGGGCGGAACATTCTAGAAGCCCTGCCTCACAGCATGCAAGCCCATTCCCCATTTACGCTCCGCCCTGGGACTGCAGGTCCCTCTGCGTCTCAGAACACTCCCTTCTCAGGGGGGGTCTGCGTCCCCACGGGCGGGCGGCATCCGGGCCACAGGTGATGACACCACCCGCGGTCACGGCTCCGGGAAGAAAATCCACCCTCTCGCCTCCTAGGCTTTGCCTCTCGTTAGAAAAATGATGTATTTAACTTTAAGATATTTTTCTTTCCAACATTCTGGAATTAGAGTGGTAAGGAATACACAAATTTTTTCTTGTCAGACATTAACCCCCCCCCTTTTAAAGTATTCAACTAAATCAAAATACGAGATTGAAGAACCCAAATGTCTTTTAGAAGATGCGTATATGGCCACTCTAAACTCTCAGGAGAGGGCTTTAGAGACGCCCAGGAGCCCCCTGGGCTGCAGGAGCCCCCCAACACCTGCTGCATTGGGAAAACACTGGCATGGGAACAGCTGTGCCTGGCGTCCGGGCTGCGCCTCCTCTGGCCGCTTGCTCAATCCCTTGGAGCTCTCGTGTCCTTACCAGTCACTGTTGCCGTGAGAATTAATCACACGCACGAAAGCCTGTGACACACTGTGTCCGGGGTACTCTGCAAGTCCTTCCCTCTCTTTCCCACAAGTGCGTGAGGTTTTCTTAAGTTGCACCGGAATTTACTGACTTGAATTCCACTCATTGGTTCTATGTTTCCTGTCTCACCAGTAGAGGCCTTCGCTGCCTCATGGGCAAGGATGCCGCTCTCAGTCCCCTGCAGTCCTGTCTCCTCCCACCGGGAGGGCACGACCCTGAGTCAGGAGGTGCGGAGTCACCCCTCCGTTTGAGAAATAAATGTGAGTGGGTGGGAGGTCCGAAAACAGCCCACCGGCCAGCCGGGTCGCCCCTGCCCCGCGGCCCCTGCCCCTTCCCACGTGGCCCTGCGCCCTAGTGCCCTCGCAGGTGAGCAGAAGCTCCGGGCTCTTGCCCTGTGCTCCACAGCTTCTTTTCAGCTCTGCAACTTTCACCAACCTGCTTGTCTTCTTTTTTAAAGCTAATGAGCATTCAAAGGGCTTCAGCGTTCTCCTTTGGCCTAGATCCCCGAATAAGAATGTTTTGATTGGAGCCAGAGATTTATACAGGTCGGTTATGAGGAAGGACATTTTTGATGAGCGATAACGAGCCAGCCGCCCCAAGCTCGGGGACTGGGCGCAGATCCCCTCCCCGCTCGGTGGAGCGTCTGGCTGTGTCCCAGACGGGGTCCCCGACCCTCTGCCGGCGGGAAGCGGGGCGCAGCCACTCCGGAAGGCCCCTCCTCTCCGCGCTTCCGCTGGAGACACATTGAGACGGCACGTTCCACTGGAACCCCGAGTCGCCAGGCCGCGGGCGGCGCGGGCTGCCCTCTGCTGGGCGCCGCCAACCCTGTCCCCGCGGCTCCGCGCCCTCGGCGCAGAGACCCGTCCCGTCCGGTCCCGTCCGGGTCCCAGTCCCGGCGGCGGGCGGCGCGGTGGGCTGGGGAAGCGCTGCCGGCTGGAAGGAGGACGCTGCCCTGGGCGTTGTGTGACGGGAACGCATTTTTCAAACCCTGGGTCACAGCCCGTCGGCATCACAATCCCGGGCTCCGCCCGGACCTACTAACTGCGGGGTCCCGGCGGGGGAGCCGCAGGACACCCCCAACCACCCCGAACGGGCGCCGGGACCCCGCGGAGCCGGGAAGGCGGCGGCGCGCGCACAGGCCCGGGTCTGCGCGGGAGAGAGCGGGCGGCCTGGGCCGAGCGCAGAGGTCAAGCTGCCGGGAAGGTCCTGCGGGAAGGACCCGGCACCGCGCCGCCCGGAGCGGGCTGAGAACCCGCGGGCCGGCGCATCCCGGCGGCGCGGAAGTGGGACTGCATGTAGTCCCCGCGCGTCCCGTGCAAACTGCCTGGCACGGTCCTCCCTGTAAGTGGGCCCGCCCGGGGACCCACGCTGTGTGACCCAAGGCCCCCCTCACTGTGGAAGGGCCCGTGCGACACTTTTAATTAGCACTTTATATTAGCACTCCACCTATTTCCTGACTTTTAGCTTTAGAGGGCTTTGCGACATTTAAAAAAAAATCCATCTGAGGTATGCTGGGAGGAAAGAGAACTAGGGTATATACCATGCAAGGAAGGGACCTAGTTTCTTTCCTTCTAAAGAAAAAAATGTAATTAAATGTCAGACAGGGAACACTAAACTAAATCAATTTAATTGTACTGGAAGTAAAAGCGATTTTGGAATCAGATAAGTTTGCCAGCATCTCAGCTTGTTTTGACTTTCTCTCCTCCAGGCCAGCCCCTACTTCTGATTCTAACTCAGAAGGATTCTAGAAGTTCCAGAAAACCCACAAAAATTCCCCAGGGTTGACAGGCAGCTGGAATGTGGGGCTCCTCCCTCTGTGGGCCTCTGGGCTGTGGGAACTGCCTCTCCTCCCCGCTGGCCCCAGGGCTGGGGTTGCTCAGGGCAGACCGAAGTTTCTCATCTCTGCCTCAGAAACCAATCCTGCTTTTGGGGCAGGGGACCAGTGCCCCTGGGGAGGCAGGTTGCTGGCCCTTTGTCCGGGTTGCAGTGGTGGGAAGAGGGACAGGAACAGCTGCCTGCTGTGGCCTGAGTGGGGCAGCCTGGGGACGCCCTGCCGCCTGCCCCACTTTCCTTATGGCCCCATGAAGCTTCCCTGGGAGAGCTCCCTTCCCACTGCCAAGGGCACGGCGCTCGTTCTACTTAACATTGGTATTTCGGATTTCACACAACTGACGTTAGGTTTCTTTTTTAAAAAACACCGAGCCAGGGCTTTTAAATCCCGGTCTCATCTTTGTACACCACTCGTGTCCCAGCAGGCCTGGGACAACAGGTGAAGTCAGAGAGTTTGGCAGCAGGCTGAGCACAGAGGAATGCGGCAGAGAGCCTGGGTGAGGACCAGGCTGGGGAGCAGGGGCAGAGGTCTCAGGGCGACTCCTCAGGCCAGCACGCGGCCAGCACAGATGCTGTCTTGAGTTGCTGGGCCCCTCCCCGGGGGCCCATCACAGGGAATGCAGAGTGTCTGCGTCTGCATTTCTCGGGGGAGTCTTTGGGACAGCGGTGGGGGTGACTGGTGAGCGCCCTCACAGCAGCACCCACGGCCTGTGTGGTCCCCGAGTTACTCTTCCTCAGGAAGGTGTGGAGCAGGGCGGGGGCGCCCTTTCTTCCCCACGGGACTGCACTGGGCTTTACTTTTGCAGGAGGCATTTCTCCGCACTCCACCTGTTTGCTCTGCGGTAACGTGAAAGAACTGGGGTGGGGGGCAGGGAAATGCACCCCAAGTCACCGTCCAGCCCCTTTCTAATGAAGCAGGTGTGTGAGCCTTTGTGGGAGTCATATGACAGTGGGGGTCCCCCTGATGCCCCTCAGCACGGCCAAAGCCATTGAGAAAGCATGTGGGGGCAGACTCGGGAAGATCTGGGGGCATGGGGGCGGTCCCAGGGAACCCCCACTGGGTCCCAGCGGGGCCGTGGAGACTGGGGTGGGTGCTGCGGAGACACCAGAGCCCCACGTCTGGGGCCCACCCGGCCCCTGCTGATGCACTGGTGGCGTCGGAGAAGGTGCCTGATCTACAGACCGGGGCCATCAGCTTCCCTTCCAGGGTGACACTGAGGACAGGGGACTCACAAGGCAACCGGTCTCGAGGCCGGTCCCCCGCTGAACACTGCACGACCTCGGGCAAGTTGTCAGCCTCTCTGTGCCACCTGTGGCCGCAGACAGGAGACGTGGCACCTACCCCCCCAGGACGACTGGTGGACAGACACCGCTGGTGGTGGTGGCCGGAGCTGGTGGCGGGGTGGCTGCAGGGGCCACAGACAACGTCCAACTATGAGGGAAGTGAGCCCCAGGGCTATGACAGACATCGTGGTGACCTCGGCCGGCAGGACTGTGTGCTGGGCTTGTGCATGATGCTGGGGGCAGGGGGCAGTCCTCACTGCAAGCGGCCACTTGTGACCATGTGAGGATGGAGGTCAGTGGGACCTGCCGTGGGGCTCCCTCCACAGCGGACTCGGCGTGGAGCCACTACGGTGTGCACCGGAGGCCACGCCGCTGCGTGTCGGCCGTGCGTCAGGTGAGAGAGACAGAACCTCTGAAGGGCAAGCGGCAGGATCCGGGCCGGCTGGTGTTCAGCCAGCGTCAAACAGCGCCGCGCTCCTGCCGGTGTTCTCGGTGCTGGACCCAGGGTCTCCAGGGACCTTGAGGACGCGATCCCCCCCAACAAAGATGTCACAGATGCCTAGACTTCTGCAACGCCTCCCGAAGGAGAAAAACAAACAAAACACGTGCTTTTTGCTTTACTTGCTCAGTATTTTCCTAGGCTGTGCATTTCTTTTCAGCTCAGAAGCAATTGCAACCCATTGTTTTTTGTTTTTTTCCTTTTCCCCTAGGACAAATCGTGGGTGGTTACCAAGGGCTCAGGCAGGGGCACCGTGCAAACAGGCATCTCTGCAGCCCACCTGCAGGTCATCGCTGGTCTGGGCCTGGTCATCACTCTCAGTGGGGGAAGGAAGGCAGGCTGGGAGGCCGGTCCCCCAATGCCAAGTTACAGCACAAAGCACTCAGATGGGCATGTCGAGAATGAGGCAAACACTTAGAACCGACAGGACACAGGCCTGAGGAAGTCTTCCCATCCACGACACAGACTTATCGAAACTGGGGGCCCGAGGAAGGCTGACTCCCTCTCTCCATACCCGAGACCATTAGCGAGCAAACCCCTGCGTTGGGAGTCTGAAATGTCGGACGGGACTCAGTACCAGCGTTTGAGGTTAACTTCTCTACATTCAGTGCCTTGGAGCTGTAAGTCCTGTAACTTCCAAGTGCCCAATGGTACATTAGAGTGCAAATACACACACCACGGAAGCATTCAGTTTTAAAAAATTTCCCAAGGCGGGAACAGAGCCCGGCCTCTTGCCCTTCTGCCTGGTGGTCAGGTCCTGCGGGGGCTGATCGGCTGGGCCCCCGGCCCCCGGCCCACGCTGGTGGGAAGTCCAGACAACTAGTTCTGCGCTTTCCCAGAATGCCTGGTGACGGCTTCGGCAGCACTGCAGTGTCACACGAGCCTCTGTGTCCCCCAGAGTCCCAGGATAAGGGGATATGGGTCCGGCCAGGGTCAGTGTTTCTGGAAACATAATGATGGGTCCTAGAATTCCCATAGTTTTCTCATGAACTTTTAACCATGTTTAAAACAAACCCAACAACTCCAATTTCGAGGGGGGCAAGCTCCAGCGCGGGCCCCCAGGGAGCCTGTGGCGTCTAGCTCTGCAAAATACAAGCTTTGCTTCTCGGTGACAGGCACTAGCCCCTCCCTGCCGGCCGGCGGCTCTGGGGGGCCCTGGGTGTCCCCAGGTGAGCTGGCAGGTCCCGAGGGTAGAACGCAGCACATCCTTCCATCGGGAAGAGGACACTGGGTTGGGAAGAGGACGCTCGGGTGTGCAGCCACGTGTCCTCTGTGCTCACAGGTTGCTCTGGGAACATGCCCGAGTCGAGGGTTCAGGCACCTGTCACAGCGAAGTGACCTTCAAGGATCTTTAACTGAGGACCGAGATAAGACAGTGGTCCCCCAACCCCGTGGCAGCCTCCCCAATTCAGTGCAGACCCCTGAGTTCTGACATCTCAGATGTGATTGGCTGCCCGGCCAGAACTCAGGCCCTGGGAGAAGGCTGCCATCCCCCAAAGCCCACCCTCTCCCCGTAGGGGGTCTGCGCCCTGCGGATCGGTGCCGGAGCCCTGGCTGACACTCGGTCGGCTCTCCTGGGGTCCCGATGAGCCACTGCCCATGAGGGCACAGTGCGGTCCACACCAGCGCTGGTGGTCACTCGCACAGACTCGTACACGCTCCTGAACCAGCCCAGGTATGTGTGGGGAAGCCTCGCCCCGAAAATGTGCAGCTCCCACCAGCAGCGAATGTCACCACACAGAGCAGTGTGTGTCCTCCTCCCCACACGAGATGCGTCTGTCACTGAGGCCAAGCCAACACGACAGTCGGCCTGCGGTCACAGAGGCGGCCCTCAGGCCTCTGGGTGCACCCGCTGGGACCCAGTCTGTGCTCTTTCAGGACCAGGACGGCGCGGCCGGCTCACCGTGGCTGACGGGAGGGGGTTCGGGCTGGCAAAGGGTCTGCAGTCCACCTGCACACCTGGTGCTCAGCACCTGCGTGTGGCGGTGGCGTCAACAAAGACCTGACCTCCCAGGTGTGCTGCGCAGACCTCCCGCTAACAGCCCAAGGGAGGAGGTGAGGGGCTAAACACTCAACCAAAACTGCCCCCTTGAACCGTGCGACCAGCCATCACAGCCCACCCCACCCCACCCCAGCTGCCACAGCCAAGCCAACCGCACCCAGGCTGCAAAGGGCGCCCTGTGGGAGGAGGCTGAGTTCCCAAGTCCCCAGCCTGCCACACTGACAACACTGCCCACTTGACAGGTGACGCAAGCAGCTCACTCTGCAGGTGAGTTCCCAGAGGCCCTGGTCAGGGAGAAAAGGCAAAGGAATGTCTCTCTCCAGGGAGCAGGCTCGGTCCCCTTCCCCACCACCGCCCATCTGTCAGGACGAGGTTACATCCCATCTGCGACCTGGGGCTGTGTGATTGGAGATGAGACCCATGCCTCCCAGACCCAGCGGAAGCCAGGGCTGCTCTGCCTGGCATGGCTTAGACCCCTCTGGGGGCTCACGGCGTCCCCATCATGATCACTGTGTCATTAGTCATGGACCCCAGAACTGGCTCTGCTAAGACCACCACCTGTCCAACAGGAAGCGGGCCGCAAACATTTGTCATGCCTGCCAACCGCAGGCCACCAGACAACTGGGGACACTCCTGGGGCGCCACCACCCCGGGCCACTTTGGACCGATGATCTCAGGCTGCTGCCTTGTGCTCCGTGATGTGATCTTTCCTCTAGTTCATGCCATTCTTTAAATGCTATGTGGGGAACGCAAAGGACCGAGAACGACTGCCTCGCATGCCTGACCTCAAGAAGCCTTTTTTGGCTGTTCTATTAGAAAAGAATGCGGAATGCAGAGCACTCAACAGACCCCTCTCTGGGGACGAGGGGACAGAGGCGACAGGGGCACAGGACAGGCAGACGCTCCTCCTGCATCCTGTACCCGCCTTTTCACTGACTCCCCAAAAAGACCAAGGGGAGACAGCTGCGCTCTGGGTGTGCGGCCTCTGGGTCTGCTGCCCCCACAGGCGGTGGAAATCTCCTGGAGAAAAGGCGGGAGAGTCGGCCCCAGAGCCGTGCAGTCAGCCGACTTCTGCTCTGTGGGTGACGTCCTAGAAACACGAAGGTGCGCCAGAGAAACCTGCGTGCGCTCAGCGAGGAGGTGCAGGTGCTTGGGGGCGATAAGAGGGACACAGGACAGGGCAGCTCGCAGACAGAGGTGGTCTGAATAAAACACATAGAGAGAGAAGAAAGCACTATTTAATAGGAGAGTGAAAATGCAGCCGACTGACAGTGCAGAAACAGAGGAGGAGGAGGAGGAGGAGGAGGAGGGCAGGTGCTCCCGGGGACGGGGAGGGCAGCCTCCCCGGAGAGGCCCAGAGCACCATGCGGTTCTCCCCGTGACCTCACGGCGGGTGTTTTCCACAGATGGCCGGGCTCGGACTTAAAATAGACATGAGCAAGGTCTCGGGGTTGCTGTCAGGAACACGGCTGGCTTCCCAGCCAGCCGGGTGGCAGTGTGCTGTGCGGCAGTCCAAACCCACAAGGCCACCTTGTCTGGGTCCTCCCAGTCCATCAAAGGCAAGTGGTACAGCAGTGTGAGCAATGAGCGCTGCAAGGAGCACTGGGCGAGGCCGTGGTCAAAAAGCAGACACACAGGGGAGAGAAAGTGGCGAGGCCCGTGGATGGGAGGCCAGCCACGGTGCGCGCTCACCCTCCACACGCCGTTCCTCCTGCTTAACAATCAGCCCGGGGTCCGGAACCCCACCCTCACCCACCACATGGTCTCACTGGTGGGCGAGGTCAGGGTCACGTGCACCTGTATCTGCAGCCCGCCAGCCACCTTCACACCTGCCTCCCCTGCCCTGCCCTCTGCCATGCCCCCTCAGCACAGGGAGCACAGCCGCACCTCCAGGGCCCCCTGTCTCAGGACGCTCAGCCTTCCCACCCTACCCCACCTACTGTACAGATGTCCCCCGAAATGAGCTCTTGTACGTCTGACATCTGGCCAGGAGCTGAACACACGGTAACCGCTCACTGACGATCACTGCCCCCTCTCTCATCCCCAGCTAAACCCGGACATGCAAACAGTCCCCAGGCGCCTGCCTTCTCCACAGTCACCCAGGTACCTGAGGCTGACCAGCCACAGCCGATCCCTGTCCTTGACAAACTTCTCACCCCTAACATTAGCAATAACGCACTGCTAGAAGCAGAAAGAGTCCATGTGTGCGGCACGCTGGCAGCTTAGAACCTGTCAGCCGAGCACAGCTTCCCTGGTGCCGGAGGGCTGTGCCCTGACGTCCGGCAGCGCTGACCGCAGCCTGGCCCTCGGCTACCGCCTGCACCCTCGGTTCCCCACTCACTCAATGTCACGGCGCAAGTCTGTCTGGGGGGCCCCTGAATTTTACGTGCACAAAAAGGAGATGTGGCCGAAGCCCAGCTGCGTGAGGCTCTGAAGCAGGGACGTCACACTCTTTGGACCCACGCTGGGAGGTGACACCTGGAATGAGGGAGCTGGAGGGCTTGCTAGGCAGCCGCAGGGGCTTGAGTGACACTGCAAACTACTGGCTTCAAGCAAAGGGGACGCCTGCTCCCGCCGTGCGGTCACCCCTCCGCGATGGAGGGTTTCCACACCTGCGCTGCAACTCCGCTCTTCCTGGCCGAGAACTTGGGCCTCGGTGCCAGAAGAGACACTGCGGAGGCCGGCTCCTGCTGTGGAGAGCTGGGGACGGCCCCTGGCACTGGGGAGGCGCTGATGGGTGAGGCGGCCTCCGGGAAGAAGGCCGGCTGGGGGCTTCGGGCTGGCACGGAGCACACGGACGAGGCCTTCCTGTTGGCGGGCGAGCTGGCGCTGACCGCCAGGGGCGGCAGCGCCTGCTGCCTGGCAGGCACCGAGTTGATTTTGGTGGATGGCCTTTGTGGGGGGCCAGCCTTCGCATCTGGAGGCTGGAAAGTGAACAAGGATGCATTTAGCTGGTACGGTTGGTGCTTCATGACATCCAGAGCATTGAGGGGTTTCTTCCCCTTTTTCTTGCTGGGTTTGGAGGCCTGCGGGGCCGACGGCTGGGACTTCATAGCGGCCGGGGGGTAGGAGGGCGAGAGGATGGGGTTGTAAGCCACAGGAGGTGGTGCTCGGATGTTGGAGGAGTACTTCCAGCCGGCCGGGAGGGACGGGGTCGGGGACTGGGCGCGGGCAGCGTGGGCCTGCACGGTGTCCGAATCTACCACGTACTTCTCCATCCTAGACTGCCTTTTGGCAAAGAGCTGGGCCCCTCTGCCCTGCATTCCGGGAAGCTCGCTGGGCGGCTCCACTGCAGCCACGTGCCCGGTGCTCCCTGCAGGCACAGCGGCCGCTGGCTTGGCTGTGTTGGTGGTGTAGTTCACACTGGCCACTGCTGCTGGGGGTCCCCTGAAGGGACCGGCTGGGCTGAGGGCACTGGCAGGCCGGGCAGGAGGGTAGGACGGCTGGGCTATTTTGATGGGTGATGCAATGGTGCCCTGTGACTGGGAAGCCATGGGGAAGGCAGGAGGGTGGGCTGGAGCCAAGCCCGGTGACCAGACTGGAGACACAGGAGTCACTGGCGTCACCGGCTGGGAGGAGGAGGACTTGACTGCCGGTTTGGGAGCCACAGGAGGGGGTGTCTTCTGTTTGGCTGAGGGGCCCTGCATGAAATTGCAGGCCTCTGCCCCTAAGCTGAGGTAGTCTTCCTCAGGGCCAGAGTCACCCCCAGCCCCAGTGCCGCGCTTGCCTTCAGAGTTTTGGAGGAGCGACAGGAGTTCAGGGTTCGGGCTGACTTTGGGCTCCTTAAACGTGAACATGGGCTTGGTGGTGCCCCTGCGCTTGGCCTCCTGCAGGATGCCCGTCCTCTTGGCGGGCACGGCGATCCTCTCGTCCCGGGAGGCTATGCACTCTGGGACCCAGGGTGCAGGCTGTGGCCAGGGTGGGGGCTGTGCAGGGCCGGCTGTGGGGCTGTTCACTGCCTGGGCCAGAGCTCCCGGAGGCGGCGGCGTGACTGCAGAGTAGGGCGGGGGTGCGGGGAAGTCGGCCGTGGGGCTCGTCCAGCCACGGGGCGGGGTGAAGGCGGCTGCGGGCTGGGCCATGGACCCCGGGAAGGGCCTGGCCGTCCTGTTGGTGGGGGCCATCCTCGGGGCCTCCTCAGTGTAGGGCGCTGCCCCGAAGCCATTGTGCTGGGGTGCGTGGCCGGGGCCGGGGCTCACCTCGATGTAGCTCCCGCTCACGTAGCTCTGCTGGGTCGCTGTGGCTGCGCCCCTCTGTAGGTGGGACGCCCCGGTGCCCAGGCCGTCGGCCTGCGTCCCTGCGCCCACGGCGTCCTCCTTCTGGGCCGCGATCTGGTCCATCCTCTCCCTCCTCCTGGCGAACATGAGGGCTCCCTTGCCCGAGGTGTCAGGCAGCATCTCCATCTTGTCCTCACCGGTCAGTTTCTTCTCCGCGTCCCCGAGGGTGGAACCCCAATCGAAAGTCGCCGCGTGGGCACTGTGGTCGCTGTCGGACAGCAGCTCCTCGTCCCCGTCTGACTCGCTGGCGCCCAGCAGAGCCTCTTCCAAAGGGCTGTCGCTGTGTCCGTCCTCCGGGTCCCCCGCCTCCTCCTGCCGCTGGAGTTCCCCGGTCCCGTAGCTGACGAGCGTGAACTTCCTGGCCCGCCGCCGCAGCTTCTTAAACATCAGCACGCCCCTGGAGTGGGGGCTGGGCGGGGCCGTCAGCAGCAGCGCGATGCTTCGGCATCGGGACTTGGCCTCCTTTGCCTGCTTCTCAGAGAGGCTCTCACTCCTCCGGAGCCCTGGGTGGGGGAAGGACAGAGCCACACTGAGCTGCAGGGCAAGGCCAGCTCTGGGGATGCCACTCCCACCAGGGAGTACCCGGGGGCTCCCTGCTAGAGCCCGGCCGCCTACCTCCCACCAGGACCCCCTGCGACACTGCCCTCGCTGGCCAGGTGCTCCGGAGAAGATGCGTGAGTGAGTGCTGGGTAGCACACCTGTCCCACCACCTGCCTCTGGGTGGGGCCCCTGCCTCCACGGGGAGTGGTGCCTGGTAATCTTGGTTACCAGGGTACAACCAGAACCGAGAGGAGACCACTTAAGGGCAATATTCTCTGGAAACAAGTCAAGGCACACCTTTGTGCTTCCATATTTAAAAACCAAATGTCAATATAAAGCTATTTCTGAGAGTTTTTAAAACATTGGGGCAGGGGAGGGGGCAAAAATGTTATTTAGCTTCATGTTTTAACATAATGACTTTCAATATTCAAGTTTTCTTTTTTTTCCCCTGACTTTGTCTTCCCCCCAAAGCCTTTCCATGTATGGAGAGTGGATTAGTAGAAATTCGGAAAACTGAAAGGACAAAGACTGGAGGGCTGAGCCATGATTAATAACAATTCGGGAGGTTGGGTCACTGCGAACGCAGGAAACCCACGGCGCCGTCCAGACAAGTCCGGGACACGCTGCTATTTCAGAAACGTGAGGCCGCTTCAGCTGCAGTGGAAATGACTGTGAATCTTGGCAAAACTTAAAAATTATATAATTAGTGACCCTTTTAACTGTGGGTAAGAGCTGACACCAAAACGAACATTTAAAGCAAGAGTTTGACAGTTTTAAAATAAAAATTTAAATGTGAAGCTCCACCACTGTTGTTACAAGAAGACACTGAAAGTGAGTCAACGCACCGCATCACCCAGCCCGGTCAAGCTCCACGACAGTGGGCGTGAGTCACAAATGAGTTTTGAACTCAAAAGAGCTCAGTGGGAATTTCAGAAGATGTTCTTGAGTACGTTACGATCGAAAGTCTGCTCTTTTTGTTCTACAAAATCCGACTTAGTGATTAAGTTTTTAAGAGTGGAACCATAGTAACTAGTCTTATAACAAAGTCACAGACATTCACGGGCTGTGACGTTTCACTAAGAGAAAGTGACAAGGTGTGTGGCCATCCCCACCTGTGCTCTCTTCCTGACGTGCGACACACTCACTGCCAAAGTGACGGTCACCGTTGCACACTTGCCACAACAGTACTGCCGACGTGCCAGGTATGTGAACCTGCCCTTGCACACTTGTGAGGTCTGCACCTGTGCTCGGAGCGGACAGGGTGGCGGCCAGCACTGGCCAGTGCAGCTGCGAGGACCTGGACTGAAAATGCGAGCTGACGGGAATGGCCACAGGTTAGAAGACTCAGGTTACTGCTCCGTATAACCAAGTTCATTGCCACTGACTGTCATTCAGACGCCTGAGTGCCTTTGCCCACCAGCCTCTATTTCCTCCAATGACACTCCAAAATGTGTGGGGGAAAAGAAAGAAAATAACAAAACCCCCGAAACCTAGCTGCCATTCCTATCCTCACTCTTCTTCCCCTTACCTCCCCCCAGTGAAACAGACCACTGGGAGGAGCCTTGGATTCAGACGCATTTTCTGCGTGGGGACATTTAAATGCCTCCTCGGGGCCCTGGAGACGGGCTCAGGTGTCCAGAGGCAGATGAAACCCTCAGCAGCGCGCTGAGGACTTGCTGCGCGGGCAGGATCACGTAGCTGCTGGGGCGCCACATGCCCTTGTCCGTCAACTCGGTTCCGCAGGCGGCATCACGCTGCACAGCGTCGGGCTCAAGACGAGGGTCTGCCCCGGGAGTCTGCGGGAGCCTGCACCTCACAGACAGACTCCTCTGCGCGGCAGGCTCCGCAGTGCCTGGCGCTGAAACTTGGAGCCCACATCCCTTCACACACTCCCATGTGCTACTTCACCAACGACAACCCTCTGGGACTAATCAAAAAGGCAACAGTAACAAGGCCGTTGTCTTTATCACTGCCCATCCCCTGGGGATATGAGACTCGGAACTCTACCACAAACTGGCTGCTTTCGATTCAGAAATTAGTCTTGACCCCTGTTTCGTGTTTGTTATTTTGTGCATCAGTTTTTTTAAAAGAGCCGATGAAAGACACAAGAAAAAATCTACTGTGGAGAGAGCTGTGCCGGGAGCAGCAGCAGCAGCGGCAGCAGCAGGATGCCCAGGCCCCCAGCCCCTCGCGGCCCCCGCAGGACTCACGTGCGTGGCGCGCTCTGTGCTTGTGCGGTCTGCTGTGGTCCCTGCCGCAGCGCGGCTCTGCCCCCGGCTCCGTGCCTTCTGACGAGACGGCAAAGGCTACCAGAGAAGGAGGTGCTTCCGACTGCCCCCCTTCCCCCAGGGAGTCCACACCCCCTGCCGCTGCTGGCAGCCTGCACCCTTCCGTCTGCTGCCTGTCAGCGCAGTCGAAGATCACTTCCACTCGGGGCAGCCCCGCGGCCCCCGCCCCCCTCCCCCGGGTCACTGGCAGCTCCTGGCTGCTGCCGATCTGGACGATCTTGCTGGACCGCAGAGGAGGGGCCCCCTTCTCGCTGGAGGGGACTGAGTTTATGTGGGCGACCTCGCCACAGTCTAAGTCAGGGTCTGGGTCAGGTCGCTGAGACGTTTCAGCCCCCAGGAGAGCCACCACGGGGACACCCGTGCCCGAGTGCCCCTCCCGTGACAGGGACAGCTGCAGCTCAAGCACAGGGCCCGGCCGGACTGGCTCCTCCTCGGAGTGACCCTTTGGGGCGGCAGGCGCGTGGGGAGACGCAGGGCAGCTCAGGCTGCTTTCTTCTTTTCTGCTCCCAGGAAAAGCGGGACCACGTTCTCGGTCCTCGGCGAGGGGGGCTCCACTCTTGATGGGGACAATGCAGGGCTCCCTGTCCTGGCTCGGTGGGGCCGGCCGGATCTGCAGGGTGGTGCTTTCCACATGCCCTTCCTGAGGGGGGCGCTGCTGGGTTCTGGTCTCAGTTTCAGGGATCAGAGTCTCGGTTACCCCACTCGCAGCTCTGCACACAGAAAAACTTTTCATTACCACGGGGACCGTGCCTGCCCCAGCCCTCCCGGACACCCTCCCAGGCAGGGGCCGGTGTGAGGTGCCATCGGTCCCCGGGCTGCCCCCCAAGTGTGGCCGCAGCCCATCCGAAAACACAAGGGGCAACAGGTTTCTGTGGTTATTTATAGATCTTCCAGATAGTTTTTTCTTTAAAGCCAAGGAAAAGTGCTTACGAGAGATGATAAAACCTAAATCCATCCTAAATTCAGCTTTTATGTTTTTAAAAGGACAGGTTACTGCCACATGGATGCCCTTTATTTATAACTACTTGGTTGTTTCCAAAAAGCCATGTTTTTTAAAATACTACGCAGCATTTCCCTATCTTGCTGGGGTCGATTTTGGGGTTAAACACCTCTGTGCTAAAACTCTAAAATAGACTCCCCTGCTTTCAGGAGGGACGCGTCCTCACCCCACAGCTGCAGCCGAGGCCTTTGGGCCTCACTTTCGTAAGGTTTCTTCCCCCCCCCTTTTGTTTCCTCTAAGGAGCAGCACCCTCTCTCTGCCTGCCTCTCCCTCCCTCAGCGTGTACCTGGACAACGCAGGACCATCCCCTGAAGGGACTGGGTCCCCCTGCTCGTCAACTCAAGGGGGTTTCCCTTAGCATTTCCATGGTCATACAATTTCAGAATCATAACTTGGCTTTTGACTACATTTAGCAAAACAAAACTAAACAATAAAATGAAATGCAGGTTTCTCTTAAGCATGTAATCTGTAAAGCTTCCTGGGAATATAAAAAAAAAGTATAATACAGCACTTTAAAAACACCGGGACAGCACATTCGATCTTTCTCGTTTCAGAAACGAGGGTCCTGGGAGGGCAGGCCGGTGTGTGTGGGAAGAAGGGCTGCGCAGGGACCGATGGAGCTGCTTGGCATTGAGGCCCCACCGGGGACGCAGAGCCGAGGGCTGGAAGCCATGCCAGCCTCAGAGACGGCACACGGCGACCAGGTCGGATGGATGGACACTAACGCTTCCTGGCAGCCAAAGTGAAGTGGATTCACATGGATAAACCACGAAAGCCCTAGAGTGAGAGCTTTGTACCTTAAAATGCTCACTCCCATGAAGTCTACGAAGGTGATCAACTCCACAACTTACGTGTCAGATGTAGGGAAGCAAGATTTGACTGCTCAACCTGTGTCTCTCTGTGGGAGGATTATTTTATTTTTGAGAAACACAAGACTGAGGAAGAACCTTGGGCCTCCAGCCAATTGCTTAGAAGAACTGAGACAGAATGTTGTTCCCGGAACAGAGCTCTTGGCAGAGAGGGCTCCACAGGGCGCAGTGTGGGGCCGCGGGGCCTCGGGGCGGTGGGGCCGCGGGGTGGTGGGGCGGTGGGGCCCTGGGGTGCTGCAGCGCCCAGAGCGCGGGCTCCTCCCTGGGTCCCCGCCTCCTCCTTCCAGCCCAGCACACACTTGTTTGCCAAACAGTCGCCCCTTCCTCCCGCTGAAGTCCTGTCTCCATAGCCCAGGGCGGCGTACAGCCCAGCCTGCCCTGGAAGCTGCAGTCCTGATGGCCCTCATACACACAAACATCGTTAAACTTGGTTATTTTTCCTGTCCATCTGTCTCATGTCAATATCATTATTATACCAGCCAGAAGAACCTAGAAGGGTAGAGAAAAATTTCCTTCTCCCCAACACATAATTATTTAGCTTAAAAATATCTCGGTTTAATGCCAATGACGATAACAGACCCCTAATGACAAAGGGGTGTTTCAAGAGAGCCCTACCTAGCTCCCTGCAGGCAGCCGGCGGGAGGAGCCAGCGAGGGCCCCAGGGGAAGTTCTGGGCGTGGGGGAGGGGCCTAACTCCAGGAAACCACACTGAGGTACCAGAGTGGAGGGGCTGATGGTGATGGAGATGACGATGGTGATGATGTGTCGACTGCCTTTTGGTAGGTACTAATTTGGGGTTCTGTTTTCAATATCATCAGTTATTTATTGGGTAAAGCCAGAATTCTGAAGAGAGAATAGCAGCGATCACAATTGCATCTGCTAAAGCATCAGGGAACTAGCCCCGGGTTTCTGACCGTGAGCAAGTTCCTCTGACTCAGCTCTGGCCGCCCGCCCTGTCCAGGTTTCCCAGGGACAGCCACGGGGGTCCAACCAGAGCGAGGAGGGGTGTCTGACCACACTGTGCTCCCAGAACCTGCCCCGAAGCTCACAGGGACCCTGAAGGGGGAGCAGGTTAGGGAAGGGCCGCCCGTCTGGCTGTGATTGGACCCTTCCGAAGATGGGCGTGCTGCCGCGGCTCAGGGCTGCGGCCCGCACGGCACCCTTCCTGATGGCAAGTGGCAGCCTTGTAAACCAGCAGGGTCCTGAGGGCGCAGACGCTGGGCTTGGTGGGTACATATCTGGATGGGAGGTGCTAAGAATACAGCTGCTTTCATTTATTTTCCCAGGATCCTGGCCATGGAGAGGCTGCGTTTGTAGAGAAACAGAACTGTACTGAGTGACATGGGGGGCCCTGCTTTGGGCCGGTCCCTGCAGAGTTGGGCGACCCCTGGAGGGCTTGCAGGTTCTGTGAGAGGACCCCCATGCCACACTGCCATGCCAGCCTGAGCCTTCCTGCCAGTAGGCCTTACGCTGCACTGGCCAGGCCCCCGGGAGGCTGCTGGGGGCTGGACTGTGCTTTGCACACAGTGGAAACCTGGATGTTGCGGGGTTCCCCTCACTGCCCTTGTTCCTGTCTTTTGTTTTTAGGGTTAAACTTCTGCATTTTTAAGTGGCAAGTGCTCGGGTGGATCTGGGGCGAATGAGATTGACAAGAGATTCGAAAGGGTGTCCGAAGAACTTGACTCTGACTGCTCCTCTTGTCCAGACCCAAGCACAGGTTTTCCCGGGGGCCCTGGCCCACAGGGATCTGGCTGCTTCTAAGGGTTTTTGTGGTTGTTCTTTTCCTTCTCCTGGGCATTTTCGTTCTATTAAAAAATTAGTGTACAGTGGAATGGTTTAACATTCAAATGTTTCAACTCACCTGCATAACTGGGAATTAAAAGTTACTGATCCCGACCCACCATAAACCTCAACCTGGAAGGATTCAATTATGTTCAACAGGCTGAGCTTTCTAAGGAATTAGCTGTAGATAACTTAAAATTTTTAATGAAGTTCTTGAAACAAAGATTTCCGAGTTAATTTCCCATCAACCAGGAAACGGAGTGGATCAAAATGGTCCCTTTTCCAACACAGAGGTTTTCCTGTGAAATACACGGACCTTCCAGAGCGCCCAGCTCCCCCCGAGCCTCCAGAGGCAGCAGATGCCCCGCCCACGCCCTGTACCTTTTGACCAGCAGGTGCAGCGAGTCCGAGACGCTCTCCATGAGCTCGACCACCTGGGGGTGGGAGAGGCCCGCGCAGGGGTGCCCGTTGATGGACACCACCTCATCGCCCTCGCGCAGCCCGGACCCCGCTGCTTTGCTCTGGCTTCGGATCTGAGGGACGAGAGAGGCAACGGTCACTACCCTGGCCCTTGTCCACACCATGCTGCCGTCCCCAAGAAACCTGTGCGTGGGAGCGGCCGGTGGGTCTAAAAGCCACCAGGTCAGCCCGATTCCGCCTCTGCCTGTGCACCTGGGAGCCCCACTGAGCGCAGCACCTACCAGGCCGTCCACTCGGGTTCGCGTCCCGGTTCACAGACAGGGAGGAGAGGACGCCCGTTCTACGGGGCTGATCGCACAAGAGAGAAAGGCTGGAGAGGCCTGGGGAGACGTGTTCGAAGCGCGCTCACGCTGAACACACTATGAAGACACTACAGTCGCTGTGCTGGGCGGTCGGACCCCAGGCGGACAGTGAAGTTTCCCCGTCAAATGAACCGTGCGAGCCCATTGCAAGAGAAGGCGGGTGGGCACGAGCCGCCGCACAGTAAAAACTCGTATAACTCCTGAAAATATTTTTTCAAAAAACTTGATTTATTGGTTTTAGAGAGAGGGTGGAAAGGAGAAAGAGGCAGAGAGAGAAACACGACTGGTGATTCTGCTTACTGATGTATTCACTGGCTGATCGCTGTCTATGCCCGACTGGTGGTCGAGTCCGAAGCCGCGAAACATCAGGAGGGTGCCCTAACCAATGGAGCTGCCTGGCCAGGGCCTGAAAATGTTCTTGGTTGTGAAAACGAAAGTAAGTCTGGACATTAAAATCACTAGTGCTGACATGACTCCTGTGACTTTGTCCTCCAGTCACGTCCGACTGAGGCCACTCGTGGCGGGGACCCAAACTGCCCGTCCTCAGGGAGAGAATGCCGGCCCCGAAGGCGGAGGCCTGGAGTCGGCTGTGTGGCCCACGGCTCACCAGCTCTCTGAACTCGGACAGGTCACACTGCGCCTGGCACTTCAGCGGCCCACAGTGTCCAGCGGAGCTGATGGTCTGGGCCTGCGCCCTGGCGGCTGGTGTGGGTGCCCCGGGGCACAGCCAGCTCCCGGGCGTGCTCTGCAGGGACAGTGGGGGACAACGTGGGGCTCCCCCACACATGAAAGGAACATGCCAGGTAAAGAGAAAAAGTCCAAACGTGGGTCCTTCGTCACAAGGCACTTGAATGTATCTGGATTTATTCTCAGTTTTTATCCAGACACCTGGCTTTATTTCACCACATGGAAGATAATGTTCTATCTTTTTCCTCAGCATGTATACACTTCATAACTGAAAGACAGAGGGGACAGGTCCATGTACTACATTTCCCTGCAAAAATAAAAATACAAAGACAAGGTCTGTCCAGAAAAAGTCCAGCCATTGTTAATATAACAAAAACAGTGTGCGCAACGTCCATGTAACCTGGCAGCCAAAGACAGTGGGCTGGAACGCGCACAGGGGTGAACAATGATGACTCCACTGTACTAGTCCATGGGGGGCGGTAGGTGCCACTGAGTGAGCGTGTGCACTGTGTGGCCGCCGCATTCAAAGGGACTGAGCACGTAGAGCGATCAGTCCACATCAAATTCAGAAGGCGGCAGCTGCGGGCGGCTGGTGAGTGGCAGCTTCATCACGACAGCACACCCGCTCATGCAGCAGGTCTCGTGCCTTTTTTCAGGGAAACATCAAATCACCCAGGTGACTCAGCCCCCTACAGCCCAGATTTAATGCCTGTGGATTCTGGGTTTTCCCAAAACTAAAGTCACCTTTGAAAGGACAGAGATTCCAGACCATCACTGAGACTGAGGAAAATACAACAGGGCAGCTAGTGGCGATTGGGAGAACTGTGTGGGGTCCCAAGGTGCCTCCTCTGAAGGGGACTAGAGGAGGTGTGGGTGTGGCCACAGGAGGACCTGTGCTTGAGGATCTGTGCATGGCCCCCACCCCTCCATGTCACTCAGGCTCCGGGCTGGTGCCCATCTCGGGGACATTCACTCTGGATGCAGCAGGGCCACTGGCAGTTTGTTGATCCCTGGTCACGGCTAAGGGGGACACCTGAATCCAGCACGGGCTGGGGTGTACTGACTGTGGCCACCAATGGTGCCAGTCCCCTGGGCAGCCAGGGTGCATGTTGTCCAAGGTCCCTGCTGCGACCCCCCTTTCCAGAGCCGACAGAGACTCCCCAGTGCTCACCAAGTCCCCTTCTGACCAGAGTACTACAGGGGTTTCTGTGTCCTGCCGACCCGCCCTGAGCGTGACTGAGTGCTGGGACCACAGGCAGACACAGAAGGTAAACGAGGAGGCAGCTGCATCACAGACGCAGACAAGAGGGGCAGGCCCACGTGGGCCCTTCGGCCAGACGGGGGAGCCGCACGGGAAGGGATGCCTGGCCAGAGGGGCAGGGCCGCCATCGGCAAGGACGCAGGCAGGGCCCAGGGAGGCGACAGGTGAGGGTGGTGAAGGCAGTTCAGGAACGTGATCGAAGAAAGTGAACTAGGAAACCAACACAAGAGAAATAAAAGCTGTGAGGAGCTCCTAAGGGGTGATGGGAGACGATTACCCTGGCACACAGCTGTCCACAGGGAGCACAGATGACTCTGGAGAGGAAGCGAGGCTTTTCTCGCAAAAGCATTGCTAAGTGCGGGAGGGAAGGGATGCAGGTGGCACCCCCCAGCCGGGCCGTGGGGCTGTGCAAGCAGATACAGGGTCTTCGGGTGCTCCGCCCTCAGAACCTCCCCCGAGCTCAGGAGGCTGCGGCCTCGCTGAGTTCAGGTTGAAGACCCAACGTCTCTGCTCTGGCCACGAGGACGCTCCCAGACACTGGGGGGAAGTCTTCCTTTTGGGTGACTGTATCCTGAGCCATAAAAGCAGAAAGCATTCCTGGTGGCAACCCTGGGCTGCTCCCTGGAGGGAAGAACTGACTTGGACGGGCCGGCCTGACCCACGCCCGCGCCCTCAGGAATGCACATGCTGACTGTCCCGCAGGCAGAAATGTGCTGCGACGCAGCTGCCTGCCACGGGCTGTTACAAAAAGCAGGCACCATGAGGCTGGGTGAGCAAGTTCAAATATGGAATGGTATTCTCTGCTCGCTGTCTTTCCTGGGAACGTGAGCGCTCGGCCCCTGCAGAGGGCCTCGGGCAGCCGGAGCCCGGAGCCGCCCGCTCTGCACTGCAGTGTGCTGGGAAGGCTGCACAGGCTTCTGAACCACAGGCCGGCTCCCATAAACATTTAGACAGCACATGAAAAAAAACTTTAAGAACTCATTAAACACACATGTACAGTTGAAAAGGAGACATGAATAACTGTCACTGTTCTGAAAATGAGGGTGCTCCAGAGCCAAGACTTCCTGGACGGGAAGTGGCGGACACACTGGGACGCTGGCGTGGGACACCTGTGGCCACACTCCATCTCCGAGCAGACCCTGTAGGCGAACGGACAGCTCTGGAAGGACCTCTGTGTAGCTTGCAGTGCCCGAGAGGCTCCTCCGAGTGTGGCGCAAGGGCACCTGGGCCAAATGCAGGGTGCAAGCCCACCACACGTTCGGCCTCTGGTTTCCCTCGCCAAAGACCTTCGCTCTCCGGCTGGCCCCAAACTGAGCATGCTGAAGACAGGGGTTTCCACTCCTTCTTGACTTTCATGTGAGACCAAATACAGTGACCTATCAACTTCCTCTGTCATTACATAACCCTGGAGCCAGGCAACGGAATTACCGAGGGCTTGTCTCGTACGGAAACTGATCTCCGTGTTAATCAAGTCAGCCGTGCAGAACACGGCGTCTTCTGGTGCTTGGAGGAAATGGAGAAGTCACATGAAGGATAAATATACTAGAGCGCCGTGATGAGTAAGAGGTAGTGCAGAAGTACTTGATGTCACTCAAGCAAACTGCACGGTAGCCTACGGGAACTATGCTTTTAAAGGACAAAAACACTCATTTCCTGAGACAAGGACTGTCCTGCTTTATGGACGGTTGGCAAAGGCGAGCCCAGCAGTGCTGAGTGGGTCTCCCACTGAAAGGAACGGCTCCTCACCGAAGGGGGAGCTGCCCACACAATGGGTGCCTTACACCAGATGTACCGGGTGGGACAAAACACCACAGCCCCATAAAGAAAATAAAGAGGGAAGGGCCAGCACGCTCCTTTGGGGGTTGTCGGAACTCCAGCCCTCGCCCCGCCACACGGCTGCGGGGCTGCTTGCTGCTCCGAGAGAGCCTCTCCCTTCACCTTGACGGTCTGACGGGACAAGACCCTCGAGATCCTGTTAGAACTTGAGGGCCAGGTGCACGGCTAAGGTCAGCTACCTGCCGACTCCTGGGTGAGCAGGGCGCGCCCAGGTAAGGAGCGCACGAAGGTACTTCTACCCCGGCGCCCGTGCTGCACCCGCAGCTGGCGTGGAAACACATGGATGTGTCAGCATTTCGAGTAAAGGGCTGCGAAGGGTTTGTAAGGGAGGCACGCTCGCCTGTCTCTCCTCCTGGGCTCCTTCGTGGTCAGCTGACCCAGCCTCCCCTTGACTATGAAGAGGGGGCCGCGGGCCACGACACTGCAGATACCCAGGGACCCCTCACTACGCAGGTTAACAACACCCCCTCGGGGGCACCTGCCGCTCAACAGCAGTGACTTCTGGCCTCTTGACTGTGGCTCATGAGGACGGAGAGCCAGTGGGGACTCAGACTCCCCACCGGGCGGCGCAGTGACAGTCCCAGGCCCTCCCTGGACCCTACTGACTGGGGGAGTGCCGTGCTCACAGACTCGCTGAACTGAAGTCTCAGCAGCAATGGGGGGAGGCGACTGGAGGCACTGACCCTCCGGCTCAAGTTCTGAAGAGTGCACGCCTGTGTCCAACCTGCTGCTCTTTGCTTCCCTCCCCCTCCACCGCTGTCCCCTTTCCCCTGGAACCCAGCCCTGGCAACTCCTGCAGCGATGAGGTCACTGGCCCCAGAATACGGCCCTGCTGTGGACGCAGCGGCATCACTGCTCAGCCGGCATCTCTGCCCCACCCTGCAGTGCCCAGAGGGGAGCCGGGCCAGGGGAGCAGCTGGGAGTCCGGCTGCTGGACTGAGCAGGGCGGTGACCCTGGGCTGCATCCCGTGTGTGTCTCTGCCATCTCCTGTTCCGCACACAGCCCAGCAAGCGCCCTCTGCTCCCCCGGCCACCGGGGCAGGAGGTAGTGGCATGGCCCTAACTCCAGGGTGCACACCCAAGAGCCAGGTCCTGGATGTGACAAGCAAAGAGAGGTTGAACTAGGAATGACCTTCTCTGACGTTCCTTCTTCTAGACCCTGTGGGTGTTGGCCTCTTGCTCCTTGTCCCTTCATTAAGTCACCCAACCTTGCCACCTGGACAGAGAGCTGGGAGGGGCTCCTCCAGCTCTCGTCACACTGTGGGCGCCTGGCCGGTCCCCAGAGGACTGTACCTCGAGGCTCCCTGCCGGCTCCTCTGGAGGAAGCAGAGGAGCCAGAACGCGGAGGCGGGGGACACATGGCCTCAAGCCCAGAAGATCCCGGGCCACGGCCAGAGCCAGGAGATGGTCACAGACTAGAGAAAACTTCTCTGTTTGGAGGCCACCTTGTGTCCTGGGGGTCCCCTGGATGCAAACGCAGCTCTGCCCCCAGAGCCCAGAGCAGACGGGCTCCCTGTGGCCTGCCCCCTGAGCCCCCACCCTCTGCCACACAGATGTGTAGGCTGTGTGCTCGTTACAAGTCCAGTGCTTCATAACTCACATTTTAACCATGGGACACTGTGAAGCCTCCACTCCCAACCTGTGTCTTCACAGAGACAGGGGCACTTCTAACCTCCTGTTACCCGAGGTGGTGACGCAGTCGTGACACGGCTCCACGGCTCCACTGGCCACACACACACTCCTTCCAACTCTCACAGCAACCAGGAGGCGCAAGGCCTCTGCGTCCATTTCGCAGAGGAAGAAACTGAGTCTCTGAGACTCAGAGGGACACAGCTCACCGGAGGTCATGCGCTCAGGAAGTGACCGGCATCTCACTGCGCCTATTGTTTTATCTGGAATCTGTCTCCTTACAAAACTCGCTACACGCTGGGGGGAGGGGGGGAGTGAAAGGTCTCGGGCTCTGCCCCACTCGTCGGAGGAAAAGTCCCAGGCGGCCAGGACTGCGGGTCTGTGAGGGACCGAGCAAACTGGGCACATCCCGCTCTCGGCTCCCTGTGTGGGGAGGGCTGGAACCGGGCGGCTGGGGCCCCTGGTCAGGGTCTCGGGCCAGGAGCCTGGCCCCAGGGTCCCAGCCCCACCCAGAGTACCTCTGCAGGATGAACATTTCAGAGTACTCCAACTAACAGACACCTGAGCTTGTTGGCCTGTTTAAACTTCTGTTTTCTAAAGTCCCCTGGTAGCCACAAAGCAAGAATGACAATTTCTAAAAGTTTTCTTGAACAATTGTCTCAGCTCCAAACACAGAGGCTAATATCTAAACTATGCAAGGTAACTTGCTTGTCTTTTGTCGGGCCACCAAAAAAGGGAAGGAGTATCTTGCCTTCAAAAGGACTTCCCGCTCAGCGGCCACAGCAGCACGAATCTCACCTGCCGTGTCCGAGAGCAGCCTGCCAAGCTCATACCTCTGAGCAGCACACAGGCGGCTGAGTCCAGAGCATGACCAGCCAGCGAGGGTGGGCGCTGGGATGCTTGTGTGTGTTCAGGGCCATGTTCGGGCCTCGTGATACTCCCTCATTAACTGACATCGCTCTTGGAGAAGAACATGTGTGGCAAGCACAGCCAGTTAGCCCAGGCCAGACGACCCCCAGATCCACCAGGCAGAGCCATGTCAGGCCTGCCCCTCCCTGCCCCACCCGGCCTTGGCAGGCCTTGGAGATGGGGGGCGGGGCTGCGCCTTGCGCCACCTCCAAGCCCGGCAGCAGGAGCTTTGGGACGGCTGTGGATGGACAGACTGCGTCGGCCGGAGCAGCCTGCTGGGCGGCACCGCTGCTCTGAGAGAGGATGTGCCTCTCTGAGGGGTTGTCCAGAAACGGACATCAGGAGGGCGCCCGACAGGGTGCCCATTAAAGTACTGCCCAGAGGAGCAGGTGCCCAGGCTGAGGGTCCGGCCCACACAGAACAGGTGTCCCCCGTGCGCAGGTGAGCGGCAGGCCCCCCACACCTGAACGTCCGGCTCACACACGCTCTTCTGGTCCCACACACGGACCCAGCTTCCTACAGCCACCTGGGTTCTCGGGGTGTCAGCATGGCTCACCCGATGCAGCGGCGCTCAGTGCTCTTGCTGGTGGGTTTCCACCTCTCTCTGAAGGGAGAGCCCGACTTTCGTGCCCCCACCCCTCCTCCATCTCCAGGGAGCGGGCTCCCAGGCCTGGATGGGGGTCCTGCTGAAGCAGCCACGGCACTGGCTCCGGATCCACGTGATGGAGGGGTGGCCCTGGATGAGGCGAACCCGGCCAGGCCAGCCACCCGCCAGAGACCTCACTCAGGCCGTCAGGGGAACCTCGCCCGCTCAGCGTCCCTCCTTCCCAACCCCTGTCAGAGCCACAGAGGGACACTCGTGGACCTCCCCCAGGGCGGAGCCCACGCCTTGCACTGGGTTTATTTCTCCCGCACAGCAGCACGCCTCCCATGGGGCAGGGACGCTGCTCTACCTTGTTTGGTCCATCGCCGCTTCTCAGTGTCAGCGTGGAGGTGAGTGCACGCTGGGACCACCAGGCTCGCAAGGGTGACAGACAGGACACATGGGTGACAGGTGTGACCAAGTAGGAGTAAACGGCCTGAGGGGTGCAGGTGTCCCGAAAGGGGGAGGTGGGCCTCGCTGGGAGGCCTCCCAGGGAGGTCAGGTCTGAACTGGACTCGGGGAAAATGGAAGCTCACCCAGAAGACCAGGGAGCACTCAAACCGAAGGGCGGATGCCTATAGGACGACCTGGGACCAAGGACCACGGGCAGTGCCGCGGACACGTGGGAACAGGAAAGAGTCGAGGGGACGGCCTGAACAGGTGGGCGGGGCGGCTGCGGCTCGCTGACTGCAGGGTGTGGGGCGCCACGCCACGCCACGGATGGAACAGCGCCCCCGTGCAGTCGAGGTAGCGCTTCCCTGCCTCCCCGGCCTTCTAGGTGCCTTTCGCACACCAGCACCTGCGTCCTCTGACGCCCACGGGGCCGACCAGCGGCCTGGCGCGCAGAGCGAGTCCCTCTGGCTGCTCTCGCTGGCATCTGCCGTCAGTTGGCTCAGCAAAGACTCGAACCCGGAGGGTCCGACCCGGCGTCAAAGGCCACAGTGACACGCAGTGCCACCACAAGCCACTCCCAGCCCCTCATCCTCCGCTCACTGACTGTGTGACTGTGGGCACACACTGAGTCTCAGAGCCTCGGTGTCTCCTCTGCTCAGTGGCGGCGGCAGCGGCCCCTCGGCTGCTGGAGTGGTGGGGGCGTGGTGCGGGGTCGGCCGTGGCAGGGAGAGGCGCACTGCGAGCCGCAGGGAGTGGCCGCTGCCTGGCCTGCGAGCTGGGCGCTCCCGGGGACCTGGAGCCAGTCGGGATATCCGTTTCCGTCCCCCTTCCGGCACCGGCTGGGGCATCTGCGCGAGCCCCATGTTCTAAAGGAGTGATGATGTTCACGACGACGACGACGATGGCATCCATGTAAAGAGCTTTGCAGAGGGAGTTCCGGGGTGGCCCTGAGGCCCCCGCTGGAGCGGCCGTGCCGCCGGGTGCCAGAGGGCTGAGACGCGAGGGGAGCAGAACCTTGCTCCCTCCTCCAGGGAGAGAACGTCAGAAGGACACGACTGTCTGCGCACTTTAGCAGCCAGTGACAAAAGCAACAGAAGAAAGCGATCGGACGGAGGGTCTGTGGTTACGTGGTTAAGTCACAGGGTCTCGGGTGACCACGCCTCCCACCCTGGGTATAGCCTCCCACCCTGCACACTGCTCACTCTGGGATAAGCTCCCTGTATCCTTTCCTGCAGACTGTCCTTAAACACCACTGCCTCCTTTCTACCTGGTTCTTCTCTCCCCTGCTCAGCCAAGCCGCTGCCTGCTTCCGGGCCACCGCAGGTGCCGTCCTGCCTAGAACGCTCTCCCCTCACTCAGCCTGGCTCCTTCCTCCTTGTCCTTGGCCCTTTCTTGGCCAATGTCAGGGGCGGAGAATCAAACTTCTCTGCAGAGGCCAAGAGGGCTACGTGCTCCGGCCCGTCGCCTCCTCTCTGTCTCCCACCTCTGTCTCATCATTTCAGTCCTAGGGGATCCCTGGAGGGTCCCAGAGGGTCAGCCTTGAGAAGCACTTTTCCAGAGGGACTATCAGCTGGTGAGCAGCGGGCCTTGTAGTTCCTTTCCTCGATTTAAAAAGAAAAACAAGGTGGTCACACAAAGTAAGGGCCACTGACCAGGGCCAGCAGCAGACTTTGGAAGTGCACTTGGAGCCTTGGGACCACGGGGTGAGCAGGGCAGTGCCCCAGCTCAAGGGGAGACCATCGGCTGTGGGCCATGAACAGCATGCACGGAGACTCCTGCGGGGCAGCTGGACATGGCGGAGGCCATGGCGGGGCTCAGAGCCAGGCCTCCCTGTGACTCAGCTCGGCGTGTGGCCCTCCCTCGTTTGTCCCACCTCTGAGTGTCCTCTCTGGGGTCCTGGCACCTCGCAAGCCCGGAAGCATCCAAAGACAGAGCATTCGCGATTTCCGATTCCCCAGAAGGACCCGAGGGAGCCACGGCTCCTCTGGGACTGACCATGGGCACTGTCAGCTGTGACTACAGCTACAAACAAAGGAGAATGGGTCACGCTCCACTTGACAAGGAGTGTCCTTGCGGCCGTGCCTCTGCGGTGTCTCAATGACCATGGGGATGACAACACCCCATGAGGCAGGCCGAGGCCGAGGGCACACGGCGTCGGGGACTCAGGTGGCAGGGACAGAAGGGCTGGCCGCGGGTCTGGGGTGTGGCGCAGGCACCCCAGCCACTGCCTCCAGGAAGCCCGGGAGCAAGCCCTGAGGCCAGGGAGCCCCCGAACCCCCACCGTGAGGTGCTCTTCCAGGCAGAGGCGAATGTGGGGCTTCAGGCCGCGCGCTCCACGGGGCGAACAAAATGACAGACGTGCGGCTCTGCCCCAGAGGATGACCCGAGCCTGTGAGCGGGAACCGTGGCGTCAAGCGGAGTGAACTCCACACGGTGGCGGCGGTGGGACTGTGTCGCGGGGCCAGCCTCCCCCCACCCAACTGTGGTCCAGGGGTGGCCTCCCAGGTCCTAGAGGCCAAGTGCCACTGTGACCGCAGCGGGGGCCTGGCGGAGGTGCTGAGGGTGACAGCCGCCTACAACAGAGGGAGGGCCTCCTGCTGGGAAAGACCTTCTTTGCTTCATCTTGGAGAGTGAGAAGTCCCCCCTTGAGCATTCGGGCATCATGCAGGGTTAATATGAGTGCAGGACCCTGGGGATGCAGCGGTGAGCGGGCAGGTAAGACCCTGGCCCTTGTCTGCCAGGGAAGCAGAGGGAACCAAGCCGAGGGAGATGGCAGTGGGCGGGCGCAGGCAGCCCTGGCCTCTGGGATGAGCACCAGGCCTGGGCAGAGGGCTCAGACGCCAGACCACCTGCCCGCTGTGAACAGGAAAGCTGCAGGCAGCCGGGCTGGCCCCAGGGCCTCGGGCGTACTTCCAAAGTCTGGTGCGGCCGGACCAGGTCAGTGAGTGAGCCCAGTGCTGTGTGACCACCTTCTTCTTCTACTCAAGGAGAGAGCCACAGGGCCTGGCTCAGCATCACCACCAGCTGCCCTGGAGAAGGGCCCCCAGGGCTTCATCGCCCCTCGGCCCGAACGGCCGACTCTGGGGGTCCCGGGACCACTGGGAGGCACCCTCGTGCTAATGCCTGTGCTTGTGGGGTGCAAACTGCCTGCCCCTCTGCTGCCTGGACGGAGGCCCTGCTCATTTGTCAGCCCACACATTGAAGCCCCAGTTCCCACCGACACCCCTCAGAACAGCTCCTGAACCACCCCCGGCCCCCGGGGTGCGCTTCCCACACGTGGGTTAGAAACAGACTGGAGCCCAGGCCCCACCTCCTTGCCTGGGCGAGTCCTGTTTTAGAGAGAGGTGTCACTCACCCCTGCTGCTGGGACCTCTGCTTTTAGAGAAGTTCCCGCGTCCCCGGGAGCAGGGCTGTTTCTCCCACATGTGCCCCTCATGAACATGCCACCCGGTCCTCAGCCCGCAGGTTTTCTGACAAACGTGAGCATGTGCAGTGTGAGCACCAAACACCCAGACCACGACGGGCACGCAAAACCATGTGGCACACAGGTGCACGTGGGCCGACGCCAGGGATGCGGGTGGACTCACGCCTGTCCCACGCTGGTCACTTGGCCCGTTCAGGTGAATGGGATCAGAACCAGCTCCTGCCCACAAACTCACGTCTGAAACCCGAGGCAGGGTGAGCGCAGCAGCGTAAGCCTTCTGCTGTACTTGGGCTTGAACTCGAGTTCTCCCACTGAGTGGCTTGTGTGGCCTGGGGCCCACGACCACTGCAGCTGCTGTATATTGAGAGGATGGCCCATGTCAGGCACCAAGGTAACCACCTCACACACCTATCTGTTCTGAGTCGTGTCCCTGTTTTGTGGAGTCGTGATGATGACAGACACTTTACCCGTTGTGAAGAACACAGAAAAGCATCTTAACAGCCACACGTGCACTAAGTGAACAGAAGATGAATATTAAAAACTAAAAGCGGAACACAGAAATAGCCGGCTAGTGTATTTAAATAGTGATTTCCCCTTGTTCCACTCTTAGATGAACCGTTATTCACTCAACTGAAGAAAAGAGTCTAGAAGCCATGGTTCCGGTGCATATTAGGCACTTTGATAAGTGAAATTAAAAATAACTGAAGTGACATCATCTTTAAATCAGAGTGAAGCCCTAAAGAATGAAGAGCATGCCATTCAGTTCCTCCTGCTATTTGGGTGGCACATTCCATGTTCCAAAGAAAACAAGTTTTCTTACAGCCCTGGGAGAAGATTCTTGGACCTTAGCTTTGGGTTTATTCTACCTTCACTAACTCTCTCCGTGAACTTGACCCAGTCGACGAACCTTTTCCACATCTGCTTGTGTTCCCACAGGGAGCGCGGCGTCCGCGGCGTCTCCGTTCAGTTTCACCTGCAGCAAGGGGGCGCTCACGAGCCCCTCGGAGAGCAGTCTGTCCTCCCGTCACCCAGCGAGACCGCGGCAGCTCCGTATGTGGGACACAGAGCGCTTGCTGGCCACGCAAACAGACCGCAGCAACCCATGGGCACGCTCTGGCCTGTATGGGGCTGTTGAGGGGGCAGTTGCTGGAAGCTTTCAGGGCGATGTCAACAGTGCGCTGGGTAGCATTCTGTTTCCCAGGGGCTGAGACCCAGTTGGGGTGTCGGTCAGGACTGGATGAGATGCGGACAGGAGGGGCCCGAGCAACCCCACCCTGAGATGGCATGGGGACAGCGTGGAGGTGGAGGGACTGGCCAAATGCCTCTCGGGATGGACCCCCCCGCCAGCTGCGGTGCCCACCATGCAATGGGGAGGGCGGAGGTGGCCACGTGTCCCCATCACTGCCTCTCGGGCCAGGGGTCCATGCTGTGGCCCGTCGAGGCCTTGGTACCATCAAGACCAACGAACATCAGAGTCAAGTTTTCGAGCTAGTTTCTAACTCACATAAAATCCGAGAAAGAAAGGACAAAGGGTTTTTCGGATGTCACCCAGGGTGGCTCTGTTCAGACGCTGTCCCCCTGCAGGGAACCAGCGATGCTGGAATTCTGGTTTTCCCGATCTGACTGACGAGGCAGAACGTGCGACAACCTACGGGAGCTCGTGGCCCAGAGACCCCAGGCTGAGTGGGCGTCTGCGCACACAGTGGACCTGCTTGGCCGGCTCTGGCTCGCAGAGAAGGGAACCGGCAGGAGACAGGAAGTGGGCCTTGTGTTGACGGGGCTCCACTGGGACCGCTGCAGAGTGGACGGAGATGTGTCGGCAAACTCAGCCCGCATCCGGTCTCGCTGCCTGACAGCCCGTCCGGAAAGTGGGGTGGGGTCTGGGCTGCGGCTGGGTGTCGACCAGGGTCTCGGCTGGGAAAGGGGTTTCCTGCTGTGTGGATGGCACAGGCTGAGTGTGCAGGGGGCAGGGGAGGCACAGGCGTGTCTGTGCATTTCTCCTTTGAGTCCCACAGAGACCGAGGGAGACGCAACGTCGTCAAAGGCCGGGGTCCAGCTCAGATTCCCCAACAGCTGGTCAGGGCTGGGCGGCCCGGCCCTGCCAGGCTGAGCTCTCTGAGGGCTGTGGAATTGCGTAAACGGTACCAGTCCCTGTGGAATGCAGCTTGGGGGGCTGGCACAGCCGCAGGGGCGGCCGCAGTGGACAGCACGGCACGGAATTAGATCCCACGTCAGAGATGAGGTCAGGTCACAGCACTGGGTTCTGACGAGCCAGGCCCAGCCAGCACTTGTTGAGTAAGTCGCTCATAAGCGCCTCCTCAGCACCCAGTAAACGCTCGTTGATTGGCTGATTGACTTACTAATGGACAAAATGTACACTGGGACCACCACGCTGGGGGAGGGGGCTTTGCAGGGACTCTGTCCCTGTGTCAGAGGCTGAGGCAGGGCTCAGCTGTTCCTGCCTCGGGAGCCTCCCCCCCACCCCGCCGTCTGCAGCACAGGGACACCCCTCTGCCCCAGCCCCCCCACCCCGGCCTGGGAGGCCACAGGGAAGGGGAGCGAGAAAAAAGGACAGGAGGCGACTGCTGAAGTTGGGGGCCCTGCTCCAAGTGGGAGCTGCCAGCACCAGCCTCTGCAGGGACTCAGAGCCTGACAGCTCAGCTGTCACCTCCTGAAAGGGGACACGGAGGGCAGGCCAGGTCTAGGGGCAGGAGGCGCAGCCAGGCACAGGGTGGGAGGGCTGACTGCGGCCGACGGGTGCTGAGCACACAGCAGAACTGGCAGAGGAACCGCAGGGTCCCCTGCCTCTGAGACCCCCGATCCCGCTCCATCCCAGGAAAGCCAGGGTCCCTGGGGGGCTTGCTCTCACTACAGATGGCCCAGCCCACGCCTGAAGCCAACAGGCAGCCAGCCTCGGCTGGAGCCCGTGAGCCTGCGTTTCTGGAGGCGCTCAGCGCTTCCACAGCAGGTGATCTGGGGCCATCGCGGGAGGTGCCCTGACTACAAGGGGCCCTGCCCAGCTTTGTACTTGTCCATGGCCATGGCAGCCCCGGTGATGACGCCAAGAGGCCACCCATGGGGCTTCCCAGGGTCTGCAGGACCCAGGACCCTTTGAAACCAGCTCCTGAGCCCCATGATGGGACAAGCAGTGACCTAAGGGTGCAGAATGTGTGGAGAGAAGAGGAACCCTGCCCAGGTGTCTGAGGGCCAGGCTGACTGTGGCACCCTTGCAGGGTGTGGGGGCCAGAGCGAGCAGGGGAGAAGGGCGAGGCCCCACAGGCAGGTGGGGCCACACTGAGGGCAACTGGGAGGAGGCGGGGAGGGCAGGCTGTCCGGCAAGAGGGGCCGAGAGAGGGGAGCCTAGGCCCAGGGTGATGCTGCCTGTGGGGTAGCAGTGGGAACAGGAAGCCAGAGTGCGGGGGGAGCTGCGGCTACAGAGCAGGGCCCCTGGTGGGCACGGTGGGCCGGTCTTGTTCGCTCTGAAGGCGACACGTGCAGGAGTTTGAGCAGGGTGACTGGAAACGAGGCTGCTTCCTTCCACGTGGCAGGTGCCACTGACGGAGCCACGTGCACACCCTTCTCAGCAGCCACTACCCCCAGGGCTCAGGGGCCGAGGTACACGGAGGCACCTACTGCAAGTCTCCCTCCCTCGCAGCTTGGTTCCTGGCGCCCGTCCTGGAGGCCGCTCAGGGCACCAGTGTCTCTGCTCCAGGGCGGGGTTGCCCAGGGAAAGGGCTGAGGGCCACACCCTGGCTGGGCTGGATTGGGGCGAGGTTGGCAATCCTTCACAAGTCTGGTGAGGGAGCAAAGGTGGTCCAGAGTGCCCGTGGCCCCTGATTTCTTGATGCTGCCTGAGGCTGTCTGCAAAGTGACAGTAAGGTGGGGACCCCACCCTGCGCGACTCAACTGCTCCCAGGGCTCTGCTGCCCCCCAGTGGCCACAGAGCCCCTTCGGACAGCTAGGCCCCCAGGTATTCACACAGCTGATAGATACGCCGCAGCAGGAACCCAAGCCCCTGGCTGTTCTACACAACAGTGTACACGTTTCCCCTGAATGTGCTGTTTGGACACAGGAGTGTGTGATGGAGAGGGAGAGGGGCAGGGGCTGATGGGGACAGCAGCCAGCTCACAGGGTGAGTTTTTCTGATTCCACGGCACCTAAGTCATCGCTAAGGTTCCCAGGAGAGGCACCACAGTTACTCAGGACTTCCTCTCTGATGAAAAACAAACAGCCTCAGAGAGATTTCAGTGGCTTGCCCAAAGTCACACAGCTGGGCCCGGCCCAAGGTCACAGCACTAGTCCCTGGAAGGTCACAGAGCTGCCCCCTACCCTGCCAAAGGTCACAGGGCAGCCAGTAGACAGGACTCACTAGATGTGCGACTGAAAACACCATGCCCAGGGTTCGGTGGCACCAGTGGTGCCTCTGGAAGCTGCCGGCAGCCCTCGGGGGAGAAAGCTAGAGGGTGGAGGGAGCCGGGAGCCAGCGCCTGAGGGAGGGACAGGCCTGCTGGGCCCGTCCTTCCTTCCAGCAGGTCAGCCCCCCAGCTGCTGGAGGGGCAGGGAAGAAAAACATGTGCTGGACGTCCCGTTTTCCCAAACAGGGGCCCTAAGGGGGCAGACCTTGCTTCAGCTCAGGTGTCTCTTAGGCCCTGTGGTAAGTATCCCCCCGCCTCCTCCTCTCTCCCAAGCCGCGATGAGGGCCATCAGAAGCTGGGGTGAGCCTCACTAAGGTTCGGGGGGATTCAGTGAGGCCCCACCCCCCCTCTGTGGTTCAGGGCCACTGCAGGCTGAGGAGGGCCATAGGTCAGGGGAACGTACCGGAGGCCCTGCCCTGCAGAACAGCTCAGGGCAGGAGGCCTTTCTTGCCTCTCCCACGCCTCCTCCAAAGAGGACATTCTCCAGAGGATGCTCCTGGGTGGCCCGTCCCTCCTCTGTGGGGAGGCACCAATGTGACTGGGGGACTGAGCCTTGACATCTCCCAAGTACTATGGGCACTGAACTGAAAGGCGGGTGCTGGCCGATCGCCCCTCTCACTGTCTTGGACCAGCCGTGCTCAGGGTGGGCTCTCTGGAGCCTCGGGACCCCAGAGAGCAGTGAACCCGCCCCATGGGGGCAAGTCAGGCTCCCCTGAACCAGAGGCTGTTCACTTTGACTTAAGGAACGTTAATTCCCAAAAAGACGAGGAAGCGCCATTAGCCTCAGGTCCACCTTCAAGTGAGCTCAACTAATAGCCGAAGCTCCAACCTCACGGTGGGTGAGTTCTCTCGAGCCCAGGCTCGGGGGGAGGGCCTGCCATTCTCGTTGCCCCGAAAACCGCCCCAGCCCACCCTGGACAGGCAGGACGGCTCCCTGCCTGGAGAGTCCCGGGCTTGTTTTGCATGTTTCTTCGCTGTTTGACAGCCACATGACAAACACGTGCTGATGGGGCACAGTCGGCAAACGGCAGCTGGGGGCTGACCTGACCCCACGTGAGCCCCAACAGCCTGAGGCGCTGAGCCAATCCCAGGGGCCTGGCCTCTCACCCGGAGGGCGGAATGTGCTGCATGAAGACCAGGGCACAGGAGGCGGCCCCCCTGCCCTGTGGCACCGGAGAGGGCTCGGTCCCCAGGCCAGTCTCGCTCTGTACCACCTCTGAGAGGGGCCCTGCCCACAGAGAAAAGGGGTCACCGGGGGTCACCATAAAGCAGACAGGCCCACGATTTCCGAGTTCACAGGGACACTCCCTGAAGAGGGGCGGGGGCACCTTTCTGATGAAAGATGTTAGGGTCCACTTACTGACCGGGACCGGAGCCGGGTCCTCCAGGTGCCGGGGTCGCCCCCTACAGGCAGGTGTTCCGGGCGGGAAGGGGCCAGTGTTACCAATCACAATGCTGATCTGTGAAAATTTTGGCTCCCTCTGTGTGACTCTGGTCGGATTCTCCATCAACCCAAATTAAAGAAAGGAATAGAGGACAACTAATCATTACCCCTGAATTTCACAACATTCTTATTGTATTAAAAAAAACCCACTTTACGGCCCATGTTCTTGAAGCAGTCCTGAGTGCCCAAGCATGAGTGGTCCGTGTTGTCGGCGCCCACTGCCCGACCAGTTCCTGCAGTGCATCCAGCCAGGCAGCGCACTGGCCACAGGGCGGAGAGCCATGCCATGTCCACCTGTGGGTGCCCGTGGAAACAGGGTGGGTTCAGCGGAGACCCTCGGGAACCACTGGGTGTTTCCCTCCAGGGCTCCCACGTGTGGACAGGCCACCGAGGCCCCAGCTGTGCTGAGAGGAGGGGAGGGATGGGCTCTGTCACGAGAGGCTGTGCTGTGGCTCCCAATGGGATGTGACAGGGACCCGGCCCTCGGCACATCCTCAGTGAAGCGCCCAGTCACCTGCGTCTGCTCCCGCGGACCTGTGAGCCCCTCGGGCACACGTGAGTCTGTGCCCCTGAGTCTGTGCCGACATGTGGACTCGCACCTGGTGAGCGAACAGAGCCTGCCGGTGATTCGTGATCCAGGAGTAAACCGGCTTTAGGCGGCAGGCGTGCCAGGCCGGCAACAATGGCCACAAATGCCTCTCCCGTTGGTCTCCGGAGGCCCCGGGTGTCAGCTAGTGACCTTCTCTGCTGCTCTGCTGGCCCGGGAGCCCTGGAGAGGACATGGGCCAAAGGGGCCGCTGGGGCGTCCCGTCAAAGGCGATGGAGACACAGTCGGGACCGTGGGGCGGCCCTCGACCCCCTCCCCCCACTGAGCACCCCCGGCTTCAGTGCGAGCGACAGGGCACCCACCACACTCCAGCCCACTCTTAGAGAAGCAAGGGTCTCGTCTGAGAGCAGTTTGTTGCCCTTTCGGCTCATTTTCCATATTTCAAAGAATAACCTTTTATCAAAACCCCTCGTAACCAACTGTGACATAAACAGCTATTTCCACGGATCAGTGATCTTGCAGAAAGAACACCCTGAGAAGCCATCAAACCCCAAAGATCAGTCAAGCCAGACCCAGAGGACACGACACCCACTTGGCGCCGGGCCCGGTGACCTCACGGTTGGGGAATTCCAGTCCGGGGGCGTTGCGGGTCTGAGTATGAGTGACCTCCTTGCAAAGCCAGCCTTCCACAGCCAGAGGCAGGGCCAGCCCCCAGGCGTGTCCCCAGAGGGGCAGCAGGGGGCAGCACACACTGCTGACTGATCACGGGACAGAGGCCTATTTCCCTCCCACCGCACTTCCCACTTCAAACACCACACGGTGAGAGGTGGGTGATAACACATTTCTGGTCTCAGATGCCTTCTCGGAGTCACAGGAATGTTCCCAAAGTGCAAGGAAGCGTCTGTACGTCATTTCGGGGACTTGTGGCTGAATTTCGTGGAACGGGGACATGTCTGAGAGGATCATGAACACCACGCGGTGACCGTGGTCTCTAGCGCGCCTGTAGGGCGTCGCAGGCCCCCCGATGGTGGTGAGGCCACCAGGGACGGCGCTGCTTCCCTGCAGCGTGGGATTCCCCGGTGGCCCTGGGCTCACGGTGTGCTCTCTCAGCGGCCTGCACGGAGGCCTGGGAGCAACCAGAAGCCTCATGCACTCATGCCTCTCGCCACGTGTCCCTCTCACCACAACATTTCCCGCAGCACCGGGACCCCCCTGGAAAACGCACCGGGGTCACCACCAGCCTCATCGGCCTCCACGGGTGAGAAGACAAACCTGCTGAACACGGGACACTTGACTATTCGCAAAGCAATATGTACTTCACACTCTTCAAAAGGCAGACTGTGTCACCCCCTGAGCCCAGCCCCAGGAGAGGGTGAAGACACTGGTCTGCCCAGCTGCGCAGGGCCACACAAAGCGGGTCCCCGCCCCCTGGCTGAAATGTCCCCGCCCAGTGAGCGCTGGGCTCAGGCACACCCTGCCGCCGAGGGAACCTGAAGGCAGGACTCTGGAGCCCTGCTCTCGGGGTGGCCCACACCACAGAGGGAAGCGTCTGCTGGGGAAGACCAGCCTCAGCGGATGTCGGAGCTGAAGGACAAGGGCAGAGCAATCGGGAAGCTCAAGGACACCTTACTTTTCTTCCCCTACAGGGACAGGAAAGGGGGGCAGGGGAGAAAGGGTGGGAGGACAGCAGAGTGCGGTTACAGTCGACTCCAGGGGAGAACCCACTGCCCTGCTATATACGTCCAGCCACCTCAGGCTTTGTATTCTTGCCTGTTGAGGAGGGGCAGGAACGCCCAGCAAGGAACGCCCAGCAAGGCCAACCACAGCTGCTGCTGTTTTCCAGGAACCGGATAAGGAGGGAAAGACGAGCCCACTGTGAAGTTCCTTGGAGAGGACCATTCACAGGAGAGCCCTTCAGGGCTGTGGGGGGCCGTGTGGCTCTTCAAGTCTGCCAGTGGCCTTGGGCACTGTGAGAACCTTGTCAGTCTGCCTGGCCCACCACGACAGGACCCACGTGGCCAGGGGCAGCCCACAGGGGGACCAGCAGGGAGCCCTACTCCCTGCCTCTGGGCTGCATCACCCCAGGGAAAGTGCCCACAAGAATGGGCAGCAGTGCTGGGGGCACCCCAAACCCCAGAGCCCCTCTGACCAAGACCAGTGCCAGCCAGGCCCTGGCCCCTGAGTGGCTCTGCTCCCGGGCACAATCCGAATACCCTCTCTGGCCTGCCCACTCAGGCAGAAGCTGAAAACAAGGGAGCCCCCACACCTCTGTTCTGCCCCCCCAAATCACTAAGCCCGAGGTGAAGGAGCTGGAGGGGGAGGCAATGGACGAACTCTCAATCGACCAGCGGTTCCCTGTCTCTTCCTCCACCCCATCCACAGCTCCCTCACTGGGCCCCACGATCTGAGCGGCTGTGCCCTGGCCACCGGCATCCTGCCACCTCCCGTGACTGGCCCCCAGGCCTGCAGCCCCATCCGGGACCCGGCAGGACTCTCGCTCTCCACAGCTTCTCCCAGGATCCCGGGGATGGGGGACGTGCGTCTGTGAGGATGCCCAGTTCGAACGGCGTCCTTCCCAGAGCCTGCACTGTGCCTGGGCGGACGTGCAGGCGAGTCAGCGCAGGAAAGGGAGGGAGGGAGGTCCCACCACCACAGCTGTGCCCCCGGAGGTGCTGGTGTGGACCAGCACGCGCACGGCCTGTGCCTGAGCACCGGGGTGGACTGAGGTCTGAGCAACGCGGGCCCGGACTTGACTTTGGGGTGAAGAACAGAGCTGCTTACACAACGGGGAGCGAGACGGCCCAGGACAGAAGGAAGGGGGAAGAGCCTCATGGGGCAGAGTCTGGGTGCCAGCGGGCAGGGTGGACAGGGACACCGCCCTGGTGGCGGGACCAGAGAGACCCACTTCGAGAATGTGCCCTGTGTCACTTGAAGGTTATCGCTGTCTGTCCTGTGACCCCAAACTCCCAGGTCAGCTTTGAAGCACGCTGTTTGTGTCGGGGAGGGGAAAGGAGCTGCCCTGACGTGGGAGGGGGCCGTATCAGGACAGTGATAAGCATCCTCGGAGGCAGGAAGTCAGAGCAGAGAGGCTGCCCACGTGGCAGGAAGTGGGCACTCGGTCTGCATGGGAACGGGGCCTCCAGAGCACCAGTCCCAGCGGGCACATCATGTCTCCCACTGGTGGCTGAGTTTCTGACCCTCCGCACCAGGTGTCCTCGATGGCCGGGCTCGGGCCTGTCAGGGCAGCCGTGTCTGCAGCACAGCATCTGACGAAGAGCGAAGTGCTTGTCGAATGACTGTGTGATGGTTTATCACACAGTGTGATGGAGGAGATGGAGGGACAGAGGGACAAAGGGGCCCCGACAGACAGGACCTGAAGGCAGCCTCGGGTAGAGCCTTTCCCTCCTCTCCGACTCCTCCCCCACCCACTGGAACGCCCCACGGCCCTTCCGTGTGCCAGCACCAGGCAGAGAGCCTGGTGCTCCTGGGCAGGTGCACAGCAACAGTCGGGGTTCCCTGGCAGAGCGTTCTGGAACTGGCCCCTGTGCTGCCAGAGTTTGCGAACCTCAGCAGCTGCGCTGAGAGGGGAGGGGCCCGCTGGGTCAAGGCACCGGGGGCCACGCCCCTGGGGGGGGCAACCAACACTTGGGTGAGGTCTCTCCCATTTCCCCTGAAGGAAAATACCTGCTGTGAGCAGGAGGTCCTGGCACCTCCCCAGGAAAATGGCCCCGTGGGGGCTCCTCACCGCCTGGGACCCATCCTGACTCCTACCTGGAGGCTTCAAATCCTGCAGTCCCATCAGCGACCCATGACCTGAAAGCCCACCCCGCTTGTGGAACAACAGACCAGGAGGAAAAATGACATTTCTCTCCCGACCAGGCCCGGACTCCTCGCCCTGTCGGCAGAGCTGAGACTTGAGCACAGGTCACAGCCCGCGAGCCACGCCCTTGGCAGTGACAGTGGCCAAACATGAACCTGCTTCCTGGTGACGCACTAATCACTTTTGCAGCCAAACATCTTACCAGTGATTTAATTACCTGCATCACTTCCCATCTGAGTGTCAGTGATGGGACAAGCACTCTGGGGCCATGTGGGCTGCAGGCGGTGAAACTAGGTTGATCGAGCACCGGGGGAGGGGCCCGTGGGCCAGGCTGGCTTTAGGGGGTGCTGCCCTGCACAGGGGACACTATGCAAAGTGGCCCTGAGCGACAGGGATGCAGACGCACGGGTGCTGGCTTCCGTGGGGAGGGGAGAGGAGAGGAGAGGAGGAGCCAAAGGCTGTGTGCAACACAGGCCCAGGCCTGAGAAGAAGGTCCCTCTGGGAACTGGGTGAGGCCACAGGGGGGAGGGGAGGCGCGGGCACAATGTTCTGGACCGCGTTGGACCGCGTCACTGATGGTGGTGGGAGGAACCCGGGGCTGAGACCTGACCCCATCGGCCCTCCCTGTCGGGATAATACCACCGCTCCCAGGGAAGCAGCTCAGGTGACAGAAACAGCCACCAAGCGTTCAGTGTGTCAGGAGGACGTGTGGAGTCGCTGACCAGGGCCCTCACTGCACCTTCACAGGTGACAAGGCACGTCGGGCGCTTCAAGGGCGTTCCAGGCCCCGACTCTGACAGATAAGGGGCAGGGTCCAGATGCCCACCTGACCCCCAAGCGCACAGGCCAGGGAGGTGCTGCGGGCGTGGCCCCAGGTGAGGTGGGGGTGCTGGTGCCCAGCTGGCCACTGTACTGGCTCCTGTGGCAGGTCCGGGCTGGTGGAGGTGGCCAGGGCTGCTCTGCCAGGGGGGCCCGCCACACCTGGCCTCCTGGGTCTGAGAGCTCGGAAGTGCTCCCTGGTGGGTCCCCCCGACCCCGTCAGGCTCCGTGGTCCTCTGGGCGGTTCTGCTGAGGTTTCCTGAGTCACACTTCCAGAGTTTCTGTCTACATTTATTCTGCTGTTCAGTTACAGTTGCCCCATTTCCCCCGTCTCCCCCCTGCCCTGCACATCCCCATGTCCCACGACAGTCCTACCTGCCTGCTGTCTTTGTTTCTGGGTTCCTGTATTGTTTCTCACTTTAACCCATGCTGTTGAGTTGCAGGCATCAGCTTGAACTGTGAATCCCGCCTAAGCAGCTGTGTGCTCTTCCTGTGCCACCCACGTGCCCTGCCCATTGTGGCCAGACTGGTACCTGCCACCCACTGTCACCCCCCTACTCCTGTCCTTGACCTGTCTGCTCTCCCCAGGCAATGGAGTCCGAACTCTGTCTGACCACCACAGCCAGGTGGCGTCTGGGGGGAAGCAGCCCTTCCAGATGCACCTCCTGCTGCCCTGGGCCAGAACCGTGGCTGCACAGGCCGGCCCCTCTCAGCCCTGCGCAGCCTGAGCTCCGGACAGCTCTTCCTCCCGCCCACCCGGCCCTCCGGGCTCTGCTTCCTGCCCGCTAGGCCCTGCTCTCACTCAGAAGCTTCATCTCAGGTCTCAGCCCACGGAAAAGCAGGCGCCGCCACGGCCAAAACAGGATCAGAGCCACGTGCCCCGAGCACATAGGACAGCAGGGCGCTGTCCAGTGTGGAGCTGTCCCCGAGGGTTGCACTCAGTGACCTTGGGCATGGGCACTCAGACTGACCACCAAGAGTGACCTTCTGCTGGAGGGAGAGGTGGTGTGGCGAGGTGGACACGGCAGCAGTCCAGGCCGTACTGTTCAGGCCGAACCGTAACCGTCCAGGCTGCACCGTCCAGGAGCACATGAATCTGTGTAACCGTCCAGGAGCACATGAATCCCAGCTGCATTGCACCAGGCGGCTCACGGCCTTCACTGTGGCCGTCAGCGCCTACTCCCAGGGACGAGGGTCCTGCAGCTGCACACGTGGACTGTGAAATGACAGCACCAGACACTGCGTGTGGTGTGCAGTGCTGGGAGCCCCACTCTGGGCACTGTCTTGGGCAACGTCTCACTGTCCGAAGGAGCGCCTGTGGTCGGGGAGGCGGGGCTGGTCCTGCGGCTCTGTCCCTTCCCGAAAGCCTGGCACCTTCCCTCCCCTACTGGTGCGCGTGTGCGTGGGGTCAGGGAGCGTTGAAGGCTGCCCCAGAGTGCTGGTCCCCTGAGATACAGGGAAGGGGGAGCCTGGGAGACTGGGCGGGCCCATCACAAGCCAACAAGAGAACGTGCCTCACAGCCCTCCACACTCTCAATGCTGTTTGGAGGCACCGACCACACACTCTCAGCTGCGGAGAAGCCGTGCGTTTAAACCCCCAGGGGGAGGGCTCCAGGGGCTGCCCCCCCATCAGGCCTCCAAGAAGGGCAGTTCAAGGTCACGTCTGTTCCTTGGGCTCAGGGAACTGCGGCCTCATTCTCTGTCTTTTCCCGGGGGACCCAGGGGGACTTATGGACAGGAAAGTATGGGTTTGCAGGGTTCCAGTCCTGACTTTACTACTTTAAATCTGTATAACTTTAGGAAAATTACTCAACCTTGCTGTGCTTCAGTTTGCTCCTATTATTCTCCCTAAAACTGTGATAATAACTCCTCCCAGGGTTGTTCTATCGTTAGAAAAGAGAAAGCCCCTGGCCCAGCGCCTGACACGTGATGTGCCTGCTAAGTAGGACATTTCGTGTCACTGTTGAAAGAGACCAGATTCTCACTTGCCGACGCGCATGCGTGCCATCGAAGACGTGCCAACTGGGAAGGGAGTGGGCTGTGTCTCATTCTTCGGGAGCAGCAACGCAACAGTGAGGCCAGGGCTCGGGTTTGCAGAGCAGCGCCCCGCGACCTCCAACGCCCCCACCCGGCTGCAGTTGGGTGGTGGTGGAACTCGAAAACCACACACACAATCGGTCAGAGTTTGTCCAGAACACACGATTACAGGCACCCTGGGGCCAGACAGGGCGTCCCTTTCTCGTAAGTCATGTGGCTGTCTTGGATGTGATGTAAGAAGGTAATGAAGGTAAGAAGAGAGCCCCGTGGCTGGGTGCCGGCATCGGGGGGAGAACCCCTGTGGCCCACGCAGCACTGATGGACTCATCTCTGCAGAGCCCAAGCAGGAGTGCCGACTGCCTTCTCCCAGGCCCGGCCTCGGTCCCGGGAGCCTGATGCCACTCGCCCCACGGGCAGCAGAGTTTGCAGAGACCCCCGAATTCCAGGTGGCTCTGATCAGACTCCACAGCCTGGGTGGGCGGGCACCCCACCTCTGCTTCAACAGGACAGGACAGGACACATTGCTTTCGGTCAGGCTTGGGCTGCTGACACAGACGTGCCCAGAATCCAGGCCCCACAGTGAGGCGGGTGTCCCCTTAGCGCTGGGGCTGGGGTTGGGGGGAGGCGGCCGCACAGGCAGGTCCCACTGCCCATAAAAGGAAACGCCAGTCTGCTGTGGCCCGGCTGCGCAGACACCCCGCGGCCTGATGTAAGCCATCGCCGCGTCTGGCCCGGAGGAGACAGGGCAGGGATGACAGGGACGTTTATCACGGGGCTCCAGAGTTCCCCAAGTCAGCCCGGTGCCTCCAGACCAGCTGAGCGGACGGAAGCCGAGGGGAAACGGGTCCCTGGCAGCACCTGAAACTCCAGCACCAGGCCCACCCGGACAGAGCAGGTTCGGAAGGGAGTCTGGTCCACGACTGCAGCTGTGGCTTCGCAACACAAGACCACGGTCGTTCCAGTGCAAGAGCCGGCCAGCTCACAGCACCCGGCCCTGAAGCCGCCCAAAGAGAGGGACCTCGATGACTCACTTCCTCCCCACTTTCTAGGAGATGTTTAGAGAGGAGAATGGGCTGAAAGACTCTAGATGGGTTGGAGACACTAGAGTACCATTGTCAAGAGACGACACGTGAGTGTCATGTTCTAGGGTCACAACCCGCAGCATGGATGCAGACCCAGGGTGAAGGGCACGGACCCTAGTGAAGTCGGGAGACAGCCAAAGGGAAGACCACGCCCTCTAGTTTCACAGTCTGAACGAAGCGCAGCGGGAGCTGCTGACGTGACGGGTTCCCCCACGGTGTGACTGCAGGGCTCCCCTCTCTGGGTGGCACATTCTGAAACTGGGTCACAGGAAGAACCAGAAAGTGGGTGACTTCTCCGAATGCCCTGCCAGCTGTGTTCACGGCAGCCTGGAGCTCCCCGAACGGCACACCCGAGCCCTCACTGGACGAGAAAGCACCCTTCCTGCCCAATGCTCGCCTTGCTCTCTAAACCCTCCAGGCCAGGCCTCACGAAGCAAACAGAACCACACGCAGCGCGCGGGATTCGTGCTCAGCTGTGCGGCGTCTGGACCTCGCACGGTGTTCTGGGGGCCTCTCTGGTTGGCCATCCTTGCGTGCGGTCATCCCCTTGGCTTCCGGTCTGCCCTGGTTACCTGGGCGGGGGGGGGTGGTGGGCGCGGGGCCCGCCACACCTTTATCCACAACCCCCTACAACAGACACCCCATGCTTCCTCCAGGTAGCGATCTGTTTTTAAAGAGTGTTAAACTCCTCACCCAAAGAGCTGCTTTCCAAACAGCTCTCAGAGCGACTCTGGAGGGACACAGGGCTGACGTCGATTCCATGTCATAGCCCCCTGCTTTGCTTGAAGGAGTCCAAAACACCCGGCCCAGCTCCAGGGTGACTTGGGCCTGGGGCGTGGCCCACCTGGAGTGAGGACAGGTCACAGCCCTGCGCTGTGTGTTTGACTGTTGCCGAGGGAGTAGGTCTAAAAACCCTCCGCACAAGAAAAACTGCAACTGTATCATGTGACGGGTGTCGCAGAAACGGCGCTCATTCCCAACACACACACACCAAATCCCTGTGCTGTGCGCCTGAGTGAATACAGTGTTACACGCCCACTGTATCTCAGTACAGTGGCGGGGGTGGGGGGGTTGGGGGGGAGGGAGAGAACTACCTCCAGCAGAGGAACGGCCCTGGAAGGCCTGTGGGAAGGCCTCGAGGCCCACAGAAACAGGCTGTGCACAAACGCAATGGGACTCTCACACGTACCGGGGGCACAGAGAGCAGTGTGACCACCAAGGAATGTTTTACTCACACACAGCTCCACACACGTGTCCCCCCTGAAAGCACACCCCTGGGAGGTGGCACGCTTGCTCCGAGGATGCAGGCCCAGCTCAGGCGCCATCAGACCGCGGTTGGCTGCGGCTGAGGTCTGGTTTGTGTCCTCGGAGCCTGCCCTCCACGTTTACGGAAAGAGTGTGGGGGCAGGGGTGACGCACCTGCCACACAGAGCGCCCTCCAAGAGGAGGGTAACCGCTGGGGGCCTCCGGGAACTGCAGGGTGCTTGGCAGCATCCCGGCCCTCACGCACTGCTCACCAAGTGCAACAACCAAAAGCGTCCCGGGACGCTGCCAAATGCGCCCGTGAAAACACCTGTCCCACCCAGACGCTCTGCCTCACACCTGCACAGCGCTCACAGTTTAAGCTCCCTACTGGGCGGCGCCAGCGAGACGCCTGCATTTGGGCGTCCGTCTCAGCAGCAGCGCAGCCTGGAGCAGAGCGTGATGCTCCGGAGAGAGGACATCTAGAACGTGCGTCTGTTGCTGTGGACGCCGCTCCTGGGGAAAGGCAGTGGCAGTGGCACCGGCACGGTGACCCTGCAGGGTGAAGGCCCCGGGGAGTGAGGGGGCCCTGGAGGGACAGGGCGGGGACCCGAGAGGCGGAGCTGACCGGCCCCAGAGCGCCCTTGCTACCCTGAGCCTCATCCTGCCGCCTCCCCCGAGATCACTGCGTCCCACCTGAACACTCCACCTCCAGGGGCCCCTCTGGGGGGCCCTCCCTGCGCAGCCCAGGTGGCCACCTACAGCACAGCCCTCACCACACACACATCTCGTTTGATGGCGGGGACCAATCTTGTCTCCACTGTGTCCCCACCCCAAGGTCACACGTGCAGGAGACACTGTTGAAGACAGGAAGAAACGCTGGTTCTCATGCTCGAGCGTGGCCAGTCCTTCAGGCGATCCATCACCTGAAGCCAACGGGTTCTTCCTTCAGAAATCACCCCCATACATCTCCTCGCCCACAGGGGCCTGGACACAGACAAGGAGAGGGGCGAGCTGGAGCGGAGACGCGGTCACGGAGCCTGAGGACCCGTGCGTAGGAGACGGGGAGCTGCTGGTGCCCTCTCAGCAAACGCCAGCCCGGCCCCGCTCCCGACACCGGACTCGGGTGCGGCGCTCACGTGGGGATGTCGAGTCCCCAGAGGCCAGGTTAGGAGAGGTGACTAGTCGCCAGTCAAGAGCTTGTCTCTGGTCCTCACAGCCTCCTGGCGTGTCGGCGACCCTTCCCAGGGCTCGCCCAGGGTGAGACCAGGCTAGGGTGGAAGGGCGTCTAGGGGCAGGCGCGTGCGTTTCGGCAACTCTCTGGGCCCTGGGACTACCTGCCGCTGACCACCTCTGCCCATATTCTGGGTGGGGCTGCACCTAGCAAGGCGGCCCCGGGGAACCGCTTCCTTCCCCCCTGCAGACTCGGAAGGGCAGGCTCCTCCCAGCTCTGCCAAGCTGCCACCCACCGGCCCCGAGGCACCCTTGCTGCCGTGCCAACATCTGGGAGGTCCCCCTGGCCTCCTGAGGGGGCGGGTCTGGCACCATCCACAGTCAGCCTGAGCTTCCCGGCCACCGACCTAGGCCTGTGCTCTCAGACCCTCGAATCCAGCTCACCCAGAAGGACCCCTAAAGAGGGCACAACGGCTGAACCGGCGAGGCTATAAATACCGAGGACCTGAGTGTATTTCTGTCGGTGTTTCTCGGTGCCAGATACTTTTGGACTGGCGAGACGCAGACGCTGCTGCTGCTGCTGTCGTCCTCAGGGACCGACTGTGTGGGTGTCCTGGGGCCTCTCAGGTTATCACCCGGGGGACGGCGCCTACGCGGGTCTGTGCTTGGCCATGGGGCTCTCACCGGGCCGGTGGTCACTGCACTGGCCCCAGGGGACTTGTCAGGAAAAGCCACGAGAAAGGAGAAGGGACCATTCTTCTCCAAAAGCTGAGCTTCCTAGAAACAGCATCTCTGTTGAGAGGCCGAGTCACTCACGTGGGTGTGAAACGGGCCCAGCTCATCAGTCTCAACGGAGAAAACAACGAGTCAGTGTGGATTATTTTTAAAGCATCTAAAAATAAGTACAAATTTATACTACACAAATTTTTAAAAACTCAACAGATTTTAAGACGACTTCTGAGGGAGAGATTAAATGGGGCATTAGCATGGCTAAACTTGAACATGTGTCCACGTAGAAACTCACACTCCAGAGAGCCACGCTCTACCGGCTGAAACGTGGCCGTCGCTGCCGCCCTCGCCTGCCCAGCAGCAGCTCCTAGAAGGTTCGGGAGTGAGAGAGACACCAGCCCCATTTCCCGGCCCTTCAGCTCACACGAGGACGCGCCCACTGGACACTGTCTCGGGTGTTGGCTGATGCCTCCCAGGCGGAAGGCTGGTCCCAGGCAGCACCGCAGTGCCCTGGAAGAGCTGTGCTGGGAAGACCCCGTAACGGAGGTGACGTCGTGCCTCCCCTGGACAGGTGGAGGCACCGGGGCTGCACATTCGAGGCCCGTCGCTGCCAAGGAGCGTGTTTTCTGCACATGCAAACAGCTGACCCCCAACTCTGATGCTACCCACACTTGTGCAAAGTCATCCGTTCCCGGGAGAGTGGAGAAGCCCAGCTGCCTCTGCACTGCGCTGTCCCCTAGCAACCGAGAGACGTCCCTGACGCTGGCCTCTGAGCCCTCCCAACTCTGTTTATGTGCAAGTCCTTTCAGAAGAAACCACGTCAACCAACGTCTCAGCTTCAGATTCACAAGGGACTTAAAACAGACCCAACGCAGTTTCTCGGGAGACTCTGCCCGTGCGCCTCAGCCTGACCCTCCTCGTCCAGTGAGTGGAGACCTGACCCTCCTGCTCCTCCAGTGGGCGGGGGACCCGCTGCGGTCGTGCAGGCAGTCCACCCACCGGGTCGGGACCTTGTGGGCCGACTGTGTGATGTGCTCAGATGATTTCGTGGCGTGTTTAAAGCGCTGGTGGCCTGCCACGGTTCTCCTGTAGGAGGACCACGAAACCGTGCTTTCTGCTCCTCGCACTTCGAGTCTGTGGAATCGGGCGACTGGCCCACCCACAGTGGCAGGTGCTCCCTGACTGGGTCCAGGTGTCCCCATCCTTCACCTACTGGGGCCTGTGTGTATATGGAAAAATAAGACACGAAAACAAGAGGCGTGCGCTGGGGCCAAATGCCATCGTCCCTCCCACCTCCGAGGCTGGCAGCACAGGCGTGCACTGCAGTGCTGACTTCTCTCTCCCTCCGGTTGGTCCCCAGGGCGGCGGCGGGGCCGCACTCAGTGACCCCAGGCCCACCTCTGGCCAGGAGCAGCCTTGTCTGTGTGTCCCCAGTACAACAGAAGTACTGTCCTTCCCGACACGAGCCGTTGCAACAGAAACTCCAGATGTGCTCGCTGCCCTCAGTAAAACCCCCTGAAGGTCCAACCCTGTTCCTCCCTTACTGAACCCGACAGACTTTCCTATCAATACGGTTTGGCCTGCATATCAGTAAAGTAGGGCTTTCCTCCGAGTCTGAATTCAAAGGATTCAAGGAAATCCAGACCTTGTTTGCTTTCTCAGCAGTGAGACAAATCTTTGCACTTGTCTCCTTCCCTTGAACATCATGTCACGTCCTAGGGGTGTGAGGGTGCCACTTAGGAAGATGGCCTCCACAAGCTGCGGTTTTGAACCACACCTGCAGGCGTTCGCTGGGGAAGCCCGGACGGGAGAAGGGTATGTGGTCTCGGAAACCACGCACAGGTCCTCGGAAAACCGTACCAGGTGCTCGGGGAACGGGGACTCGTGTTCCCACAGGATGTCACCCGGGGACTCTGACGGTGCCTTTTGACAGCTGTCATCAGCAACAGCTGTTTAACAACTCGGCTTTCGGTCGGCAGGAAGCAGGTCCTTACGCACGCATCCTCACGCTGCAGCTTGCAGCTCTGCGTGGGCACGGGAAGTGCCATTCTCAAATGCCAAACCTGAGAAGCGTCTGTGCCCCACTCCCATGCAGGCACCTGACTTAACCAGGACAAAAATGATTTACTACGGATAATGTAGGAAACCCGGCATTCGTTGGCTAAAGGAAGCAAGAACCGTTCAGGAAACTTAAACGGCATCACCAGCCAAGGTGAGCCGCTCCAGGACGCTCTTCCGCAGGAGGGAACGCTCAGCCTCACCAACAGCCGGCCCGGCTCCACTGCACGTCCGCTCTCGATCCGGCCCCGAGTGCAGCCTCACCACCCGTGCACTCCACGGCCTCCCTGGGGACACAGGCAGGTTGCAGGGACAGCTCTCATCTGCTCCAAATGCCCCAGGGCCTTCGAGGTGAAAACTCAGATAAACCCATTACTAGAAGTCTTCAACTAACCTGTTCTGGTCAGAGAAGGGCACCTGCAGGGGGAGAAGAGGCGAGGCTGTAGGTAGCCGAGAAACCAGACGTTCTGCCCCGGCCGGCCACTGTCTGCTTCTCTGGGCTGCAGCTGCACCTCCCGAAACGGGGAAGGGACGCGGCAGTTTGAAACCTGGAGGAAGCTGGAGTGGTGACGTGTCTCATTCCAGATGAAACTGTACCCCAGCCAGTTCAAACCGACAGCTGAGGCAGCGAGCAGCTCTCAGCCAGGACACCGGCTCCTACTCGCCGGTCTGCACCCACGGGGTGGGCCGGCCCACGCGAGCCCTTCTCTGAGGGCCGAAGGCTCTCGCTGGCACTCGTGACCAGAGAGCCCGCAGTTCAGTGAGCCACTGTGCGTGGTGGGCAGGCCGTCCTGGCTGGGCTGGAGCTGGGCCCTGAGAACGCGGGGTCCCAACGAGCGGCTCACACCAGCTTCTGCGCCCCCTTTCCTCCCAGCTGTCACTCGTCCGCACAGCAGAGCCGGACGCTTCGTGAGGCTGAGGTCACAGAGACGAAGCAGCCCCCGCATGCCCTTCAGACTCTGCGTGTGTCCTTGTGGGGAGTCGGGCTCTTTGACATCCCGCATGGATGATGTTCTTCGCTGTGTTGCCTGTTGTTTTGCCAGTGTTCAGTAGGTATCAAAAGCAAGACTAGCCTAACGACGCTGGGACCTGGGGACCTGAGTATTCTCATAAATTGGAGTGTCAGCTTGGAACAGTTTTGTGTCCCACAAGGACCCACACAAGTAGTCAGAAGGCCTATGGGGGGACCCCCCAGAAATGGCATTACCTTCTGGAGGGTGGGCCGGTGTAGGCCAGGCTCCCCCACTAGGGGAGTGTGCTAGGAACCCGTCTGCATCGTGCACCAGCTGGCCTTCTTGTGAGAGGCTGCCTTCGGCTTTGGGGAATTTTTGGAAGACTTCTTCAACCCGCCTGCCCATTTCATGATGGGTGATTTACAAGCGCACCTGCCCACACCTGCTGAGTGTTCAGCAGTTTTTGACCAAAACAGCATGACCCCTGTGCCCCACCCTCCCTATTCACCCGATCTTGCCTGGAGGGCCTTTTCTCTCTTCGTTGCCCAGAGGAAGACCGTCCTCAAAGGGAACTGTTGTACTGATACAGAAAGTGGCAGAAGCACTGAAAGGCATCAGAACCGACGAGTTCAAACACCGTCTTGAGCAGCGGGAGAAATGCCTCGATTCGTGCACCACACCCGACGGAGAGCCCTCCAAAGGGGGCTGAGGTTTACACATGTAAGAGTAAGCATGCAGTTTTTACAAATAAGTTCCGGTGTCCATGGGTCCCCGCGTCTGTCTGCATCTCAGCGCGGCCCCAGGGCTCCTGAACGCAGACACATCACCGATGCTCGGCTTCCTTACTGTGCGTCCCGACCTCCCAGGCTCCTTGCGAGGGTTCAACAAAGGGTGTTCGTGAACCGCAAAAAACCCCAGAAGACAGCGTCCGCCAAACAACCTCGGACACGGCTCCCAGTGATGTGTTTTCCGATTTGTCTCCAAGGGCGAGGGGAACAGAAGAAAACACAAACCTGTGGGACTAATCAGACTAAAGGCTTTTTCACAGCAAAGGGAACTGTCAACAAAGTGAAAAGGGAACCCACTGATTGAGAACATACTCACCAACAATACATCCGATAAGGGGCTAATACACAAAACTTAGAAAGAACCTATATACCTCAACCCTCAGAAAACAACCCAACTAAAAAATGGTCAAAGGACCTGAATGTAAACTTCTCCAAAACAACACACAGATGGCTAACAGACACATGAAAGGGTGCTGAGCATCACTGGCCGTCGGCGAGGTGCAAATTAAACCCGCAGTGAGATACCGCCTCCCACTGGTCAGAATGGCCATCGTTCACATGCTGACAGACCACAAGGGCTGGGGAGGAGGTGGGGATAGGGAGCCCCAGGGCACTGTTGGTGGGGTGCAGACCGGTGCAGCCACTGTAGAGAAAAGTATGGCATCTCCTCAAAAAAACGGAAAATGGAACTACCTTATGGCCCAACAATTCCACTTGGGGCACTACATCCAAAGAGACACCGATTCAAAGGGACACAAGCACCCTACGTCCACTGCAGCGTCATTTACAACAGCCAAGATTTGGAAGCAGCCCAAGGGTCCAGCAGTAGGGTGACTGGGTAAAACAGCTATGGGACATTTACACAACGGAACACTCCTCGGCCACAAAAAAGACGGCGCTCTCATCCTTTGCAACAGCATGGATGGGCCTGGAGAATATTGTGCTAAATAAAATAAGCCAGGCGGTGAAAGCCAAATAGCACATGAGTTCACTCATAGGTGGAGTCTAATGAGCAAACTGAACAGACAGACAGAACAGAAACAGACTCACAGACAGAGCAGACGGACAGCTCTCGGAAGGGAGGAGGGCTGGGGGCGCCGTGGGAAGGTGAAGGGACTAAGAACAGAAAGGAAGCACATACAGACCACGGCGTGGGGGTCTCCAGAGGGAAGGGGGTGCGGGGAGGCAGCAGGGGCTCCGGGGGACAAACGGTGGCTTCGGCAGTGAGCGCAGGACGCGGGGAGCAGATGGCATGTGGCAGAGTCGTGCACGCAGATCCTGCTTCGACTTACTGGCCAGTGTCACCCCTACAGGTTCAACAGGAAACAAACTGGAAACCCTGTAAGGCGTCATGTTTACCTGCTGGCACACTTACACAGACGGGACTGTGCTGTCATATCTCAGCTGACGCAATGGAACAGAAACCCACCCTCCCTGATAATGGCTCGCTGACGAGCCTGCTCACTGGAGCCCAGCTCAGCTTCGTGAACACTGGCCTGTGTCTCCGCTGTGGGCAGAGGCCTCGCCCGGCAGACACTTTGTCACAATCCAACGAAGGTGACAAACCTGGACACTGCCACTCACCTGTCTCACCCTGACCTCCCGGAGCGTGTCTGTGCGTGAGGGAGGCAGGCCCGCAGATGATTCCCACGCAGCGCGCACACGCCGCGAGGGAAACACCGGGCGTGGCGGAGAGCGGGCGGCAGGGGCGGCAGGGAGATGGCGACCCGGCCGTCGGAGGCCGGAGCTGCGCAGTCCCCTGGAGCCTGAGCTCTTGCTCTTGGGGTGAACTGAGGGCACGGTTCAGTCACTCGTGCAAACCAAGAAACCTCCACCTACATCTTTGGAAGCTCCAAAGAATTGGCCAGTTTATTATTTTTATGGCAAATATAAAATACACTCAACCAGCTTTTCTTTCTGTATGCATCCACCTACTCTCTTGTTGACATTATACAATTGACATATAACAAACACTGTACTAGTTTTAGGTGAACAAAATGAGTTCATATTAATAATGTATATAATGCAAAATGGTCTCCACAGAAAGGTAACATCCACCACCTCCCATATTTACAGTTTTTTCCTGTGATGAGAACTTATGAGAGCTGCTCTCCAAGCAACTTTGAAACATTCAATACAGTGCTGTTAACGCCAGTCACCATGTTGCCCAACTGTCCCCAGCACTCACTCAGCTGGCTTTATTTTTTGCTTTCTCTCCGTTCCCTCTTCCTTCCTTTTTCTTTCCCCATCCTCCCCTCCCTCCCTCTCCCTTCCTCCCTCCCTTCCTTTCTCCCTCTTTCTTTTTTCCTTACACGGCCAGGGACCAGGAACTTAAGTCCTAAGTGCCAGCAAAGAAACAATGAATAAAACAGACAGGGCTCCTTGCTCCCAGAGCGTCTCATCTTCTGTAGAAAACTGTGAATTAAACAAGAGCGTTCATTGCAACACTGTAATAATCGGACTGGCGCGACCACGCTGCTGTGCAGGGCGGCCCAGCTCCGAACCAGAACGACCCTCACCCGGTTTCGAGCAGCTTTGCGTCTCACTACGTGTGTGTCCACCTGTAGGTGTGTAACTGTGAAAACACACACAGTGAACGGCCTCCCAGGGTAACCGGGTTTACGCTTTTGGGTCAGTTTAATACATAGGCCAAACCTCTTCACCAGACATTTACAAAACCAGACATGAATAAACAAAAAGTCCCTTTCTGTATCTGTGTGGGGATGACCTGGGTTTTTTAAGCAAAGTCTAATCTTTCCAAAGAAATGTCACCGCAAACATTTGGATGTCCTTGGAACTGGTGTGGACTTTGAAGTCTCCAAGTATCAGTTCTGACCTAACAAGACTCGTGTCATCTGGTTTTTCTTGCTTGGAGAAGTGTTTTAAAACTGACTATAGAAGGGCAGATTTTAACTGTATTTCTCCCCACACGAACTTGTGTGGAGGTTGGCAGGCTTTCTCAAAGATCAACACTCCTGCCTTTGTCGAGGGCTGCTCCCTGCACTGTAATCACAGATGACTGCTCTCCAAATGCTTTTATAAGTTTTGATCCTGACCAATTAGCTAATAAACCCCTACATGGACTGATTAGTTCAGTGCAAACAAACCTCCTGCCACAAAACGTCGACACTTCTTAGAGGGGAACGCGCCTGCCACTGCGATCCGCCCTGATTTACTGCCCTCCTCGCCTCAGAGGATGGCGGGTGGCCAGGAGAGGACACCTCTGCTGCTTTGAAAGCACCTCTGGTTGCCTAGCAACCCGCCAGTCCCCGGAGCCAGGCACCAGGCCTCTGCAGCGCCCAACACCCGGCAGATGCCCCGACTGCCACATGGGGTGCAAGACGTTCTCACAAACGCTCGTTAAGTGAGGGAACACGGTTTATTCCTGTAATCAACCCCTGCACGTGCTTGACACAGCCCCTGAGAAAGGCAGAAACAGGGGACATGGTTAACATTTCCAGGTATTGCTACCTGGACGATTTCTAGGTGACACCAGTACAGCCCACGCGAGCAGTGTGCTTTTTCCCAAGACTGACAGCAGAGGTAACTTTCCCAAAATTCGAATTCTACCTACAGAATAAAGCCAAGCTGAGCGCAACTACAAACATATCAGTGGCGGCAACAGCCTGTGCAAACCCGCAGCCACCTGTGGACTATGGAACGCCCGCTGCTCTCCGAGGCTCCGTCGTGGCTGTGCCTTTGTCACGCTCAGGGAAGAACAAGCCCCGGGTCAGCGCCGCGAGCAGCACCTGGGGTCGGCGCGGTGCCCGGGACGCGCCACGGAGCAGGGGCGGCCTCTGTGCACGGAACCCCCGCAGGGCCACCACAGCGCCGTCAGCAGGACCTGCAGTTACAAACACATTTCTGGCCCTTCCTTTCTTCCAGCAGAGAGAGCGCATGTTTTCAAACCCCAAACACAGACTTCTCTCCTCTTTCTAGGGCAATTTCAGGCAAGCTCAGGGAGGCAGTGTGGTTGTGGGGCAAACCCTCTCTGACTCTGCTCCCACACTCCCTGGTCACAGAGCTTTGAAGCCTTCACTTCACTTCTGGGGGCCTCAGTTTCCTCACCTGTGAAAGGACCGGGTCAGAGAAGGTGATCTTTGGGGTCCTTTCCACTTGTGACAGCTCATGGCTTGCCAGTTAAGGAAAGCCTGGCAGTCGCTGGGAGTTAAAGAATGAGAGTAAAAATATCAGGGCTTTTTAAAACACGTGGCAGGAATTTCCCCGTGCCGCCCTGCCCACCACCTTCAGGAGTCGGTCGGGGCAAGGCTGGGCGTGGGACGAGGGGTGAGGCAGGAGCAGAGAGGCCTCCTACACCACGGTTTGAGTTTTGCCAAAAAGGCAGAGATGGTTCCAGAGAGAGCGCCACGATGCAGGCTGGCTGCTGCACCCCAAGTCTGCCTCTGAGAAGTGGGCTCCATCCTTGCAAGGGACAGACGGTCCGACAGGGGCCACCGTGGTGGCTCAGTGCTGCCTCATCACCCTCAGCTGATAGAGGCCAGGGGACGTGCTTGGTCCTTGGGGACAGAGCTTCAGAGGAGGGGACCATAGCTGACTTGTCAGAGTGGAGGATGCCCCCGCCCCCGCCCCAAGCACTTCCTGGCCGTGGCGCGTCCTCACAGCCCATGGTGGAGGCCACAGCCCGGGCCCCACCTCGTGTGGATTCAGAGCCGGGGGGCAACCTCCAAGGGCAGCCCGGGGCTCGCAGACTCCGTGTTGCGTGTGCGGTTTGGCCTGGACGGCAGCACTCCGAAGCTGCCCCTGCTGTGTGTGGCGGGGGGGACAGTGTTTCCCCCGAAGGTGTGAGGAACCTGGACACTGCAGCCCCTCAGCACGTCCCCAGACACGCTCTCCTTTTACTGAGAGGGCCTGCTTTGCGCAGTGAGTGGGACGCAGCATGGAAGGGTGCTGACAAGGCAGGCCAGGCCAGGGCGGCTGACCGCTACGCCGTGGTGGGAACCGCCTCGCTGCTCTTGGACTGGCCGAGTGCCGGCTGTCTGAGTCCCCCACACAGAGTGTGCTCCCTGGACACCCTTCCTCCGAGTGTGAAGTGTCAGGCCACACTATGTCCGTCTGCCCTTTACAGTACCTTCTGTTCACGGGCAACGGAAATCAAAAATGTCTGGAGCTGATGTGCTGGGAGAGGCTTCCTAAGCAAACGTGGTCCCCCCACCTTCGGGTGACCAGGTGGGTCCTACCTGGAGCAGAGCAGGGGGACCACAGCCCCACTTGCAGAGGGGACCACCTGCCATAGGCCCTGGAGCAAAGGCCAGCCCTGGCTGCTCTGGGACAGGGGCCATGCTGGAAGTGAGCTCCCTAGCCCACTGCACACAGACCAGTCCCAAGTTCCTCCCTCCCCTGGGGCCGGATTCGCCCGCACAGGGGCCGACAAGGCACCCCGGGGTTGGAGTACGTAAGAATGAACCTGTTGCCTTCCCTGCACACACCTGTGCCTTCCGCTACGGTCCCTGTCTCCAAGGGGGACACGCACACTCACTCGACAGCCCAGGTCGCCCCAACTGCTTTGTCTGTCCTCACCTCCCACCCGCACGGAGCAGCGGCCCCCACAGAATCTATCTCCTGCCTTTGGTGGCACTCAGCCCCTCTCTTCTCGCCCCGCGCCCTGACCCCACACGGCCACGCTGCTCCCCCGCCCTGCCAGCCTGCAGTCCCCAGCCCAGCAGTTCTCTCCCCAGGGGCACAGCATGTGAGTCCTCAAAGGGCAGGTGTTTTCGAGGGGCCCCCCAGCCTTTACACAAGTCCCACCTCCCTGGTGCCCTGAGGGCTCCTGCCCAGCTGCAGCCCTGTCCCCTCTGCACAGCTGCCCTCCTTCACCGGTCCTGGCAGCACCCAGGGCTTCGCTCAGAGGCTGCCACCACCCGTGCGTCCTGGGCCTGAGGCTGCCCCTGGACACTTCTGTGGCCCTGACAGACGTCCTCTCGTGTGTCCAGCTTCAGCTGGTGTAGCCACCTCCCAGGAGAAGTTCTGGCTCCTCCCTGTTCCTGGTGGCGTCCCGAAGCACCCCCTGCACGGATGACGCCCCACCTTCCACCCGCTGGGCCCTGCAGCTGCGGACGGCACTGCCAGGCCTCCCCTGGGCCTCCCCTGGGCCTCCCCTGGGCCTCCCCTGGGCCTCCCCAGGGCCTCATCTGACTCACGGTCAGCCCCCGACTGCCCTTTATCGACATCAGAAAAACTGATACTCAGAGGCGTGCATTTTTCCTCTTTTCATTTAATCACACTGGTGTACAAAAGTAGCCAAAACATGAGGGGAAAATGCCAACTGCCTGGAGTGCAAGGAGATTTCGGCCCAGAGCCCAACCCACTCCACCGCACGTGGCTGACAGGTACAAGCCCAGGACAGGCTGCCCAGTCCCTCCGGAGGACTCGGCTGTGTCCTGCCTTCCACTCCCTCCCTGCTCCTGACTCGGCCCCAGTGCAGGTCTTCAAGGAGCAAGACGTTTTGGTAAGTAGTCAGCACTGTTAAAGCCCTCACTGTGCGCACAAGGGTGAAGCAGAGCCTGCGGTTTTCAGGGAACGTGCCCACAGTGGGGACGCGGCGCCCAGCCTGCAAAGGTGCTTTGGTCTGACACGGCCGCTGGGCTCTCAGCAGGGTGCGCTGCTCTGTGCTGGCCTGGGCCCCTGCCTGTGCCGTCTGGCTGGGACAGCCTCAGTGTCTTCTGTGACCCTGTGGACTCGAGGCTCTGAAGTGACCGCGCACGGCCTCCGAAGGGCCTGAGGAGGGAGGGTGAGAGCCGTGCTCACACCGCCCAACAGATGAGTCACGTCTGTCCTGTCTTTTGGCACAAAGTCAAAAACAAAATCTCATTTCTGTGTTTGGATTGTCTTTTTTTTTTTAAGGAACAACTTATTTTCCTCTGCAAGTCAATTTCAAAAACGCCATCCCCAAAATGCCCTCTTAAAAAGGACCCTCTCGTCCCTCAAGGTCTAATTAGGAGCCGTCTCCTGACAATTTTATCTGCGGGCGTGGGCCATGACGCTGCTCTGCCAGTGAGTCAGAGCGCAGCTGTTCCCAGTTCGCAGCGATTCCCAGAGCGGCAGAGGGAAAAAGAAACAATTGCCTTTTAAGGGCATCAGACCTGTTTCTGGCCACAAACCCCTTTCTGTTCCCAGCTGAGCAAGCTCTTGGGGAAGGAGACCCTCCTACAGAGCACCCACTCTGCCGGAGGGCATCGCCCCCCCCCCGCCCCCCCCGCCCCTCGCCTCCTTGGTTGGTTGGTTAGCGTCACTCCTGGGCCATCACCTGTGGCCTGTAACCTGGGCACCCGGCACACAGGGGGCGGCAGGACAAAGGACACTTCTTTCTTCTACAAACAGGAAAGCATCTGGTCTCAGTTTGCAATTATATTCTGGCTACCTTGTTAAAGAAATGTGTTGTTAAAAGTAGAAAAATAAAAGGGAACTTGCAGCTTTTGGAAACTGATAAAACACGGACTTTGTATTGCAAAGAATCTGCACAGCAGGCCGAGTGGGGAAGCCCACAAGGGTGGCGTGTTGTGGTGCGCATGCCCCACCCCCACTCCTCCTGCCCATCGGCCACTGACAGGCCCCCTGCCTCCCCAAGGTGACTGACAGAGAGCAAACTGCAGGACGGGGGGCTGGGTAGGTGGCTGTTTCTCTACATTTTTCTGGTCACTGTATTGTCCTTACGTTATACCAAAATGTTTTTTTTTTTATCACTGATCTTCTTTTGTCAGCATCCTAGAATGAACTACAAAAATGCCCCTGGCACAGTGACCCTTGGACCAGTGAAACGCCTCCCTTAAAGGCACGGGCGCTTGGGGTCTCCCGGGAACACAGACTCGCTCCCACAGATGGAGACCGGGAACCCGCCCCCCGCCCCACCCCGCACGGATGCCCTCGGGGGGGGGGGAGGGGGGGTGCGCGGCAGAGAGCCAGGCGTGGGCTGGGGCTGGGTCTTTCCTGCTGACCTGACGACAAAGCTACAGCTGAAGAACTGAATGCTTAAAATACTCAACTCCCCACATCCGAATCTGAGGGGCTTTTGTTTGTTGTTACCCAAATTGCTTTAAACCTTTAAGATGATTAAAATACATTTTTTGAGACAGCATACATTCTCTGGAATTTAAGAACATCATTACGTAAGAATAATAAAAAGTTCATTGTAAAAAATGTATGTGGTAAAACATCTTAGGAAAAACTATAGTAACTTAAAAACTCAAGATCTTATAGAAAATATAAGTGTCTGTTTATTAGACCTTAGCATAAGTAAACGATTTCTCTAAGAAGACCCCAAAACATTAACTACAAAAGGGACACAAAAGATGTTTCACTGTATTTGGGGAGCTGCCCATCCCCGGAACCTTGGATGGCCTGGAAGGCAGCGGCTCGGGGAGGCTGCTCACCGCACACACGGCCGACACGCTCAGTACTGCACTGGGCAGCGTGAGGCGTGCAGCCACGCAGGAGCCTGTTCTGGGGCTACGGGTGGGCACCCAAAGGAGAAAGCACCAGTGTAGGGATAGCTGTCCAGCCTGGAGGTGAGAGAGACTCGGAGGACGGCCGCGAGGGGCACCATTCCGAGCAGACAGTGGGTGTCAGAGAGCCTAGCGCATCGAGGGCTGGAGAGGACGCAGAGCCCAGGTGCACAATGCCGGTGGGGCCGTCACATCAGGAGAGGGTTTGGACAGGGGCTGCATTTCCCCCTAAACCTGGCCATCCACCCACCACACAGAGCTACAGGAGCCCCATCCTGGGAGCAGCGGCACGCGTCCTAGCAGCACCAGATGTCCCCTTCCATGACAGCAAGGGGACATACTCCTCACCGAAGCCTTCCTCGTGGAGAGGAGCCTTCCTGTGGGCTGGGGAAATGGGGTGCGGTGCCCAAAGCCATTGCAGAGGCAGACTGACGGGCGTCTGTGCCCACCGACAGACAAGCACAGGCCCCAGAGGATGCTCCGAACCATCTCAGGTGGACCTCTGTCCTGCACAGACTCGCTGACACCTGCCTGTCCCAGTGAAGGGGTCACCCCAGCACAGAGCAGGACACCCTCTCAGCAGACTTTGTCTCTGCCGACCGCTGTTTTCCGGGACACACCATGCTCCTGGGGGCTCCGGGCCTGGGATGCCTCGTCCAGTTCGAGGTCTGCGCTGCCCCGAGGCCGCCGGGCAGCACCAGCTGCCTCATGACCTCAGGTGAGAATGCAGCGTCTGCTCCACTCCTTGAGTCCTGTCACCGCGTGCGACCGCTGCCCTGTGCCCTGCCCGGAAGGCCGGCCTCTCGAAGGTGAGGACACCGCCTGCTCTTTGCCTCTGGTGGCTGACGCTGACCCCCGAGCCCTGGAACCTCCAGGGGCAGGGTCTTTTATTCCTCGGAAGGAGCCTTGCGGACGCCCTTGGGCTAAGCCGACGGGGTGACCTGGGGTGGGAGCCCCGGGCAGCCTCAGGACGGGGCTGCTCACGGGAAGACCAAGTGATGGGCAGGTGGGACTCCCGGCCGACCCTCCGACCTCTGGGTGGGGCAGGGGCGGGGCGCAGACTGAGCGCTGAAAAGCTCTCACTGAGATTAATGGTGGGATCAAAGAGCTCCTGGTCTGGGGGAGGCATCCTTGTGCCAGGACAGTGCCACCCCCTTCCACAGGGACGGAGGGGACAGAGCTCCCGCCTTCGCCTGGCTGAGCTCTCCACCCGGCCGGCCATCTGCCCACTACCCGGTCTTTCACAGCCAAGTGGCGAGCGTTTCTCCGAGGCCTGTCAGCTGCTCTCACGCGGCGAGGGAGCCCCAGGAGGGACCTTCCACTCACGGGCGGCCAGTCAGCAGCACAGGCGGCTGCAGGTGTGTGGCGTCGGAAGAGGGTGGTCTCGTGGGACTGAGACTCTGCCCGGGGGGCCCGAGGCTGTCCCCGGTGGGCAGGGTCAGAACTGAGCTACATCTGTGACTTGTCCAGACTCTGCCACTGAGGTTTGGAAAAATGCTTGGTGGTGTCGGGAAAAACGCATTGGAATAGTGCTTTTCACAGAGCAAGTGGTGAATATGCCTACCTAATTAACATGCACACCAGAGGCTGATGCTGAAAACCAACATCCGTGGATTTAGGAGTCCACACACCTAGGACGTGTGGTTTATTCTACCCTGAAATCGCTGCCCTAATGGCTGTAGACGCAGGTTGGGAAATTACGTGGAAACAGAATTCTCACAACGAAGGTGAAGCCATAAATATCTAGCTAAACATTCTCCTTATTCACGATGCCCAAGATTATTCTGTAACTGCTGCATCTCAGTGTAACTGAATACTGAGCCTGGCCAACTTAAAACGCTAAAGTCTTATTTTTCCGATGTTGCTAGCATCGCTCAACTTATAAAATGGATGTCTTCACCGAATGCAGGACTTGGCATTGACTGGTAGCGTGCGAGCTTCAGGTGGACGTGTTCCATTACAAAGGCACCCTGAGGGCAAGAGCGGTCGGAATTTTCATAACTAGTTATTTGAACAGCCGTCACAGGAAGAAGGAGCAGATGGGTCGATATTCCATTGAAGGCAGAGTTTGAATCAACGTGTAGAAGTCACGCCAAGAAGATGTCACCTAAATTTCAGGAAAAGTTTTCTGTGGAGAATGGTGACAACAATGAACTGTTTTGATTTCACTGGGTCCCGAGACCAGAACTCTTCCCCAAAAGGCTGGCTGTGAAAAGAAGTCCTCCGTCAAGGGGTGGGTCGCATCAGATGAGACGCCTCCTTCGGGCCCAGGGTTTCGCGACCCTGCCACCACTCTCCCTACCTTCAGTGGTTGTCACTCTGCAGCCAATCTGATCTTGCACCTGGACTTCCCCCGTCGGCTGGTAGAACTTGTTCATTTGCGCCTGAACCTCCGGGGACATCTCCCTTCACCAAACCAGTCTGCGTTCTCACCACAGACACGTCTATCGTATGGAGTGAAAGAAAGCCCTCTGGACGGACACGGGACATGTGACAGTACGATTTTAGTTCTCGCCTTGTCCTGACTCCTAGAATCGATGATCTAAAGAGCTTGTGATCGTATCTCAACTCTTTCCACGGTGGTGAGACCGGGCAAGAGCTTCACGGAAAAGAGTTTTCCTTTGACTTTGACACAGAAAGTTCATGCGAACTATGGAGAAAGAATGTGAAGTGTTTAATGATATGGGAACATGCCAAAAAATGTTCACACATGCATGAAGCAAGGAAAAAGGAGCAGAGTGAAGGTGAAGAACCAGGCACAGAGGGCTTGCTCATATTTCCACTGCAGCCACGCAGAAGGGGACTAGACCGGACAGAAAGGTGAATGTGGTGGGGAACTCAGAGACTGACCCGCCTCCAGCTTGCGCCCGGAGTGTGCAGGCGGGGGGCACAGCGGTGCTGTACAGCGCATCCGTGTTAACGGGTAATCTAGAAAGTTCCGCAGGGCTCACACAGGCAGTTCCCCGTCACCCACTACCACAGAGCCACGGCCAGCGTGAAAAGACTGGAAATCTCCGGTAAGTCAAAACTCCATCCTCACACCCACTAGGTTTCATTAAACCAAAATGTTTCCATATCCCTCCTTCGTCCACGTCCCGGAATAGGCGGCACCCAGCAGTGCGAGGACGGAGGACAGACGTAGGAAACACAGACTAGAACCCTGGACACTCACCGAGGGTCTTTCCTGGGCAAGAAGCCGTCAGATAAAAGAAATATAAACTACTGCCTTAGTGTTTTCTTTGGGAAAACCCACACACACTTGCGGAAGTTGAGTAAATTAAGGGAGCACAAACGAGCACCCCCCTCCCCGGCAGGGCCCTGACAATGAGCCGCAGGTGTGGGCTGGACAAGGCACACTCGCATTTCGTCTGCAGAGGGGTGCGTGGGAACAGCGGGGCCCCCAAACTGGAAAGGCTTTGAGGGACAGGAATGAGCTGCACACCGCTACGTGCCTTCAACCCAGCCCGCTCCGGGCTGAGGCCCCACCCCCACTCCTCTGCCCTGGCATCGAGCTCCTAAACCGCTGGCTTTTCTAGGAAATCTGTTAAAACCCCCTAAAGCCACTGCCCCCAGCAAGCTCTCCTTTTTTCTTTTTCTTTTTTTCTTTCTTTTTCGGGGAAAGGAAGACACCAGTCTTCTGTTTCCCCAAACAATCAGCAGGAACTGACAATTCTTAAAAACAGGTATCTCCCAGCCCTGTGGGGTGGCTCAGTTAGCTAGAGCGCTGTCCCAACACGCCAAGATTAAGGGTTTGGTCCCTGGTCAGGGCACACACGAGTCAACCAGTGACGCATCAGTAGCTGGGACCACACACGGATGTTTCTCTCCGAAATCAATGGAGGAGGGAGACCACGTACGTACATTCATGCACCTGAAGTTAATCCAGTGACTTCTAGGCATCTGCAGCCACTGTGAAAACGAAGTCCCCAGAGCAACACTCCTCATTTAGACAAAAGCAAATTAGGGGACAGAGGGAAAAACGAAGTCCCAGCACGGAGAAGGAGCAGCCCAGGAGCCGAGTGACCCGCCGGTGTCCCTCCCGCCACCCTGGCCTGTGGAGGGACTGTTGCGGAGGAAGCCTCTGAGCCTGCCAGTCAGAAGGCAGACTGGGGACTGGAGAGGGAGCGATGGGGCGGGGCCTCGGTCACAAGGTCCCACCCAGGGGAGGGGCCGGGAGCCCAGTGACCCTCTGTGAGCTGCCCTGTCACCTCACTCGTGACTATTTCATGGTTGTTTTTTTTAAGTTGGAATTGAATGTTAAGTGTGACTGCAAGTTGGCGTGTGTGTGGAGAGGAGTCTTCTAGGCATTCATCGAAATGTCGACCTGCCATTTCTGGGTGGTATGGTTTTTGCTTTCGTTTATCCTTCTTGGTCCTGTTCAACTGTTTTTACAATGACAATGTGCTATTTTCTACGAGCCAAAAATAAGAGCCATTTTCAATTCTAGCTATTTTACTGTTTTTGCAAAAATAACCCCCTTAATCCATTTGTGGGACTGAGCTGCGACCTGGCTCAGAATCCTGCATTTTGGGATGTGAAACTCCGAGGGTGTCCGACCTCCCGGCACCACTGGGCTGTGCTGGGAGGAGAAGGGTTGTCTTGGCCACACATCCAATACACAAACTCTATCGAAAGCTGATGAGCAAAAGAAAGGTTTTGAGTAAATGTGCGACTTTGTGTTCAGCGCATTCATTTGCAGCCGCCCTGGGCTGTGCCCACCCATGGGCCACACGGGCTGGATGCCCCTCACGCCCAAGTCCACGGAGGACTCCGGTTTTCTGGGACACGTCTCCCCCACGGAGAGGAGTCCACGGAAAAGGTGATGAATAGAAAAGACATTCCGTCGTACCCATCCAACTGGAAAGCTTCCTGGCAGTGATGGCAAGGTCAGGGTGAGTGGTCTCACTCTGCGGACGGTCCCCACCCACTGCCTCTGTGGGGTCTCGGGTAGGGCAAGGAGAACGAGACCAAAACGCTATAAATCACATTGGATCCAGAACTTGAGTAAAGAAGTTAGATTCATAAAAACATAGCATTGCGCCCTGGCTGGTGTAGCTCAGTGGATTGAGCGTGGGCCTGCGAACCACATGATTGCGGTTCGATTCCCAGTCAGGGCACCTGCCTGGGTTGCAGGCCAGTTCCGAGCAGGGGACTCACGAGAGGCAACCATATATTGATGTTTCTCTCCTTCTCTTCCCCTCTAAAAATAAATAAATAAAATATTTAAAAAAACATACCATTGCTTTATATCCACAAAGTCTTCATGAAACTTTAAGAAGCGTATTGATTACCCTGGCAAACGGGGACTGAGGGCAACCTTTGCCCTGGCCCCAGGGTCTGGCAGAGGTCTGGCAGGGTTGCACACTGGGAGCAAGGACGTCCCCCTTGCACTGCCCCAGGCCCACCCTACATCCAACCACTCTCCTGCCACCCCCTTCCCAGCCCTGAAACCCAGTCCTCTTCCAGCTCGCTGGCCTTGACTCAGACGATGAACTCGACTCAGGTCTTCATCCCCAAAGGCATCAAGGAAGTTCATGAACATCTGCAAACAATGGGTACTTGTCCCTGGTGGAATGTAAGTTTATCACTCGCTGAACTAAAAACAGGCATTGTTTACTCATCGAGCCCTTAAAACATAATCATCTTACTGCTCATCTGCCAGATGCCTGGGGGAAACACAGAGCTGGACGCCCTGTTAGGGGAAGGCCACAGGGGCCTGAGGGGCCGGAGCCATTCCCACAGAGGAGGAGGGGGCCAGCGGCGGCTGCTGGCCCTGGGAAGCTGGAGAGGGCCTCCGAGCCCTGAAGTGGAGTTCCTGTGAGCGGAGTGCTGGCCTGCCGGAACGCACTCCTGGGAAAAATCTCAGAGGGGCAGAGTAACTCCCCATGCAAGCTCGCCCCTGTCCCGATTCTCCACACACACACACACACACACACACACACACACACCCCACCACCCCCCCTCCTGCAGATAAAGCAACATCAAGTTCAGGGAAGAGAGGCAGGAACACAACTAGGCAGGGAGGGAGGGAGGAGGGAGGAGGGAGGATGGGCAGAGGGCAGTGAAGCCAGAGGAGGAGCTTCCTATTCCCGCCAGAGAAGCGGAGGACCCCTGGGGCCGTTAGAAGTGACAAGGATCAGAGAGAAGGGGATGTCCTCAGGGGTCCTTCACAGCGTGTGTCTATACCCAGCCCTGTGCCTGGCAGAAGATGCTGCATCTGGCACCTGGGAGGTGGGTAGGGGGGCGCCCCCGGCTGATGGCAGCTGTGCCTCATGAGCCTATCCCGACCAGCCTTTCCCTCGGGCGGGCGGGCACCCCGAGGCGGAGGGCCCCGCAGGACTGCTGCGGCGGGTCTTCCTGCAGCAGCTGGGAACTGCGGTGCCACATTTACACAGCTCCTTTGGGCACCAGCCATGCTGAGCACCAGCCGCTGGGCCATGTTACATTTCCCACCACAGAAGTAAAAACGAAGGTGACCCCTGTGGTTGCGTCTGACTCCCAAGGCCTTTCACACATCTCATTTTCCACTGAGCTTGACCTTGATGGGTGAAAATAACTCACCGTGGCCCAAAGAGTTAGAAACGCCAGGAGTTCAGTGCATTCTCACTCACTCACTCACAAAAAGCAGCCTTATATAGTAATGACATCCAATTTTGGAAGTCAAGTGTGTGGGGGTGGAGTGGCAGGGAGGAAGCTCTGCAGCCTCTCCTTCCTGGAAGGCCTGGCACCCGGCCCCCCTCCCTGCTCGGAGGTCAGCATCCTGCCTCCTCCACTGACCAGCGACGGTTGATCCTGTCTTTTACTTTTCAAAGCACCCTGAACGATTCCTTCTCTGTGACGGTTCCCACATGCTGCCGTTCTCCCAGACAGCAGGGCCACACTCCAGAACCGCACAAGGCTGCTTGGCGGTGGGGGAGGGGGCACCCGGGGCCACAGGAGGCCTCCCCTGCTGAGAGAGCTGGCCTTGGCAGGCAGCTCACGGGAGAGGGGACAGCCCTTCCACTCCCACTCACAGCTCAAATAAAGTGACAAGAACCACAAAGGTGACAGCAATTACTTTTTACACCCTTGACTGTCCAGGGTCAAGGAGTTTAAGTCACTTGGGTGTGCTACAGGCACGATACGGTGGAGACATTGAAAATAGGCGGTGACCGGGGTGAAGGGGTGGGGGTGGGGTAATGGGTGAAAGGGGGAAGGGTTTTCAGGACCGTGTGTAAAGGCCACATGGACAAGGACAAAGCCGGGTAGGACGAGGGTGGGAGGTGGCGATGGCTGGCGTGGGGGAGTGGTGGGGGGGGGAAGTGGAGCCGAGTGTACTTGAACAACAATTTAAAAAGAAAAAAAATCAAACTCTTCTTTCCTCTGACACCAGGGTCAAAATAAACGGGATCTATGTGTCAAATTCTCCGGGACACACCTTAAATTCTTCTTCTCTCACTGGGAGATCCAATTTCAGAGGAAGAAGAAAGATTAACAGCCTTTTAAACCGAAGTTCTACAGAAAAGGCAGTGGTAATTATTTACTTAAAATATAGTGCTCTACGGACTGGCCAGGAGGCTGTGCGCCCCGGGAAGCCGACATGGGTGGAGAGAGGGAGGCGGCGGCTCCTGGCAGTTCCCAGGGAGCCGTCTGTCCCTGGCGTCCTGGACGGGCCGGGCCCCGGGCCAGTCCCACATAGGATTTTGCAGAGGGTTTTGAACAGAGGAGGAGATGCTGGGAGAACTGTGTGAGGTCCCGAGGTGCCTACTTTGAAGGACTGAGGCGCCCTTGTCCTGTGTACTATGTGTCTTGTATCTTCAATAAATGTCTCTCCTTTTTGTATTCCATGGCTGGATACTTTATGGAGAGACTTTGGGGTGTGTGTGTGTGTGTGTGTGTGTTTATCAGCAAGTATTTTTGAAGATGCAAACCAAAAGCCAGCAGGAAACTGGCGGCGACGAGACCAGAACGACCTGATGGAGCCGGAGGGCGTTTTCTGCGGACTCGGACAGAGGAACGCGTGTTTCTGGCACGCCCGGCCCGGCCGATGGTGTGTGCTGGGTGCCACTCCGACCCTGAAGCCGAGGAAGCAAGAGACCGGAGGCAAGTGCTCAGAACAAATGGATCCTCTACCCTGAAAAAATGGATGTGTTTCGAGGTGCACAGGAGCGCGGTCACTGCTGAGGCAGCTGCTTTAAGTCCAGGGCGCGGTTAGGAAGCGCTCACAGAAAACGCACTGGGCGCCCAGCTGCAGGTACGCTCAGCGAAGGACACTGCAGGTGCCATCGACGCAGCGAGTCCCACAGAAACCCACCCGGAAGACGAGCCAGTGTCTTCGGCACACGAAGGGGGGGAGGGCGGCGGCACAGGGAGAGGCCAGGAGAAGCTCCTGGGACCCAGGTGCGGGCACCAGCAGGGCTGGCGGCGCCCCTGCTGCAAAGCGTGGCGGGGCTGTGGGGAGCTTCCCAGTCCCCTAACGATGGCCGAATGTCACTGACCTGCGGGCCTCTGCCGGGATGGCGGCGTGCTCTTGGTCACAGGTTACCCAGCACATGTTCCAGAGTGACCAACACAATGTGCCCCAAACAATTACCTGCTTTGGAAGCAACTCAGAAAAGAGAAAAGAGATGAATGAAACAAGGTTTGGAAGAATTGCTGAAAATGCTTCTATCATGATGTGATTTTTCTACTTGAAAATTGTTTGTGTGTTAGTCTTTAAAATGTCACATCTGCACATATAACTAGAAAGAAAATTTCTAACCACTTTTCACATCTTTCAAACAAAGAGCATTAGTGGGGTTTTAACACTAAAACACGAACATGTGACCCATCCAATCAGCAGCAAGTGTGGACTTCGGGGAGACGGACGTCGACCCATCAGACCCCAGCGAGCGTCCGTGCCCAGTTAGTCAGCGTCAGGACGGCGACCCACGGTGAGTGGCTCCCCGCGTCAGTGCAGCCTGCCTACACGAACCTCTGAGAAGAGCTGTCTCCTCAGCCTCCAGGGCCGAGTGCTGAAATAAGTCACTCTGCCACATGGGGTCACACCAAGATGTTCAGAGTCACAAAGTCTGTCAGTCACACTGCTCTCACTAAAATTAAAAAAATACTTGTGGTCAGTGAGAGTAAAAAGACTGTGTGCTGTCCAAGTAAAATAAGAATTTGTTTTGGAACTATGGCCCATTTCACCTTTCTCTCGTTCTCCCCTTTTGATGTGTGGCAGAGCAGACGCAAACCACCAGCACAGCCGCGCATCCCGTCTGCCCCAGTTATCACACTCTGTGTGCGTTACTGCTCCGGACTCGACACCACTTTACATTAGTGAAGACACAGGGAGAGCCAGAGCCGAAGCTCAGGGGACACAGACACCTGCCCGCTGTGGTCTGTTTCGCCCCTGCCCCTCACCTGCTGCTCCAACACCACCAGGCCCACAGCACCGTGCGCAGGCGCGGCGTGGAGGTTTGCGTGGGGCACAAACCCCGGAGCCCGGCTCTCTGGCACGTGGCCCTGACTCCCTGGGACTGGGGCAGGTGGCAGACCACTCTGGGTCTGTGTGACGAGGCCCCACACAGGGCTGAGGTCACAGGGGTCTCCCAGCGCACCTGCCTGGTTTGGGTGGGGGTGGTAAATGGTAACGGAAAAGCACGATAAAAAGGAAGAGTGCCTGGCACCCAGTGGACATTGTATGAGTCTCCTGAGCAACACTGTCACCACAGGGTCCTCTTAAAGGCGATGAGATGTCTGGGGGCAATGACGATCTTGACTGTTACTCCTGATTTCTTCGGAGACAAGTAACCTGTGTCCCAACAAGGGACACTCAGGCCAGGCAAGTTCTGGCCACAGAGAACGAGGAAGGGGGTAGAGGGCAGCGTGTCACCTGGGCAGGGCTGGGTACAGCACTGACGTTCACTCTGCCCAGGGAAGCCGGCCAGCCGGCCAGTTCCCGTGAGGCCCTGCCCCCGGGAAAGGTGGGGTGACGAAGACCTGAGGCCCACAGGTGGGGATCCAGCTCTTCCTTACACTCTCAAGAACCACAGTCTCTCCCTCACAATGGCCCCAACGGTAAATCCACCTGAAACTCACTGGACAGATACACTTGTTCAGGAAAAACACACCCAGATCCCTAGAACAAAGGGACTGAACCTGAGACCGCCAGGGAGCCGCCCCAGGCCAGGGTCTTTGCAATGATGGCAACCAGTTTTTTGAGCATCTGGCCACCTCTGCTTTTCAGTAGAAAAAGGATGGTGGATAACTCAGCGAGAACGAGGCACCTAGGGCAACCCAACACCATCAGTGTGTTCTCACTAGGGTGGTCCAACAGTGGAACGTCCCCTGGAGAGCGACGTCGGTTTGTGACTGCCACCCGCTTCCCTTCACGAACTCCTCCTGGCCTCGGGCTCCAGCATGAGCCTGTGGGAGCAGACACAGTGAACAACTTAGAGCCCACGCAGGTTTCCAGTTCTTTTAAAGTGAACTGGGTCCCTTTCCAGTCTCGTCTCCTGTTGGCCTTGAGCTTGGAACGGGGTCGCCTTGGCCGTCTAAAGGGGAGGCTGCCAGACACGGCTGTAAGGCCTGCACTCGGTGAGCTCCTGCTTCGCATAAACCCTATGCCACAGTCACTGCAATCGCCAGCGTCGCTAAGCGATGACTGGTCCCCCTACCAGGCAGATGTAGAGGGGACAGGGTGACCCTGTGACAGGGAAGGATCAAGTTGACTTTGGATTGATTCACAGAATTTTGTTTTTGCAAATTAGTTATGAAGCGTCAGTGTTTCTAATCTATAAGCTGAGAGTAATAAAACTTTGCTCACCCAGCTGGTATCAGAAGGATGGCACGTATTAACACGCTCAGATGACCAAAGGTGCGCACACATGAAGCATTTTTAGTTAGATGCATACATTTGCTCGTATTCCTGATCGCTTATTTTGGAAGCTAATCTTCTTTTTTTCCTAAAGATTTTATTTATTTATTTATCTTCAGAGAGAAACATCAATGTATGGTTGCCTTTCGTGGGTCCCCTGCTGGGAGTTGGCCTGCAGGGAACCGGCCTGCAACCCAGGCATGTGCTCGGACTGGGAATCGAACTGCGATCCTCTGGTTGCTAATCCTCCTCTTAAAACTATTACCATGAAGAGCACACGAATGTTATCTACTTAGGGACAACGTATAGCTCACAGTGACACTGCATATGGACGTTCAGAACCTGCAATTTGATTTTCTTAAAAGCAACCACCACCTCATCAGAGCTCTTCCTTCCAGGCGCAAGCCCAGGCCAAGTGAAAGCGAACAGCCACGTGACAGCCGGTTCGCATTCGAGAGAAGAAAAGGAAGAGAGAGTTTATGTTTCTTATTAAGTCCCCAGCTGGACCGTGACTCTACCTAGAACCACAGCCAATAGGGTCGTCCACGGGAGTCACGTGGGCGGGCGGCACATTTTCAGAGCTAACACAGAGGGCACCCAGTCCGTGTGATCACAGGGACCTGGCGATGGAGCCGTTTTTCCTGAGAAGTGTCAAACTCAACTGTGAACGCGCAACTGCTTTATTTCTTCCAATAACCGCTTCCAACCACGATCAAGTCAGCCTGCCCTAATCATACACAGGTCGGGCCCCATGGGTTTCTGGTGGCTTTTGGTTATTACGGCAGTCGGGTCCAGTCCCAGCTTCCACCCTCTGTGGAGCTCTAAGCTCTCTCCCTCAGCTGAGGCCCTGGGGTGGGGCACGGGGCCAAGGGTGTGGTCTGCTTGTTCCCACAGGGAACAGGGCTCTTCCCCACGCCTCCCCTTCCTTCCGGGCCCCAGGAGCTCCTTGCAATGGCAGCTTGCTCCTGCCAGCACCTGGCTGAGAGAATGGCCTCGGGGGAAAGGGTGACTGCGTGAAGGCTTAAGTCCAGCCCCTGTCTAGGACAGCCCTGCATCCAGGGAAAAAGCAAGGAGCCTTGCCTATCCGTGGGCATGGGGCTGTCCGGCCTCCAGGTGTGCTTCTGTCTCTTTCCTGGCCTCCCCGTGTCCTTCTCCAGTTACACCCTGCCCCTCTCCTTCCCGCTGTTCCAATAGGCCATCAGCTGCCCCGACAAAAAGGGCACCCCCTGAGGCAACCCGGCTTCACGATGCCCATTCCTGAGCATCCTGGCACCCACCCCCGCCCTCCCCCCCCACCTGGCTCAGCTTCAGAAAGGGGAAGTCCTCCCGGCACTCGTCATGGCCCATTCGCACTGGAGGACTGGGCTCAGCTCTCCTCTCTGCGTCCTCCCCTTGCATCCCGGGACAGGAGTAACAGGACCCCGCACGGTCGGACGCCCCAGGGGACAGGTCTGGCCTCCGCTTTCTGCAGCAGTGTCCCGGCCCCGGCCACACGTCAGCAACCTTCGGAGGCCCAGGGCCCCCTGACTGATGAAATCTGGGTTCGGTGAAGGCCACGGTGCTTTTTGTAAACTCCCTTCCCAGGACCACCCTTACCTGCCTGACCCTCTGGGCACTGTTTCCCCCACCACAGCGGGGAAGTCAGCTCTGCAACCAGACCCAGATCCGCCACAGTGCGACCTTCAGCAGGTACCAGCACTTCGGTGCCTGGGTTTCCTCATCTCTAAAGTTGGGACGGCTTTCGTCACACTGCTTAGGTTTGGGGGATCCTTTGCAGAGGTTGTATCTGCAGAGAACTTGGCGCATGTGCCCGGCCCCTGACAGGGGCCGATAAAGGCAGCTGTGTGCGTCCAGGCAAGGCCAAGTGCACGCCATCATCTGCCCTCCCACTGCCTCTCACCAGGGAGCTGTCTGCAAGCTCGCTCCCCAGAGAAAGGCCGTGCAGCACGTCTGCTTGGGGACTCGGCGCGTGCGCACGGACCCCGAGCACACCTGTGCTGAGGGTTTTTAGAGAGTCCGTGCCTGGACAGAGTGAAAAACTGAGTGACCTGCAATATTTTCCAGTAAAGGTGCTACCACGTTGCATCCGCAGGGAGGAGCAGTCATCCTCAAACACACACGACCAAACCCACCGAGAAGCTTCCCCCGGAAAACGTTCTGGAGTTGTGTTGCGTGACACATTTTAGAAACCTCACTGACGACCCGAAGGGGTAGGAATTACAATACTGAATGTGCTCTGCCTAAATAACACACTTTTACTCAAAGTTTTAAAGGGAGAACATGCAGCCGTTGACAGGAATCATTAAACCCACTTTTGTCTCACACTATGTGTGACTGTACTTTGTCATTTCAATAGTAAGAAACAATTATTTGAAACTCTGAGTGAAAACGCAGTAGAAGAATAAGACCAGAGTGCCGTATAACTCTGGCTGAAAGCTTGCATTTCTAAACATTAAAGCACGTCAAGGATAAACAGTCCACACATTTCTTTATTCATTATTTTCAAAACATGAGCTATTTCTAAATTGTTCAGAGATCTGTTTGTAACACAGACATTCTCCCCACTTCTTTATGGAAAGGTTTTTCACAGAGACTTGCCAAGAGCACGTCCGGAGACAGAGCCATGTAAGCACATGTTCCCAAAGAGACAGTCTGTGATGGAGAAACGCTGGCACGCGCCTGTGAGGACGTCCACACACACACACACACACACACACACGGCGTTGCTGGGTGGCACCGGCTCTGGGGACCATCCCCAGGAGATCGCTCTGCGGAGTGATGTCCTACACTCCTCTGTGAAAATATCTGCCTCCCGTCAGGTGAATTTAGAGCACACATTAAAAGATGAATAAACATTTTAAAACCAGGGTCAGATTACTAATTAGTTGGGCCTTTTTAATATTCAAGTTATGCTTAGAAAAAAAAACAGAATTTTATGGCCTTGAGTCTCAAAGTTAGTGTCAAGTTATTGATATTAAGATTTCTGTTTGTCATCTTTAGAAGTTGGGGTTTGCCTACAGGTTAGTCAGCCAGCCTAACAGTAAAAATGTCTGAACACCTCTCAACGGTAAACAGACATGTCACTACAAAGATATTTATTGGACATTTAAAGCTATTCAATTTCTAATCATTTGCAATAACAGTTTTTCTCTGGCTATTTCAGCTCGCCAGGTTCTCATTCTGTACAAAATTGTAGAAATCTGAACACCGGTCATTTTACAACAAGCCACGCTGTTGTCTAGAGAACCTGGCAGCATTCGCAGTTGAAGGGGCAGATTCAAGTGCCGTCTGGAATTTGCTCTTCTTGGAAACACGTTTTCTTCAATCCCCTGTGAATTGTTTGCAGGTTCTTCAGAACTACGAGCATTCCGTTTGCCAGTAACCCTCCCCTCCAGGTGGAGGTAACTGGCCTGGTCAGTCACTGCCAGTCCCAGGGAGGGCAGCGAGTCTGTGCCTGAACGACCTTGAACTCAGCAGGAAGCCATCAATGGAACCAAGTGGACGCAATGTTTTACGTGAAAACCAGTGACCCAGAGGAGGCTGTGCCTTGATGACACAGAGTGACAAGCACTTTACTCCAAGGATCTCCACAGCGAGGTTACGCCAGTACGAAGAGTTAAACACTCTAGGTTGGGAGCAAGGAAGGCACAGACAAAAAGACAGATTCTAACACTGGTCACACGAGGCTCACAGAACTTGGTGAGGACCTCGAAAGCGTGAACTGAAGGGCACACTAAGTGAAACCAAGCACAACTGACAGGGAGACAACAGGAGAGCAGATGAGGCTGAGAATCGAATCCATGGTCTGGAACATAAGGAAGCAGAAACAAGCAACCAGAACCAGGAGGAGGAGGGACCCAAGAAAACAAGGACGATGTCAGCCGCCTGTGGGACAACTGCAAGGGGTTCAACATTCATATCATAGGGGTGCAAGGAAGAGCAAGAAACTGGACATCTGTCTGAAAAAATAATGAAAGAAAACTTCCCTCGCTTGTTGAAGGAAACAGCCATGCAAGTACAGAAAGCACAGAGTCCCAAAGAAGATGAATGCAAACAGGCCACTCAGGACACATCCTAATTAAAATGCCAGTGGTTAACGATAAAGAGAGAACCTTACAAGCAGCAAGTGAAAAGAAGTGAGTTACCTGCAGGGGAGTTTCCATCAGACTGTCAGCTGATTTCTCCAAAGAAACTTTGCAGGCTAGAAGGGACTGGCAAGAAATATGCAAAGCCATGAAAAGCAGGGACCTACAGCCAAGATTGCTCTACCCAGAAAAGATAACACTTAGAATTGAAGGGCAGATAAAGATCTTCCCAGACAAGAAAAAAACTAAAGGAGTTCATCATCACAAAACCATTATTATATGAAGTGTTAGAGGGACTTGTTTAAGAAAAATAAGATCAAAACCATGAACAATAAAACTGCAAAAAATATGTGTCTACCAACAACTGAATCTAAAAAACAAGCTCAGCCAACAAGAACGGAGACAGAACCCTGGATGTGGAGAGTGTTTTGATGGTGGCCAGGTGGGAGGGGTGAGAGGGAATGGGTGAAGAGCAGAGGGGACGAAGACGTACACACAGGTGGTCACAGAACAGCCCTGGGGACGTGCGGGAAAGGGAGCAGCCAAAGACCCACACACGGACCCGTGCACTCGAGTGATGGTGGGGGGATTGCCTGAGGGAGTGGGGGTGCTGGGTGTAGGGGAGGAAATTGGGACACCTGTAATAGCATGATCAACAAAATACAATTTTAGAAAGAAGTGGGACGGCCATGGGACTTTAGAAACTATCCTCTTTAGAAGGCTCTCCAGTGATGTTTGACATCTGGCAAAAGGCAAACGACAGTCTCTCTCTCCCTCTCACACACACACGAGTCAGGAAGGGCCTGCGTAAGCTACATCAGAGCTGGGACGAGACCCCGGATCCCCATCCCTGGAGCCAGCCAACTGCTATTCCAGGCCCCAGACAAGCCCAGGCTCATGACCGCTCGGTTACTGAACTGGGCGTTACCGCCGGGCGGGAGGCTGCCTGCCACTGTGCCCTAGAGAAGGGCGAAGACACGGCTCCCGTACCCTCGGGTCTCCCTGCCAGAGCCCGCCCGAGACCCACTGCCTGACCTCTCAGGGGCCTTTCCCACCTAAAACGAGGGTCGACTGGAGATCTCGGAGAAACGTTCAGTTCTAAAAACCCTGCCTTTCGTCTCCTGCTGTATGCTCCAGTCTCGGAGTTTGAATTTTCGCTAGGTGGCAGGGTTCTGCCGTCACAGTAAAAAGGGACAGTCTGATGGAAGCCTGGCGGCAGGCCACTTCAGAGAAACCCTCGTTCCCCCACAGGGAACACTTTTTAAAAAGCCAGGAGGGAAGAATAACTACAAAGCCCAGGGGTCACGTATTTCATAAAGATCCAGGTCCATTTAACATAAATATAAAACCAGGAAAGAATCAAACACGTTCTTGCATGTACCTCCGGGACTGAGTGCTAACATCAGACAAAAGCCTGCTCATCCTCATGCGCTTTAAGATTCATTCCAGCCGGGTCATCGCAGAGGGATTGTAAGCAGACCCCCCTTGGGTAAACTGGCAGCTTCTCAAGCTGAGCAGCAAGTGAGCCAACGGCAGCCGAGACCCCTGAGCACTGAAAATCACTGTTCGGGGCGTTTCAAAGTTGCCTGAGTCGCTTTTCAGCAGATTTTGAGTGTCTCTGAATTTATTCTGAGCGCTTACCCAGATGCGTACGCATGAATGGAACAGAATGCTTGGATTTTTGCCCTTATTTGTCAAACCCTAAATGAATATTCTTTCAATCAGATTCTGTGGCTTCATCACACTTTAAAAGTCACTGCCCAAAGTCGGCCTTCCCAGGAATGCTGCCTTGTAAATGCCAGTCCCAACACCTCCTGAGACCCCACAGAGCAGCCCAGCCAGGGGCTCCCCACCCCCAGCACCCTCCTGGGCTAGGGGCAGGGACGGATCAAATGCCCTCAGCTGGGATTTCGAATGTGGCCTGCAAGACGCTCCCCAGTCTTCTTCGGATTGCCAGAGAAGCTGATTACCTAGGCTTCTCTTCAGCTGGTAAGTGTGAGGCATTTTCCCCATCAAGTGTTGGTTAAATATGGACATACTCTTATTTTTTTTCTCCAAAGTTTCCTTTAAGCAAACAAACAAGCCCAACTTCCTAAGCAAAATTCAAGGACAGAACCAAAACCGAGCTAATCCACAGACTGGGGAATCGACACCGTGGACAGACAGGTTGCTTCATCCCCCCACCCCCACCCCACACACGGCGGGGCGACAGGAGTCTCTCTGGGGACCCTACCTTGGCCACCCGCAGGGGCTGCTTCTGCTCCCTGCCGCCTTGCAGTCTGAAGCCCCAGGGCGCCCCTCCGCTCATGGAAACGCAGATGAACTCCCCGGTGCCCATCCTCTCCGTGCAGCAGGCAGCGCGCAGGGCTGGAAGAAAGCGGAGCCCGGGGCAGGCTTCGGGGGATGCTCGCTCGCTGGCTCGCAGGCTCCAACCGCCCGCAGGTCGGAGGGGACACAGAGGAGCCTGCGCTGTGCGCGCCTCGCTAATGAGCCCCACCGAGGGCGCGCAGGGGGGACCCAGCCCACTCCTGCGTCACGCGCCTTCGCTCGGCCCCCCTGCGGTGAGGGGCGGGCAGCTCTCGAAGGAGACAAGCCCGTGCGGGGCAAGATCAGGCGGCAAGCCGGTGGTCTCTAACCCCAACCGGAGGAATCCCGGCACTTCACAGAAACTGTGACTGCAGAACTGGCATTTAATAACTCTGAAGTCAAAGAAGCCACAAGGAGGTGTTAACCTCCAGGCCCCGAGCAATGTCCCACGCCAGGAGCTCTGCGCGCTGGTCCCCGGAAGCAACAGCATCCCTCCAGTACGTGTGTGCGGGGAGAATCACCACTCAGACGCTGAAACGTGGAAAGGATCCCATGTGGTTTAACCATTACTTCCCTAAGCTTTGCTGTCTGGGCAGCCAAGCCCCGAGGCCGAGGAAATAAAAAAGGCAGGGCATGTATCATCTTTAGAGAACCGCCTACTCTGAGAAGTCTTCCCAACTGTACCCTATACACACTGCAAAGGTTCCAGGTGGCCTGCGATGAGCACAGGTAGGGGGCTTCCTCCCGGAAACCGCGTTCTCCTCACTCCACCGCGTGCGGTTCAGAGAGTGTTGTGTTTAAACAAGCAGTTCACTTAAAGACCTTCTTGAACCTGAATGGAATAGTCAGGCAGCCTGAGAAGGAATGTCAACTACAGGTTTCTTATTTTCTTTTTGTTGTTAAGATTTTACTTATTTTTAGAGAGTGGCAAAGGGAGGGAGAAAGAGGGAGAAACCTCAGTGTGTGGTCGCCTTTTGTGCGCCTCCCACCAGGCCCGGCCGCAGCCCAGGCCCTGAGTGGGAATCGAACTGGGGCGCCTTGGTGCACAGGCTGGTGCTCAATCACGCCAGCCAGGCAGGTTTCTTATTTTCATCTCTCATCGCATGTTCTGAATCTGGACGGTCCAACATAAAGGCCGATTTTATGTGTGATCCCAAATATCTGAATGTTTTAAATCTACCAAGATCACACAAATGGAGCATTTTTATTTTGTCACATTCATCCGCATGAAGACACACTCAGCCACGGAGCCTGGGAACGTGAGCCTGTGCTCCACAGGGCGGTGGGCCCAGGGAGGGGGACGGCCACCTGCTACTAGGAAGCCCTTTCCCATGAGCTCGGGCACACGCACAGCCCGCTCCACCCCGAAGCCAGGAGGCCCCGTGAGGGCTGTGCTCACCGCGCCCCCTCATGGGAAGAGGAGGGGAGGGGAGGGTGGGGAGAGCGGGGGAGATGCCATCTCAGTCCCTTTGAAGGTCACGAAAACCAAAAACTCCGAAGAAGCCCGAGTCTCTTCAGAAAGCTGAACTGACTTTACCAAACTCTTTTAAAAAAGCCTTTTACAAGTGGCATCCTAAAACATGAACTCTAGTAATGAAAGAAAAGAAAAAGAACTTTTTACATTGTTTCTTTCCCCTTTCTCAGGTCTCTGCTGCTCCTCAACCAGTCTCCACCCAGCCCCCACACACAGCCCACAGTGGGAAGAGCCCCCAGTGGGGCCACGTGAGCCGCGAGGCTCCCGCGTGGATGTGACCCTGCTCCCTGCGGTGGGTGGAAGCAGGTGGGGAGCAGCCTCTCCACACCCCACTGGCTGCCGCTCTGTGCCAGGGCCCGCTGCGCTCCTCCTCTGCAGCCTCTCCACGGGTTCTGTCGTGCACCCTGAAGAAGTTGACCCCCCCCCATCCCCCGCAAGCTCAGACATCTTTCCTTAACGCTGGGCCAATATAGTGGCCAGTTAAACCTGTTTCTATGGGGCTGTGTCCCAGAACCTAAAACTTGACATATTCAAAACCAAGTTCATTATTTTTCCCCCAATTTTGCGTCTTCTCCCGGGTTCCTCATCTCAGGATGATGGGCTAAGTCATTACCTTTCCTTTCTGTCTGGTTCCCTTCGACCCTGACTTAGGTTTCAAAGTGGTGCTGAAGGCTGGGACTGGGGCAGCCTCCTTGTGACCATGAGGGGCAGCGGCAGACAACTGTGAAGCCCCCGGTCCTGACTGAATCAATGCCGACAGCCCTGCAAGAGAAGTCACTGGTGCTTCCCCTGCTGTCGAGCAGTTTGCCATCCTCGAGCCGACACTCAACCAGCTGCACCTAATGAGCAGCTCCCCAGCTGGCCCGCCAGCTCCCGCAGACGGAGCCCCAGGGCCTCCGAAGTCACTGAGACTGACTGAAGGTCTGCTCTGGCGGGACCCGGACACCCAGCACTCCACCGGCCCTCCCAGCAACCGTGCCGGGTAGTTGTGAGCGCTGCCCTCCTACTGGCCATGGTGTTGGCCTTCACTCCTCCAGGGGAGCCGCGGGACGTGCCTACGGCCCGCCCGAACGCCCAGTGCATGTTCTCGGCACTGTGCCCGGCCTCTGGGCTCATACACTTCCTTGTGCTCACCCCTTGCGTCTTATTGCCCGTGGAGACCACATGCCAGGGAGCTGCTCACCACCTTGTCCCATCCCACTGCTGCGGGTGCCTCTGTCCCTCAGGACTCCAGCACCCCCAACTCGTGTGTCTCGGCCTGGTTGCCACCCCCAGTCACTCTGGATGTGACAGGGTGACATTGCTGAAGAGCAACTTATCTTCCTCTGCCTGGTGTCTTCCTGGGCCCCCGGAGAGCAACCCCCTTTCCAGAGCGGACACTTTCCGGCCCCCCACCCCTCACCCCTTCGCCCACCCTGCTCTCACCGTGAACCCTTTCACTCACACAGAACCACCTCCAGCTTTTCCCTAACTTGCAAAAAAGCTCCAGCTGCTGAGGCTTCCTTCCAGGCCACACACAGAGCACCTGAGGACCCCTACGCACCCCTCTGCCTCCGGGCAGAGGTCACTCTCTCCAGGAAGCCTTTCCTGACCGGGCTGCGTCTGTGTCAGGGCCCCTTCCACACGTGGCCTCACCCACCCCACCCAGTCGGTGGTCTCCTGTCTGAATTACCAGCCCTGGCGGACGAGGGGCCATTTCTGACTCATTCAGCATCGTGCGCCCCAGTCTCTCATGTTCCCGGCATCTAACCGGGGCTCAACTGATATAGGTAAACGGTGGCAGGACTCCCCAGAAAGAAGGTGCAGAAAAGACACCCGAAGGTACAATTTCCTTCCCCCTCCCCCGGGGCTTTTGACGTGGGGAGTCTGTAAGCAGAGCGAGATCCCTGGCTGTGCCACTCTGTGAAGCAGGCAGGCTGCCTCTTCAGCGGCACCTCACCCCCACGGGGCCGCAGCTGCTGTCAGGCACCGAGGGTGACTTGGCTTTGTAACCAGGTCGGTCGGAGTCACCTTTTCTTCTCAACACGGAGATGAGTCAGGGATGGGTACCAAACCGAGACCAGAGTCAAGGGCATCCCCCTGGCCCCAGCAGTTAATTCCCATGTGCTCCAATGCAGGGAAGCTCGAGAGCCGTCGGGAGCAACACCACACCGTGGACTCTGTCGAGGCCAGTGGGGCGGCCAGTGTGAGGGCAAAACACCCGGCTGTGTTGGGCGGGCGGCCCTCCCTGGGTCTCCAGGGCTCCTGTCTTTCTGGGTGTGTCACCATCCAAGGCCCTGATTCTTCTGGCACCGGGCCATCTCTCAACGTTGCGTGTGCAGCAAGCAACCTTGGGGAGGTAGTTAAATCTCATTTGGGGACAAAGACCAAGGTTGCTAGCTGATTGTTAGCAAAAACAAAACAAAAAGATAAAAGCAGTGGGCCATTAAGCTTGGTGTTCCTGCTTCGAGGCCCCACCGTGTCATCGCTACGGAGTCTGAAGGAGAGGAAGTGCCACCAGGCGCCGATGGCCGTGCTCTCGCCTGGCCCTGGTCAGTCAAGTCCCTCGTCTCTGACCCAGCCTGTCTCCTGTTTCCTTGCAGCACCAGGGAACCCCGACAGGCTGGCTTAGTGGCCGGCAAGGAGGCAGAATCACGCCCGAGACCTCGTGGGTGACGCTGGGACGCTGCCCGAGAAACGCAGCCTGGGCACGGGGCACACGCACCGCACTTCATTCTGTCTGCGCTGGAAGAATCGAGGTGAGTGCAAAAGGAGTTACTTTGCTAAAGATAGAAAAGCGACCTGGGGGGTTTGAAAATGGTCTGCTGAAGGGAACTCTGCTTCTACGCCATTTAAATGATTTAACAATGTATCAGATGCTCTGCTTTATATACCACTCATTCACTCGCTTGGCTACGAAAAACAACATGGCCTGCCTTGGAGGTGTTGTGTGTTCGGTTCCTACCACAACAGCGTGAGTGGCGGTCTCCTTGCAGGTGCAGAGCCTTGCCTGCCGTTTGCAAGAACACCTGCGAAGCACGCGCAAGCACGGGCACAAGCACGGGCAGCGTGACGAGCCTGGCCTGCACCTGCACCGTCCCCAGCTGCGCGAGCCCGAAACCTACTCTGGGAAGGCGCATCGCAAACAAAAACACCCCATGAGGGGCCCCTCATTCCAGCTCACAGGTGGCAAACACAGGCCTGCAGGCAGAATCCGGCCCTCCACCTTGTTTCTACCCGGCAGCAGCACCGAGCTCCTTGCCCCTAGTGAAAGAGTAGTTACATTTACACAGTCCTGAAATGACATTTGGCCCTTGAAGGCCACTGCCAGCCGATGTGGCCCCCGGTTCTAGAGTGACTTCACACTGGCCACCTAGACTCTCTACATTTTTCTAAATCAGCTTTTACTCAAAAGCGTCATTACTTTCCATGTTGCGCGAATGTCTGTGATCTTTAACCATTCAAAACCTGGAAGTTATTCTTCATTAGGAATGACTGGCATTTTTTGGAGAAAATGAAGCATTGCAGGAAGAGGAATAGATACTGTAAAATTATGTGAAACTCTGAATGACTAAAACTGGGAAAATGTAGCATAATTTCAACATCCAAACCAAACCTTCTTTCCACTGAGGCCATGAGAACCTGGTGCTGGTCAGCTTATAAAAGCTCACAGCAACTCGAATGAGCGGAGGGAGGAGGCTGGTGGCTGCAGAGGGGCGCCTGGGGGCCGGGGTGGAGGCCAGCAGCCTGGCAGTCACAGCACAGATACTCACAACGACCTTAAGTTGGGGGCTTTGGCTGAGCAGGGGCAGAAGGGGACACCAGCATCCCCAGGTCTGTAAGGCACACACTTGCGAAGTGACTGTGCAAGGTGTCCCCAAGCAGAGGAAGCAAGGGAGGTGGTTAGTCCTGACAAGGAGGGTCAAGTGTCTGTGGGCGCCCAAGTCCCGCACCCCCGTGCTGCAGCTGGGAGGAATGGCAGGGCCTCGGGGGGAAGCCGGACTGGAGGACAGAGCACCCCACCCCTCTCTGCAGCCACGTGCATGCCACAGACAGTTCAGTGACCATGGGGACAGAGGACCTCCCGCTCTGCTGGGTCCTGACACCTCTTCGAACACTGGGGGAGGGGGAAGGAGGCCAAGAGTGGCTTTACCACCAGCCCAGGGCTATGGGAGACCAGGGTTGCAGGAAAACGATAAAACAATCTTCTCGAGCTAATTAACCAGGCATCTATTCACTTTTGAGTTTATCATTCATTTGTTCATTCATGCACAAGTCACTGGAAAGCTGAGTGCTGGGTGGGGAGCCCTGCCCTCCTGGGGCGCAAGCTTCACTGAGAAGCCAGCCGGGGAGCCTGAGGGAGAAGCAGGCTAAAGAGGGCACCGGCCAAGGCCGCAGGAGACGCTAGGACCAGCCCCACAGCGCTGAGACCCACTTGACAGGCAGGTGCTGTTCAGAAAGCAGGGAGAGTGGGAGCGAAGGCAAGAATAAACTCTGTAGGTGCAAAATCTTGAAGGGCAGAGTAGAAAGTTCATATTCTTTACTGAGAGTCCAAGATGGAGTTAACGGAGCGAAGGCTCAGGCCCCTTCTGGGGGGGGGGTCAGCGGGGAGCCAAGGGCTCCAGGAATGCTCCCAGTCTGTGGGCAGAGCAAGGCCATGCAAGTCAAAGCCGTTTCCCAGGCAGGGATTTTCCTGCACTGGGTTCCCCAGCACCCGCCACACCGGGCCTTCAGTACTTCTAGAGCTGGCGTCGCCCTCCCTTCCGACTCCCCCACCTGCGATGACACCAGCGTCCCAGGGCTCTGGCTGCCAGGAGGCCTGTCCGACCCTGAAAGTGCGGCTCCTCTCAGATCTCTCCCCCCTTCCCGTGTGACGCGGCTACTCATCGCCAGGCTGGGGACACGGCCGTCCCACACGGTGAAACCCTTCTCTGCAGTGACCTAAAACCTTTGGAAAAGCACCCCATCTCTAATTAAAAGGCAGGGTGTTTTTTTAAATCAAAACATTGAAATATTTGAGAAAGTCATCTGTTTTGCCCGATATCTGAGTTCAAGAAAACGAATGAAAAACAGTGACAGGAGCAGGACCCTGCACCGCTGAGACGCGGCCGTCTGCTCTCGCCGTCGGAGGCTTATTACTGCCTTTGGGAAGTCCGAGAATCACCTGATGGAGAGCATCTGAGAAAGTGTAAATCTAGGGCAAGAGTGTTGTGTTCGTCGAGGACGCAGCACTTTCACAACTGCAGGCAATTAAAAGGACGTGTGTGTGACATCTGACGGAGCCAGTGCACGGAAGTTCCAAGTAAAAACACGTCCCTTCTCCCAACACCTTTCCTTAAGTAGTTGGGGTGTCTTACAAGTCAGAGGGGAAGAGTGGATCGGCCCCTGAACTCTCGTTCCTGTGAAGGACGCGCTTAGAGAGAAACAGGGCGGGGCCTGACTTGGGGGGACTTTTCAGCCCAAAGAAGAATCAGATGATGGGCCTTAAAATCGATTCCGCATTGTTCTCCCCAAACCCACCTGTACTGTCTTGGCAACTCATGAAACCCAGATTTTGGAGCGACCCAACACGCTTTGTTTTAAGCCCTGGGAGGCGGAGCCAGGCCTTCTAGTCAGTGTAACTGTTCGTCTGAAAACCCAGCCCTCCGTAGTCTCTTCCCAGGATTGTTTTGGTTCAGGAACCCCTGGGATGGAAGTCATCGAAACGGCGAAGAGCCCTCTGGAAACAAGTAAACAGAGGACGGACACCGCCGGGTGGGACTCAGAACCACACCGCGGTGTTTCAGACTTGCGAGCACCTGTTTTCAAAGGTGCAGAGACGCACAGGGTGGGGAGCGCGCGCTGTCCTGGATGGATGACACAGGAGCGCCCTGTGCGACTGGAGGTGCAGAGCAGGCTCCAGAGAGCGCCGTTAGGGATGAGCAGGACACGACCGTGAGTGAGGGCGACAAGGTTCTGAAAGGGAGGCTTGCGGTGGCCACGGTCTTGGTAGACGAGGTACACGAGTATTATTTCAGCCCAAGGAAGCCAATCTCAACAGCCCTGGCCTAGCAAAAAACGGGCTTGCTTTGGTCTCTAAGTCCATTCACCACATGTGATGATGCTAATTACCTCTTTCTCCTGAGTGCTCGCTCGTGGAAGGGGTGGAAAAAGGCAACCATTACAAGGACTGCCCACTTTTACAGGGAACTACACATAATTCTTGTTATCAAATATGACATTACCAAGTACATCAGATACAAACCATAGTCTTCGGATGAAATTCAAAGAGAATACGTCCATGTGCGATGCAGAACGTACGGGCGGAACTGTTCTCAACCCCCTTCAATAAACACACGGGGCCTTTTCAATCTTTAGGAACGACCAATCTGTACTGATGCATTTAACCACTTTGTCCTAGTCTCCTTGTGAAAAACAGTACCTTTTTTGGGGGGAATACAGGTCGTGAAAGAGGCTGTGTGTGGTTGAATAAAACCAGACTAATGGATGTAGCCAAGAATTGGTCTGCACTCTCCGAGGTGAGCCCTTTGCATTACCCTTTAACCAGCCGTCTGACTCAACACATAGTAATGCAGACAAATACAGTAACGTCTTTCAAAGAAAACAACTGAACTCACTTTATATTTTTGGCTGAATCTAAGAAAATTTAAACATGAGGCACTTGGCTACAAACTATTAGAGGCTAGAGGTACAGCCTCTTGGTCCCTACCTTCGAGGTGTCCGGACCCAGAGTGGGCCAACCAGCTGTGGCCCGAGGACCGTCGACAACGCCTGCGGCGGCAGCTCCTCGGCCTCAGACGACAGGTGGGTGGGGTGTGGCTGTGGTCTCGCAACCTGATTCCAAGACGGGCAGAAGCTGGGTTTCGCCCGTGGGCTGAAGCGTGTGGCCAGTCTGTTAGAGGGAAGGAGAAGCACGAAGATGAACCCAACGACGGAGGACAACACCGACGACTAAAGACAGTGGCTTTTAACTCTGTGTCTGGACAGGAGGGGACACCTCGCAGCAGGAGAAATTCCCAGAGAACTGCCAGAGAACCGAATAACTGTCCTTCACACCTGCTCAGGGACACCAGACATGCAGAGCCTGCTGGGGGGGGGGGCGATGAGAGTGCAGGCTCTGTCTAGGGGGGCTGGCTGCTGGGCACCCGCAGATGGCGGGGCCTTTGCTGACCCCGTGCACCGAGAGCAGCGGGGTGATTCTGTCTCCAGGGGACATCTGACATTGTCTGGGGACCTTTCTGATTGTCATGGCTGTGGGGTGGAGGGCTTGCCATTGGCCGTCGGTGAGCAGAGGCTGGGGATGCGCTGAACGCCCCTCAGGGCACAGGACAGCGCTCACACCCAACGAAACATTCATTATCCGGCCCGAAGAACCGACCCTGAGAAGGACGTGGTCAGAAAGCCCTTTGGTCTTCAATGTGAGGAAGTATAAACTGTAAGGAAAGCCAAAGAAGTGTCAGCAAAACAAGGAGGGACCACTACCCCTTGACTCCTGTAATCTTACGATGTCGCTCTTTCTCCCCAAACTACTGTTCCAAGTCAGAGTATCCAACCCCCCCAAAAAAGCCACTCACTTTCCTCGTAACAAGATACAATAAATGCAGCTTAGTTATGGTCTTATGATCAGTGTTATTCAGAGAAATGGTTCTGTTCCAGAGAACTGCGTACAACTCCGTTCACATGAAGCCTTCATGTCAGGTGGGAATCAGACACACGCTCAAACGTCCCATGGAAGTTCAGAGGCTTGGTCCCAGCAAACTGTCATGTTATGTTGACCCATGAAGAGATTTAAAGCGTCAGTGGGTTCATAGACCACCTAACACATTCGATTTTCTGGAAACCCTACCATGTTTCAGTACACCGTGGGCCCCATGCAGTCCCTCCCGGGCAGATCTGGAGATCCGCCCGCCGAGGTTTCGCCCTGTCCAATGCGACCCAACCTGCCCAAGCTGTAGCGTCCTGGCTGCCCTTCGGGGTCACATTTACTCATTTCCTGTCACTCTGTACCTATCACCATGTAATAGGTACTGGCCTCCTTTTAACCTGGTCGCCATGGTAGGGCGTTTCCCGGGGAACTGGCTGCTCTGGGCTGCACTGCCACTGTCCTGGAAATGACACGTTTTCTCATCATTAGTGCCCCCTCTCCATGGCCCTGACACAGAAAACGGGAGAAGAAACGCACGCACATGTCTGTGCTGTTCCTTCGATGTCTGGGAAGGAACAGGGACAACAGGTCCCACGAAGACCGCCCCAAGGTTAACACAATGTAACGGCATAAATAGCTTGATGATGTGTTTGTTAACACCTTGTTTTGAAGCCAAGATTTTCGTTTCAATTAGAAAAACAAAGGCCTATATTTTGGTATACACTTGTAAAGAACAAACTTTTGAATAAGGAATTTTCATAGATTGTTTTTAAAACAAAGTCAATTTGCATTCTTTTGTTAAGACACCAGGTAGAATGAAAATAAGGGGAGAATGTTCATTACTGCTATATAACTGAAGCCCCTGTGCTTCCTGTCTCCATAGTAACAAGGGAATGAGAGGAAACCCTGTATTGTGGAAGACACAGATTTGGACAACTCTGGAGTAATGGCTCGGCTTGTGCAGGGCTCTGCCTACAGGCGGCCTGATCCCCCCTGCAGGTTTCCCAACCCTGCCCCACACATCCGTGGGCGTGGCAAAACTAGATGGGTGCTGACCCCAGTGAACCAGATGATACAAGACTGTGGACCTCAAAATAGTTACTGAGAACCACCAATGTGTCCAACCCTGTTAGATGACCCAATAAACCAAGAGAGCACTCCCGTCATGGGGACACTTGTTGAGCACCCAGTGTCCCTTGCACGCAGTGTGAGAAGCTGGGGATAAAGGTGAATGAAACATGGTCCTCAGCCAGACACCCCACGGGCTAGTCGTGGGACCACGTGTAAGTGCCAATCGAAATACCCAACACAGAACTGCTGTAAACAGGCAGAGTCGTGACGTTAGGGCAGCCGGGAAGAGAACAAACGGGTGCTGCTGGCGGTGGTGATGAGAGAGGTGCTCAGGGACAACTGCCAAGTGAAGGAAGGACAGGGAGCTGGAGGGAGAGAGGAGGGACGCCCGAGGGAAGGGGGAGGACGGGAGGGAGGCCAGGGCTGATGCAGGCAGGGAGAGAGAGATCCCAACGGGACTTGCAGACAGAAGCAGGTATAAAATCAAGGACTGCGGCTGGAGAGTGGACACTGGCGGGGGCAGTGCTGGGTCCACGCAGAGGCTGGGAGCTGACTGGACTCAATTATAATGGGCCTTGGGGCCACAGGGCCTTATCTTGAAGGCAAAGAAGGGCCAACCAATGGTCTTGAAGAAGGAAATCAGAAGTGGAGGGTGTTTGGGTGGTTATTTTGTTTTGTTTTGTTATGTTTTGAATGCTGCTGTTCAGATGAGTGTTTTAGAAAGTTACTCTGGCAAGAAAATAGACCCATATAACAAAGTAGAGGACCCAGAAACATACACACACACACACACAATATACACACAGACACAGAGTCACTTGATTTTGGACCAAGTTACCACAGCTATTCATTAAAAGAAATGATAGTCTTTTAGATAAAAGGGCGACAGGAAAATTGGATACAGTACTGCATAAAATTAAACACGATTCCTATCTCCCACGAAAATTAATTTGAAATAGATTCTGCTACGGGCTGAACGTCTTTTGTCCCTCAAAACTAACACGCTGAACCCTAGTCCCCGTCACTACCACCCAGCTCCCTCCTCGTCGCGCATCGGGATGTCCAGTCCCTCCTCGTGCAGCAGCCGTGGCCGTGACCCTGAGAACTCCTCCCAGACCAGACTTCCGCTCTGGCTGCACAGCACCAGGAGGCCTCCCATTGGCCGAGACCGCACCTCGCCCCTGCGCCCCCACCCTCGCCCCGCCGGTCCGCCCCAGTAGGTTCAGGGCCCCTCGCTCCCACCACTCACCCAGAAACACTGGGTGGGCCGAGCGCCCAGGGAGGACCCGCTCGTTTCCATCCTCCTTCCCGACGCCTTGCAGACACAGCGGACTCAGGGGGATACACGCACCCATGGGGTCCTCAACAGACGACCCCCCCGTGTCTCCGCCCACGTCCCCGTCAATGCCCTCAGCCGGATTTTTCAGGAATTCACGCCCCCATTCTACGTTGTCGCCGTGGTCGTCAGAACCAGCCCCGAACTGCGACAGCAACGCAGGCGGAAACCGGCCACCCAGAACAGTTGGTGAGCCTGGCGCTCCGGCTGGCGGGAGACAGACGCTGGCCAGTGCAGGAGGCCTGGAGACTCGCTGCACCGGCTGCTCGAGGCAGGTTTCCCAGCGCAAGGCGCTCCTGGGAGGCCTGCCCCCTAGTGGTGGACACGTGGGCCGCCCTGCCTGCCAGAACCGCAGTGGCCACGTGACAGCCAGCGCGCCTGCGTCAGAGTGCTGCCTTGAAAGGGTTCCCACCCGGGAACAGTGGGTGGGACCCACCTTTCGAGGACCGCCTGGCTGGTAGGAGTCTCCACCACGGGCCCAGCCGGGTTGGCGGGTCACCCTCTGACACAGGGGAGTGTATGTGTGTGTGTCAGCCTTTCACCAGCTTATGACTCCAGAACAAAGTGACACTACAGAAAACGACCCCGTGACTGCGGGGTCAGCGGAATTCCGTCCCTGCTCGCGGCGCCAACCTACTCGTGCTCCCGACCTCCGTGCTGGAGACTTCCGGCGGCCCGGAAGTCCTGCCACGTGCTCGTCCGCCGCACTGCGCGGTGCCCCCTGCGCACATCTCTCTGCGAAAAGGCTCTGCCCAGAGTGGAGCCTGAGGACGGGACTCAGAAGGGCCCAGCAAGGGAAGGAGCAGGGGCTCCAGGGGGCAGCAGCCCACTCTCCCGCCACCAAGACGGGCCTGTGGGCGGCCCGCTGACTGCAGACCTCTTCCAGCCGTTGCCGCAGGCTGCCGGGGCCTCCAGGTCTGGACGCAGCTCTCGGACCTATGGGGAACAACAGGGGCGGGGAGCCTCTGCTTTTCCAGTCAGAAAGTCATCCAAACTCTAGGCCAGCACAGCACGCTGCCCTTCATTAACAGCAGGAACACCCACTCCCTTTACAAGGAAGCTCCGGACCCTCCTATGAAACTCCGCGGGCAACGTTGGGCCCCGTGGAAACAACAGACTGACCCAGCCGTCCACTCGGCTCCCACCTTGTGGCCCGCGCAGCCTTCTCCTGCCTAGTCTGCCGTGCACACCAATCAGTCCGTCCGTGGTGGGTACACCCTGACCAGTAAAATGTACAAGTGTCTTAAATTTTAAAACAGATGGATTTTAAAGTAGCACTATTTATTTTAAGAGGTCCCACCAACACCAAACCAGTGGCTGAAACTACACAGAGTTTATTTTTCTCTTGCGTAACAGCTCAGAGGCAGATGGGTTGGAGGGGAGGAGGTGGTTCTGCTCCTGGAGAAACCCGGGGTCCCAAGCTCCTTTTATTTTATTCCTGGCCGTCATTCCTACAGGACTGTCCTCAGCTAGACTGCCACGTCTGCAGTCCAGCCTCGGGAAGCAGAGAAGATCAGGAAGGAACACGTGAAGGTGAGAGGAAAGCTGCGCGCTGCGTCTCCACTCCAGTGAGGGAGGCCGCGAGTGCGGCCCACGTGCCTTTGGCCCACGTGGCTGCACACCGAAGGAGGCCTGTTCTGGAAGAAAATCAGCCATCGCTGCCGCAGCTGTGACAAAACCCAAACCTAAATCTCAGATACTTTATTTACAGCAAAAGTATAGAATTGCGTTACTTCTCTAGTTAATCACGTAGGTAGACTTGAGGAAGGAATCCAAGGAAAGTCATTTCTTCTTGTTGGTGATCATATACTCAAGCACTGACTTCAAGTGGATTGTTAGCGCCTTTTCTACTTCATCCCACCATTGTTTCAGTGAGTTACCAGGTGCTTTTTATTTCTCAAATTCAATCCTAACAGCAAAAAGGAAATATGTGTGATGGAATACCACCTAATGAGCTTTCAGTATTATGAAGGGGAGAGTACCTTCCTCATAAGCCATTTGTTACATAGAAGTTGCATTTCATTCACCTCCTAAGTGCCCGTTCTGCTGCCTTCTTTCCTTAAATCAACAAAATCAGTGCACGGGGAACAGGGGGTCGCATCTCATCCACGTCCCCAGGAATAAGCTGTGGGAGGGGTGAGCTGTGCATACAGAAGTACCGCAGTGCAGCAGCGGCAGCTCCTTGTCCCACCGGCTTTGAGAGCAGGCGACGGACCTACACGCCCTTCCTCCTCAGATCTCAGCCAGGCCAGGAAAACTGCGTAAAACCCGGGGATTGGAGGATACATTTCTGAGTCTAAAACCTCATGGAGACTTGGGGGAAATACATGTTTTCTGGACACCACAGTTTTATGAAGACTTGCTGCCTCCATATAAGTAAAAAACATTGAAAAGGAAGTCAGCGTGTTCTTCCTCAGTTTAAACCCGAAATGACTTTCCCTTTGCTCAGAGGGAAAACCAGGCTCCTCACAGTAGACCGAGGGACCCAGCCCCATTTGTCCCCTTGACCTCCTTCCTCTCCTTCGGTTTCCTCTCACTGCCTTGCCTGCTGCCTTCTGCTCTCCTTTCCGACATAGGGGCTTTGGGGGCTCTGTCTGCTGCCTGGAATACTCTGCCCCCAGGTGATCGGTGGGGCCGACCCTACTGCCTCCTTCCGGGCTTTGAGCAAACCTCACCTGTGTGAGGCTGGATCGGTCCAGGTTCCTCAGAAGTGGATGGCAGTGTGGAATTAGACCCACAGGAGAGTTGTGAGGGGACACTTGTGTCCAGCAGATGGCAAAGGGGAGCAGGAGGAAAAGGTTTCAGGTGCCGCATGGAGCTGACACCTGGGAACAGAGGTGGGGGCAAACTGGCTGGGACGAGCCTGAGGCTGCAGGGCAGCTCTGGGGGAGCCTCGGCCCCAGGCACCCTGGGCCAGCAGAAACCCTGGGACAGTGGTCCGCCACACTTGGGCTGGTGCCTTCGCGGTTGGTATTGAGCGGCTGAGAGCGTGTTTGCTCCAGGATGCATTGTTTATTTGAAGTCCCCAAGAGAAATGAAGATGTATATCCAGACAAAAACTTGTACATCAATGTTCACAGCAGCATTATTCATACTTTTATTCCTACTGATATATATTCCAACAAGGATGAACTTTACAAACAGTCCGCCTGGTGAAAGGACCGTCATGAAGGACCACGTCTGTGTGAGCCCATTTATATGAAATGCCCAAAATGGGCTCGTCTGCACAGACAGAAAGTAGATCAGTGGGTGACTAAGGCTGTGGGGTGGGAGAGTTGGGAAGGGGGCGGCAGGGAGAGCATGTTATGCCTCCATTCAAAACCCGAAGTGACTTTTCTTCTGCTCAGAGTGATGGGAGTTGTTCTAAAATTGTGGCAATGGCTCTATAACTCTGGGAATGTATTAAACACCTTTGGGTGTACACTTAAGCAGGCGAATTGTTAATTGCATCTCAATTACAAGTATCTCAAAGCTACTATTTTAAAAAAGGGGGAAAATGTAATTCCAGAAACAGCTGGTTGTTGGGGCCTGATGAACACTTGAACTCTACTGTCACTGGTTGCTATTCACAGGCCTTCCACACACCCTCCCCATGCCACCCCGCGGAACTGGGCCTTATTTCCTGTGCCCCCGGTATGTAACATAGCCCAGGCCTTGGCCACTGCAGTTATTTCAAATACAAAGCTTCACACTGTTTGTAGCTTTGGACTTAGAAGACTCCAAACTACTTAAGTCCCAGGACATCAGAGCTCTGACTTTCTGGAAGCTACTTTCTGAGTGCTGTCAGGATGTCCCTTCTCTTTCTAGACAGCCTTTCACAGAGCTGGCTCTCTGCGGTCTTCTCCTTGGAGAGTTAGGGCAGAAGGACCCTACAGAACACAGAGCTTCAGCACAGGACTTTCTCTATGACCTCCCAGGGCAATGACACTGTGGTTACAAGGGTGACAAAGTTCATTAACATGGAAGGGCAGAGGCTGACCTCAGGTGGCAATAGGGTAGGTCCGACCCAGAAAGGCTGGCAATCCGGCTGCACCTCTGGTCTGGCGAAGGCCAGCGACCTGACCACAGGAATAAGGTCAGACAGCTGTCACTTGAGCGTGGGGCACTGGGGCCACCAGAGGGAAGCAGTAATGAAACTAGAAGTTTATTCTATAAGAAAAAGGAAATCTATGCTTAGTAGGTCCAGTCCCTGGGGGAACCGTGTGACCAATTAATATTGTAGTTATTTGAAGTCTTGACAGTAAGGCGGTTGTGGGAGAAAAAGGCAGAGATGGTTAAGAGAGAAGAGCCAATCAGCAGTCGAAAGGAAAAAGTACAAGGTGAAAAGGCCTCTGGAATCAGAGCTGGAAGGAATCTGCTCCAGCTAAGCCTGAGGGTGGCCATTTTCATTTTCCGAGCCTCTGCGCAGCAATCCATGAAATGACTGGGTTGCACTCCGTCCTCCCTGAAAGTAGGATTGAATGTGCACATCTCTAAAATCCTCTCCAGCCTTAACATTTAGGAACTCACGACTCCCCTCTGAAACCACAGTTATCCTGGTGTCCAGAAGCAAGGGGTGAAAGTGAATTTACAAATTCAGATTTAGTGATTTTATGGGGAAGAGAAGCCAACTGGGCACACGATGTTCTTCCTTCCAAGTGGCTACTCTCCTGCACGATCGGTCACATGGCTGAGATGCACAGCATTCTTTATTGCTCTCACAAGCTCTGGTGCTTCAGCAGAGGCCAGGGCTTCCAGAACATCGTCAAATGTTTTCACCATATTGAGAATCTAGAAACACATTTCACACGAGACTTCCACTGTGGGGTTTCAAACCTGACCAATGTAGAAGCTGGATGTAGGCCACGCATCATAACTTAGACTCCGACAAAAGGAGGGGGGTTGGGGCCACTGGTCGTCCCCACGCTGGGACAGCCCGCAATGCCTGCACAGGAATGCCTGCACAGCCCACGGAGCATTTCAGCGGGGCCTCGTCCACATGCAAGCTTTTACTGAGGCATTTCTTCAGTAAGGGGATCTGTGGAGTAGCTTGTATTTTCTTGTAGCGCAGAAGAAAGTATGTTTTGAAAACAACATTGGTCTGGTTTTACTTTTGTAAGTTTGATCCCAGTGGTGGTTATACTAAACCGAGGGTGGGCTGTGTGTGTGTGTGTGTGTGTGTGTGAGAGAGAGAGAGAGAGAGAGAGAGAGAGCGCGAGCGAGCCACACACACACAGAGAAAGAGGGAGGGAAGGAGACACCAGGCAGATAGATGGTCCTGAAAAGCTAGCGCGGGCTGTCCGTTCCAGGTCTCATAGGGGTGGCCCTTCGGTCTCAGCTGTCTCAGCACAGTGAGCTAAGCCCTGGGAGTGGTCCACGTGGCAGTCCCTGCCCCGGGTGGGGCCAGCCACCCTGCTGCGCAGACGGGGAGCGCGTAGGCGTCCGTCGAAGTCTCTAGTGTAGACAGCTGCCCCGTGCTTTTCAGCGGGGACCTCTTTGTCCCCACCCCCGCCCCCCAACCCGTTTCCCTGCGACGGGCCAAGGCCTCCACCTCTGTGCTCGTGCCAGAGGGACCTCTCGGAGGTCCGGGATCGCGCACCCTCCTCCCCTGGCGGCCCGGCGCCCGCACCGTCTCGGGGACTCCAGGGACGAGGAACGAGGAGCGGAGGAACCCGCAGCTTGCTCGGAAAAGAATGAATGAACCCTCAGTCCGCACCCTTCCGCCCTGCGGGCTCCGCCGTGGACCTGTTGCGCGGATTTAGCAACAGCCCTGAAAAGCTTTGACCTGTTGGACGGAAACAAACAACACGGACAGGAAAGGTGCACAGAGAGAACAGGCAGGACCGGCTGCTGCAGCCCCGCTGGGTCGGGTGCACGCCCCGCCCCCGCCCCTCCCCACCCCGCCTCAGGCCCCGCCCCGTAGGCGTCTGCGCGCGTGCGCGTGCGGGAGCTCGGCCCTGGGGGCCGCCCGTAGCCGGGAGCGCGGCCGGGAGTTTTGACGTGGCAGTTGCCAGCCGGGCTGAAGTCCGCGCGCCGCCAGCTTGTGGGGACAGCCGCTCTCGAAGGTGCGGCGCGAGCAGCGGGAGCCGGGCCGGGCTCGGGCACCAGCAGCAGAGCCGGGCAGTGGCGGGTGACGCAGGTCCGGGCGGGACGCCGCCTGCACAGCTGGAGTGGGCGCAGCTGGAGTGGGCGCGGGGTGGCCTGGAGGGCGGGCGCACGGGGACCCTCCGCTCCGCTCCGCTCCGGGCCTGTGGTGCAGGGTTGGCTGGGGCTGGAGCGGGGCGTGGGCGTTTCCCCGCTCCAGCGCCGGCTCCGAGTCCGGGATGCTGAGCTGTTGCAGGGGTCCCAGGGCCACTGCCCCCGGCTCTGCTCGCCGGATCCCTCGTCCCGCTTCTGGGAGGAGGGAATGCCGGGAACATTCACCGTAAAAGCGCCTGCAAGCTTCGGGACCGGCCGACGGTGAGGGACGCGGTCCGGGCTGGGGCGCGCACCTGGCTGCACCTGGGCCGAGCTGCCCGGAGTCCCGAGTGCGGAGCGCGGGGTTGGGTGCTCGGTCTGCTGCGGCCAGGTGGCGCCCCGCCAGGTCGCCGCCGCTGCTGACTCGGGCTTCGGAACTGGGCCGTGCGAGGAAGTTCGACGTGGCTACTGGCCGCGTGAGGAAGCAGATTCCTCCGGAGCCGCGCCGAGGCACCGGCTGCTTCCTGCGCGCGCGCGGTGCCATCCTGTCCCTTCGGTCTCCGCGTCGCCCAGCAACAGGCAGCTTTCGGGCACTGCCCCCGCCAACTTCCCCGAAGCGCGCAGCGGACCGAGCGCAGGCTGCCACGTAGCCCTCTGCGCGGGCGGGGGCTGCAGGCGACCCTCGCTCCCGCAGCCTCGGCGTCCTCTCCACCCCTTTCCTCCTCGGAGAAGGACGTGATTTTGTAATATTTTTACTTGGTTGCTTTAATTTTGGAAACATGGTTTAATGGGAAAACGAAACCAAATGAAGCATGCCATTTCCTGAACAAAGCTCTAGTTCCAGTCTTAGTAGGGATCACCCACCGGGAAGAACAGTCCTGTAGTCCGGGAAGAAACTGGAGAGAAAGTGCAGAGTCGGTGATTGTGGCTGGAAAGGGGAACCGAGGCCCCACGTGTCTTCAGCTTATTCTAAGGCCCACACCACAGTGTTGATGGGTTTACAGCAAAAACCCGTTTTTCTTGCCACCATTCAAAGCGTTCTCTGTCTTGTAAAAATTATTAAGAATAATCAGTTCTATGAAATGCTTCTTATTTCCTCAACCTGGAAAAACGGAAACTTTTAACAAATTGATGTTTCTGAGTAGAATCAGGATGGAGCCATTGTGTGTGTGTGCGTGCAGGCAGGCCTGCTACCTAAACGCACATGAGACTGACTCCTGAAATCCACCTGCACGTGTCCTTGGAGAGGTGATACTTAAATCAGAGTCTCTGGTCTTTGCCTGAGAAACCACCGACAACCCCCGAATGGTTGTCGGCTGCCACCTGGCTTAGTCCACTTGTGACTCACGCGCCTGGGGTGGCTTCTTTATCTAATGCTACGCTCGTTGGACTATTGATTGCTCTCCATTCTAACTGCCTGATGAAAGCTGCTCATTAGGACAGGACTATAAACACACAAGTTATGAAATATCTAGTTGCAGACGAGGGGCGTTCTGCTGGCCAGTCAGTTGGCTGGCATGCGACCGTCACCACAGGCGTGGTCTGTGCTGAAATGGGGCCACGGAGGCCACGGGCACCAAAAGAGCCCACACACACTTCGGAGAGGCTGCCCTGAGTCATCTTCGTCTGAGCGGATAAGACGGTGGCAGGTGTGAGGGTTCCAGACCTGAGACTTGGCCCCCGAGGGTGGGAGTGAGTCCCCGGGTCCGTGCAGCCACGGCTGGAGCTCTCCAGGGGGCGATGCCACGATGGCAGTGCCAATCCTCTCCGCAGAGGAAACAGTTGACAACTCGACATCCCTAAAGGCATCAGGTGGCTCGGCTCCCTTGCTGACAGCGATTTCTCTTCTGTTACAGGGTTCTTTTGTAGGACTCTCTCTTGGAATGAGATTTCCAGCATGAGCCAACAAGGTTACGTGGCGACGCCCCCCTACTCCCAGTCCCAGACGGGGATGGGCCTTTCTCCACCGCATTATGGCCACTACGGGGACCCATCTCCTGCAGGTGCTCCACCAGGTACAGCACGTTGCTCTGACTTGTGTGTGATTGGGGGCCAGGGCCGTGTAGTCTCCTAAGAGAGGGGAGCTTGGAGTGGCCGCTGCAGGGGCAGTGGTTTGAGGTCGTGGGACCGCGTGGAAAAGGCTCCCAGGGGAGGAGCCTGCGTCAGCAGCCTGGTTACTGCGTGAGCTACAGTGCACTGGGTTTTTAAGTGTAGGTTTGAACAAGGAGGTCCCTGAATGTTTTATTTTAGACCTGCTCTTGCTTTTAATCCGTGGTGTGATGTTATGGTAAGCACTTGATAGAAAACAAGCTTCATATATATGTTGAAGTGGGTTTGGCAATAACATTATTAACTCAATTTTGACGTTGGAAAAATATCATTAGATTAGCACCTGAAGAGTCCTCAGTGAGAATAACCAGATAAACATGACCTTGCCTTGAAATTGCTGCTGAACGGTCCCGGTTGCTTTGAAATAGGATGCCCACCGGGAATCTCGGCTTCAGGGGCGGAAGTGGGGAGAGGGGGAGTGGTGGAGCGGGACTCCTGCTCTGCTGAGGCGCACCAGGAAGCCGCCCCATTTTATCGAGGGCTTGCTCCCGGAGGCCAGTGTGAGAGGCAGGCGCGAGGCTCACAGTGGCTTGTTTGGGACCTGATGGTCCCAAATTCCCTGGAAATCTTTGAGTTGTTGGGCTTCTGGGAGAATGCTGAGAAATGCAGCCCAGGCCCTTAGTGGGGATGCGCTGTGTAGGTGCCAGTGAGTGTCCCTGGGGATGCACGAGGCCTGACTCGGATGTGGAGGGTCCGGGCTGTGCTGGGTGTGACGGCAGGTGCGCGGTGTGCAGTGGCCGTGGCCCGTGGGAGCCGCCGCATACCTGTGCTGCTGCAGAAGATGCCGATCTGGGACCGAGTCCCTGCGGGAAGCCCCCCCCCCCCCGGCAGCCAGCGTGCCTCTCATTTTTATGAAAAACCCCTGGATGCGAAGCCCTCATCCAGCCCAGGACCAGTGCACCCCACTCCGGTCACAGTGTCATCTCTCTGCTTCTTTCAGGAGCCATTAACCATCTTTCCCAAGTTCCTCTCTGCTGGCCCTTTCCCCCTCAGATTTATGTGTAATGATAATCATACAAATTACTCCCTCTTGAGTGCTCACCATGTATCAAAGCTGGCCCTAAAAACTTTGTGCCTTATCTTATCTCATGTTCATAAAATGCTGTAGGGCACATGTTTAGCTGCGGCTAAGGAAACTGAGTGTCTGGTGTAGTGTGACGTGTCCCAGGTCACAGGGCGGGGGTGAGGCAGGGTTCGTACCCAGGGCCTTCCAGAGTGCGCTAGGGAACCCCACTGCAGTGTGGCCCTCGGCCTGACCCGCTCTGCTTTCCTCTCCGCAGCCGTCCACTTAAACGTGTGTCCGCGACCCCCAGGGCCTCTGCACCCTTGCCTCTCTTTGCCCCGTGGCTCGGTGTCGCCTCCACTCCACAGCTTGGGTGCTGTCCACTGTCCCCGTCTCCCATCAGGTTGTCTGTGGCCTCCAGTTCCGGCATACAGTGTAGTCACTGCCCTACTCACTCTGGAGTCTGACACTGTTTATCGCTTTGTTTGTTCAAAATCCTCTTCTCTTGTGGTTTCAGTGGCATGGTCCTTTGTTACTTTTCTCGGTGGCTCTCTGGACAGGTCTTTCTAAGGAGCCCCCGCCTTCTACGTGACCGTTACATGTCGCTGCTTCTCCTTTGCTCTGCCTTCACCCTCATCCCTCTAGCTCTGTGGTTCCCCCAGACCATGTCGCTCCGTGTTGTGTGAAGGGCTGTCTCTTAGCTTGCAGGTCTCCCCTGCGCCCTGCACCTTTGTTCCGGCTGCCCGCCTCCTGATGCGGACACATCACACTCCTCATGCCCCAGGCCATTCACGCTTTGAAAACATGGTCTCCTGTTCTGACATCCTGTCCTTCACTCACGGGCAGCATCTTGCCTTCATCCAAATCAGACATTTTCACGATTAAAATAAAATCTCTCCCCTTTACCTTCTCCAGCCCAGCGGGTCTCCCAGAGTCTTCTGGGTAACTGTCAACATCTTTCCCACCTGCGTCCCCCTCTCTCCCCTCCTGTCACCCTCTGGCCCTCCACCCGTCTCACTGGATTACCCAAGTGGTTTCTCACCCATCACCTTCTCTCCAGCCCTGCATCTCTGCCAGCTGTCCAGTCCTGGGTGGCGCCAAACCCCCTTCCAACCTCCTTTGCCTTAAAGCCTTGCATGGCTGCCATTGCTGTGATCAGGGTAAGCTCCTTCGCCCTTCGCTGTTCGCCTTTTCCTTTTTCGTCTCCTCTGCCCCAGCCCCACACTGTCACTGCAGTGATGCTGAGCTACGAGTCCCTGGGAGGCCAGTTTGCCCTCGTACTGGATGGGCAGTCCACCCCACCAGGTGGCCAGTCCGAGCCTGAGCCCCTACCCCCGCAGTGTCTGTCCTCGAGCACTTCCAGTGCAGTGCTGGTGGGCATATCTGCTCATGGTCCTTCCCTGAGCTCATCGTGAACCCTCTGCACCTCCTGAGTTCTCCCAACACTGGCGCCGGGTCTAGCATCCACCACACCGCGTGGTGACGGCCGGGTGGAGCAGAGAGAGCACCGGTAAACGCTCACTCGTGCTGCTGCGTGGCTCAGCCCCACACCCTGGTGTTCACCAGTGTTTGAAGCCGCAGCTGCTGGAAGAAACCCCTCCTGCCTCAGCTCTTCCTCTGCGTTCAGCACTCAGGCGGACGCCACGTCTCAGACTCTGTGCACAGACTTTCTGTACTTGAGCCATTGCTCAGTTGGCCGAGCCTTTATTTCTTTGTGCTCAATACCCTCACATCTCTCCACCACCAGGCACCACGCGCCTTCTTCTCTGGTCCTCGGTGCTGCTTCTGTTGCTCCTCTGGCAGAGCGGCAACCCAGCTGTGGTTTGCAGGACCTGGTGGTGCCAGCTCTTGCTGAGGCTTCTTCCATGCGCATCTGCCCCGGGGCCTGCGGGTGCTGCCGGTGCTTGGGGCGCCCAGTGGAGCAGGTTCCTGAGTGACAGACAGTGTGCTCAGGGTGGAGGAGCAGCGACCGCAGGACGCCTGATGTCAGCCGCATGCTGACCGGGAGAACATGAGTTAGGCAAGCCGACAGTGGCTGTGTGGGGTGGCGTGGAGGCCACAGCAGGGGGGCTGGACCAGACTTAGGGGGTTGACCTGGAGGTGAGAGCTGGCCAGGTCAGGGGGCAGCTTGCAGGTCAGAGGTGGAGGCAGCCCTTCAGGGGACCTGCGGGGGTGGGCAGTGTGGCTGGGGTGTCCAGTGCAGCACGAGGGATGCCAGGAGTGGAAGTGGGGCTGCTGGAAGCCTTCGTTCTGGGTTTACCGTGAGGGCAGTGGTGCCCTGGAAGCACTTTGGCTGGGAAGGGGCGCCCTCCACACTAGAAGGTGGGAGTCGCGAGGGCCGAGGGCCGGGCCTACCGCTTCAGGAGCCGGTGGCTCGGCCGCAGTTCTCCGGTGCTGGGACCAGAGTTCTTTGCTGTGCAGCCACGCTGTGCATGGTGGGATATTTTGCCGCATCCTTGGCTCCTGCCCAGTGGGTACCAGTGCTTGCCTCCACCCAGCCTCCAGGTGTGGCAGCCAACCCCCCCAATATTATTGAACATCCCTTCAGGGACAGAGGACTGAGGCTGAGGACCACTGGACAGGAAGCTGAGAGGAGAGAACTCTTGGGGTCCTGGACCCAGGCTGGGCTGGAGGGGGGTGAGGCGTCAGTGGAGTGAGCTTCTGCCAGTGCGAGCTCTGCACGGTGCCCCAGGGCTCAGGGGTCTGCACGAGCCTATCTGTGTTTACTCTACATACACTTTTTCTCACCGACCCGTTAGAATTTTGGGTTCGGTGTATCAGATGCAGGGCCAAATGCAAGGTGCGCTCTTTGTGATGTTTGCTGATGGCAGAGACCCTGCCCCGCCTGGGAACTGGGCAGGGCACCCCACAGGGCTGGTCTGTAGCAGTCCCTGCCTCGGCCGCAGAGCAGAGCCATGTCTCTGCCCCACCGGGGTGACTGGGGTGCCCGGAGAGGCAGGGCCCCCGCAGAACTCCCTGCATTCAGCACCCTGGTTTGCCAGGGAGCCGGGAGCTTAGGCTCCGTCTGTCCTGCTCAGGACCCTGCACAGGGGCTGGTGGGAGGAGCCTGTCTGCGACACCTGACCCGTGAGAAAGGCTGGCTTGCGGTTTTGGTGCTTTCTTTTGGCATGAGCACCTTTGGCTCTGTCTCAGGTCTGGTTTTCCTTTCCTGTTAAAATTCTGGCACTGACTTCCCTTCATCTCTGACCACTTTCAAACTCGGCCACCGTGTCTGTAGATGGCACTGACACCTCCCTCCCTTCGCCCTGAGGACAAAGGCCAAAGGGCACCCAGGACTTTGCAGTCTGACCCCAGCCAACCTGGACAACCCTTGCTCGGGCTGGTCCCCACCCACAGGGCCCCATCCTGCCCTGCGCTCCCCGCCCCGCTCCAGCTTTGCTTGGCCTGGATCCCCCATCCTGTCTCCACGCTGAGAAAATTTCTGCTTGGCCTCCACGAGCTCCCCCTGCAGTCCTTCCTCTGTGCTTCTCCCAGTCACCAGGGGAGTCAGAGGTCCCCACTGCTGAGACAGCAGCCTCACACACACCAGCTGCACACACAAGCCCTCTGTCTGCTTGCGTCTCTTCGGTGGGGCTTCAGGGCCTCGCAGGCACAGTGGGTGCGGGCTGAACAGGACAAGTTCGAGCCGTTGCTGTCGTGTTCATTTCTGAACAGAAAGGCAAAGCGTCGGGAGGCTTGGTGTGGGAGACAGGTGTGCCTGCACAGAGGCCTGGCCTCTTGCTTTCAGAGGCAGGTTGTTAACATGGGCGCAGGGCTCACGCACAGGAACGCGGGCCGCGAGCGGCTCAGACCCGGTGCTTCATCCTCCAGACCCGCGTCCGAGGGGTGTTGAGGAGTTTACGTTCCTTCCCTCTCTTATTTAAGACGTGAGAATATCCCTGGTTTCTTGTAGCGCATGTACTTAGTTACTCTTTTGGTGTCGTGCATTCCCCACTTTTGTTTAAAATCATGCTTTGAGAATGAAAATACAAGTGCGCGTTTGTTAGAATGTAAATGCCTGAAAAGAGGAGGGTGGGGGCCGGGGGGGAGGGGCCTGGGAAGCGGGTGCTGGAACTTGCTGCCCAGGCCCTGGGTGGGCGCTCCCAGGCTCTCCGCCTCCCCGAGTTCTCAGAACAGCCCTCAAAGGTGGGGCAGGGCCACGTCCAGGTCTGAAGGGTTCAAGGGTCTCCCTGGGGTCACAGCCGTTAAGCGGTGGGGGAACCCTGACCCACCTGGGGCTGCAAGCCTCATGCTGTCCCATTAGCTGGGTTTGGGGTTTAGAACTTCACATAAACATGTAGTGTTACAAGAGTCATGTCACTACAACACTTTTCATAACTTTGAGGAGCTCTGTGTCAGGAGATGACACTTGTGTGAAGATCGGTGGTATTCAGGGGTCCCGTCCCCCGCACGGGCTGCCTTCTGTCCTGGGTCACCCCAGCATCTGAGCGCATGCTCTGGGACGTCCTGTGGGGACACTGGGAGGAACTCCCGGGCACTGCAGGGTCGGGGAGCACTTTCCAGAGGGGGTGGGGGCACAAAGGAGGCGCTGCACGAAGGTGGTGCAGCACCGTGAGGCTGATGCAGGGCGGGAGCCCGCATGGTGCTCACACACAAGAGGTGCCCCCTTCTTGTCCTTCTCCAAGGCGAGTGGGGGTCCAGGTGCTCCGCGCAAGAGGGCAAACAAGGCCCCCCAAGGAAACTTCTCCTCCAGCCCACAGTCCCTCCAGGAGAAAAGAGACCCTGTCTGAGGGCAGGCTGCAGAGGGCCTGTCAGCCTTCTCTGTGGGAGAAGGGTAGCCCCAGCATCTAGCATCAGACGTGAGCCACTGGTGTGTCCCTCGGCTTGTCACCAGGTGTTAGGGTCTGGCACTGCGATCATTCCCCAAGGCTGGGCTGTGACCTGCTGGAGAAACACAGGCGCCTCCCATCCTCCCTCTCCGCTTCCCCACAAGTGTGTCCCCTGCACACAGGCGTCTTCAGAGGGCCTGCACTCCGGGTTAGCTCAGGACGCTGTGTGTCTTCCACCGGTGTTTCCCCCAGACCGACTTCCTGCTCTCGGGTTGGCATCTTCATTGTGCCCTCTACACCTTTGTGCGGTGGTGTGTTGTGTTGCAGTTTGCTTTAGCGAGCGTGCGGCTCCTTCCTTGTCTGCTGTCTGTCCCGATGGTGGCCAAGCGGCTGCGCACAGCCGGCGTCCCCAGGCTGCTGAGGGCTGCTGGACACCTCATCCCCGCCCATTTGCCCCCACCCCACCAGCTTCTGCTCGCCCCTGTGGTCTCTGCACAGGCGTCCTCTTCTGACTCTGCCTTCTCTTGCAGGTATGATGAAGCCAGCAGTGCCTTCAGGGGCTGCCCCCGGGGGGGTGTTGCCCCAAGGCCCTCCACCTCCTGGACCCCACCAGCTCGGCCAGAACGAAGCTCATGCCCAGGGCCACCTTCCCCAGAGGTGGGTAAGGTAGACCCCAGCCCTGTTTTGTCCATTCTGCTACGTTGTCTCTCAAGTCCCTTGTGAAATCGCTTGTTCGTTGGTTGAAAGTCCACCTCTGGACCCGGCCTCATCCTTGAAAGGGTCTCTCGGAAAACCACCCCGGGATACAGAGCGGTCAGAGAAAGTTGGGGGAACCAGTCCTAGTGCAAACACAGGTCTGCAAAAGCGCTGTGTCAGCACCAGAGGCATCCCTGCTGGGTCACAGTCGTCTCCTTCCAGGGTTGTGTATCGATCTCTCATTCCCTCGGTGTCTATGGCCCACACTCCCCAACACCCTCTAACCCCCCCGTCTCTCAGTTCCTTCCCAGCACTGAGCCTGGTGCCAGTCGGTGCTTGGTGAGTAGTTTAAAGCTTAAATCAGGTGGTAGCCCAGGGAAAGAGTGGATTTGACGCCCAGGGAGGGACTCTCGAGAGCAGGGCGGCAGCGAGAGCGGCGGGAGAGCTGGGTTTGTGTGTGTAACACGTTAAGGAAGGGCGGGGGCGGGGCGGCCTGGGGAAGCTCAGGTGGTGATGGACGCTGCCCAGAGCCCCGAGCCCCAGGGGGGACTGTCCGGGGGAAGGGGGCCCGCGTCACACCTTCCCTGCCAGGAACCCCGCTGCCTTTTGTCCTGCGAGGCCCTGCTGTGGGGAGTCTGGGGCCAGCAGAGGTGCTCACGCTGGACTTTCCCCGGGATCTTTCCCAGGCTGCTCGGCTGCATGGTTGGGGTGTGGGGCAGGAGGACCCCCAGTGTGCAACTGCCTCCTGCTGCAGCCAGCCAGTCACCCAGCCAAGGGACCCTTCGTCCCTGCTGGTCATCGAGCGAGCTCTCCGGCGGAGCCTCACTGGGGATGCCACTTCCTGGCTCCCAAGGGTCTGGTGGCCTTGGCCAGTCAGGAGGCAGCTGGAGGTGAACGCAGGAAACAGGATGAGTCTGCGTAATTCACGTGGGGCAGTGGTTTGAGGAAGGGGCAGAGGGCAGAGGGCAGAGGGCATACCTGGGGCCTGCCCTGTTGCCCCTTCTTGAGGGGCCTCAGGGGGAAGCAGAAAGACTGAGACCCGAGAAGCCTCTTCCGGTTGAAGCTGTTAACTCACTAGATGACGCTGGTGACGCTCCTGGGTGTCCAGGCCTCAGTCCCCTGCCTTGTCACATGAGGGGACAGAATGCTCTATCCAGAAGATGGGGTCGGGATCCAGAGAAATTCCTTGTGTGAACTGCCATGTGTCTCAGGTGTTTTTTCAGAAGAAATGCAAAACCGGGCGGCTGCTTTGCGGTTAGGAGCAGGCCTGGGCTGCTGGCATCGGCCGGGATAGGACGGGCCCTTTTGGTTGGTTTGCCTGTGTCAGGTCCTGGAGGGTGGTGAACCTGGGCCCTGCCGGCAGGCAGCCCTAGGTGGGTGTGGGGCTGCCAGCGCAGCACCGGGTCGGCACAGGCAGCGGGTGGGCTCTGGTGTTGGTACATGCTTGCCACTCTTGGCTGTGGCTGTGGCTGGGGCTGTGGCTGGGCCCTTTCCCATGAGTCTCGGTTTCCTTCTCGCACCGGGATGTGGTCAGTGTGGCAGAGAGAGCACGTGAAGAGCCATGTGCGGCGCATGGAGCCAGGCAGGACTGCGTGGTAGCAGCCACTGGTGCCGTCTCCACTGATGGACACCGTGTCCTCTGGAGCCTCCATCCCCACTGGCCAGGCTGCACCGGGACCACTGCCACTGCAGTTCCCAGCCCGGCGCACAGTCCCCACCTCTCCCTACACTGTATCCCTGCTTCCCCTGAGACTATGAGTGGAGGGTGGAAATGGGGTGGAATGGGGTGGGAATGAAAAAGTCGGGGCAAGTCTAGGATGCAGGCCGAGCCACTGTGGTTACCAGGGTGCTGCTCCCTGGCACGTTTGAGCTCACCCCGAGAATGTGGGAGACGGCACAGAACTCAGTCCCCACCAGATGGGTGTGTTGGATGTTACAGGTCACTGACACTGGCTGAATGGCGTTCGTGCACAAAACTTCGATGTCGTTGAGCGTCCCTCCTCCTCTCCCAGGTTCCCAGGTCCTCCGCCCATGAGCAGCGCGGCACCAGCCTATGCCCAGTATGCACCTGCCTCCCCGGCAGCGTACCCGAGCCCCGCGGCTGCCTCGCCCGTCTCCCAGCTGGGCGCACAGCTCCACGCCATGCAAGTCAGCGGCGGTAACTCCCTTTCTGCACGGTCTCTGGCGACCTGGTCCTGAGCACTGCCCATGGGGAGGGGTCTCTTCCTTTTCGCGGTAGATATAACTCGGGCACACCATGTTGAAGTTGGCTTTGGGACATTTGTATGTGATTTGTCTTTGTTGTGTCAGGCTCTGATTAATTTTCCCTGATCATGCTGTCATTTATTTCAAGGTAACTGAAAGATCCCCAGAATACCTTACGTTCTATAGTAGAACAACAGAAAACAGAAAACGCCGGTGTCACAAACAAACGTTAGAACAGTAAACATATTTTAGGAAACACGAGGGCCGTTTATGCCTCATGCTGTTCATTGGGGCCTAAAATCAGAAGTAGAACCTCCTTGTTTCACAGAGCATCCGATGCAGTGTTCAGAACGGGGACCCAGAGCCCACAGGGGGGAAACAGGCTCGGGGGGAGAGTGCCGTTGATGAAGAGCCGGGACCCTGGGGGTTGCAGAGGCCCCCCCCCCCGCCCCCCGCCATAATCCCAGCCGTCAGCCCTTTGTCTTCATGCAGAGCATTTCCGTGGTAGTGTTTTAGAAACAGTGTCTGTAGGAAACCCCCTCAGAGTATCAGAGTACTCTCTCTCTCTCATTCCGAAACTGGTAAATCTCCAACGAAGCAACTCAGTTTCTCATGATCAGCTGAAGGAAAAACAATCTGGCCTCACAGCTGTCTCCAGGACGGCGGGGAGCCCTGTCGGTAGCCTGCCCTTCCCCCCTGGAATCTCTCCCTTGCCCAGGACCAGCGCAGGGCTCGGAGGACTTGCTGCACGTGCGCTGCCTGGGTGACGCCCACCTCGGGATGGCGTGTGGTCCATGTGACTTGTACACTGTGTGCCAGATGCAGATTCTGAACTAACGGCCCGTGTCCTATGCAGCCCATGCACTGAGTTAGAGTCTTCCCGGCTCCTTCTCTCTCTGGGATTACTAATGTCGCTTTACCCTGTAAGAAGTCCCCAGCACAGAATGCCCCAAATAGCACCTGTGTCACTCTCAGGACGAAGGCTCCATCCTGTGGCCAAAACGATGCCCCTGGGTCTGGACAGGTGCTTCCTGCTCTGGTCGGGGGTGTCCCGGCTTTGGGCTTCACAGGGGTCAGCGAGTGGGTGTGGGTGACCAGTCTTCTTTCTCGCACAGGTTCGGGCATGGTGCCTCCCAGCCAGGGTCCTCCCCGGCCTCCGCAGCCGTCCATTCTGCAGCCCGGGTCACAGGTCCTCCCACCGCCGCCCACTGCACTGAACGGTCCTGGGGCGGCCTCCTTGCCCCCAGCGGCGCACAGGCAGGGCGGGCTCCCTGGGCCCGCTCCTCCCAGTGCCCAGCTCCAGCCCCCACCTCTGCCAGGACAGGCCCCGGGCTCCGGATACACCCCGCAGCAGGGTAAGGCCGGCAGGGCTCCGGAACAGCCTGGAGCCCCCGGGGCTGCCCTTACTGGCAGGTCCCCCTGGCCCCTGTTGCCGGGCGGTGTTGCTGGCTGTTAGGGGAACTTTGTAAGCGGTGCGGCAACTGCAAAGGAAGGGAGCGGGGTGGTCTCACGCACCCCCCTGCCTGTGGGAAGGGGTGCAACGCAGCAGGCCTGGCTGCCCGCGTGACGTCGTCTGTGAGCCCCGCTTCGGGGTTTGGGTTACAGCTGTCATCTGTGAAACATTTTCCAAATAGCCAACTACGGCCCCCAGATGCCAGGGTCGCAGCTCGCGTACCCAGGGGGCTTCCCCTCGGGGCCTGCGCAGATGGCCGGCCCGCCCGCACCGCAGAGGAAGCTGGACCCTGACGCTGTGCCCAGTCCGGTGAGTGCCTCCTCGCCCCTCGCCACGTCCCTCCCAAAGGGCCACTCTGCACCGTGGTTGGCAGACACCGTCCGTGCGGTTGCCGCACCTCGCCCATCACACGGATGGGTTCCCTTTCTTGTGTGTGGGTGGGGGGGCGGGCTGGTGGGTCAGGGCGCACTGGGCTCTCCAGGAAGATTCTAATCTGATGTTCTGTGAACGTGTCTTATTGATCAGATCCAGGTGATCGAGAACGACCGCGCCACCAGGGGGGGACAGGTGTACGTCACCAGCACCAGAGGCCAGGTCCCTCCCCTGGTCACCACCGACTGCGTGGTGCAAGACCAAGGTACTTACACTCTCAGTCGTGGCTTTGGTCGAGTTTGTGCGGCTGTTGTTACGCTCATCCCCCAGCACCTTCCCGTGATGACTTTGCTGATGGGGCCTCTCAGAGCTGATTCTGTGCATCTGGGTCTGCTGCCCACAGAGCACCGATGCGGGAGGGGGCTTCGGGGTCCGGCCACGTGACGGTCTGTACATTCGACCCGAGTCAGTGCCTGAGCTCTCCACCCTCGGTCAGTCCCCCGTACAGTGCTGGCTCCCAGCATCCGGGGGGCCCTGGGAGGATGGGGTCACAGCGCACAGGGAGCACCCGGCACCGAGCAGCACATGCAGTGAACTTGTCACCAGTCACTCAGGAACAGAAGGGACTGTCGGCCGAAGTCCAGCGTTTCTGGTGCAGTGAGGCCTGTGCCCGAGCAGAGGGTCCTGTGTCCTCCCTGATGGGGGAGCGATGGGGGAGCGTGAGCTCCTGCCCCCGCGTCGCCTCAGGGACCTTGCTGGGACCTGCTGGGGCAGCAGGGACGGAGCAGCAGACATCCCAGCCCTTGCGACGTCTTTTCAGCGGGTCCTTCAACACTCTGGGCCGTTTCCCCCCCTTTCAAGTAGGGAGCAGTGGCAGTGCTCCTTGCTGACTCCGCCCCCGGTCTGCTCTCGCTCAGTCTGCCTGCCGCCCCGTGAAGGACTGGTCTCCCCACGGAGAGGGTGCCCTCCTGTGAATGGCAGGCTGAAGTGTGTCCCGATGGGGTTGGACACATCACATTCTGAATGTGCCACCTGGATGGGTCATGTCCTCAGTCCTGTGACGTCGGTGTGCGAACCGGCATCTTGTGTCATTTCTGAGCTGTGGAGCCAGCCCAGTTCTAGCTGGGGGTCCCCGCACCCCGAAGTCCATCCTCCAAGCTTTCCTTGCAGAGCAGGCAACAGGAGAGGCAGAGGGGCTTGGTGGAGAGCAGTACATACCTACGTACCTCCCCCACCTGCACACCTTGCACACCTGCATGTCTCACATACCTGTACTTCTTGCACATCAGCACAGCCTTGCACACCTACACGGCCTTGCACACCTACATGCTCCCACACCCGCATGTCTCCTACACCTGCACGTGAACCCAGGCTCCCTCCTACTGCCTGCTGAGCTTTGCTTCTCTCTTCTTTGCACCTCAGTGCCACCCACCCTCAGTGACACCTGAGGACTGACACCTGCCCCAGGTGTCTACCTGGGGAACCCCGTGCCTCCTGGGGTCTTCACTCTGTGGCACCTTTCAGTAAGGCCCCCGTGTAACTCTGAAACCCCCTCCTCACCCACGTGGGCTTTGCCACAGCATCTGTCCCCCTAGCGGTACACACTTTACCCCTTTATTCGGGTCAGTATTTAATGTCACTTCCACAGGGACAGCGCCTAAAACTTAGTGGACACTCAATGAACATTTGTTCAATGATTAGGTTCTCTTGATCATAATATATTACAGTTTGTAATCATAATTTAATTTCAAGATTCATTGTAGGCAAGTTATTCTAGTGACTCAAAGTCTTTTTCACATCATGGACCATGTTCTAACACTCATGTACGCCGTGTCATGTAAAGACACTTGGTCAGGAAGCCGAATGTCTATTAAAAATAGATCAGGGTGTTTAAAAATATTTCTATTACAAGTAGAATTTTCATTTCTAAATGTAATGTTCAAATTTAAGACAAAACCTGGTCAGACGGAACTGTAGTGGACAGAGCGGCCCTTGCTGGGAGGACGTGGGGTCCAAATGCCTCGCCTTCCCACGGCGAGGCCCTGCTGGAAGGCGAGGGAGGCAGGCAGGGCTCCTCGGTCCTGCGCCCTTGCTGCATCTCTTCCATGGACTCTGAACACCCCTTGCGCCTGCGGGGGGCTCTGTCACCACCTGCTCGTGGGAAATAATGACCAAGCACCTCTTCCTGTTTTTGTGGTAGGATTTGGTGTGGTATTGTGCCTGGATTATAGTTGGCACAACAATACTGTTTTTTAAGAAACCATGGAGAAAGTTTGACCAATAAGGCAGCGCGCTGTCCAGAAGCGCCATCCCGGACGTGTAGATGCGAGCGGGCCGACTTCCTCAGGGCCCTTTGTAAACGTGTCTCTGAACGTTCCAGGCAACGCCAGCCCGCGGTACATCCGCTGCACCACGTACTGCTTCCCCAGCACGTCGGACATGGCCAAGCAGGCCCGGGTCCCCTTGGCTGCGGTCATCATGCCCTTCGCCACGGTCCCTCCGAACGAGGTAAGGGGGAGACAGAGCAATTCCGGAACTTGCCAGTTCTGCGACTCTGCTTACAGTGGTATCTTCTCGTACGTTATTCTGTATTGTGAACAGAAATGGGCTGTATGTAATGCAAAAATGCATAGTCACTCCATTTGTTAGGGACCCAAACTCTGCCAAGCTGTGTTCCGGTGTCCTCGCCCTCCAGGAGGCCCCGTGCCCTCGTTCAGGCCCCCTGTCTGGGCGTTCTGCCGAAGGCACAGGCAGAGCCCAGGATACCTGGTCTCACTGCATCTTCTTGGAGATCTTCCTGGAGACCCCCAGGCCCAACGCCCAGACTCCTGCTTTGGGTCAGAGGGATTGGGAGGCCCGGGGCGATGCGTCTGAGTGTGCAGCTCGGGAAGGGCACCCGGCCTGGGGTGGGGTGGGGCCGGAGAGAGTGGTGGGCATTCGATGTTCCCGAAGTGAGGGTGCTGTTGATGGGTACTGGGGTTGGGACACTCCCCTGCCCTGCCGCCCTTGCTCCTGTGGGTGATGGGTACGCTCTGCTCCCAGAGACACAGGCGCCAGAGTGCAGCTGGTCAGCAGGCAAGATCAGCTTCACTGTGGCCGTGGCTCTGACCAGAACCCACCGAGTGGCCCCCAAGTGAGGCTCACCTGGGGTTTCTCGTGTGCTCAGAAGGCGGAGGCCGCAGGCTCTCTTCGCAACGTCAATCCCGCTTGGCCGCAGTGGGGCTTAACCCTTGGAGGCCGGCTGGGTGGTGTGCACACCCAGCAGCCCCCGAGCAAGAGGCAGGGCGTCTGTGACAGATCTGTGCCCACCTTGGGAGGCTACACCAGCTGGGGTGGGGGGACAGTGGGGAGGGGTCAGGTGGAATAGCCTGCTGTATGTCGCTTGAGTGAAGAGAGAGGAGAGAGACTTGTGGACAGTGGCTTTCACCCACTGTGAACGTCCATGTGCTTTCCCGTGGCTGTGGGAGAACGGGCCACCACTCCTCTCTGGGAGTCACGTGGACCGAGGGGAGTCAGGCACGGAAGAGGCTTTGTGACGTCCCTAGAAGCCACGCTTCCACGGAGAGGCACGTGCTGCGTTTTGCATACTCTCGCAGGAAGGCCCACAAACTCCCCCCACCCACAAAATCGCTGTGGCCAATGAGGTGGAGGGGACCGATAGGCCGTGACAGGGGCCCGAGCTGCGTGTGACATGTGTGTGTTTTCTGTGAGAAGGTGCTGACAAGGGCCAGTTATTGCGAGCATTCTAAGCAGAAAAATGGGAAAAGCAGAAAATTGGAAAGACTTTCCAGTGAGCACCTGTGCCCCTGCCACACAGGTCCTGCCCCTGACAGCGCGCTTGTTTGAGCGCAGATTGACCCATCTGCCCCTCTGTCCATCCCTCTCGGCGAGGCTCCGAGTAAACGGCAGACAGTGCAGCAGGCGCCCGTGCACCAGAGTTCGTTTGCTTACAGATTGCTCTTCCTCTCGAGGTGGAATCCGTCTGGATGGAGCGCACTGCCTCCAGCAAACGCTTGCCTGGGTCTGGACAGGGCCCGGCGCCCGAGCACCCCAGTCCCTGTGAGGGTGTGGGCTGTGGCCGCCACTCACGCCTTTCCCAGCCAGCCTCCGGCCCTGCCCAGCCAACCCTGGCCCGCCCCACCGCGGGCTGGTTTCTCTTGAGCAGACCCTGAGAGCTCGCACTTGCTGCCTGAGTCCCGCCCGCTCCGCCCGACATGGGAGGCAGCCGTGTGGTGCCCCACAGGCAGGCATCTGCCCTCTGTCCCTGTGCACTGGTGCTTCGTTCCCTGGCCACGCGGGCTTGTCCGCTCTTTCCCCACGGCCGTTGGGGCCACTCCTGGTGGGGGCCACTGCGGAGGCAGCTCCTGTGGGTAGTCTCGTGGGGGCCTCTGTGAGGTCCCGCGTGCATCTCTCCGGGCCAGCGCCCGTGGGCACGCTGCTGGCTCGTGGTGCGCAGTCGCCTGGTTGTAGCACTTCCGGAAGTGGCCGCACCATTCACAGTCCGAGCAGCATTTTCATTTATTCTCCTCGACCGTAAATGACGGGCTCGTTTTCATGTGCAGTAAACTTTCGGCACTTTATTTCTTCTCCCACTGATGTTGCCATCATCACTGCAGCGTAGAAAGACACGCCCCGGGAGGGCCCCTCGTTCGGCATCAGTCAGAGGACGCATCCGCGTGTGTCCCCTTTTCCTCTCGGAGTTGGCCCTGTTGTCCCACAGAGCCTTGCTCAGCTGCCGGCCCGAGAACCGCCCGGAGCTTCCGTTTGGAGACGCACGCGCTCGGGTCCGTGTCTCCGTGGGCGAACGTGCCACGTTCCTGACCTTAAATTTCAACGTTTTGTCTGTGTTTGCGTGCCTTACAGCTGTCCACAGAACACTTGCTCGGCGAACGCAGTTGGCCAGCACGTCATCGCCTTCGTTGTAGGTGCCGTTTTATTTCTGATGCTGCGTGTTCAGGTCTGAGGTGGACACGGTGTAGATTTTGGTGCAGAGCATCGACAATTATTCTTAATTGAACTCCGCATTTTCTTTAAAACTGGAAACCCTTACATGTTGGACGCTTGCATACATCTCATCATACCTGAAGTTGAGTAATACCGTCTGCAAACCAGACAGCAGAAGCTTGAACCCGTCTGTGACTGGACGTGGGAATATCTGGGCACATATTTTTAGGTTAAGAATGAACCTCAGAACCGAAGTTGTCTCCTTTTGTGCTGAGTTAGTTCAGGGCAGGTAAACCCTCATCCGAGACTTTACATTTCAGTGGATCTGGAACCCCTGGCGCACGCTCTGCGGGAACAAACGGAACCGTGGGGGCGGGGACACGAGACAGACTCGCTATCTGGGACATTGGGAAGTCTGTGAGCACGGGTGGCCTGTCTCGGGAGCTGAGGGTTAGGGAAGTTACCTGCCTTACGACGACTTAAGGAACACAGGCACCTTCCGCCTTGTGAAATGCTGTGCAAGTCCTTTTTCTTTAGTGAGGTCCTTATCCCTATAGGTTCGGTGGCTGAGAGCACAAAGTCCTCAGAAAGAGCAGGGAAGGGCCGTGGGGACTGACAGGCAGGGGGAGCACAGAGGTGAGACTGTGGGAGGGCTGACCTAGCTCGCCCCTGTGTTGCGGGGCCCGGCCCAGGGCGGCCTGTGACTCCTCGGCCAAACTCGCAGGCAGGCCACCACTGATCAAGGAGTGAGGCACACAGCCCTGCTGCATGGCCATGTCCTGTGTCACTCGCCCTCTTCTCAGGGTGAGGGTAGTGGGCACCGCAGGTGTTGCGGGTTTTGTAGAGCTGGCGGCAACACCCGCATCCAGGTTCTGTCCACGGGGGGGGGGGGGCATGCGGGAGTGTGCTCGGCTTTGATCTGCTCGGCCCATGACGCAGCCTTCCTTCATCCTGCCAAAGCGGACCGTGGGCTCCTGGCAGTCCGTGGCCGTCTCCAGGGGTCTGTTGTAGCCTCTTTGCTCAGTGCCTTTGTCTTCAGGCTGCTGGGCAGCCTCCTGAAGGCCCAGGGCCTCTGGACTTGGGTGGGGGCCCGGCGGGTGTAGACAGGCTGGTGGAGTGAGTGCCCTGGCTTGCCAGGGTCAGGCAGACGCTGACCGGGCAGAGAGAGACTGAAGCACAGAGCTTGGGTGATTTCTAGGTCGTTTGAGTCTCTGAGCTGATATTTTTGGTGTAGGAAGTTCAAACTGTCAGCTTCCTCAGCAGCAGTGGGGCCTGTGCAAAAGCACCTTGCTCATGGAGTAAAGGCTTTATCCTGCTTTGGCTATTTTTCTCATGCTTCTAAAGGACTGCAGACTCGCAACCTCGTTCACCGCCTGGCTCTGTGGGTGGAGAAAACAGCTGTCTCGGAGCTCAGAGGTGTGTTCTGCCGAACACTGATGAGGGGTCCCATTTCACCGTGAAGAGCAGAACAGCCATACAAAGGCGGAGTTCTGATCATATACAGATATTTCAGAAACCGATAAAAGTCAACTATTTTATCCAAAGCACTATAGTAACCAAAAGGTGGAACCCCGGCTAGGGGCCAGGAAAGGCCTCTGGCCAGGTCCTCACGGTGCCTGAACCGTGACGTCAGGCCGCCGTGGCCAAGAGGGAGCTTCCCAGCTTGGACGTTTGTCCCCTGGAAGGAATCGAGCCTGAAGTCTGCCTGGCTCTTCTCTCTGCACTGGGCCCTCCGCGTGCGGGACCAAGCGTGGACCACCCGTCCTGTGCACAGTCGATGCCCAGCCCAGCACTCTGTTCATGGGGATGCTGGTCACGGGAGAAACCCCGAGGGGGCTGTCCCCTCAAGGAGCACGGGGAGACAGCGGGACAATGTGTTTTTTACATGAAGCTCGGATTTAGCTTCAGGGACAAGTTTGCTCTGAAACGAAACTGATTGCTTCGTAACATTTTGTCCTTTAAAGAACTTCAAGGCTTACAACTGAACTATTTTTAAATTAAAACTTCAAGAGCCTGAATCCATTTTTCAATATGTGCATTATAATCTTAAATCGTCTGCTTTAATGCAGTATTTTTAAAAGTACTAACATAAAAGCTTGGAAAAATGAAATGCACTTATACTTACATAGAACTAGAACTCCGAGTATCACTACGAGTGATACACTACAAGTATCACATTTAAAAGACTTCGCGTGTGAAGTTGCTGTGAAAGGGAGCTGCATCCTGTGAGGGTTTTGGTCACTGTTTGAATGTGCTACGGAGCCACCATGACGAAGTCGGCAGCTGGAGGACAGTGTTGTCCCCTTTCAGGACTGTGCTGACTGCAGGCAGGCGCCTCGGGGCCGTCACATCCGTCAGGGCGGAGGTCGGTGGCATCCTGTGCTGAGTTACAGCTCGGGAGCTGCGGGCACCGAGCCTCCTTTCCCAGCCACAAGTTTCTTTGTGTAACTCTCAGTCGTTGCCGTAAATGCAGGAACAGGAATAAAACATTGACACGATGCCTTGACCTGATGGCTGTTCTCGCCGTCATCTTTACCATTCTTGTGACTGCGTGCTGCACAGGTCAAAGTCCCCTGTGGAAATCTCGATTTAGCCCAGCAGTCGTTGGCTTTGACTGTCTGCTGCACGCACAAGAGAGAATTTGCCCGGAGTGTGTATGTTCAACAGGCCACCGACGGACTCTCGGTGACTCGGGTAGCTGCGTGACTTGTAAGCAGGGCAGGCAACTGATGTAGGCGCCCTGGTGGACACTTGCGTGTGAGTGGAAATAACTAGCTACTCGTTCAGCTTTTAACAAAGGAATGTGGCCTGGCATCTCTGCTTGGGGCTATGCCACTGGTTCCAGTGTTTGTTGTTCGGATGAGAAGCGCCCACCAGTGCGGAAATGTTGTGCACCTCTTGTGTTTTCAGACGGTCTTCGCGGGCATTGGCTGGAACGGTTTCTCCTGCGGCCTCCGCACGCTGCCCGCCAAAAGGGTTACCTGGTTACCTGCTGTTTGGCCTTCAGATTGCAGGCCAGAGTCATGGTCTCAGGGGGTTTGGCCGCCCGTAGCTCTCTGATAGCATGTATCACAATCGGCAACATTGTGTTCGCTTGGTTGCGTCCTTTCTCCTGCTGGGCTCCGTAAGGGTGGGGACATCTGTTGCAGCCCCAAGGCCTAAAGGAGTTCCTGGACCATTTTTGTGCTTGATAAGCATGTTATACTTTCATTGCACAATACCATTTGTATCTGGAAGTGAACTGGAATTTCGAGGACCAGTAACTCGATGAGATTCTCACCATAGGGGTCTGTGTGCAAACATTTATTGAGCGTCTACTTTGTGCGGACGCCGTGTTCGACCCTGGGTGGGTCACGCTGCCATCCTGGCCCCGCTAAGGCCGGGGCCTGCGCCGCTGAGTCATCTCTGTGCAGCGTCTGACATTTGTTTGGATTTCCCTGTTGTATGTCAAAGAAAATATTTTCATTTCCTACACATATGTTCCTATGAAAAATGGCCAGTTGGGGCCTCTGCCAGACAAGCAGCCGAGCTGACTAGGGTGACAGTTGCTCGGGGGATTCCCAAACAGTCAGACCCTGCACACGTGTGGCCCGGGTTTCAGTTTTGTTCTCCCCTCCAACACGCGTTTCTCCCCACACCCCACACTGGGGGTGTGAAGCTGTGTGCGTGCTCTGAGGGAGGAAGCGGAGACGGGGGGGACCTATATGTGCAAAGGGTCAAGGTCTTCGGCTCGTGACTGTCTCAGAGAATGAGCCCGTTCCACAGGCTTCCTCTAACAGCATTTCTGCGAGTCCCATAGAGCAGGGGAGGCGTCACTGCAGACCCACCTGGGCACCCAGGCCTCATCCGCCGCAGTCCCGCCTGTCACCCCCAGGCGCTCTGTCTCGTTGGCCAGCTGGAGTCCCTCAGAGACCCNCTGCACACGTGTGGCCCGGGTTTCAGTTTTGTTCTCCCCTCCAACACGCGTTTCTCCCCACACCCCACACTGGGGGTGTGAAGCTGTGTGCGTGCTCTGAGGGAGGAAGCGGGGAAGACGGGGGGGGGGGACCTATATGTGCAAAGGGTCAAGGTCTTCGGCGCGTGACTGTCTCAGAGAATGAGCCCGTTCCACAGGCTTCCTCGAACAGCATTTCTGCGAGTCCCATAGAGCAGGGGAGGCGTCACTGCAGACCCACCTGGGCACCCAGGCCTCATCCGCCACAGTCCCGCCTGTCACCCCCGGGCGCTCTGTCTCGTTGGCCAGCTGGAGTCCCTCAGAGACCCAGACGCAGGAACGAGACTTCATTCTCTTTTGTCCTGGGGGCTTAAGAAGTTTCTGAAAAACTCTGATCTGATTACTTAAGACATAAAATTGTGTTTTCATTTCCCTTTTCTTAAAGGAGCAGGAAGAAAATGTATATTAGCTCGTATGTATCAATTTTTATTTTTTGATAAATTAAGCCATCTTCCTTTCTCTTCTCGCTGATTATTGACATATATTCATATACAATTTCTCCAGGTGCTTTTGAATCGGTCACACATTTTTTCTAAATTAAATTTTTTTACTCAACTTTTTAAAACCCTATTTTCAAGTCTCTCCTCCAAATGGCTTTTGGCTATTTTCCCAAATCAAATTAAGCCACAAAAGAGGGCTTGCTGCATCGCCTGGAGAGGCCCGGCCAGTGCTGGGTGCCCCTCCCCCTTCCTGGGGCCCTGACCCAGCTGCAGCTTCCAGGATGGCCTGTGGGAGGCGCCGCCCCATGGGGCTTGGCCCCTGACTCTGAAACCCGCTGGTACAAACAGCCTCAGATGTGTGTGGGTAGGTGTGTCACCTCCCCGGGTGCATGCTCCGGAAAGGGAGATGGTGATGTGGCTTCTCTGTCACACTTATTCACAGAATCAGTTTTGTCACTGTGCAGTCACAGCTGGACTCGGGAGTCTTTGAGCTTGTCTTGCATGACCCCGCCTTGCTGCGTGGCTGCTGCGTGGTTGCTGCGTGGTGTGACAGTTTGTAAGCAGTGTCCTTTCTACGAAGGTCTGTCAGTGCGCGTGTTCCGTCGCACTCCAACAAGGATTTAACCCACAGACACGCACAGCTTACTCTGCAGGTGCCCCAGGCTGCTCCCTCTGGCACCGAGACCTGCTGTCGAACCCTCCGCTCCCCGTCCTGTGGGCAGCCTGCAGCCACCCAGCAGCGTTGTGCTCTGTCTGCCAGGGCACCACAGAGCTCTGGCTGGCGCCCTCGAGCCCCGGAGGCCTGCGGCTCATCGTTGTGCGCGTGCCCGAGACTGCAGAGCCTCCACAGCACAGCCCAGCCCGAGCACGCCAGCCTTGGCTCCTGACTCATTTGTTGATCATTTCATAAGTTGGGGTGTCCCTCAGGGACGCTGATGGGGTAGCAGCCTCCCTGGCCCTGCCCCTGCTCCTTGCCCCCCACACTGGGAGCTGAGGGTCCCGGCGTGGGGCAGCGGCCCGACCTTCCCTCCCTTGGCGGAGGGTCCCAGCTGGGTTTGCTGCAACACACCTCCCATGCTTTCCCAGGGAAGGGTCCTCTGTGGTTGTTTGTACCTGTTCGGGGGTGAACTTGGCACATCAGGGCTGGTTGCACCCGGACCTAACCCTCGGTGACAGAAGAACTGGCCCAGAGCCTCCCATGCGAACGTGCCTCCTGTCCCTCCCTCCTTCCTTCACGTTTCCTCCCGACTTCCCGATTTCAGGGTCTTCCTTCTTTCCTCCCTCCCTCTTCCCCTTCTTGTCACCCATTCCAGAAGTACCTGTGGAGGGCTGGCCCTGGGGGTCAGCAGTGAGCCCGAAGCCTGCCTGTGCTGTTTAGGAGTGAGTATTCCTGGTTAGAGATTTGGTTGGCAAGTGAGACTAATACTTAAACATCTTTGGAGTTCATTTTTTAAAGTTTCATGAATTGAATAAATGGTCTGTCTCTCCGTCAGCGGCAATGTGGGCTCAATCGCTGCCCACTTCTCTCCTGAAAGGAGCCGTGTTGACTAGATACAGTTACAAGGATCAAGAGGCTGACGGTGGACAGAGAGAAATGGCAAATCACCTCTCCAGTTCCACAGACACACAAAGTAGCAAGAGGTTCATTTCCCGGACATAGGAAAACGCAAAGATCCAAATTCATGGCGGCCAACCCCAGACCTCCTTGAGGACTGTCCATGTGTTCTTAGCATGAACCCTGGGTGCCGCGTGTTTGATGGTCTGGCCTGTGTCCTTTCGGAGGGCGGAGCGCGATTTCAGAAGGCATTGGCAAGAGGCCCCTCCAGGCCACACCTGTCATTTCAAAGGGTTGGGCAACGCTGTCCTGCCTGGCAGAAGCTGCGTGCCAGCGGCCTCACCCCGTTGGCCCCTCAGGCGGGTGGAGGCGCCAAGGGGAAGCTGAAAGTGGGCACATGCCCTCCCCACCCCCTCCTGCCTGCAGAGCCGACTCTCCCTTCCCTTGGGCTTCTGGGCGTCGTCCTCTGGCTGCTCGTCCGCCACGTGCCTCACAGTTCGTTCCCCATGTGTTAGGGTGGCCACGCTTCTGTGGGTTTCCCCGATTAATCCAGGCCCCTCTTTGGCCTGCCCTGGGGGCTGATTTGTGGGGAGGCTGCTGGCCGGGGCTATCGGACATCTGGCCCATGTGCGGCCTTTGCTGGGGCAGCGGCCCTGGGGGCGTAGGGCCCACTACTGCAGGGCCAGGTCCAGCTCCGCTGGGCTTCTTGCTGCTGTCTGATCCAATTTACGGGCCACGTGGGGCGAACGCTTCCCTCCTGAGAGAGACCGCTCGCCCTTCAGGGCCCAGCGCAGCAGAACAGTGGGCGGGTGGGGACCAGCGTCCGCACCGGACGAGGCTGTCCTGGAGACCGCTGCTGGAGCAGGCGAGAGGGGGGGACAGGGAAGATGCAGACTTAGTGAACAGGGTACTTGGGGGTCACCTGCTGCCCTGTGGGGCCGCCTCTCCGCAGACGAGGACTGCGCCCCCTACAGACAGTGGGCAGAGGGCTACAATCTCTTAAATTTTCTTGGCTATTATTTGTCTTGAGTAAATTTGCCACATCCTGTGATTTCTATACAATTTATCCTTAAGGTAACCTGTATTTCATGTTGTTTAATCTCATTTTGTTTTACCCAGAATATTTTTAACCATGATTGAATTTTTTCATGAAAAGCATAGGTTTCTTAATTTTATGATGGTAATAGACAGCCTAATTTCTAAATAGCACATAACGAAATGCTATTAGAGTCACACAAAATGAACTTAGCCATTGTCCTGAGTCCATCACCCCTGGGGAGCTCCGTGGTTTTAATTTGTGGTTGCACAGCGCCCCCTTGTGGATGTGTGTTCCAGTGTCTTAAATCTTGAGCTGCCTTGGTTACTCACCACTCCTGTGTTCAGACTTTTCTGAGGTCTGTAGTTGCCCAAAGGAAAATGCAGGGGCCACACACTTGGTAACTCGCCTCCGTGTGGGGTCCTGCGGGCCGTGCCCCGTGGCACTGAATGTAGTTTTGCTCTGGCAGTCCCGTCTGTGCTGGGTTCGCTTGGCGCTCCAAGCTAAAGAGAACGGTGCTGCCACGACTCCCTAGCTCTTCTCTGCTCCAGCCCCACTGCCTCTGGTTGCGGCTCTGCCTGTGGGCTGGGTTCCCGTCTCCTCATGGGGAGGCCTCCTCCAGGCACTGCAGATGGGGCGCTGCAGGGCAGAGCGGCAGCGGACTTGGGAAACCTTAGCGCGGCCGTAGTCCCGCAGCTGCTGCCTGACACATCCATTCTTGTCTTTCACGTGGAGAAATAGCCAAAAGTATCCTGTTCTGGTTCCGTTTTAAATCATACATTCCATTGTCACACTGAACCCATTGCTCGGTGAATTACGTTCTGGCCTGTGGTCCCAAATTGACTGTGCACGAGAAGAGAGCAATTTATTCAATTAGAGCACTGTCATTAAAATTGATACCGACACAGATCTGGCCCAGCCCTGGCCATCCACAGACGAGCCCAAGATCAGACACGGCGGCCCTCCCGCACCTTTGCTCAGCCCCCGTCCCTCCCCTCCTTGCTGCGCTAGACCCGCCCCCACACACACACACACAGAACCAGGGCCAGGGTTGTGTGTGGGTGGAGGGGGCTGAGCCTAGGTCTCCACTCTGCCCCTCCCCCCATTTCAGAGAAGAGCAGGAAAGAAGGGGCAGGCAGGAAGGTACTAGAAGTGGGAAGATTTAAGCACATTCATATACGAAGTTATAAAATCTGGAAATATTTCTGGAGAAAACGTGGTATAGCTAACATCCTTGGGGAAAAAACAGCTTTGGGGGGATTTTTATGATGTGTGGTTTTTTGCAAAACCCAGTATGCACTAAAGTTGAACTCAGGAGAGAGGGGAGGAGGCCGTGTGTGCGTCATGTACACAGGCTGTCGCACAGCAGATGCACCGGCACCCCGAGAGGACAGAGGACACACCTGGACAAGACAGCGTCACATTACCCTTGTCCTGTGGCCCGCAAGAGAATGTAAACACGTAAAAAGCTCTTAACAGTCTTTGTTGTCACCTCCATTGGTACCTATCCTTCACTCTGGTTCCAGAGAGCGAACACGAAAACGTGAGTGTGCGAACAGCCCGGCAGTGCGCTGGGCTGCAGGCCGTGCCGGGACTCTCACAGCCGTCCCTGCTCTTCCGAAGAGATGCGGGAAGAGATAAAGGGGAATGTCCAGTCCACCCCTGGATTCCTCCAGCTAGAACTGGGGAGGGGCAGGCCAAGGCCGTGGGGAGTGACTCTGGGTGTTTTAAAAGCTCTTTCCTTGGTTCCTTCGTATATTATCCCAGCCTTGTCCCCGAAGCCCGTCGCCCCTGCTCTGAGGCCCGCCGACACTAGAAGGCAGTCTGCTTTACTGACTTTGTTTCCTTAGAGAAACTGTGTGTGTGTGTGTGTGTGTGTGTGTGTGTGTGTGTGTGCGGGATCCTGTGAGGCTCAAGCTTTCCTGGAGATGTGATCTTGAGGGGGATTTCCACAAACATCGTTGTGGCTTTGCCAGGGAGGCAGGAGGGGTTGAGGAAGGAGGAGGCTTCCAGGGCGGAGGCCGCTCCCCTCCAGCCGTGAGGAAGAAGCGGTGGGCGTGTTTATTTGGGGTGTGGCAAAGCATGAGCAGCCACAGACAGAGGGCTCTGGGAAGCATGTTGTCTTGGGCCAAAGTGCAGAACGGGCCTGCGGCCTCCCACCGGGGACAGTGGGCGTGGTTGCCCGCTCTTCCCAAGCCGCGTTCTTCCGAAGCACGGGGCGTGCTGGGCCGGCAGTCCGCGTGGCACCCACGGTGCACCCTGGCACTTTCCAAATCAGACCCGATCCCCCACTGTGTTCGTGGTCAGTGAGCAAACCCCACGAGGTCACGGTACAAGGTGCTGAGGACGTTTTTGACGGGAGCGGTGCTCATGGTCATATTCGTACCAGCCTGTTCCTTCTGCTTTGTCTTCGAATAAATACCCACCCATGCCCTCACACATGTAAGCACATGCGTGTCCGTGAGTGTGTGTAACAGGCGTCCCCTGCCATGCGTGTTCATCGGGACGCTGCCCCACATTCGCAGGCTGTCGGGAGGCCTCTTCTCTCTCCTGACGACACACGGGGCTCAGGGCCCCTGGCCGGGGCGCAGACAGCAGCCAGTCCGTGGCTCGTGGAGGCCCCTGGGGAGGCCTGGCGCCTGCGAGCTCACCAAACTGCTTCTCGTAGGCTCCCCTGTACCTGGTGAATCACGGAGAGGCCGGACCAGTCCGATGCAACCGGTGCAAGGCCTACATGTGTCCCTTCATGCAGTTCATCGAGGGAGGGCGGCGGTACCAGTGCGGCTTCTGCAGCTGTGTGAACGACGGTGAGTCTGCTGCGTGGGAACGTGCTCCCTCCGCACGGAACACGTACGTGTTCAGGCTCCCGGTGGGGCCGGAGCTCAGCCTGACTCCTCCCGCTCGGCCGCCTTCCAGACCAGCTCTGAGGAATGCAGGCAGAGGGGACCCGCTCTGGGTCAGGCTTTGTGAGCGAAGGTCGAGTTTTACTTTGCCTCTTGGATTTCAGAAGAGACTCAGGAGCCCCCACATGGGGCTCGTGTGTGCCTGGGAGGCCCTGGGTGGGGCCTGGGCTGGCTTTCTTCGCAGGGAAGTGGCATTTCGTCGGCATTTGCAGACGACCAGCTGCTGAGATTCCCCTCCTTCCTCCTCTGCTTTATTCTCGAACGTGAGCTCATCAGTTCGAGATGAAAAGGAAAAGCTAAGTTCTAGTGGAGGATTTTAACGTGGGTACAGGTCTCCCCCAACACTAAACACCAACAGGGAGGGCTTTGGGGTTCACTGTGGTTTCAGTTTCATTCCGGGACAAAGTCACTGGTGTTGGAAAAACCACAAACTTGCTGGAAGTGCTTCCAGTTGCTACTTGGTGACATGCTGTGATTTCAACTCTTTGCTGTCCAGTGAAGCCGTTCTCGGGCCCTGAGCGTCCCTGGGAGCGAGCGCGTGATGGGGATCAGAGCCATAGGCTCAGGCTCCCTCTCCACCTTGTCCGTGTGGACATGCAGGTCACTGGCTCTGATGTGTGCGCCATGCTCTGCCCAGAGCCATGTCCCCGCACCTGCTGGCCCCTCCCTCTGGCAGGAGAGCTTGGGTGGCCTCTGGTCCCGGGGTCCCGGCTCCCTGCTATCCTGGCAGTCATCTCCCTGCCTGCCCGCCCCGTCCCACGCCCTGGCTTTGCCCAACCAGAGGCCCATGAGGCGCCCGGAGGAGTCTCAGGAGAAAGGGCTTGCTGCGGAATGCAGGCGCTGGGCTGCAGCCCCTCTCAGGACCTCAAGGTCCCCTGGGCTGACTCTCTCCCCTCTCCAGCTGGGAGGCATACGCACGGGTCACGTGATAGCCCGTGAGACCCATCCTGCTGGCTCGCACTCCTCTGTGCTTTCCAAGGAGTCCTGCCCCTCCTCTCCCCCGGGACGGGGTCTGGCTGTCACACAGCCCGGCGCCTGGGTCTCTGTGTCCCTTCCCTTCCCTGTGCTCTTGGGTGGGGGCGGTCACAGGGAGGGGTGTAGAGGCCGTCCTGCTGCGCTCTGTTCAGATGGATCTCTGAGTTTGGGAAAGTCAGGGCCTCGAACAGATTCAGGACATGGGAGACTGCCGGTCTCGGGTCCTCGCCAGCTCCTCGGGGTCCTCACACCAGCCCTCGGCTCTCTGAGGAGGGGGTCTCGGTGTGCCCAGGGTCCCCAGTCTGCTGTGAAGTCCTGCATGGGCCCCCAAAGGGCTGGCTTAGAGCCTGCAAAGGCCAGCTCCTTCTCGGGAGAGACACTGCTCGGTCCTTGTGTCCCCCCACCCGTCACCCCTGAGGGACCCATGCCTGGGGGGCTGCGTGCTCACTGTCCAGCAAGTCGCAAGTACTCAGCGCAGAGATTTGTCTCAGCACGGAGGGTGGGCCCCCCAGGCTGGCGCTCGCGCCTGTGTCTTCCTTCAGGGTCGGAGGAGACGGAGCTTTGCTGTGGGGAGGGAGGAGCCGGCAGGCGTGGCCGGGCCCCACTCTTCCCGGCCACAGGGACCGGAGACGGGGCAGCACGGGGGCGGAAGCCTGCAGGAAGGCACGTGTCTCGTGGCACGGGCCAGGGGGCAGGGTGACTGGAATTCTCGTTTGTAAAACGTGACAGAAGTATGAAGTGCCAACAAGTGTAACCTTAGTTCGTTGTAAAGGGAAGGGTTTTCACCAATGACACGCAGGTGTGTGAGTGAAGGTGCATTCGGAAACTGGAGAAACTGCTGCATTTGGCATGACCCTGGCACGGCCAGCGGGGCGTCCTTCCTCACCCCAATGTCCCAGAGCTGCTGCCAAAGGCCCTTGTGTTCACTCTGCTTGGCTGAGACTGGCTGTGCCCCATGTCCCGAATCTGTTCAAGACGCTGGCTTTTCCCAACTCAGAGGCCCGTCTGTGTGTGAATCCGGTAAAGCTCATTGTAACAGAAACAGTCGCCGGGTGGTGAGTGAGTGGAACAACCAAGCCCCAGCCAGCGCTGTGAAGCTCGGTCTTTGCAGCCTGCATGTCAGTTCACATCTGGACACGCAGAGTGGACACGCAGAGTGGACGTGAAGAGTGGACACGCAGAATGGACGCGCAGAATGGACACGCAGAGTGGACATGCAGAATGGACACGAAGAGTGGACGCGCAGGGTGGACGCGCAGAGTGGACGCGAAGAGTGGACACGCAGAATGGACACGCAGCGTGGGCGCGCAGAGTGGACACGCAGAGTGGACGCGAAGAGTGGATGCGCAGAATGGACACACAGAACGGATACCCAGAATGGACATGAAGAGTGGACGCGCAGAATGGAAGCGCAGAGTGGATGCGCAGAGTGGACGCACAGAAGTGGATGCGCAGAGTGGACGCGCAGAGGTGGACGCGCAGAGTGGACGCACAGAGTGGACGTGCAGAGTGGACGCGCAGAATGGAAATGCAGAGTGGACACGCAGAATGGACACACAGAACAGATACCCAGAATGGACACGAAGAGTGGATGCGCAGCGTGGGCGCGCAGAACGCTGGAACAAAGGGCATCACTTCTGTGGCCTCACAGCCGAAGCTGCTGTGCTTCAGGAAACACGGAACCAGAGTCCTGCCGGCTGTTCAGAGGGCTGTGCCCCCTCTTGCCCGTGGTCGGCAGCCCGCCCGTGGGTCTCTGGCCACAGGCCTGGCTCCCAGAAGCCAGGCCATGTGTACGCAAGCATGTAGCATGCACCTCCCGGCCACCCCGGACCACTGGCCACCCTCCAGCTCTCTGCCCGCACTCACCTGCGCCGACACGCGAGTCACGTCCAGGCTCCTGGGCCGTGGTCTGAGCGGTGTCCCTGTTCCCTAACACAGTGACCCCCGACTCTGTGGCCAGGCACGGGCAGGCTTCCGTGTAGACCCCCGAGGCTGAAGGCATCTCTTACTGAGGGGGAATAGAGATCGTGGTTCATAGTGCGGTCCAAGTACCAGTGTACGTCGGGGAGGGGCACTGAGAGTAGAAATAGTGAGAAAAGCCAGAATTCCTGGTAAAAGAGTTCAGCAGATGGGGACAAATTTTGGCAATCTCAGAACACTGGCGCTTTTGCCCTGCGTCTCTCCAGTGCCCACCTCGTAAATACTCTCTGTCATTTGTAACTTGTAGAAAGCTCAAAGGGTTTTCTCTCTTTTTTAGGAAGCCCTCGTTCATTCCAAAGCAGGCTTTTTAAGTGGTGGGTATTGCGGATACACAACATTTCCTCTCCCCTCTGTCTCCCCAGTGCCGCCCTTCTACTTCCAACACCTGGACCACGTGGGCAGGCGGCTGGACCACTACGAGAAGCCGGAGCTGTCTCTGGGGTCCTACGAGTACGTGGCCACCCGGGACTACTGCCGGGTGAGTGGCCAGGGGCCCAAGGGAGTTGCCTTCGCCTGTGAGGAGGAGCTGCTTTGATTCGCTCACCAAGCCTGTGGGCAGGGCCAGGGGTGCAGAAATGCCCCCAACGCCGACCAGGCCTTCTGGGCTGGTAACGCGGGGAACAGTCAAGCCACCCATGGCACTGGCCATTTTATTTTTAAAGATTTTCTTTATCTCTAGAGAGAGGGGAAGGGAAGGAGGAAGAGAGAAAGGGAAACATCAATGTGTGGTTGCCTCTCCTGCGCCCCCTACTGGGGACCTGGCCCACAACCCAGGCATGTGCCCTGACTGGGAATTGAACCAGCGACCCTTTGGTTCACAGGCCAGGGCTCTACCCACTGAGCCACCCCAGCCAGGGCTGCCGTGGCCATTTGGACAGGTGGTGCCAGAAATGGAAAACAGCGATGTGGTTTCCATGCCCCTCCCACCTAGAACGTGCTGGGCTCTAAATGCTGCCTCTGCCTGGTCAGTCCTCTCCTCATCTCAGAAAAATGTCACTGCAAAGCCAAAGCTCGGCCAGCGTGGTCAGCAGGACAGTGACTGTCTCTGGGCCTCCCTGCTCTGCTGTCACCACATGAGCCAGCCTCTCGGAGTCCCTGCGAGACTCTCAGCAGCCACGGGCTCCCCCCACTACCCGACTGTGGAGTGTTAAATTCGGTGGTTATGTTTCCTTCTAAGGCCCAGGCTGCCTCCTCAGCTCTGCCTTCATTTGTGCTGGACTCTGGCACCTGCTGGGGCCCACCCCTCCTCCCTCGTGGGCTCCGTGATTCCGTGTCACGTCACCCTGCTGTGACAGCCCAGCGCCCCCATCTGCCCGCCCCTGGGGCCTGGCCGGGTTTCACCGGCTGTGAGCGCGCAGGTGCTCAGCTGCCTCTGACGTCATCACGGCGATCGCCCACTGAATCTGGGTTTTCTCATAGCCCTTGGCTCACAGTCCCGTTTTAGCAGCTGCCCCCCACCCCTGACCCAGACCGTAAATATTACCCGTCTCCCTTCACCGTGGGTTCTGATACCCGTGGGGACAGGCATCTTGTCCCAGCTCCCTGGTGGCCTCGGGCACAGAGTCCGCCCAGGGTGGGCAGTGATCGGGCGGGGAACGAAAGAGCGGATTCATTTGCAGGTGGCGGCTGCTCCCCTTCCCCAGCATCGCAGTGGGGGGAGTACCCGACACTGTCGCAGTACCGTTCGGGACTTGAAAGCCCTTCAGGGATCTGATGGGATCTCCTCGGGCGTCGCTTAGATCCCAGCTCCCGTGTGCGCACCAGGGGTGGCCGTGAAGACGCCGCTGCAGACTCGTGTCCTTACCCCGCTCCCGAGGCCGTGCGGCCTCTCACCGGGCTTCTGTCCTGGGCGTCAGCTGGCGGAGCGCTCTGTGCACCGAGGGCGGATTACCGAGAACGTCCTTTCCGTTGCTTGGATATGCTCACGTTTTTCACTTAACATGGCTTTTCCATTTATTTAAGTGTTTTGCATGTTTTTTTTTACTATATTACATGCAGCAAGTTTTTAAAGATTAATACTTTGTTAGTTTAAAATGTAACATTTGAACATAGCTTAGGAAACAATAACTTTTTGGTACAAAAAAAGTTATTATGTTTCAGGGAAAAAAAACACGGCTCCTGAAGTCCCAGCTACTTTGGGACAGCTTCTTTGTTCCTTGTGCTTTGGACTGAAAGCAGCTGATTAGGCAGAACATAAATGTCCTAATTAAATGTAATCAGTCCCTTGTAGCTGGGGGTGGAAAATGAGCTTACTGGTCTTTGGAACTGGAGCATAAATCCAACTGTGTTCTGAGTTTCCAGTTCTCTGCCAAAAAAGCCACATTATCCTGATTTTATGCTTTTCTTAGTAGAGACCTGGGCAAAGAGTCAGATAAGTTTCTGGGAATAAAAGTCTCAGCATCTTAAACTCTGTGACCTGGAAGTGGCCCAGACGTCCAGTTGATGGGAAATTCTAACCAGCAGGCAAGGAACCAAGTAAAAACTGCACATTTTGAAGAGTTTTTTTGTAAGCTTATTCTTTCTTTTATTATTCCAAATGAGGTTCATAATAAGAGATGCTGTGTCTTCAAATTTAGTTTGAAAATGTAAAATATAATAATGAGTTGCCTTAGAGATTTGGATGAAGAAGAGCTTATTTTATTTACATGTGTGTTTTTAACACTGTACGAACTGCAAAATCACATTTCCCCCAGTTCATTTTAGTTTATCTTAATACCAGTGTTAGATATTGAAGGGAACATCCGTTGGGTGTTCTCCCAGGGCACCCGGGTGCCGGGAGCCAGCACTGTACGGGGGCCGACCGAGGCTGGAGAGCTCAGGCACCGACTCGGGTCGAACGTACGGAGAGTGGTGTGGCCAGACCCCGAAGCCCCGTCCCGCATCGGTGCTCTGTGGGTGTGTAGGCACAGATCCGCAGAATCACCATCAAGTCCCCTAAGGGGAGAAAAGAGAAAGCCACTCTGTCACATAACTAAGTTTTTCACTTAGAAGTTTACGGAATACATTTGCATATAAAGATGCCTAAAATGAAAACTCATTCCGAACCAGCCTTTTATTTCTAAAGAGAAATGTAGTTTCTCCCGTGAGTTTTACTTCACTTTGACGTTGCCTTGGATGCCTCACTTGTCCCAGGCCCTGCTCTGTGCAGTGAGGGAGAATGGAATTAGCCAGATCAGGGGCAAGGTGCTGGCCACCTGGAGACCCACCGAAAGCACAGAGCTGTGGCGTCAGCCCCGGGCAGGGCCTGTCCGAGGGGCGGGTGCAGAGTAGTCGGAGAGCCCTGGGAAGGCAGACACGCAGTGGCTCCCAGTTTGGGGGACAGGGAAGGACTCAGAGGGGTGCCTCTGGAGCTGGTCAGTGGGCCCTGAGGACATGTGGGGCCTGGACAGGGAGCAGGAGCAGGTGAGAGAGATGCGGGTGGGGGCAGGACTGGCCCAAGTCCCTGTCAGGAAGGAGAGACCTGAAAGAGCGTGGAGCAGGAAGGTGCCGTTGGAAACCAGGCTCAGGCCCAATCCGCACTTGCGCAGCGAGGCGGAGCACAGCAGGCCAGACCACAGGGGTGGAGCAGTGGGTTCTGCAGGTCCAGCCGAGAGGCCATTGCGGTCTCTGAGCGCTCTCTAATCGTGAAGTTAAGTTAGTGTCCGCTCTCTGTTTTCTCTGTCCGGGTGTGCCGCTGCAGTCGCTGGCCCATGGTGAACGGTTTCCCCAGCACTGTCGTGAGATCCGGTGGAAGGGCCCTGCCCCACGGCTGCCTGGGTGCCCGCCCAGCAGGGCCACGGCTGCCGGTGTCCGTAGGCAGCTGCTTTGTGTCCCAGCGACTGTGTCTGGGAAAGGCCTCCTGCTGCATCTTTTATCGTGAAGATGTTAGAAACAGGAAGTATTTAACAGTGTGGTACAACTTTTAAAGCAGACGATTATATTTCAGTATGTAATTTCCTGTCTCTAAAGCTGACAAGGCTTGTCAAGGAAGAGACGTGAGAATAGCAAGATGAAGTCAGTGAGGTTTTACTGCAGTTCCGAAACAGGCGCCAGTCATCATTCGGACTCCGTGTTGGCACAGCCTGTCGGGGTTGTAGCCACTTCCCCCCTCGAGGCAGAGCCTTACAAGCCAGTCGGTCCTCGCTCCCCACGGGTCCCTGAAGGGCGGGTCTCTGCAGCCTCCCCGCAGACGCCTCCCCTTTGGCCCCTGCGCCTGACTCCACAGGGGCCCAGGTCAGACCTGGGAGGGCAGACGGCCTTCGACGTGCGTGGAGTCCAGACTGTGCGCTACAAAATGGTTGGATCCCACAGCCCTTGTGGTCCCAGCGTCGAGCGAGACGCCTGGCGGCCTGGGGGGCCCCGTGAGGTTCACCTTGGCGGTGCGTGTGCGTGTGTGCTCTGGAATCATGCTCTGAGCTTTGTCTGCTCTCCTGCAGAAGAATAAGCCTCCCAGCCCCCCCGCCTTCGTCTTCATGATCGACGTCTCCTACAGCAACATCCAGAGTGGCCTCGTGAAGCTCATCTGCGAGGAGCTGAAGACGGTGCTGGACAGGCTGCCCAAGTAAGGGACCGTCCGCGCAGTCGCGACTCGGGTCTCGGCCAGAAAACGGTGCCAACGGCCCCTGGTGTCTCTGCCAGTGAGGCACTGAGTAGCTCCCCGCTCCTGACACAGCGCCGTTCTCACCACCCCCGAAAGTCAGAGTGACCCTCTGCCCGAGCAAGAGGACCCAGCCCGTGAAACGGGCCGTGTGGACACTGTGTAGGACCCTTGCTAGCTGTAAGGGGCCCCACATGGTCCGGGGAGCTTGGGGGGGTGCTGTCCATTTTCAAAGGCATTGGTGTTCTGGTGGAAACGGGTGGCTGCTGGCGTGGGGCAGCGTTCTCGAGGACGCCAGAAAAGAGAACTCTTGTTCCAAGTCCCTGCTTGCCTCCGCGAGGCTCTGCTGCGCCCCGCCCCTCTCCCCTTCCCCCACCCAGGGGACAGTGTGGAAGGAAAGGTGGAGCGAGGTTAGGGACCCGGCTGTTGCCCTGGGGCAGCTCTCTGCCGGGAGGGGAACTAGCTCCATGTGAGAGACTCAGGAGCAGGCCGGGGCCTTTCCCCTTGACAGGGAGATGTGCCTCAGACCCAGGCTGGCGGACCTCGGGGACCTAGGGGACTGTGGCCACCCCGAGCTCGTCGCCTGCCTCCCCGTCTGCTGAGCTCCAGCCCCCTCTGCCTGGCCCGGATGCTTTCGGTGGTGCCAGCAGACGGGGAGCCCTGGGCCTCCAGGGGTGTTTTGTTTGTATCCTTGACGCTGAGGTCATGGTGTTCCCGAGGATGGCTTGGGCAAGGAGTGCAAATGTTTAAAAAACACCGAGGAGCGTCCAAACAGCACTCCAAAGTGAAGGATGAGCTGAGGGCACGTGGCGGGCGGGGGCTGCGAGCTGACTCGCCCCGCTCCTGTCCAAGGACGAGCTTTCTCAGCAGCATCCATGGGGCCACTACTCAGGGCCCCAGAGTGAACGGCCTCCGTCCTCTGGGGCTTTTGTGTAACTGGTCAGCACGCGGGACACAGGTGGGTTAGGGAGAGCCTGTACGTGCTCAGGAGTGTTATTGTGTGTGTGGGGGGGAGGGGCAGACAGATAGACACACTCAGTAAACACGGAGCTGGAGTCTGGGCCCCTCGCTTCCCGGGAAGCTGAGCCTGGACTTGGTGACAGTGTCCCCACCCTCACGCTCCTGTCGGGAGGGGAGGCCTGGCCTTGGGTTCCTCCCAGACACTGTCACCTCCTGCTGCAGTTTGGGAGCTGTGGCCCTCACCAGGGTTACCTGTCCCCTAGTAGGACTTACCCCCTCAGCCCGTGTCTGGGACTCAGGTGACAACACACTGACACCACGTTCGCACATGGCACAGCTCTCAAGTCAGCCGTCACTGTGAGCACAGGGGGGAGCCATTGGAGGGCATGCGGGTGGTCCTGTCTGGGAGGCACCGCACTCCTGCTCTGTGGCCGTCTGCCTTCTACCCCAAGGTGGCGCCCGAGGGGCCTGTGCTGGAGAAGAGTGGAAGGTCCGGGCTTGTCGACAGAAGAACAAAACAAAACAAAACAAAACAAAACAAAACATGGCTATGGATTGAGAATGGGGTGGGGAGAATTATGAGATTAAAGAAAGATGAGCAAATGTTTTTATAATAGCTCTTTGACTTTTTTTCTTGCTTAGAATTTTGAAAAATGTTTAAATCAACTGAGCTATTTTTCTGACATCCCCTCCCCTCCCGTGACTGGGTGGTGTTGACTTCTGATAACCGTTAGTTCACACCGGGCTGCAAACCTGTTCTCGTTGCCCATGCGTTGTGGGTGTGTGCTCACCGCGTTTCCAGGAGAAGGCCCTCTCTCTGACCCTAATGAAGACGCCCACACCCTTGTTCTCCCCGCAGGGATGAGCAGGAAGAGACGTCCATGGTCCGCGTGGGCTTCGTCACCTACAACAAAGCTCTGCATTTCTTCAACGTCAAGAGCAGCCTGGCCCAGCCACAGATGATGGTGGTGACCGACGTGGGCGAGGTCTTCGTCCCTCTGTTGGACGGGTTCCTCGTCAGCTACCAGGAGTCCCAGTCTGTGATTCACAAGTAAGTGCCGTGGTCTCCCGGTGCGGGCGTGGCCAGGCGTCTGTTTCTTTTCGCTCCGTCACCCACGGTTGCTTTGTTGTGCATCCGCAAGAAGGCTCAGCCCAGGGGTCACAAAGCTTTGCCATTTGTGTTCGCTGTGTCTTTTTCGTGCAGACCAGTCTTTAGAGAAAGGAATTCATTGACTGCTCGCCCTCAGCCCTACCAACGCCCCCTCTGTGCTGGGCGGTTTACACAGGCAGCTGTTTTCTGCCTGTGGCGTGTTCGGTGGTGAGGATGGTGGTGAAGAGTTAGTGGGAGTTTGCGCTAAGACTTCAGTGCCCTTGGGGATGGAAAGATGTCTCCAAAGAATGGGGTTCTGCAATCACGCCCACCTAGTCGCACGTTTTGGGCCAGACCAGGCAGAACAGGGCTCCCTGAGGCACGGCCCCCAAGGCCCACCCTTGGGTGCTCAGGGCAGAGTAAACGCCGCCTGTCTAGGCTCGCCGCGGGAGGGCCTGCTGTGCCGCAGGCTTTCGCCGACGCGCCGGACTCCTGAGCCCTGCGCCCCCGTGTCTCGCACAGTTTGCTGGACCAGATCCCCGAGATGTTCGCCGACTCCAGCGAGAACGAGACCGTCTTCGCTCCCGTCGTGCAGGCCGGCATGGAAGCCCTGAAGGTGAGCACGGCTCCCCCAGGGCTCGCAGGTGGGGATTAACAGCGCACACTCGAGTCTGCGGAAGGAGGGTCGCCTTCGGTGACAGGGATTGGCCGCTAGTGGCCGCTCCAGACACCCACAGAGCTCAGGAGGGAGTGGCCCTGACCTTGGGTGGGTGGCTCCTGGCATCTACACTCCAGCTGGTTGTGCCAGGGCTTTAGCCCCTGCCTTCGGCTTTTCCGTGGACTTGACCTGATCTATTTAAAAACAGTTCAACAGGATCTGGACTACCAGGTCTGAAGAGGGACCCCCCTCTCCTCGAGGCTGTGACTGTCAGCAAGCGAGGGCCTCTCAGGAATGCCCGGGCTCTGGGAGGTGGGGTGGGGACCTCACCTGCTTCTGCGTCCCTCCCAGTGGGGGGCAGACGGGACTGCAACACAGGACATGGCATCATTAGCTGCATTCTCAAAGGAAGGTGGTGGAGTGGGGACAAAGAGCCCCATGGGAGCCCAGGGCTGCGGCCAGTGAGCCCCCACAGGAGGACGTTACAGGTGGCCAGGACGAGCATCTCATCCTCTGGGGACAGGCAGTGGGGGCTGGGGGAACATCAAAGTGAAGGCCTTAGAATTGACCCTCCCCCCACTTGAATGAGAGCTGACTTTCTGTCAGAGGTGCTGAGTGAGATCTGTAGCTGGTCAGCGGTGATAAACTTGAAGCTGAGAACAGACACCTGCTAACACGAAGCACATGCTTCTTGTCGCCATGATGGAGAGGGCCTGACGCACAGTCCCTGGGAGCGCCTCCGGGAGGCCTTGAACAGGCGGCAAGGCAGCCACATGCTCGCCCCTGGGTCTGCCCCGCGTCCCCTGTGTCCAGCGTCTCTGTCCCCACAGAGTCTGGGCGGTGTCGGTGTGTCCCTTCTCCATGTGGGGTGCACGCCGCAGGCCCTGCCTGCTCATCGGTGCTACTCACTGCCGGGCTCAGCAGCCACGAGGCGGGCATGGGTCCCTGGCGTCGGCTGTGACCCCCCTCCCCAGAGCACGTCAGGGCGTCATGCGGTGTGACGCATTAGGGCAGGCTGACCTTGAGTTCTCCGCGTTTCCTAAGGAAGTATTCTCAGACCCAAGCGCCTTATTATTAGTAGGAAATAGCCTACCAGACGTCCGCCCACTGACGGGGTCCTCCAGTGTGCCCCCAAAGGCAGTTTCAGGCCAAGGAAAGGGAGAGGTGGGTGCCAGGCTGAGGGGACAGGTGTGCAAAGACATGCAGGTGTGTAAGGCCCACAGTGCACTCCAGGAAAGCCTGGAGCCTTCGTGCGCGGGGTGGCAGGGCGAGGAAGCATAGGAGAATAGCCTGGAAAGAGGACGGGAAACGGTCCTTTCCTGGCAAATCACTCGCCGTCCTCTCAGGGCCCGGACCCTGTCCCTGCGACGGGGAGAACAGGGTGCAGAGGTCACCCTGAGGGTCCAGCGTGCAGTTCTTGGCTCACAAGTGCTTATATCTTAAGTTATTCTCTGACTACCTGAAATAGAACACCCCCCAAGACGTTCCCTGTGACTCTGTCCACTTAGGCCGCGGAATGTCCCGGGAAGCTGTTCATCTTCCACTCCTCCCTGCCCACGGCAGAGGCGCCCGGGAAGCTCAAGAACAGAGACGACAAGAAGCTGATCAACACGGACAAAGAGAAGGTGCGGGGAGAGCCGCCCCCCGAAGGGCCCGGGTCTCGGCTCTGCGGGCGTCAGGGGAGAAGGGGCCTGCGCTTCATGTGGGGCCCCAGAACATCCAGGGGCGGGTGTGGTAGCAACACTGAGCCTCGCAAACACCCGGAGAAGTTTTCTGTGTCTGGAAAACCGCGGTGCGGAGCGCAGCTGCGTTGAAGTCAGGTCTCGGGCCGGTTTCCTGACTCGCTGTGTCAGGGATGGGTGTGTGGTGGGAGTGGGAGATGGGGTGGGGGAGGGGAGGCTGTCAGCCCTCCTGCAGAGGGGCAGCTGTCCCCGGGCAGGAGGGTCCTCGTGAGCTGGGACGCGGTGCCTTGCCCGGGTCCGTGGAGGCAGGCGGCCGGAGGAGCTGCGGTTGGGCAGGAGTGTGCGCAGACATGGGGCTCACGCGCGGAGCCTGTGCGCACCCCGCACTGACCGCGGGGGGGCGCTTCTCCGGCCAGTCTGCGGACTGTGACACGGTTGCTTATCACGTAAACGCCGGCAGGTGCCGTGGGAATGGGGACTCACACCCGCAGCCTGCGGTCCTCACTGGCCCCTCCTGCCTCTCCTTTCTCAGACTCTGTTCCAGCCCCAGAGCGGAGTCTATGAGGCACTGGCCAGGGACTGCGTGGCGCACGGCTGCTGCGTGACGCTCTTCCTCTTCCCCAGCCAGTACGTGGACGTGGCCTCCTTGGGCCTCGTGCCGCAGCTCACGGGGGGCACCGTCTACAAGTACAGCAAGTTCCAGGTAAGCCCATGTGTCCCCGGGGTGCTCATGGCTGCTGCCATGGGGCTCAGGCCCCGGGTCAGAGCAGCCCCTCGTGCCCAGCTGACAAGGCGGTGGCCCCCCAGCCCTGAGTGGGCAGCTCACGGAGCTCGTGTGGCCTCAGTGTCCACGGCGGGAAAGTGAGGGTCCTGCCGGAGTGCGGGTGGTGGGGTGACAGTGCGGGTGTGACAGTGTACAGAGTTAACGCAAGCGTGTCACCTATAGCATCACAGGGTGCGCTTCCGTGTGACGCTGTCATGTTACAGAGCGACATGCTTGTGATTCTGTGATAGCAGATTTTGTCGTAAAATGGGGTGTCTGTTGTGAACGGTTACGGTTTTGGGGTCAGTTCATTCCCCCGCCCCTCCCAGCCTGAACTGAGAGAGGGAGGAGAGGACCTGGGTGCGCCCTGCACAGACCGGTCTGCAGGCAGGTGGCCTTGGTCACCCGCACTGTGACATCGCAGACACCGGGACCTCAAAAACTTAGCTGTTTGAGGGCTGGGAACCCTGCCGGCCACCCTGCCAGAAGGAGCGTGCGGAAGGGCCTCCGCTGTCCCCTCTCCCGGCCCGCTCACCAGATGCGTCCCCTGACCCTCCCTGGAGCAGGAGGGGCGGGGCGCCTGCCCGTGGGCACGCGCCGTGGGCCCAGGGTCCCCCAGTAGTGGCAGCTGCTAGTCGCCGTCTCCTCATGGTTTTATTTGCCATCCACAATGACTTTCAGTCGCTCAGCTGTGTTTGCATTGTAAACTGTTTAAGGGGTATTGTCGACAATTGCAAATGAGGTAAAACTGAAACAGCTTCAAGAGCCCTTCCTAAGGGTTCTGTGTAAAGTAGGTTTAATTGAGATCTTTTAAAAATAAGACTTGTCTCCCTGGCTGGTGTGGCTCCGTGGATTGAGTGCGGGCCTGCGCACCACACGATCGCAGTTCGATTCCCACTCGGGGCTCATGCCTGGGTTGCAGGCCAGTTCCCAGTGGGGGACACATGAGAGGCAGCCATACATTGATGTTTCTCTCCCTCTCTCCTTCCCTTCCCCTCTAAAGATAAATAAACAAAACCTTAAAAAAAAAGACTTGTTGGGGTCCATGTTTGACTGCCACCTGGTGGCCGTCGGCCACACTTCCTCTCCGCAGGTGCACCTGGACAGCCAGCAGTTCCTGAGCGACCTCAGGAACGACATCGAGAAGAAGATCGGCTTCGACGCCATCATGCGGGTCCGCACCAGCACAGGTGAGTGCCGGCCACGTGTCCCCGCGGCCTGTGCCATGTCGTTGTTTCCTTTATGGGGTCTCACCCGGCTGACGGGGAAAATAACGGCAGAATGAGGAGGAGCAAAGTGCCCCTTCCTCTGGCCCTTAGGCTTCCGAGCCACGGACTTCTTCGGTGGGGTCTACATGAACAACACCACTGACGTGGAGATGGCCGCCGTCGACTGCGACAAGGCGGTGACGGTGGAGTTCAAGCACGACGACAAGCTCGGGGAGGACAGCGGGGCCCTGATCCAGGTGAGGGGACCCGGAGTCCCACCTCTGCTCGGGGGATGGGGACTGACAGCCGTCACCGGGCCCCCGATGAAGAAGTCCGGCCCTTTCTCTGGAGCGGAAGTCCCCAGATCAGAGCGCCTGCTGCCTGTGCTCTGTGCGCTGACCCGGTGTTTGTGGGCGTCGCAGGTGTGCTGGCGAGTGGGTGCCCCGGCCTTGAGGCCGCGTCCCGGTGCCGGCAGAGTGGCCGGGCTGGTGCTCTCAGGCCCGCCTGCCCTGTGCTCCTGCCGTAGGTCAGACTCCGTGTTATGCATGTTACGTTCTTAGCAAGTGTAAATAGGGTTTGTCTTGGGAGTCAGTAAAATGAACCAGGAGCCAGGAGCCTGAACTGAAGCAAGAAATTCTAACGGTCGTAGTGCCCAGGCCCGAGCAGCACCCTTAAAGAATGCAGAGAGGCTGGCATCAGTGTGGTGGGTGCGGGTTGTCACCCCGGAAACGTGTAGCCAGGTCATCAGCATCACACCCGGTGCAGCACCAAGGGGGGGGGGGCGTGTGCAGGTCCGGAGAACATGTAGGCATCATGTCTGGACCTGAACCTGTGGTCACAAACCTGAGTGGTCGGGACGCCACGGAGACGCACACAGGTGTCTGTTCACGTGCGAGCAGCCTCTTTACAGCTTCAGCTTAAACCTCAGAAAATGCCACACAGGCCCTGGGCTGCGGACTGGTCACCTCTCCTGTTTACGGCTCGCTGCGCAGCCACCAGCGATGGCAGACGAATCCCTGTGGGGTTGGGCAGGTCTCCCTGGTCTCCCAGCACCGCGGCTCCGGGGCGGTGAGGCGGGGCTGGCGGCGAGGCCCTCCGCAGAGGCACGTGTGGCTCTCGCCCGCAGTGCGCCGTGCTCTACACCACCGTGGGCGGGCAGAGGAGGCTGCGCATCCACAACCTGGCGCTGAACTGCAGCTCGCAGCTGGCCGACCTCTACAAGAGCTGCGAGACAGACGCGCTCGTCAACTTCTTCGCCAAGTCAGGTGGGCTTTGCGGCCCGGGGAGCAGTGCGCCTCCCTTGCCTAGGCCATCATCCCTGTGCTCCGCAGGGGCTTGGTTCCAGGGCCCCCAGGATGGGAAAATCTGTGGTGCAAGCCCCTCGTATAAGAGGGCACAGAATTTGCAAGCAGCCGGCACACCTCCCCTGTAGACCTCATGTCCACTCGGGAGCACTCACAGTGCCTGCTGTGGCGTGAGCGCTGGGTCCCGCCGCGTCCTTAGGGAGCAGGACACGGAGGAGTCTGCGTGTCCCAGGCCAGACCCAGCCACTGCTGGCCCGACGGTGCAGTGCATGTCAGCAGTGACGTCACGGTTTTTCAAAGAATGTTTTCAGTCCACGGCTGGTTGAATCCACAGATGTGGGACATTAACGGAGAGACAGCTGAGTCCGGCCCCATGTGCAGCCTCATTCACAAGTCGGGCTCATGTGGGGAGGAGGGTGTGCCCTTGGGCCCTCGGGGATAATGGACAAAGGTGGCCCCTCCTGTAGACTGAGCACCCTCATTCCAGCCCCAGTAGCTGCAGCGCTCTTGGCCTTTTCCCGCTCCCTCCCCCGAACCCCAAGCGGGGTCTACACTGAGGTTTAGAACCAGCAGTCGCGCCCGCAGGAGCTCAGGGGTCAGAAGGCAGCTAGCCCGCCTTCCTCCGGGGCCGAGTTTTGTTTCTAACTCTCCAACGAGGAGGAGTGGGACCACTCAGAGCCTTTTGTGACGGGGCCACCGCTGGCTGGGCCTCAGGCGTACTCAGGAGCAGTGTGGGCGGTGGCGTTACCACTCCGAGGGCCTCTCACCCAGCTGCCCGTGGCCTGTGCTCTGTCGCGTTCAAGGGGGGAGCTGAGCGCGGCCCTTCCTCCCTGTGTGCGCAGCGTTCAAGGCCGTCCTGCAGCAGCCCCTGAAGCTCGTCCGGGAGGCCCTGGTGAACCAGACCGCCCACATGCTGGCCTGCTACCGCAAGAACTGTGCCAGCCCGTCGGCTGCCAGCCAGGTGAGCCACCCGAGAGCTAGGGACGCTGTGTCGGGCCTCTGCGCGCCCTCTGTGTGGGGCCGTACGCCAAGGGGTGGCGCTGTGCCAGGCACCTGACGCAAGCAAGGTCGAGGGTGGCGCTTGTGGGCTCGGTCATGGCACGCGCGGGGCTCTCTGCCACCTGTGGGCGGGTGTTGGTGAGATGGGCCTGCGTGCCCACTTCCCAGGCGCAGTGACAGAGCCGAGTGAGCTGACGGCGGTGATGACTTTGTGTTGTATGAGTGTAAGTGTGATGTGTCAGCGCCAGAGTCCTTCAGGTTCTGAAAGCTGACAGGCGCCAAGAGGTTTGAGGGTGTTGTCTCCGGCCTTGGCCTAGTCCTTCGAACTTCAGGCGCTCCCTGAACTGACCCTCAGTCTACTCTCCCTGCGTCGGCCTCAGCTGGGCCTGTGTCCTCTGTTGGCGTTTCTCCCCGTCCAGCCGACCCAGGGGCCGTTCTCCGTGGCCCTAGCGTGTGACACTTCTTTGTGCGTCTGGGTTGACAGAAGACAGTGAGCAGCAGAGGGACACCTCTCTGGTCCTTCACTGTCAGAGGGGGGCTGAGAGCGCGCCTGGCACCTCAGCCACAGGGAGCTCTTCCGCCACAAGGTGGCGCCGGCAAACTTGGGGGCCGCATCCCCGACCTGCGCAAAGACGGGATGCGGCACTTGTGAGCCTGGACTTCTCTCACAGGGCTCCTTTCTGCCCGAGGGGAGGTGACCGAAGCCGCTGCCCAGCCTCTCGTTCCTGGGTTTACAGTCCCAGCAGCAGCTCCCGAAACCCCCCTCAGGGTCAGTCCCCTGGGTATTCAGGAGGTGGCCGCGGCAGCCAGCGCCAGCCTCGGGAAGGCCCGCAGGGTCCTCGCTGGTTCGCCCCCAGCCTGCCGGCTGTGCCGGGCCCAGGCCAGTGGCGGGCACTGGGCACTGGCTCCACAGTTTGTTTCGGGGTCTGCAGCCCCCATGCGCCTGGTGCACCTCCGTGTGGGGGAAGGGCTGCCTGCAGGGCGGCCGAGCAGGCAGGGAATCGAGGGACGTTTATTTGCTGAGAGTCTGAACACCTGGGTTCAGAGGCCTCCCGTTAAGAACAAGTCTGTTGTCTATTAAAGACAAAAGTGAAGCCTGTTCCTTCCTTCTGGGTCACATGTGAGAAGCTCCACCCCCACTGTCGCCTCACTTGTTTGTTTCTGGAGCAGAAACCGTGTGATGCCAAGTTTTCTCTGAGCAGAGTTGATGCAGATCGTCCCTGCCCTGACGGCTCTTCTTCCCATGTGAGCGCATTTCTTCTCAAGCATACCTCTCCATCAGCGGCACGCCGCAGACGTGGCAGAGCGTGGCTCTTGTGTGACTGCCCAGCGTGTGGTCTGGTCAGTGTGGGGCCTGTTAACTGTTGTAACAACAGCACATGGGAATGCCCCTGGAAGGGGGAGTGTGAAGTGTCTGGACCTGGCCTCTCCCCTGGCGCCCCCCGGGGTTCACTGGGAGAAATGCAGCTAAGTCCCCTGCTCCACTCCAGAGCCCCCAGACGCCTGCAGGTGGGGTCTGCGTGGGCCCCGGGAGCTGGGCCCCATAGCTGGGCCCCAGAGCGATGCCACGATGGCATTGTGGGCCAGAGGTGCCTGGGGCACGAGGTTGGAGGCAGCGCCCACTCCGGGGCCATGGGGTCCAAGCTTGGTGAGATGTGTGGCCACAGACAATGTTGCAACGATTGTTTGCATTTCCACGAGCAAGGTGGATTCTCTCTAGTGCATTTAGTGGCTCACGGTTCCAAATTTTAATATATGGGAGCACAGCGCCTTCAGAAGGCAAGTCAAATGGCTTAAGAGCAAATTGGGGTTTTTAAAAAAGATCCATGCCCTGGCTGGTGTGGCTCAGTGGATTGAGCGCTGGCCTGCAAACCAAAGGATCGCAGTTCGATTCCCAGTCAGGGCACATGCCTGGGTTGCAGGCCAGTTCCCAGCAGGGGATGCACGAGAGGCAACCATACACTGATATTTCTCTCCCTCTCTCCTTCCCTTTCTTTCTAAGGATAAATAAATAAAATCTTTTCAAAAACTCATGACCACATCTGCTATCCCAGAACCCCAAAAAGAGGCAAGTTCTTCACCTTCAATCAAACTGCACTCACAGGCGCTACCCCTCCCCCCTCACTTACGCCTCCCCACCAGAGCGTTGCCCTGAGTGGGGGTGGTGCCAGACATGGGGAGCATCTCCTGCTTGCCACACCCAGTCCCTGGGGTCTCCGGTGTCCCCGTGGTCCCGCCTCTGTGCCGCATCCTGACCAGCTCGTTCACTCAGGGCGAGGCAGGAAGGTGTCCCCATTGCTGCTTTGTCTTCCCGCCTCAGGGGCCAAGACCTTTCTCTGTCGCTCTGGCCCCACTTTTCTCCAGCTTCTTCCTGACACCCCAGTTCTCTCCCTGCTGCCCCTTAGAGTCCAGTGCCCTGTAATGGGAAGTGGGGTCCTGGCGGTGTCCTCCTGGGCCAGGTGCACCCCTCTGTGGCACTTGGCACCACAGATGTAAACTGTCAGTGGGGTCTGCTTGTGGACACGGGAGGTGATGCCCGGTGCAGACCAGCTTCTGCATGGAAGCTGAGCGGGGTCTGTATCCACCCTGTTGGTGGCCCAGCTGCTGAGCAGCCCAGGGCTGCTTGGGGTGCGTGGGTCAGGAGCGCAGCCACGATTGGACCAGGGTTCCCCTTGGCTGAGAAGGTGTCCTGCGCCTGATGCCAGAGAGGGAAATGCTTTATGCTGGAGAAAAGTGGCAGGAGGAGCGCATTCAGCTGTCGCCGGTTCTCTGGGAGATGTGCAATGAGGGCACCACACCTGCCTGACCTTGGCTGCCCACAGAGCTGTCTGAAGCCGGGCTGCCTGACCCAGGTGTGGGGGGGGGGTCCCGTCCCAGCCCCTCTGTACTCCCTGCATCAGGAGGGGCCCCGCGATGTGAGGATGAGGTTGAGGAACAGACCCCAGCAGAGCCCTGGTGGAGACTTTCCTTCCAACCTGGAGTCCAATAAGCGTATGGACTTTTTCATCGTTCTGCAAATTCGCCATTTGCAGAACCACCCCTGTGTGCATTTTCCCTCCTGGACGTTTCCTTGTGCGCTGACCTCCCATGGCGTGGAAGGAAGGGCCCCGCCTAGTACTGAATCTCAGCCCTTGCTATAAACCACTGTGGGAGGAACTTAAGACACACAGCCGGTCATCGCAACACCTCCAGCTGCAGGCGTGCTGCGGGACAGCTGTGTCCTGTTGTTGCCCGGGGTCCCAGCACGGCCGGGCCGACAGGAGGGTGCAGGCAGGTGGTGAAGGCAGCCCTAGGAGAGCCCACGTGCGGACTGAGACGAAGGCGGCCGGAGTTCCTCTGGTGGCTCCCGGGTCTGACCCGCAGGGACAGGAGGGAGGACGTGCCTGCGGGCGCTGATGCTGCCTGTCTGCCCTGCAGCAGCCACGCGGCGTGGAGACCCCTGTCCAGGAGGCGTTTCCCGCCCCGGCTCTCTGGAGTCCGTGGTGTCGCAGCCCCCCTGCTGTGCTTTCTCAGTCTGTCTGTCTGTCTTCCCTGATGTCTGTCTTTCCTTCGGGCCCTGTCAGGCCTCGGCACGTTCCTGGCACTTAGCGTGGGCCTGTGACATGGCGGCATTCACTTCTCGTTTGAGGGTCATGACCGTGGGTTTAAGATGCATGGGAAGTCTAAGGAAGGGCTGTCTGGTGGGCCGGTGCAGCGGTGACCTTGAACTCAGCAGGCAGGCAGTGTGGTGCAGATTAGGAAGCCCCGTTCCCCTGCCCCTTTCATCAACGTGTGTGCGATACTGTATGGCTCACCAACCGTCACCTCAGGACGGCCCACAGCCCTGAAGGAGGGACGGCTAGCCCTGCATTTCGGATGAGAAACCCAGGGGACGGCATCTGCCGCAGGCAGGGTGGAGGGCAGGCGGGCTGCAGGCTGCATCTGGGCGAGGGGAGTGGCCAGGGATGCTGCCGACGGCTCCGGGGGCGGCCACGCTGCTGCCCGTGGCTGCTGGGGCCAGGTCTGTGCTGTGGGCCCCTCCCTGCCCGCAGCCTCAGCCCGGCATCTCCATCTGACAGAGCGCGCTTGGGTCTTGTCTCTCTTTTGCAGCTGATCTTACCGGACTCCATGAAGGTGCTGCCCGTGTACATGAACTCGCTGCTGAAGAGCTGTGTGCTGCTCAGCAGGCCTGACGTCCCCATCGACGAGCGGGCCTTCCAGCGGCAGCTGGTCCTGACCATGGGCGTGGCCGACTCCCAGCTCTTCTTCTACCCGCAGCTCCTGCCCCTGGTGAGCGCTCGGTTTGTTCTCCTGCCGGGGCAGCTGTGCCGTGGGGGTGCCCTGCGGGATGCTCCTCCTCCTGTCTTCTTGGGTCTCTGTGCAAAAGCCATCTTCCCCCCCAGCCCCCACGACCGCCCCCCGCTGAGTGCTGTTCCCCGCCCTGCACGCCCACCCCACGCCCCTGGTTCTCGTCTTGGCGCTTCACACCATCAAGCGCTCTCTGCGTGCTGCTTGTTCCTGCTCTCTTCTTTCTTCCAAGAGACCGTTAGCCGTGTACGAGGGAGGGATTCCTGTCCAAGGCCTGGCATGCGATGGCGCTCACCAAATGTGCACAGGCCGGGGAGGGAGAGGGAGGAGGGGGAGGTGGGAGTGTGGAGAGGAGGGGCCTGACTCTCCTGCCCCCCCTGCCCAGCACACGATGGACGTCAAGAGTGCAGCGATGCCCCCCGCGGTGCGCTGCTCCGAGTCCCGCCTCTCGGAGGACGGAGTCTTCCTGCTGGCCAATGGGCTGAGCATGTTCCTGTGGCTGGGCGTCAGCAGCCCACCGGAGCTCATCCAGGGGCTCTTCAACGTGCCGTCTTTGGCCCACATCAGCACGCACATGGTGGGTGTTTCCCTTCGGGTCGGTGGCCTGCAAACAGGTTCTCCCGTGTCTCTGTTCATGAGGGACTGTGTGGTGCACAGGAGAGAGGGCATGCAGCTCTGTGTCAGGGCAAGAGCGTTTCACGTGTAGTGGGGCTGGGGGCTGGGGTACACTTGCTGCAGAGACAGTGGGGCTTGAACAGAGCTGGCCCACGTTTCTGGGTGCCCGCTGCGGGCAGTCGCCGTCTCTGAACTTGAAGTGCAGCATCCCACTCACCCCTCGCCACCAGGCGGGGATTGGGCACCAGGGTCTAGGGACACTCTCCTGGGTGGGTGTGGCCAAGGCAGACTGGACTCTGGCCAGGGCTGGATGGCAGGGTCAGCAGAGGGCGGAGGGCTCTCACGGGGACCACAGATGGGCTGGGTCAGTGACCTTCAGAATGAGGTCTTGCAAGAACGGACTGGGCTGTGTGGCCCTCCGCTCCCGCAGCCACTTGAGAGTGTTGTGCTTGGACTGGAGTGAAGGCAGGTGCTGGGCCATGCACCGGCAGAGCTGGGCGGCAGCCTGTTGGAGAGCCGGCATTTCCAGGAACCTGGCCTGCAGGCCGGCCGCGTTGCCCACGGCTCCCTTCCCCACTTGGCACTGACGCGCTCGGCTTCTCAGTGGGGCTGGGCTACCACTCTCCCTGGAGGACACATGCGCGCTGGCTGGCGGCTGCGCATCCCCGTCTCTGGTTGGAAGGCAGACGCCTCCTGGCGTCTCCGAGGGAGGGCGAGACTCCAAGTGCAGGAGGCTGGTCTAGAAAGCGGCCTTACTGTTACCAACGTCAAAAGCCCATTTTTAATGGACCTGAAGCTGCCTATGTCCCATGAAGGGGCTTGTGTGAAGATTTACAAATGGTGAGGAGTCTGCATGCGGTTGGAATGAAGGAATGATTAAAAATGCAATGTAAAAAATCGACATTCAATGGCGAAGAACGATGTGTCTCAGGAGTGTGTCTGTGACACTTGAGGTGGGGCCCCGCCCTCTGTTTGCGTGGCTGCCTACTTGTGTGCCGCAGGCGTGCACGAGTAGCCATCCCCCGGCCTGGCCTCTCTCCGGCCTTCTCTGGAGGAACTTCAGCGAAAGGACAAGCCAGACGCTGCTCTCCGAGGAGGCACCGGGCACTCGGCGCTGTGAGCGGGAAGTGTGCCTGCTAGGCACAGCTCGCCAAACGAGAGGCCCCGTGCTCCCCTTGGAGAGCCCCTTGGGAGGGGGATAGAGCATGTAAGTGGCATGCTTCTGCCTTTCCGTTTTTAATGGCTGCCGTGGAGATGGCCGAGGCCGCGTCCTGAGACGTGTGACTGCAGCTCCTGCTCGCCTTCCCAGCGGCCAACGAGGCTTCACTCTGGGGGCCGCGCTGAACAGCAAGAGGCCTGGCAGGGCACTAGGGTCCTGGCATCCCCGGGGCTGAGTGTGGTCAGACAGTGTCTTGTGTGGACGTTAACTGGATGGCAGGGAAATCCAAGGGGCCACCGTCCCCTTGGGGATCCAGCACTGGGTTCTAATGTAGAACGGTGGGTGGCACTTGGGCGCATCCCCCAAACCTCCTAATGCTTCAGGGTCCAACAGGGACCCCCACAAGGCAAGCGGGCGCGGGGGGCAGTGCTTCCTCCCTGCTCCCAGCACAGCCTGGCAGCGGGCCACCCTCTGCCTGGATTCGGCTGGCTGTGCGAGGTTGGGGGTGTCAGGCAGCCTGGGGAGATGGGAGGGGCGTCTGTGTTCAAGGGGCAGCACACTGGTAGGGATGCGGCCAATGGGAAGGAGCGGTGTCTCCGCGTTCTCCACGTGTAGGTGATTGAACTAGGTCCAGAGTCACACGTGGCTCAGAAGGGCGTTTCTCAGCCTCGACATTCCGGTGTGCTCAGTGCTGCCTCTGCCCAGCGTTACACATTGCACTACCATGGACGTGTTCTTCCCCGCAGACCGCGCTGCCCGAGGTGGGGAGCCCGCACTCGCAGAGGCTCAGGGTCATCGTGGGGATCCTCCAGCACAAGAGGCCGTACTCCATGCGGGTAAGACTGGGCCTCTGTGTGTCCCTTCACACTTCCGACTCCGTCACAGACCCTTCAGACGCATGTCCTACACGGGCGCAGGGCAGAGAACTCACTGGCCTCTGAGACCGGCCCGCCCAGGGGCCCGCTCTTCCCTCCCGTGTCCTCCCACCCCTCTTGGGGGGGGTCAGCTCTGGCTCTGAGAACACCTGGGGCGAATGTGCATGTGGGCGAATGTGCATGTGGGCAAGGTGGGACTGGTTGGTCGCAGGGCGGCAGAGCATTAGCTGAAGCCCCGCAGAATCAGATGGGCCACTGGAGTGCTCTCTGTGTGCCCAGTCCGACAGTCCCAGACCCACAGGGGTCAGCGGGGGATGGCAGGACTCCAGGACGCCTGGGTCAGCCCCAGACCCCAGCACCCCATCTCCATGCCCTGTTTGAAATGGAGGAAGTTCGTTTTAGTAATATATCCAAGCTGCTCTCATGCCGACATGAAGTGGGGTATGCAGTGGGCAGGTTCTGTGTTCCATGGTGACTCTCAGGAGTCCACTGTGCATTCACATGGCCTCATGTCCCACGCGGGACCAGCCACGTTGAGATGCTGGACAGCACAGCCCTGGAGAACCTGGAGAGCGCGGCAGCCTTCTCCGCACGGTCTCCTCCAGCTCCTCCCTCTGCACCCGCGCGGCCGACCCCGTACCTTGACCTCACTGAAGTGCTGCTTGGGCCTCAACCTTCCCGGGTCACATTTCTCACCGAAGGCCGAGCTCGTTCTCCCGTCCTGGGTCTCTGTGCTCCCCTGACTCTCAGCAGTGCGCTGCTTTACACGCAGCCAGGACTGTGTGGCATGCGGCACGTGGTCCCCTGCATGGGCCGTGGCAGGCTGTACGTGGCGTGTGACCCCGTGTGGTGGTGCAGATTGTGTGGCCAAGGCTGGGGGACTGTGGGGTGCAGCCTTTCTGGGGGCACACCTGCACCCTGGGCGATGGCACTTCCGCACTGGCCGAGGCGGCTCATGCAGATGCTGTGACCCGGGTGACGGGGGTGTGTGGGAACCGGGCCTCCCCTAGAACACACTCGTAACCAGCGCGCCCGTTGCTCGTTCCCAGCTCACCATCGTGAAGCAGCGAGAGCAGCCGGAGGCGGCTTTCCGGCAGCTGCTGGTGGAGGACAAGGGCCTGGATGGGGGGTCGTCCTACGTGGACTTCCTGTGCTGCGTGCACAAGGCCGTCTGTCAGCTGCTCAACTGACGGCCCCCGGGCCCCACACCCCTTCTCGGTGCCTCTTCTCCAGATGACAGACCGTGGGCTGCTTCCGAGTTCTCCCCAGGAGCCTTTGCCTCCCCCATCAGGGCTCAGGGCTGAGCCCTTGGAGGGCCGCGCCCCGCGCACCAGGGCCGCCTGCAGACTGTAAACATTCCCAGATCTTTCTTCGTGCTGGACATATAAATTATTTTTCAAAATGTATAGATTTGGGATGAAGTTTTCTGGATTCCTCTCCCATTTTCAGTGAGGGAAAAAAACTTAATTTTTATATTGTTTTTTTAAAATCATGTAACCCTGCTGAACACTTCAACCTGAGCTTGCGTGGCAGACTTTTAACAATCCCGTAATCTCTTTGGTGGAACGTTGCGTTCTGCGTTCCTTTCATAATTATGTGTTGTTTGCGTTGTCTCTACAATGGTCTTTACAAGCCTCTCAATGGCTCTCTGTACAATTTGGAAGGTTCTCACCTGTATATAATGGATCTCAGCCGCTATCAATAAATCTCATCCTGCACTTGCTCTGCAGGTGGACTCCTGCTTTCCGTGTGCCGGGCCGCAGCTTGGGAGGGCGCAGGTTTGTGGGGGCTGCACCTCAGTCCGCGGTCTCCCCAAGTGACAGAGACAGGGCACTGTTAGGGGTAGTACGGTCCCTGTTTGGGTATTTGGTCAGATGGAAGCGTGTTTTTCTGTCACACCCCTGGGAGGTGGTGGGATTTAAACTTCAGGGAGTTAGTTGGCTGACAAGCTGACATCTGAGCTTACAGTTTCTTAAATTTTGCTTTGAAATTATTTTCATGAATACAGTATTCTTAATTATGCTTACAAATCTTATTTCAATAAGACAGAACAGTAGAAAAGTAAGCGCTAATCTGTAAAAATTAAGTTTCGAGGGAGAGGAAGTGGGGAAGAGAGGAAGGGAAATGGGTTGTTCACTTACTGCTGCATGTACCCTGACCGGGAATTGAACCCACAGCCTCAGGTAGCGGGACAGGGATCTAACGGATCATCTTCTGGATGGCCACACCGGCCAGGTGCGCAGGTGGCAGCTTGTCTGGGTGGCGGCAGACCCCGGCATCGGAGGTGCCCCTCTAGGAGGACGACAAGCGCCACAAGGCACCTGAGTGATGCCAGGTGTCGAGTGTGCAAAGCGTGAACTGCTAACCTGGGCCTCTCCGACTGGAAGTGCCCTCGACTTCCTAGCCTCCCATTTAGAGACAAGGGCACCCAGAGGGGGCAGAATGGCGTGGTCACCCCAGCACTCTGCGTCCTCCCTGGTGCTCGGTGGGTAGCTCAGGCGCATCCCTGGGGGTGTTCGTCCACAGCGCTGCCCTGGGTTCCAGAGTCCCCACTCAACACTCAACTCACGCTGGGAGGTGATGGTGACCTGTCCCCCTGGAGAAACTATTTCCCTTTCTTTTAGTGAATTTGGCTACACTGTATTTATAGGGCAGCATTTAAAATATGCATGTGGTACTTGGTGAGCAAAATTAACTTTAAGCCATGAAAAATTAATTTTAGTTCCTCAAAAGGCAAAAAATATAGGGAGATGCCCCCCAAAACATCTCAGACCCACCTCCTTCCCTCCAGCCACCAGAGCTGGAGCTGACGAGCCCACGTGGTCCAGGGCGAGAGGTCTCGGGCCCCCACCTGGTGCAGGTCTGCAGGCGCAGGGGTCAAGCCCACCTGGTGCTCTGGGTGCTCCGCGGTTCTCAGAGAGGAGCTGAGCGAGCCCGTCCCCGTGAGACCAGCGTGCACAGGAGGAAGGTGGGCTTCCGTGCGCAAACAAAAGGGGCCTCAAAGACCCCAGGCCACCGCAGGGCCGGCTCCTGCTGGCTCCCCGGGGGGCACTGCGCCCCCAGCTCCTACACGTGTGCCCCATGTGCACCTCTGGTTCTCGATTGTTTAGGAGTGCGCTTGGAGAAACCCACAAAACGCAACCTCGTGTTTATCAGCACCACTCTAGACAAAGCCCCCGCCAACGTTAGCGTTCCGTCCGGTGCAGGGCAGAGCTCCTGGGAGGGGCTGCCAGGGCTGGGGGACGCAGTTCGCCCTGTGGGCCTGAAGCTGGCAGTGGTGTGTGGAGAACACGGTGGGGGTTCCACCACAGTTCAGTGGCTCAACTTGTGGGACAAACAGCGTTCTCCCGAAGTCCCAGGTGTTCAGCGTCAAAGCTGATGGTGTGCACTGGTTGGCCACGCTCAAGCACAGTCCCTGCCACGAACCTCAAAGACAGGCCAGGTGAGGTGGCCTGCCCTGCGGGCCCCCGAGGCAGGGCGGTTCAAAGGGAGGCCGTGCTTGTAAGCACAGGTGGCTCTCACGGCTCACGAGCATAAGGAATTCCATCAAAGGGCACTGTTGAGTCCCAGCGGGGCCACCACGCTGTCAGGTCAGGATCGACTGCAGGCCACAAACCAGTAAGGTCTGGGGCTGTGTCCGTCCATCCATCTGTCCGTCCGTCAAAGACCACGGAGTTTCGGGTGCAGGACGGGGACGTGGTGGGTTTTAGAGGACGCTGCTGTGACCGACCAGACAGCCCTAATTTAACAATCAGGACAGACGAGAGGACTCCCCCTGCCACCGCTGTGAGACAAGGCTGGGGGGTCACGGCGCTCACCCAGTTCCTTCCTTGGCCGCGCCCACTGACAGCTGGTGGTGGGTGGCCCCACAGGCACCTCGGAGGAAGAGCAGTGGGCAGTCGAAGCTTCCACGGCGTGAACTCCGCACCTGATGGAGGCTCTGCTCGTGAAGGTCCGAGCAGCCCACTGCCACCCTGACCCCACGCCCAAACCACGTCCCGTCACCTCGCCCTGGGTGCTGTCAGCGGTGGCCATTCTGCACCCTGACTGCGTCTCCACAGGCCTAAACTGGTTCAGCGGAGTTTGGGTCTGGGAGCCCCCCAGGACATGTGCCAGCTGATGCCCCCCGCTCCACCCCCCTCCATGCAGTGACAGCAAGTCAAGGGGCTGAGGCTGGGGGCCTCCGCAGCCCACCGTTGGGGGGCGCTGGGGGCGGGGCAGGTGTCTGCCCTTGAACTTCTGGACCGCTGATTGCGTGTGACGTCGGGGCGCTTGCCGCAGAGCTTTTGGAATGTAGGACACACGTGGGGTCACTTCAGGATTACTGGCTTCTGTCCCCAACGCAGTCAGTAAGCGAAGCAACTGAAACCCCTTGTACAGACCCCCAGGCGGCTCTGTGAACACGGACACACATGTAAATGTAAAGCCGGGTACCGTCCAGAGAGGTCGGAGGAGCGAGTCCCTGCTCACTGCAAAGTTCCTGCCCTCGGTGAGTAAAGGCTTCCTTGTAAAAGGGACGATGGGCCCTGGCTGGTGTGGCTCAGTGGACTGAGCACCAGCCTGCAAACCAAAGGGTCGATGGTTCGATTCCCGGTCAGGGCACAGGCCTGGGCTTGCAGGCCAGCCCCCAGAGCAGAGGGCACATGAGGGACAGCCACACCCAGATGTTTCTCCCCCTCTCCTTCCCCAAGGAGAAAACAAGATGCCTCAGCAGGCCCTGCCTTCTCTCTACCCCAGCTCTCTCCTGCTCCCCACGTGGTGGGCCTGTGACGCCTTTACCCTCCAACCCAGAGAGGCCGCGCCTCACCCTGAGTCCACACCCCCGGGTGACGAGGCAGGTGCACAAGGCAGAGCTGCCCCGCTCGGCTGGGCCCAGGGTGTGGGCCACCTGCACCCGTCCCGCCCGTGGGGCGGCCCCTCCTCGCTGGTATTGCTGGGGACCCCGCTGGGCGACAGGACATCTGCGCTCCTCCTTCCCAGGTCGACTCCGACAGGTGTCTCTCTAGGTCACTTGTACTCAATGAAGTTGAACCCGAGGTTTCAGGAAAACCTCTGACTGTGATGTGTCACGACTCCACCCGACAAAGGCTGCCCACGCCACGCAGGGGTGCAGGCCGAGCCAGCTCCCCCATCAGACTCAGAGGCCTCCGCCACTCCCTGCGACTCAGCCCTTGTCCTCACACTGGGCGACACGTGGGGATGACCGGCTGTTGCTGACACGCGCCAGCCCGCCCTCACCTGCAGACCACGGGCGACTCCAACCACAGGGGACGGACTCGCAGGGCTCAGAGGTCCCTGGTTCCGTCAGGAAAGTGCACCCCGAGTGGAAAGTGCTTGTCAGGAAGGGTGGTGCTGCTTGGGCCGTGAAACTCACCTACAGCCCGAGCTCCAGACAGGAAGGTCTTGCCGACCTCGGCCTGTCCAGGGCGGCGGCGGCGGCCTGCCCCCAGCATGAGTGCAGCAGCTTCCCGAGTCCAGGGTCCTGCCCAGGCTGCAGGTTTCAGGCTTTCTCCAGAAGGCGGCCTGGGCTGTGCTGCCTCCTCACTGCCGAGGACGCCCTTCTTCAGACACTGGAACCCGGCACCCGAGGGCCAGTCCACGTGCCCGAGCGGAGGCACTTGCACCTGTGTCCTGCAGCCTCTCCGGAAGCTGGGCAGGGTCACTGCAGCTGCGCGGCGGGGGTCACGGTGCGCTTCTCCCAAGTCCGCCTGCCCCGCTCTCCCTCTCCGGCCACCCGCCATGCACAGGTGCAGATCTGGGAGCTGACAGTCAGTTTCTAGGGTTATGTAACTGAATCACAGGAGACTTTAAGATTTTTAAAAAGTACCTTTTTAATCACGGTGGCAGAAAACGTCAGAACCCTGCCAGCAGCTCCCCCTCGGCTGAGCACACTCCAGAGGCCCCACTGCGGCCCCGGACTGGGCCCCCCTCTGATGGCCTCCACTGCGCCTATAAGCAGCAGCCTCGTCTGGGAGGACGGGCTTGGTGTGGGAACGTGGAGGCGTCTGTGTGGCTCCGCCCCGTCTGGTTCCATGCACAGGACAAGAGGCCGGACGGGCGTTTATCCCGGGTGAGACTGGGCAGCGTGGGGCAACCCCAGGGAGGTCCCAGACGAGGCCTCCCGGGGGGACGTCTGGCCGCACCGAGGAGGCACGCGGCCTGGCTGACTCGGTTACCGGGGAGGGAAGCCGCCCCTGTGGGCGCCTCCGCGCCCGCCCCGGAAGCCGCCCCTCTCCCCTCGGAAGTTGGATCGGCTCCGCTCACGGCCCCGGCCCGCAGAAGCCCCGCCTCTGCCCCCACCCCTGGGGGCGCCGCCACCCCGGTCGGACTTGGACTTGGGAGGCGGCGACTTGGGCCGCAGCCGTTCGATCTCCTCCGTGCAGCCCGTCAGGTGGGAGTTGGGGGCGCTGAAGTGGGACGCGTAGGCCTCCGCGTTGTAGTTGCTGTTCGTCAGCGTGGGCCCCACCGTGAGCCAGCCTGGAACGGGAGGAGCAAAGGTGGCCCTTCCGCCCACCCCTCCCGGCTGGTCAGGTGACATTCCACACAGTCCGCGCCTTCCCCGGGGTGTCCCCGCTGCTCTCCCAAGGGTGACTGTCCTCACAGAGGCACAGCACTTGGTTGCAGTCACAGTGAGCCACCCGTGTATGCTGCTTCTACCCTCCTCTGGCTAACTTTCGGGACCTGCAGCCCCGCAGCCCCGCTGCAGGCTCTGGGAGAACGGCTCTCCACCACACGGAGCTTGGGCCCAGTGAGAACTCAGTCCCACGCAGTCTTCCCAGCTGTGGGAAGCCTCCTCTCCTGGTTCAAGCCCTGGACCCAATCCCTGCCCCGCCCCCATCAGCCCAGCTGTGCAGGGCCCTGGGCTGGGCTCCTCCCCTCCCCTCAGGCAGGCATCTTGATGTGCACACCCTATTGTGTCCCCCCTGGCCCTGCCCCTGGGAACATGGGAACCTGAAGCAAGGCCCCCACACGCCCCTCCTCTGTGCACCCTGGTGCTTTCCGGACAGCGCCAGGCCTGGCACCAGGGGCCCCTCGGAAGGAGCCTGCCCTAACACGGCAGCCTCGGTGGTTCGTGACCCCAACAGCACCAGTCCCCTCCAAGCCTCTGTCCGTCTGTTCCCAGCCCGTCAGCCGCTCACTCGTGGTCCCCCTTGCCCCGAGAGCCCACATCCCTACGACGAGCCCAGCCTCCACCTCAGGGCTCCCGTCGCCACACTGCGGGACGGTGCTGCTCGCTTCGAGGAAGGTTTCGGGTGGACGAAACTGTCCCCGGGCCAGGACTCACCAGAAGCCCCGAGTGCTCAGCGGACACCATGCTTTGGGGCTCCCAGGTGCAGTGGTTCTTCCAAGGGACACTGGGAGTGCCCCTCTGCACAGCCCACGAGACAGGGCCTTCAGTGCAGGTCAAGGAATCTCCAAGAACTGGGCTCTCCTCTGAGAAATCTGATCACATCTCTGCCCACGGCCCTCAAGGCCACTCCAACGTAAGGAGAAGCCGGCCCCACAGCAGAGCCCTGGTCCTTCCTGGCCTGTCACTCTCACCGTCGTCTTCTTTAAGTAGCGAGTGACGCTCTGAAAAGCCACACCAGCCACGTGATGAATAAGCCGGGTGCTTCAGGTTCCAACAAAGCCACGGCCCGTGTGCCGCAGGTGCGGCGCTTTCTGCAGTGCTGGTCGGCCACGCCCCCGTGCTCCCCTCTGTTCAGCACGACAGCCCCCGAGTGCTGGGAGCCCCAGGGCCCCACACGCACCCGCTTTCCCCGAGGCCCCACCTGGCCGAACGGTGCTGTCGCGCCCGAACAGATGGAGGCGCCGCCGGCCCAGACAGAAGTGCTCGATGATGTGGAAGATCTCCACGGGCTTCTCGATGTTGCCGATCTCCGGCTCCTCCGTGATGATCAGGTCGATGTCCACGTTGGCGTGGATGAAGTCCCCGTCCGTGCTGCGCTTCACGGTGCCCTTGATGCCCATCAGGCAGTGCTCCTGCGCAGCGGCAACGAGGGCCGGTGAGGCTCTTCCGCCCACACCGATGGTTCGCCTTCCCGACGCCCCCAAGGCCAGGACGGCTCCCAAACCTCGGGGTGTGCGGGCAGCCGCAGGGAAAACCGGGCTCCTCGGCTGTGGGGAGATCACAGCCTCGGTGCCACCGCACTGCGGACCCGCGTCAACGGCTGTGGCGGAGTCTGCTTCCCTGTAAAGCGTCACCACGTCCTGTTTCCACCAGTTACGGAAACAGGGACCTTGACCTTGGGACTTCCTGGTAATGCTGTACTGGCCTCAGCGACCCAAGACAAAACTGCACACAAGGAGCAAGCCTTCTGACATGGAGGCGGGGCTTCAAGAACAGCTCTAGCCTTCAGAATACTTAAGGTAAGTAACCATGAAAATCCCATCATTTCCTGTTTTCGGACCTTCTCCCCTGAATCTGCACGGCAGGAGTGAGGCCGAAACAGAAAGGTCTCTCACTGGCTTCCAGGACCCAGCAGCCCCAGACGGAACCCCCGCCTGCAGCCCCTGGAGATGCAACCCCAGGGACAGTCCCTAAAGGCCCGTGTGTGGGGCGCACACAGTGGGGTGTGCCTTGGCCAGAAAGGAGGGCGAGACCTCGCCGTCTGCAACCACACGGGTGGGCGGGGGAGGGCTGAAGCCAAGTGAGAGGAACCGGGCTAAGAGGCGTGTCACGCGGTACGGCTGACGTGTGGAATCTGAAGGGTCAAACTGAGCAGAAGTGTGCTCAGACACAGATCAAGCTGGGGGTCGCCTGAGGCGTGGGTGTGGGTGGGGACATGGGTGTCGGGGTCCAGGAGCACAAACTTCCAGCTCTGAAACAGCAAGTGTGGGGGCCAACAAGCCCCTAGTGACCCTGTGCAGTGGCAGCAGGCGAGCAGACCCACAGCTACTCCGCCACAGATGCGGGGTATCGGGCCGCAGTCCTGGGACAAGCGCCGCACTGGGGGCAGCTGCAGGGGAGTGACCCCACGAGGACCCATGCTCGGCCCCTCTGCACAGGTCCACAAAACGGGCCTGCGCCAGCCCGGTTCGGGGAACGATGAAAACCATCCGAGACACACACTGAGAGGACATAATAAAAACAGATAACTACACACCTTCGTTCTCTGGAAGACAGCCTTCGGGTCTAAAGTCTTCGTTTTCCCAGGATTGTTCTTATTGGTTTTAATCCAGCAAATGTCTTCGCACCTTCTGTAACCCCACTTGCGTAAACACTAGAAATGAAATTTTAAAGAACCCTTAGTGGAGAGAGATAAGCAATACTTAAAATAAGCAGCCAGCATCAAACAACTTCTCCCAGCCTTGGGTGGGGGGGTGGTGACAGGGACAGTGGGTGTTCTAGCACAGATGCCGCCGACACGCAGTCCGGTCACACGGAGGGTCCTAATTCTTCAACGCCACCTCCCGTCGTCAGCAGCAGGAAGTGGGCTTTCATGGTGACGTGACGCTCAGCCTCTCTTGGCCACAAAGCAACTCCAGAGAGAATGATTCCTGCCACCTCGATTCCCTACCCGCTGACAGGGCTGACCCCTGCTGGAAATGTCCTTTGCACGTGAGTCTTACAGAACGCTATTTTTGTAATACCAAATCTCAAAAAAACTCAAAGATTTAGAATGACTGCATGTCTTTTTCCGGGTAAAACTTTACTTCCATCTTTATACGCTCTATAAGGCAGCGATTTGAGCCTGAGTATCCGAGACCCATCACCATGTGGCCCCGAGACCACCACCGGCCACCACGTCGCCCCCGCCTCTTACCACTCGCCCGAGGTCCAGCCCCTCCCCGGAGCCGCACCAGAGGAAAATGAACGACCGAGGGGCTGCAATCTCGTCTATCTCCAACTTCATGATCTGCAAGAAACCAGAACACAGCGTGAAGGCATTCTGCCCCCCGCCCTCCCTAAGGGCACTCGTGGAGGTTCAGCAGGGCTTTCGGTGGACGTGGTCTTTACACTAATTTTCATCAGCGTCCGAAATGGGTAACAAATTCTGTCCCTGAAGCTTCCTGTGCTGTGGTTTCCTTACTGTGCACAAGATGACACGCACACCCCCGGACACACACTCTGACTTTTATGGGGGGGGGGGCGTCAAAGGAAGCTGCATCTATGGGTGTGACTGTAGCCTTTACCATTTTACAGAAAAAGAAACCGAAGTGAAAACAGGCCAAGTTATCCCTAAATCAGAGAAAAACTGAAGTGAAGTGTGACGATATCTAAGTACCAGGTTTAATTCACCTTTGAGTCTCCAGCAGTCACTGCCTGGAACAGTGGTGCTTAACAAACACTGGTCGTTTTTGTTACTGATGACGACGACGTAACTTTCTGTAACTCCCTGAAGTCATCACGTTGTTTCATTTTATTGGGGGGGGGGGAATGCAAGTTACTTTATACTGAAATTATGTATACTTTTTATCCAACATGCCGTCAGCCCCTCAGAGAGCAGAGGCCCTACTCACACACGCACACACTCTGACGGTGCCCAGACTCGCCGGCGCAGGGCGAGCCATGGTCACACGGACGACTTCCGACTCTGCGAGCTGCACGTCCCAGGACACTGAGACAGGAGCGGCGCGTCCGCCAGACGGCTTGCTCACCGCCTGTGCAACGCCTGCCCTCAGGAGGCGCTGCATATCTGTTAATGAACCTCAGGCCTCCGGCCACAGGCCACTGTAAATCTGCATTCAGGGTCCCTGAGAAAGCGGGGATGGCATCCGCCCCCTCCACCCCCTTGGAGGACAGCAGCGCAGACAAGGCCGAGGGCTCTACCTACGTCGTCCCAGGTCCAGCACTTCCCGCTCGCAGCGATGCCGGTCTCCCTGTAGTACTCCTCCAGCGGGGGCTCCAGGAGAATCACATCGAACTTGGGGGTCAGCTCTCGGATGTCAAAGGCCTCTATGTCTGCCTGTAAGTACCTGTTGAGTCCGGCACAAGAAACAGGGGGGTCTTGCAAACACCTCCCAGGTGGGACTGGGAGAAACGCCCTTGGTGTTACTGAGCACCACTAAGCAGCTGGGAGCCCCCACCGGACGCCCCCTTGTGCTTGTGTGGGGCGCCCGCCCGAGGCACGGACCGAGCACCCACCACTGCCTTCTGAGGACAGGCAGGCGCACCCTCGGCTCCACGCACACCCGGGACGGGAGCCCCTCCGGTCTTCGCACTGAGAGCCCACACTCCACACTCTCCACCCCTTTCCATCATCACCCGAGTATTTTAAGGAATATCACTTTCCTTTTTAGTTGTTCAGTCAGTTTAGAAAAACTATTTCTCTGTACATTTTAAATCCCTCCCTGTAAAATACAGTTTCTAAATTATCTTTATTTTTTCCATATTAATAGTCTTTTCTGGCTACCTAGTATAAATTACCACTAGCCTTTACTGAAAAGTGATGCCACGCAGTATGAAAGTGTTTTGAATATAAAACATTTAAGTCTAAAACACTGTAAACGCAGTCTTCTTTTTTTAAAAAGGATGGACGTGAGAACCTGCTAACCCTGCCCCACAGACTCGGGCCTCCTGTGGCCGTTCTGACCAGCGAGAGGACGCCCATCACCACCCAGTTAAACGGACGAAACGTTCGGCGTAACCTAGATGGGAAAGAAACAGGTTCTCTAATTTTAAAGACCTTAGACGTGTTTTAAGGCAGCGGTGTTCTGTTTGGCAAAGGTGACGATGAATTTCCACATCCCCAAGGGTTAACAATCGCAGCCCCGGATGCCGATTTTAGTTAATTTTCACTTTCTTCTTTTCCTTCATCTAAGTTGTCTAAACTTTCTTCAATAAATAACTTTTTGAGAAGAAAAGCTATTTAAAAATGTCACCTAAATTGAAGAACATAATAAATAGGAATGATTTTCTAAAAAAGAATTTAAAGATACTCTAAGTAAATTACCTGAAAAACTGAAAATTAAATGAGAACCTACTGCGTACTTGGCATGGGAGTTCCAGATGGAACATTTTCCTACAAACGTATGATAAAGAAGAAACACGCGGTTGTGGTCACCTTCTCCAGGTGCTGAGGGTTTCTGAACAGGAGAGTGAGCAGACAGAGAGGAGGCATTCTGAGTCTGAGTCGGAACAAAGGAAACTGGCAAAGCCGCTTACATGGGAGGGGTGTTGGACTTGGCTATGAGCTCGTCCTTCAGTCTGATGAGCTCCCTCAGCTTCGGGTACTCTTCGAACCTGTCAGCCAGACCTGGGGACACAGCAGTTCTGCACGTCAGAGTTCCTCCTACTGATGTAAGGAATCTGCTCATGAAACCAAGTTTCACCGTTCTTTTCTTGTGAAAGGGAAACACTGCCTTTCTCCCATGCTTTCCTCCTTTTCGTTTAGATGAAAAAAATCAGGCAAAAATGACTGTTCTTCCATGTTTTATAGTCAGGTAAAGGGAGGGACAAAATCTAGTGGAGATGAACTGAGCAGAGATCACTGCTGACGACCTCACGGGAATGGGCTAGGCCTGTGAACGAAGCCAGTGGGCATCAGCCCCACCGAGAGGCGATGGACGAGCGGAACGAACGACACGCACGGGGGCGAGAGCGAGCACGGCGGGTTCCCAGCGGGCCCCACGCACCTACGTCCCGGATGAAATTCTGGGGCCTGTGTCCCGTGTCCACGAAGTGCTGGCAGTAGTCGTTATGGGGGTTCAAACTCTGTGTTCCCTGGAGGGGGACCAGAAGGACATGGAAGCACGTGCTCCGGCACGGACTCTGTGCTGCGTCTTAAGTGTGAGGCCACGTGCAATAAGTGGATTTACAGGTCAGAAGCCACAACTGCCGTGAGCGCGCCTCCTCAGTAGCCACAGACATTGGCACATTATCTTACCCTACACAGCCAGGTACCACAAGACTATCTCATGAATAATTTTAAATAGTCTATAATAATGATTTTTTAATAACTAAAAACATCTCGAAACAAATAGGTATTTAAAATCTTTTCGGTCACAGAGCTGCAACGGGAAAAGCCGTGAGACCTGGGAGTTGCTGACTCACCTTAAGAAAAGTGCTAGAATCTTTGTAGATCTCTTCTTCGTACGGCAGGTTCTCTCCTTCCTGCTGCGTTTCCGGTTCGTCCTGGGAAGACCAAGCAGACACTTTGGGCATGGTTATGACTAGTTTACATCCTGTTACATCTTGATGGGGACTCAACACAAATATTTTACTTCCCTAGTAGATTATACATTTTTCAAATTATCATTAAAGTCAAACATTAAGATCTTTGCTTTCTCATCATTAGATCTAACTAGTTTATTATTTTCACAAGTAAAATAAAAACTTTCATTTCATTTTCATCAATAATTGTCTATAACTGCTGTTGATAAAATTGTCTAGAAATCTTTAAGCTCAAATATAACACAATAAATATTAGAATTTAGTTTGAATTGGAAGCTATAACCACCAACGGGCCAACTTTACCTATACTGGACTGAAACAGACGGAACTGTTCCCACAAGTCCAAAATGCCAGACCACGGGGCCTGGAGCGACCCCAAACACCTGGGCCACATGTCACACTGTGGCAGACAGGACAGGGTCCTTGGCAGGCGTCTGCATCGCCGAACCCCCCCAGAGACTCACCGAGGCCGGGCTTCCCTTCTCTCTTAAATGCAGTTATACAACAATGAACTTCAAAAAGCAGTAATAGGGTTTTCAGCACAATGCCTTCTTTTCAACTAAATATCGCAATTACAAATTCAGAAGGTATCTTCTTGGACCCCTTTCAGAAACAGTTCTACTCGGCTTTCTAGTACATGAGTTTCCCAACATTTTGATCGGGCTGCCCATAGTCTTCACAGTGACCACACAACTCAAAAAAGACGGCAGCGTAACCGCTCGGAATCCGGCCGACCACCCCGCGTCTGACACGCTGGCCTGCGCACCGCACCGAGGAGCAGCACCGCTAGTGTCCACCAGGGGGCGCGCCGCGCGCTCTACCTGCAGGGCCGAACCTCGCCCACAGGAGCCGGGCTGAAGCGGGAGGGGCGTAAAGGTCCAGTTCCGCGGGGCGCACACGTGCTCCCCTGCCCACGCGTTCATTACGCTGCGACGGCCATTTCGGGCCCTTTAACGTTCAGCTTTCCGGCGAGTCCGTTTTCCCGGGTGAGGATCCATCACTGCCAGGACTTACTTTTCCTTGACAGTGACACGGCCCTGTTCCCTACTTGCCTTATACTCTTCCGCTGGGTCCTCATCCGCCTGCCCCTCGTCCTGACACTTGCGCTTTGCACTCGCGACAGGGGTGTCGTAGGAAGCCCTGAGAACGAAAGCTGAAGCATCACACGCGGGTACAGGCAAGACGTGCAGGTGCTTCTGTTCACGGCGTTAAATACGACAACAAAACAGAACACGGCCGATTTCCTGATCAAACAGCCTCTGTTCACCCAGTTCGCAAGTCAGCTAAAGAGTGACGCAGCCGGGTGCGGGCTCCGTGCGTGTTTCTGCTGGGAAGCGACCGCATACGAACAGAGGCTGTGGATAGGCACACACGGCGAGAAGGGCCTCCTGCGCTCGAACCCCGTCTACGGCGACACCAGGGCTCAAACCGATACCCAGAATACTGAAAAACTCTGAAACGCTTCGTGAACTGCCACATTAGCACCTCTGTGAGGGGCGAGTCTGTTCTCTCTCATAGGAATTTAAGAAACATAATTATTTACTCCTGGTACATGAACTAATCCTGAGTGTTCCACTTCCTCACTGCTACGTGGGAACGATTCCATCACTCGTGAACTAGCAACAAAAACCAATCGTTCTGAAATCTCTATGTTGATGCTTTCGTAACGCACTTCATACTTAGGCTTGTTTGCTTGTTCAAACAACCGCCCTTTCACGGATTCGAGGTCAGCGAGCGAGCGAGCGAGCGAGCGAGCGGGGGACCCACCTGCACGTCTCCCGCGTCTCCGCGATCTCCCTCTGCTCGTCCTTGCTGTTTAACACGGCGCCGATGCGGTCCGCGCTTTCGGCCCCCAGCTGCGCAGGGCAGAAGCCAGAAATGGGATCAGTCGGCATTTTATGCTTTTAGTTACAGTTGAAAGTAAGACTTCACTTTGCCCATCTTTTCCTTTCAAAGCAAATAAAACACGACTTAGTAAAGGTGGCAATAACAAAACCCTAACATACTGTTTATTGTGCGGCAGGCACTACGTTAAACACTTCGCATCCAGCAAGTCACGTACCACACCCTATTTACCCCATGCTGCAATAAACTTATTCAAGCCAAGTCTTTAAGTAAGGACTAGAGGCACAGCAGAGGGCTTCACTGATTCCTTAAAAATGGAAATGCAGATTCTGGCAATTGGGGGAATTTTGCGAAATACAACTGTGGACGGATGGCTGAGACAAGGCTGGCGGCTGGGTGAAGTGATGGAGATTGAGTCACAAAACCTTCAAGACCAAGCGGTGCAGAACGCAACTGACAGGCCACGTGCACTGTGCGGTGACCAAGCAGTGCGGTGACCAAGCAGAACGCTGAGAGCAAACCTGCGGAAAACGGTCCCCTCGGCCAGCAAAGGGGGAGGCACCCTAAGCGCCAGGGCCACAAGCCCCCAGCCTTGGTCTCCGACTGGCAGCCCTGCTGAGGCAGCCTCTGCGTTAGCTCCACTCCTGAAACTGTAGGAGATCCGCTCCCCGAGACTTGCCAGACCTCCGTTTCCTGCTGGGGGTGGGGGGAGGCAGCGCGTCCCACGGGAGACGGCTGGCGTGCTTTCCAACCCTTTTACTGCCCAGGAAAGTGCACTCAGAGAGGTCTCCTGGAACCCTGTCTGTGGGATGAGTGGGCACCTCCCACGGTTCCCCTGTGTCCTGCCTTTCCTTGTTCGGGTCACAGCACTTAACAGTGCTATCAGTGACTGTGGTCTTACTTCTGTTCGCTCCCCATTTAACTGTTGCAGGGTCTCTACCTGGACTCCCAGTCCTCTTGTGGGTCTCTTCTCCTCGCTCCTCCCCCACTGGAGAGGTGCCCTCCCCGGAGGAAGGGCTCTGATAGCTGTGTGCCCAGCAGCAAGTGTCTGACTCACAGCACACGCTCAGGACGGATGCAAAGGAACCCATGAGGTTTCCTACTGGGGGCTAAGTCAGAAAACGATGTATTTCAAGAGAACTGCTTTAAATCAAAATTCCGCTTACAAACGTAATTGTCTTCTCATGCTCCAAAAATATTTTAAAATTGTGGAGTCACTGAATTAAGTAAGTATCAGGTTTCCTATTAATGGTAGCACTAAATATATTACTTGAATAATTATGACGACTTGGAATCATCTGAAAGTAGCAATTTTCTGAAACAAAGCTATGAGTTAAATAAAGAGCAGGTGTAAACTGTGGGTGGCCCCAAAAACTGCCACCGTCACAGTCTGGGTCTACAAGTGCTTGTGACGCCCACTCGGCACACAAACACAAACCATGCCAACTGTGCGTGCAGAGCTGTGCTCTGATGTACTGAGTCAACTGACAAACGCACAGTGAAAGCTCACTCTGGACAAGGGGCAGTTAAGGGAGAAGGCAAACCCAACAGGAGTTCAATGCAAAGACTTCACACCCGAACTGGTCACATGCTGTGCGATAACAAAGAATGCCTGGCAGTGGACTCAACAGTGAAAGCCCAGAGCAAGAGTCTAAAGCACAAAGGTCAGGAAGGTTTCCCACCACATCTGAGCTGAGCTGTCAGAGGACAGACACAAATCAGACAGCTTTAGAAACACCACAGCGTATGCATTGCACAATCTGTGTTCGTTCAGTCTTGTTCATATACAGAACAGTAGAGAAAGAAAGGGTGAAATCAGTGGTGAAGTGGAACCTGTCACTGACTGTACCGGACATCCTCACTGAAGAGGGATGGTTCTTATCCACCTACACAGATGTGATGGAAAAAGCATGGAAGGGCCTGAAATTGCAGCTTGCAAGGTTGTGGGTTTGAGCACATAACAAATTCTTTGAGCTTTATTTTCTTCATCTATAAGACGCAGGCAGTATCTGTACGATTGAAGAGAACGTATGGAAAAAGCTTAACAGAGTCTGACACGAAGAAGGGACTTTGGAAGTGGCAGCCATCTGGTTTTATGCACTGTGTTCCCATTTTCGAGGGTCTGGGCTAGCTGCTGGTCATCGCTGAACTGCAATGCCTTCTAAAGGCCCTAGCACGGAGCAAGACCCTGAACTGTGGTATCATGTATTTTGAGCCAGAGTTTGAATTCGAATTAAAGTGTAAGAACTTTACTTGGAGGCAACAAGAAGCTACTTGAAGATAACATGTCACATACTGAGAAAAGGGCTTAGAAAAGATACCTGATTTGCCCAAGACCAAAACGTCACTGGGACAGGAGCAGGGATGACTCCAAATGAACACATTCTAAACACTATACCATAAGTCTTTTTTTCATAAGGTCACAAAAGAGGAGAGGTTCCAGATTACCATTGACTAAAACCAAGATTTACTACAAAAAAAAACAACGGCAGGATGCCTCATTGAAGCCCGTGAGCACCTCCATCCCTTTCACTGAATGATGGAAATGGAAAGCAGGCCCTGGTTCAGGCAGAGACGTGCGCCCCTGTGTCGTTCTCAGGGGCACTCCACTCATCAGCAAGTCTTCACTTACACACTCACACATAGGCAGCGGTGAGGACCAGCTTTAGAGAAACAAACTAGGTTCGAATTCCGGGCCTAGCAGTGATTGAGCCCCGGGCCACAATGACCGAAACTCAAGGGCCTCCATGTCGTTATTCATAAAGTGAAAATAATCCTGTGTACAGCAGGGGTCTGTTGTGACATGGAGTATGAATTCACGTGTTGGCCGATGGTGACGATGTGGATACTGTAACCTACACAGCAGATTGCAATATACAAGAGGCAGACTCTAAAATTTACACCCAGGACCACCTGCAACTCAGTCTTTAGATATGCTCCTCCATGCGTACCAAATTCTGCAAACCCATTTCAGAGGAAGCCACAACCTCGAGGTGGGTGCTGGCTACGAGCATAGGCAAGAAACAGAAGACCAGTGGAAACGGCGAAGAGAAATTTAGGGCCCAAGTCGCGAAAGTGACTTGTCCCCTGAACCGCGGTCGTCTATGGACAAAGACCTAAGCTTCGCATCCTCCTCACCGGGCGCTGGCCCGCACACTAGACGTTCGGTCTAGCATCACCATCAGGACCGCGTCACGGAAGGGGAGCCCTTCGGGGCGCCGCGGCAGCTGAGAGCAAGAAGCGCAGGGTCAGGGTTGCGGGAGCGCACAGAGAGGACGCGAGGAAGAGGGCGCCGCGCACTCGCGATCCCGCCCAGGGCCGCGGACCTGTTGCGCGAGGAGCTGTCGCCGTAGCTTCTGCCGCTCCCGAATCTCCTGCAAGCGGCTGTCCATGTCCCAACTCCCGTTTTCCACTCCACCGGAAACTTGGCAACTAGCGGATGAAACTCCGCCAGATTTTTCTCCCAAGTTTGCGAGCTACGAGAATTGCCTCGAGCTTCTGGTGACGGATAACCTACAGTCTTTCTCCACTGGGCACTTCCGGCGCGGCCGGAATTGGCTCTCCGGCCCAGAAGTCCCGCCTCCCCTTGGCGCCGAAATTTTACGCCACAGAGAGGGGCCCAATGAAAGACGCAGAGGCGTGGGCGGGGCCGCAGAGGCGTGGGCGGGGCCACGAGCCGGTCACCTCCCGCAGCCGAGGCCGCGGGAGCTGGTCTGGGCGGGGCCGCGAACGGGCGTTTCGCTCGTCTGCTTCCCGGGGACGTCAGACGCCCTTGGTGCAGCAGCACTGTTTCGAAGGTGTGGGCCGATTTCTTGATTCCCCTTTCCGTTGACCTCCCAGTTGCCAGTCCTCACGTTTCAAAAAACTGCGAGATACCCCTTTCTTTTGGGAAGCACAAACTGGAGCCCGATGGCCAGGTTTGGTCCCGGGACTGTGGTCTATTGAGAGGCCTTGGCTTCTTAATCACCTCCAGGAGGTGATAAGGGTGCCAGGCTCAGGGAACAGTATGGAGGGAAAAGATGGTACCGCGCCTGCTGGCGCATGCGCAGTGGCAGGGCTTACTGTGCTTTCAGAGTTGCATTATTTTTTACCTGGTTCTCCCGCGGGGAACGGAGCAGCATGTACCTGTGCGCTTCTCCACACCTGACTAGCCAGGGAGAAGCTCTTTGGCTTCTTCCCTTCGGGGAAGTGGGCGGGTGGTAGTACATTGGGGCAGAGGCCAGGGGACTCCTTTTGGGCTTGTGCAGTTAGCTGTCTTAGTTGGAAATGACCCCGGGACGAGGACACCGCCTCCCAGAGTTACCTGGGTCTGGTGGGGCGGGGCGGGGAGTGGAGATGCTCTTCTTTCCGGAGCCTTAGGGTATAACCGCTGTTTTCCACCGCATTTGTCATCGCATTCCAGAGTCAAAGCGTCAGAGGCGGGCTAAGACATTATGTTGCCTCAAGTTTAATTGGAAGCTGCGGCAAGTACTTACCAGCATTAGTAACAAGTCTTTATTCTTCGAGGGGGGATTTCATTTTTGCAAGTAGTATACAGCTTCTAGATCGAAGCCCGGTGGGTCAGGCTAGGCCAACATGGACAGGACTGGATTCTACTCATTGTCACGCGTTTCTCAAGAACTAGCTCTGAAAGTCAGTTTCAAAAGAGAGTTCTGGAAATCTTTTGAGTAATGGCAGGCCTGTGTGAAAAAGCGGTTATGTGCAAGGGCCCATAGTGTAAGAGGAAACACTAATTTGCACATAGGAATCAAAGTATCTTTCTAAAAATCGCTTTACCTGCCAGTCATGAAAGGTGAGTACTGATTTGAACTATTTGTCATTGATGGGAATAGGCACTTGTTCACTCAAAACTAGCAATATTTATCGAGTATCTTAAATGGCGGTGACTGTGACAGACCCTGCCTGCAGTCTGGCCAGGTCATAAAAAATCGAAGACCAAATGCATCTGGTTTTTGTTATGGAGTTCACACCTAAAGGAGGAAGCTATTTTGTTCCTAATTAAGTGCAGTGCTGGTTTTGTGCCTGTGGTCCTTGACCCCGTTCACTTGATCTCTGCTCTGTGAAGATGGTTGGGCCCATAGTCTGCAAACTCCCCCCCCACCCACCGTCTCCCCAGTCCGGTGTCTTCCGGTAACATTGTGCCCGGGGAGGTGTAAGCAGGGAGTCACAAGTGGGAGGTGGGCAAGCCATTGTTCATTTCTTTTCCTCTGGCTTCTGGCCTCCTGGGAAGTGGCTGTGCCCTTCACGAAGTCCCTGAGCTGGTTGCAGCAGCCCCTCCCTGGTGGTCCTTCCCTTTCCGACTCGGACGGTGCCTCCCTCTTTGCTCTGAGAACAAACCCACCCTCTGTTCTACCAGCTCTAGGACTGGAACCATGGATACAGCTACCTGTTCAAAATTCCTCAGATGATTTCTGTTTTCCTGCGTGGAACCTGCACTGATGAGGATGTGAATGAGTACAGCCCTGTAGCCTGTACAAAGCCATTGGCGTTTGGCAGAGGGCTGTGGGAGACCAGGCTGCAGCTCTGACCGTGCCCCACCCCTGCTGGGACTGACCTTGCCTATCAGTAGCATCTATTCCTGAGGGCCTCTAGGGAGTGGGTGTGGTGGGGGTGGGGCTGGGAGACGCAGCCTGCAAGGTCTCCACATACCGTTCATAGTCTTGGGTGCTCATGCAGCCAGTAGGCTGCTTGGCAAGCTCAAGGTGTGGCGAGGCGAGTTCCCCTCTGCCTCTCCGTCACAGAGCCAGGGTGCGTCCCCGGCCCCTGGCTTGTGACCTCCTTGCTCAGGCATCAGCCTCTCCCCCTAACCATCAGCAGGGCAGGCTGTTGAGCAGAGAGGAGAGAAGGGGAACAGGAATGTACTAATGTTTCATAACTGGGGACCCACGTAGTGTGGCCCTTCCCACTTGCACCACCAGCCCTCTGTGGTAACACATCCTGTCTCCTCCTGCTTTAAAGGGATTTACGGAACCAGGATGGAGCATCTCCGCGTGGTCTGGGAGCCTGTCTGGGCGGTGACCTCTGGGTCCAAGGGGCCTGTGGCGTGCTTGCAGGCCACCACCTCCTGAGGGCAGCTTCCCGTGACAGCCTCACAAACACAGAAGCGTGGAACACAGAGTTGTGTGCCATGGGCTATAGCGACACAAACGGAGGGGAGGGAGGCAGTCACAAATGTTGGTCAACAGACTGAACAACACAAGCAGGCAGGCTGGGCAGACCAGCAGACAAAGTGGGGAAGAGTGCTCTTTTCTAGTGGATTACAGAGAAAGGAAGAAGACCCCAGGGACAACAGGACTGTAAGGGGTTTTATGGTGTTGCGTAAATGTCACTGATGCCAATTACACTTCATCTCTGAGTCCAGAATAGCTCTTTCGGAAGAAACACGGCCGAGTTCCGATGGAGGGAAGTGCTCGTCCGGCCAGTGGACCAATCCCTGAGTTTTTCTCTGCCTCCCCCTACATAGCATTGCAGTGGCCTTTCTAAATGTTCAGTCCACTTTCACAGCATTTAAACCAGGACGTCCGACTTTGTGGTGTCTGTGAGCCACACTGGAAGAGCAGGCGTTGTCTTGGGCCACACATTAAATACACTGTGACGTGTAACCACACACACACACAAAGCTCCTCACGCTTTAAGTAAATCTACGAGTTTGCATTGGGCTGATTTCACGGCCAGCCATCCTGCGCTGCACGTGGCCTGTGGGCGGCAGGTTGGACACCCCTGCATTTTAAAGTATCAGGAAGAGAGAAAAGTAAGAGGCTTTTAGAAATTCTTGTAGATAATTAGGAGGAAATGCACATGCAGTACTACTTTCTGTATAAGTGTTTGATCATCATTACTCCCGTGCTGGCCAGTGCGGCACAGTGGGTAGGAGCGTCGTCCCATGACCAAAGGGTTGCGGGTTCGACCCCTGGGCTGGGCGCCTGTGGGAGGCAGCCACTCGCTGTTTGTCTCCCTCCCCCTCCTTTACCCCTTCCCTTCTCTCTCAAATCAATGAAAAAAAAATGTCCTTAGGCACAGATAAAAGAAAGATTTTTATCGTTACTATACAATTTATGAAATGTTCTCTGTAAACAGAGTCCCATTCTTACCACACTGATAATGAAGCTATTTCAAAGATCTGTGGGATAAAAGAATTTGTAAAGTGAAATAGCCTGTTGAAATGAACTTAATTCCTAATTTATCTCTTTTCTAATCCATTTTCTTTACCAGGTCACTGTATCTCTGTTGCAGAAAACGTTGAGTTCAAGACTCGCCGCGGTGAGTGAAATGCGTGCGCATAAAGCTAATAGAGCTGTCTCTCAGGAAACTGTGTTCTCGCGTGTGAAATGGAACCGCGTGTGACGGAAGTACTTTCAGGAGCCCACTCTGTGGTTTTTGAAAGTACAGAGCATCTTGGGGTGCAGCTTATTCAAACTAACGGCCTGAGTGCTTTCATACTGCTTTTTAATTTGTTTGTTTTTACAACTTACTTCTTACTTTGAAGTTAAATATATTCTCTCTCCATAATTTGAAGTGGTAGAAACAATTAGAAAAAGACAGTACATTCTGTGATGAATCAGAAAACCTGCATTCAAAGAGATTGGTGGTGTAATACCATCATTAAGTGCTGCTTGTTTTCAGTGATCTGTTTGGGATTTTAAATAAAATGATATGAATAGAAGAAAGTCTGTTCTCAGAACTTAAAAAGTGCTAGTGGACTTTATGCCATTAAAAAATTGTTATTATAAAGAAAGCTCCTATTCTGGAGCTCTGGATCAGAAAAATAGTAAAAATAATTTTTGTTACTTTATACCTTTATAGAATTAAAATTCTAAATTCTGGAAAGAAAGTTCAAATGACTATACAAAGGCAATCCTTATATAAATGCTCAAAAAAAAAAAAAGGCTTGGCTATTGTAGTTCAGTGAATTGAGGGCTGGCCTGTGAACCAAAGGGTCGCTGGTTCAATTCCCAGTCAGGGCATGTGCCTGGGTTCCAGGCCAGGTCCCCATTAGGGGGTGCCCAAGAAGCAACCACAAATTGCTGTTTCTCTCCCTCTCTTTCTCCCTTCCCCTCTATAAAAATAAGTAAATAAAATATTTAAAAAAAGAAAAAGACACTAAAGCCAAATTATGGCCAAGATGCTAGATCTGTTTCGGATCACGAATAAGCGCATCCGAAGCACTCACTGCTCTGATGGGCGCTCGTGCCGGATGGGTAGGAACGTGCAGAGCTTGCCTTCGCTGGCCTGTCACTGGCTCCTCAGAATCTCCTCCCCTTGGAGTGATCTCTCTTGTTTTCTCTTGTTCACTTATGGGTCAAAAGTTCAATGAATCAAAGCCAGTTAATCCTGGTTTTGCAGAGAAAAGTTTGCAGAGAAAAACAGCTTTGGCCAGTGGCCACAGAAGCTGGAGAAGTTTAACTGAAGGGGGAAAATTGGACATTTCCTCATCCTGGATGGGGACTGAGCTCTGCCTTTCATTTCCAACCCCAGTGGTTTTGCCGTTCCTCTGAAAACTGTGGCCTGTAACCAGACCCGCCTCCGGCCGGAATCCGCAGTGTCACACTGCCGGTCACGTACTGCTTCCTAAGTGAGCCACTCCAGGGGCTGGCAACCCTGTCCCGAGGAGGCAGTGCCCCCCCCCACAGCTGTGTCTGGGTCAAGAGGGGCAGTTGCTCAGAGCGCATGTCGGCGTCATCCTAGGGGGAAGCACACAGTTCCATGTGTGTGCGTGTATATGCACACATGCATACATGCTGATTGTGACATGGGAGCCGCTCCTGTCACCATGCAGAGGAGGCCCCTTTGCATTTGGGACACTGAACAGGTGGGACCAGTCATATGCATTTGCACGGTGAATTAAATTTCTTCCCACTGCCCTTTCCGTGAAGCCCGGCTCCCGGATGAAAACTCAGCTGGCATTCATGCTTTTTTCTGCTCATCTTCAATATTAGAAACAGTTACCCATTATTTAAGCTTCAATCTCAGCTTAACAATCAAAATATGAGGCCAAGATGTAGTTCTGGCTGTTGAGTTAAGGCTTCTCTTCCCGCCCCTTCTCCGGGCTGGTCACAGGCCCTGAGCTTGCAGTTCGGGAGGAGCAGGAGGGCGCGCCTGCTGCTTCTGGAACCTTCCCCTTGGGGGGGGCTTCCCACTTGAAGGTCGCCTGTCAGAGCAGTGGCCTTGCCGCCACGTTGGCCACTGTTATTTCACACACCTGGCACACGGCTGCCGCTCCGAGAACATTGGTTCCGTGTTGAACTGCCCCATTGCTTTCTGGGAGAGCGAGTTTTCTTGGGATTGTTGACTGCTGGTAAACTCACTGTGTCCTCAAAAGGGACCATTTATGGGTGATGTGGGTCAGTTAGAGGGACAGAGAAGAGTGAGTTCTGAATGCAGAGAAATTCAGCTTAGCTACTCAGCCATGTCCTTTACTCGTGTTCTATGAAGTTCAAAACAAATGTAGAGCAAGGCACATGTCTGGTGTGTGTTGAGTGTGCGTGCACAAGGAGAGATCGCACTGTACTGTCACAGCTCCAAACCCTGGAAGTCCCTGTCCGCCAGCGCTACCAGTGCCTCTGCGACTCGCCCGGGGCAGGTCCGAGCAGGTCCTAGCAGGTCTTCACGGCTTTGGCTCCTGCTGTGCTCAGAGGCTGGAACCCAGGCTGACCTCATCGGGCTGCTATGCAGGGCAGTTTCTATTTACTGCAGGTGCTGCGTGGTTTTTGGGTCTATACAAGAAGTTTGGGGGGGGGCACATTCATTACGTGACGACACACAGACTGTCCCACGGAGGGTGCCGCATTCTTGGAGCCAGTCGGGGATTACTGTGCATGTGTCAAGTAAATTTGGGGATTGTATTGCAGTGAAGCCCAAAGATAAGTTTGGAATTTAACTAGGCCGAAAGTTGTCTCAGATAATTTTTAATTGTGTTTTAGAATAAGGCTCAAATATTTCAGCATAGCCTCGAAACTTTAGGAGAGTATCAGCGAACTATACCTTAGAAACTTGCGAAGTTTATGCAGTTATATGTGTATGTGTTACAGAAATACAACACTGCGGGCACATTCTTACTCTGAAATGAAAACCTTTCTGACATTATTGCTATTCATTTACTTGAGAGCTGTGGAGCCCAACAAAATAACAGAACTGGAAAAAGAATTGCCAGCTCGTTCAGGTCGGATCTCTGGTTCTGAAAGGGCAGTGCCACTCACCCTGTCAAGCTGGAACTCGAAACACATTGGGTTTCGTAAGATGCGTTATGTGCAGTTTCTCAGAGGACTTGGGTTGAGTCACCCAGCCTTTTTGTACCACAGGTTCCTCAGCTGCAATCTAGAGGGAGTGAAATCGTTCAGTGTTTTTCAGACATTTTGCTGAAGGACTGCTTTTCCCTCTCAGCAGATACTGACTAGAGACAGAAGACAAAATAAAGGTGAATGAAGAAAAAGCGCTCCGGTCCCGACGGAGGTCAGCAAATGCTTGAGGATGGAGAAAATGTGCGTGGGCAACACATCTGAGAAAGGGGGGATGTTGTATTTCCTCCCAGAAACATAGGAAGAATGCCAGCGTAAGAAAGCCCTCAGAAAGTGAGCGTGGTGTAACTTTGTTATTTCAGAACTTCTTGTACTTAGTTGATAAAGAGATTCAACTTTCCCCCTGGAAACACTCATCTCACAAAGATAAGTGCAGACGGTCCACGCGATCCCCACTGAGAGTCTTGTCCAGTTATCTCGGATGTGGAAAGATGGCTGACGGTCTGCTGTCCCTCGCTCTCAAAGCGTCCCCACCCCACCTCCGACTCAGTGTGCTGTTGTCCCCCCACAGTTCCTTCCCAGTGTCCTCTCCTGCTCGCCGGCCACCTTTCTCTGCCTGCCCAGCTGCTAGCATCCCTTAAATGCCAACCGACCCTGGCACGCCAAGCGCATTTCACAATGCCAAGTGTAAACTGTGACCGCTGTGGCTGCGCCTGCCACTGCGCCCCCTCAGAGGACTAGGAGTGGTGGTGAGCGGTGAGAAAACCCCAGAGTCACCCCCAATCTTTGAAGAGCATCCTCTACTCCTGAATCTTTTCTCGAACAGGAGGTCTCATTAATTTCTAGCAGTAATTTTACCTCTAGACAGAAAAGTGGTTTCTTTTGAAAAGTTCCAAAGCCTTAATTCAGAGCTTCCCAGTGGGGTTGGTGGGGAACAGAAAGGTGTGAGGTGTGTAGGGATAGCGCCTCTCAGCTCCAGGGTGGGGCACAGAACCCGTGGGTGGGATGGGGTGCCCGTGGCCACGAGAGCATGCACAGGGCTTCTCTGCGCGCCTGACAGTCATGCTGTGTGCTGCCAAGGCTATGAAAAACACGGGACAGAAGAACATGAACATGCTCAGAACATCTGTATAATGACCCACTTTGTTGTGAGTTGGAAAAGAACATGAAGTATTGGATAAAGAAATCTCATGCAAGAGATTGAATAAGAAACACATGCAAGCATATATAACAGAACCATTTAGGTCTGAATTAAAGGACAGTATGAACGAAATGGTTAAAATATTAATAGTATAAATCGTACCATTCCCGAAATGTGAGCGATTCACAGGGAAAGGTGGTTACATATACTGAACACTGTGTTTTTAAACCAAGAGAGACGTCTGTGAAAGCTTCTAAATGAGTCGAGCTAGTGGAGAGTAGAGCCTTGGAACCTTACGATCCCCAGAGCTCGGCCTTCCTCTGATGGACAGTTCACACAGTTCACAGTTCACAGTTCACAGTTCACACTGTGTGACTCGTTAAGTGCGGTGGGCACAGGAATGGCCGAACACTTGGAAGATGTCCTTGAAGAGCCTGAGACTAATGCCGAGAACAGAGCAGGCGGCTGCTGTGGTGTGCGGAGCACGGCAGGGCAACCCTGCAGGTTATGCTGCGTAGTTTAGCGTCCACACGAGAACTCCTGCTGCTGACGAACAGAAGGCTTGGCCAGTGAGTTCGCGCAGTGAGTTCGTGCAGTTTCTTCTGACGTGATCAGAAGAAACAAACCGATGTTTCTGAGTGCTGCCTGGTGGGTTACCCGGAACTCAGGCGGAGGCTGACTTCTGACAGGGCCTCCAGTTTTCCAGCTTTACAGACCTGTTCTCTTCGGATGTCAAGTGACCACATTTTCAGGTTACCACTCCTAGAGTGATGGCTGGAGGCCAATTTCGGAATAATTTCCAACACTAGAAGGCCAAATATATTGGGTTGGCGTAAAGCATTTGTCCTGGTTTTCCATGAGCCGGCGCTAGTGGCACCTGGTTGTCTTTAACTTCATTTGAAACCATTTTGTGACATTGTATTGTGACAACGGTCATATCAGTGTAATTTAAAGGAAACTTATCAAAATGAGTGAATTTTTGTGTAGTCATTTCAGTGTTGAAGAGGGAAGAAAACCTGTTTGGCATATTATGCTTTATTATTTCAAGAAAGACAAAAGCACAATTGAAATGTAAAAACCCCACATTTGTGCAGTGCATAGAGAAGGTACTGTGACTGATTGAGTGTGTCAGAGGTGGTTTGCAAAGTTTTGTCCTGGAGAGTTCTCACTGGACGATGTTCCACGGTCGGGGGGACCAGTTGAAGTTGGTAGCGATCCAGCTGAGACATTCGTTGAGAACAGTCAACGTTCTGCGGTGCGGGAGCCGCCGACGTACCCCAAACATCCAGATCAGGTGTTGGAAACCATTCGCACCAGGCTGGTCATGTTAATCACGTTGGTGTCTGGGGTCCACGTTAGTTAAATGACAAACGCTTCTTGACAGTATTTCTGCATGCGATTCTCTACCTAAACATAACGAAAATGTTCCGTTTTCAAAACAAATTGTGAGAGTAGGTGAAAAGCAGATACTTTACAATGACATGGAGTGGGAGCGATCCAGGGGCAGGCGCAGTGAACCACCACCAGCCACACAAAGGCCAGTCTTCACCCAGAGAAGGTCATGTGGAGCACGTGGTGGGACTGGGAGCGAGTCGTCTGTTATGAGCTCCTTCCGGAGAAGCAGGCGGTTACCTCCAACGGGCACCGCTCCCAGTGAGACCAGCTGAAAGCAGCGTGCGCCGACATGGGTCTGGAATTTGTCAGCAGAAAACACATAATCTTCCATCAGGATAGCACAAGACCACATGTTTCTTTGGTGACCGGGCGAAAACTGTCGCAGCCCGCCTGGGAAGTTCTGATTCATCCACTGTATTCACCAGACGCCGCACCTTCTGATTTCCATTTATTTCGGTCTTTACAAAATTCCCTTAATGAAAGAAAATTTCAATTCCCTGGGAAACTGCACAAGGCACCTGGAACAGTTCTTTGCTGAAAAAGATAAAAGGTTTTGGGAAGATGGATTATGAAGTTGCCTGAAATTTGGCAGAAGGTAGTGGAACAAAACAGTGAATATGTTGTCCAATGAAGTTATTGGTGAAAATGACAAGTGTGATTTATGTTTACTTTAAAACCGAACAGCCTCTGTGGCCATCCCGATATTTTAAAGCAAGAATTTATCCTAATCACTCATCCGTTTGTTTCTACCTGAGGCGGTACGACTTTTCCCGGAATTTGTTTTAAAACACGTGCATCATTTTCTGGCAACGTTCCTTGTTCCTCCCAAAACAAGACAAACATGCTGATTTTCCCCAAGCGACCCAGCTCCCAAACACGCACACTGCGCCTCCTGCCCTAGCTGTGACCCCAGGCAACGCTCCCACAGGCCCTCCATCCCTCTCCCTATTTTCCCACCAGAGATGCTCACACAGCGTGTCCAGTGCGAGTCCCCTGTCCCGTGTCGGGAGAGGTGAGGGTCCACACTGCTGTTCTTCGGGGTTCATAGTGAGGACAGGTAAATCGGTTTCTAAGCGGTTTGTACTGTACCCTGGACTCCAGCGGGGAAACGGTAAGCCTGCCAAGTGAGGTGCTGGGCCTCGGGGGCCTACAGGGAGCAGGTGCCACCACCCACCCCGGCCTTGGCCGGCCAGTGTCCCCCCAGACCTCCTGGGCAAGCACCTCACAGGGCGAAGCTCAAGCAGAGAAAGCCCCCTTTTCAGGTGGCCGAATGACAGCTGTGACCGCCTGCCCCGAAACGAGTTCTGGAAAGGCTCCGAATGCGTGGCAGTCACATAAATGCAGCTTTGCTGCTGACACGGTCAGTCCCACCTTTGGTGACTCGGGGCTGGGGAAACCTTGGGGGAGACCGCAGTGTGAACATTCCAGGATGACGTGCGGCCGTCTGCCGGCGTGGCGCCGCTGGAGTGCCAAGGTGCAAGGTCGTTTTGGGGGTTGGTTCTACATACAAATGACCTTGGCTGGTTCTGCAGCGTTTCAGGTCACTGTAACTGTTCAAGGCTCACCAGCAGGGGCGTGGGGGGAGAGAGCCAGCCCCCTGGACTCCCCCCGGGGGTGGCTCGGAGTGCCTGCCGCACATCCAGGGAAGCACGCAGCTCTGTGTGCAGGGAGATGAGGACAGAATGAAGGACAGCCAGAAGGACGGCGTGCTCAGACTTGTCTCTTCACTGGAACTGCTTGTACGGTTGTCCTGCCTTTCTTTTCAATTTGGAAAGATAATGAGAGCAAATTACAGGGGAAACCATATTTCTGTTTCAGTGTTTTGAACAAAGCAATCTGCTGAGTCTTTGGCGTTTTTTAGAAACCACCAACATGATTAAAAAAAACTTTGCTGCCCCTTAAGGCTTGTTTAAAGAATCTTCAAAATACAAGGAAACGACAGTCATCTTATGGTTCCTACAGGTTGGTGGTCCGAATTGAAGGCGAGAAGGCCCGTTAAGCTCTCGCTTCCCAGCAGAACACAGAGCCAGGTGCGGCGGCCTCAACTGGCAGTGGGGTTGGGCGGGCTCTCTGGGGCTCCTGTTCGAAACTGGGCACAGCTTGGAAGAAGAGTTTCTGCCTTCACAGTCCCATCTCTGACACCCGGGGGTCCCAGCCCAGGTGTCATCCTGCCCAGGGCCCTGGCTGGGGGCTGAAGACCATGGTGGTGGGCGCAGGAGAGGCCAGCTGCACAGAGGACCCTGAGGGCTGGGTTTGCACCGAGGAGGACGCAGCTGTGGGCGTTGGCACGGTCGGTTCTTGTTCAGGTGGTGCTGTGCTTAGAGGAAAAGTACCGACCGAAAGGGGGCCCACCCAGGCAGTTCCTTGGAGGGGCCTGGACCCCGGAGCCTGCTACAGAGGCCCTGGACTGGGGCCACCTCGCGTCTCTGTCCACAGTGTTTTTGCCATTGGGTGTTTCTTTCATGCTGCGAAGCAGGAAGCAGACACACATCTTTCACGGTTGTTTCTTTCTTAGGAATATCATTTTCCATGTACACTCTTTAACATGTGCTTAACACAGTTATTCTGACATCTTCTCATGTACTCTTTCTACTGAATGCATACTCGGAAAAATATCTTCAAAACTATAAAACTCAACACTGCACATTTCAGAGATTAAAAAAACATAAAGAAAAAGAACTTTAAAATACCAGTTACTCTACCACCAGGGATACCACTTTTACGTTTTTTGTTGAAAAGCTTATAGAAAATCAGGTACAGGACCACGTGGTCCCCCCCCAGGCCCCCCCAGCCGTGGGGAGCATACTTTGCTTGCTCACTGCACAGTAGCAGAAACCCTCAGAAATTCTCCTTTGGTGGTTTCAGGACTTCCAAGTCCAAATTTCTTTCTCATTTTCCTACTATTGGACATCGAGTTTATTTCCAACTGTGTTGTTTCAAGTAAAGCTGTAATGCAATGTTCTTGTAAATAAGCTTTATCCCTGCTGCTTTGATTATTTCCAAACCTAGGAAAAGTCTTACCCTCTCTCTGCCCCATCTTAGGTTTGAGGGGGGAAAAATCAGGTCTAGTTATGACTTGAATATGAGTGGTGCTAAATGACACAGCTTCTTAAAAATAAAGGAAAATTGTAAGTTTTAAAAACGATTATATGTAACAATCAATTCCAGCAACTTCTAAGACCTTGAAAATGCCACTAGCCAGCTTGGTATGGTCTCCATTTTCTCTCCTTGTTTTCCTCTCAGTGAATTCAATTTTCTATAGCGACATCCTTCAAGTAAAAAGAAGGAGGTCTAGTTCTTTAGTGTAGATTTTCTACTCTATTCTGTAATAGGAGACAATATTATTTTCTACTATTTTGATAAATTGCATTGCCACCTAAATAGCGAACTTGAATATCTGTCCTTGTACTCACTATCGTTTCTGTGGAACGTGTGTTCAAAGACCCAATACACGTTTACACATGAACTTTGAACAGCACCAGATGCACATCAGTGGGGGGTTCTGGCATCTTGAAGAGCGGCCGAAACCGAGTTGCCCTCGAGCATCATAACGTGTAGACCACTAACGAACACGGTGCTAAGATGTATGATTCATCATCAGGCCAAAGCCCAACAGCCGTCTTATTAACTAAGAGACATGTGGGCTCACGAGGGACACCGGGTGGGTGGCTTCGCCGAGGGCCCTGGCCCCTGCAGGGACGCGTACGACTCCCAAACTGGGTTGTCTCCGACAGGAGGCGAGGGAGCCCACAGCTCAGGTCTGTAGTGAGCTGCATAAAGTACCGTCATCGCCCCTGTTCTGCCCCTGTGTCCCCTGTCCTGCTTCATTTTTTCATGACACTGATTGCCATCTGGCTTGTAATACCGTTTTCTGCTCTTCTGTTTATCGTGTACTATCCTTTACTAGGCTGTACACATGGAAAAAGCAGGAGGGTGCTTTCACTCTCTCCATTATTCACTGCCTTGCGCGATGGATGTCTTATTGAAATGAATGAGTGAATGCTGAGTTAATAAACAGTAAAGATTTTTTGTTTTTCAGACTGGATACAATAGAAGTAATATATTACAAAATATTGGAAAACTTTGTAAAGAAGCCCAAGTTAAAAAACTTGCAAGTGTCATATTTTTATTATTCCTTAAAAATCAAATGTATCGTATCTTTTAACTAAATCTATATAGAAAAGAGACATGAATCTCAAAGCCTACAGAGAAAATAACATGCATTTTTCTTTCCAAGTAAATTGAAGACTTTTGCCTTAAAAATATGAAAGAGACACGACTCTGTAAGACAAGTAGCGGTGCTAATGATTTTAGAATGTGGTTGTCCGGTCTTCATGGGAAGGAGCAAATACGGTTTTCATTTAGTTACAGACTTTGTTTGGTATGTTCTAAATAAGTAAGTTAAAACTCCCACACCACAAAAAGTACCCCTGGACAGTGAATAATATGTAATTCGAATGTTCTGAAAGTAAGGCATCTCAACAATTCAAAGATAAACTGCTCGGTCTTATTTCGGGAGGGGCAAAGCTACGGAGAACTAATCAGACGGCCAGGTCAGGCCTCATCTGTACTTTTGGACGACTCTTGGGCGTAGGAATGCACTTGTCACAGTGTTTCACAGAAGCTCCCAGACAAAGCTAAATGAGGAAGTGGAATCAGAACAGATTGTAAACAAGAGCTTATGGAAATTCACAGCTGAATTTATTGTTGGTAACTGGACCTCCAAAGCAGAGTGTGGAAATCAAGTAACAGTAGCAGGAGCAACCTTTTTAATTCATTCGAGGAACTGCGAGTTAGGTGGGGAACAATGGAGAAAGAATTGTCTGTGAGAGGTGAACCAGGTAGTAACCGCTGGCCCGCCATTCCCGTCCTACAGACGCTCTCCCGTCTCTCCTCCTCTCCAGCCTCCCCTTCCCAGACCCTGTCCCCTCCCTGCGCAGCCCCACTGTGCCCCAGGCGGCCCCGGGGCTGGCGCAGGTGCAAGGCTCCCGTCTTGAGTCGGCGGTTGGCAGGTTATCTCTGCTGAAGGACCTGGTCACAGGCACTGACCGCGGCCCCGACGGCAACGGCTGCTCGTCCCCACAGACAGGCATGTGAGTGAAAAAGCGACGCCCTGTCCTTGTTGGGAAGCATCTACCTCGTAAGAACAGTGATCACTTTTGTCACTCCCTGCAGGAATCAGGATGTTCATTTCATGGAAGGAATAGGAAGAATTTTCACCGTTTATTTTGTCTTCCGGAATCACATAGAAAGGCATTTATCTTAAAGGCCAGAAAAAGCATCTAGAAATTTTACTAAAAAAATCTCAGTGCTATGTCAAGTCTGTGTTTAATACAGGAAACTATTTAGTCTAATATTCCAAAATATGGAGAAGTGTGGATGTAAGTGTTGCTGAATACAACAAACGCTGGAAAAAATTGGGCAAATAGGAGATTTTATTGGAAAGATAGCAGATGAGTCGCAGAATTACTGGCACGTTTGTAAAATAGGGTCGGGGCAGACAGGAGCTAGAACACAGCTCTAGAGGGGGTGCCCCGACCCACAGACACCGCAGGAATTCCAGAATCGCCCGTCAGTGTGCTTCTCCTGGCGTTAGTCCCCTCCGCCTGTTGTTCCTTTCTTAGTTCCAATCTGCTTAGTTCAAAAAAAAGAGGACTCAAATAGAATGAGGAGTGAAAGGGGTGTAACTGATACCACAGAAATACAGAGGATTATAAGAGACTGCTATGAACAATTATACACCAACAAATTTGACAACTCAGAAGAAATGGGCAAATTCCTAGGAACTTACAACCTGCAGGACTGAATTACGATGAAATAGAAAATCTGAGCAGGCTGGTTACCAGTAAGGAGATTGAATGGGTCCTGAAAAGCCTCCCAACAAACAGAAGTCCAGGGTGACGTTTTGCCAGACATTTGAGGAATTAGTGTCAGTCCTTTCAAATCTTCCAGAGAATAGAGTAGGAGGGATCCAGACTCATTTTATGAGCCAGCGTCGCCCTCACATCAAACCAGGCAGGGACGGCACAAGAAAAGAAAGTCACAGGCTTGTAGCCCTGGTGATGCAGATGCAGAAATCCTCAGCAAAAGACTAGTGGCCAAGCCAACAGTGCATGAGAAGGATCACACAGGATGGAGTGGGGAGTGTTCCAGGGATGGGAGAATGGTTCACATCCACAAGTCAGACAGTGTGATGAATAACAAAACGAAGAATAAAATCATGTGATCAATCAACAAATGTAGACAATTTTTTATAAAATTCAACATTCATCGATAATGAAAAAAATTCCGTTCAACAATGTGGGTAGAGAGGGAGTGTATCTCCGCATAGTAAAGGCCACATGTGACAAGGCCACAGCCCATGTCACACTCAGGTCTGGAGCTGAGAGCCTTTCCTCTGGGGCCAGGAACAGGACAGGGGTGCCCACTCTCACCACTTTAATCCCGCGTACTGCTGGAAGTTCCAGCCAGAGCAGTTAGGCAAGAAAAAGAAATAAAAGGCATTTGAAATAGAAAGGAAGAAATAAAACTGTTTACAAATGGTATTGTTATGTACAGGAAACCCTACAGACTCCATCAGAGCTGTTAGAACAAGTACAGGAATTCAGAAAGTTGGAGAATACAAAGTCAATACTCAAGTATCTGGTGAGTTTTATATACTAAAGAGGAACTATCAGAAAAAGAAGTAGAGAAAACAATTCCATTTACAGTTACATCAAAAAGAATAAAACACCTAGGAACAGATCTAACCAAGGAGGTGAAAGACCTGTATATTACAACATACAAACATTAACAAAAGCAATTGAAGAAGACACAAATAAATGTAAAGATATTCTGTGTCCATGTATTGAGAGACGCAGGATTGATAAAATGTCTGAACCACCCAAAGGAATCTATAGATTCAATGTAATCCCTGTCAAATTCTAATGGCATTTTTTCAAAGAAATAGAACAAACAATTCTAAAATTTGTGTGGGACCACAAAAATTCCCAAATAGCCAAAGCAATATTGGGAAAGAAGAACAAAGCTGGAGGCATCACATGCCCTGGTTTCAAACTATATTACAAAGCTATAATAATTAAAACAGTATGGCAATAACAGAAAAACAGATACATCCAGTAAAGGAACAGAATGGAGAGCCCAGAAATAAACCATGCACCTGTGGCCCATCAAGTTATTATGAAAGAGCCAAGAACACATGGTGGGGGAAGGACAGTGTCCTCAATGGATGGTGTTGGGGACACTGGACAGCCACATGCAAAAGAATGAAACTGGGCCACTATCTTACACCACGCACAAAAATTAACTCACAGTGGACTGAAGACTTGAACGCAGGGCCTGAGGTCATAAAACTGCCAGCAGAAAACATCAGCCCTAAACTTCTTGACATAGCGAGGGTTTTTCTGAGTCTGACACAAGAAGCTAAAGCAATAAGAGCAAGAATAATTAAGACTGCATGAAAGTAACAGGCGCTGCAGAAAAAAAATAGGAAATCGTCAACAAAATGAAAGGCAACCTACTGAGTAGGAGAAAATATTGGCAAATTATGTATCTGATAAAGGACCAATGCCTAAAATATATGAAGAACTCTTACAATCCCAAAGCAAAAAACAAACAGTTCAGTTAAAAACTGGGCAGAGGATCTGAATAGACATTTTTTTTAAAAGACATGCCCATGGCCGGCAGGTACACGGGAAGATGCTCGACATCATTAACTACCAGGAAGTGCAAACCAGAACCACAGTGAGATACCCCTTCACACCCGTGAGGACAGCGGCTGTCAGAAAAACAAATGCACAAATCGTGTTGATGAGGATGTCGGGATGTTGGGAAGTCGGAGCCCTGGTACGCAGCTGGTGGTTAAAAGGTGCAGCTGCCGTGGGGGACAGCCTGGCAGTTCCCCCCAAAGTTAGAAATAGAAGTACCACACGATCCCCTGACTCCACACGGTGGTCAGCACGAACTTCCCAGGAACAGCTTCAGGGCCATAGAGTATTCCTCCGAGAAAATGTGTTACAATGTGTTTAACTTCGTAAACTACTTGGGTTGCTGCCACTTTCCTGTAGAATAAACAATACAGCAAGGAGTAGCTTGGTGTCTGCTGACTTGCTGCGCAACAAAGCACCCAAATTGTCAGGAATCCTCATAGTTGGTGTGGTTGATTGCATTCCTAGAATATGTAACACTTTACATTCAGGAGTCCCACTTTTAAAATAACTCAAGTCGTAAATTAAAATACGGAACACCTTAAGGAGAAGACAATGTTTTAGGACACTATGGCAGCTATGAAGTAAATTCTGTCTAAATTGGTAATTGCATTTAAACTCACGAAGCGTGAATCCAGATACAGAGAGTGACTTCAGTGGACAGTGTTACCTTCTCACCTGAACTGTGGGCTCCAGCGCAAGGACCATCCTGTGTTAGAGGAAGTAGATCTCAGGCGTTGGGGACTGTCGCGTCTCCCGAGACCCACACCCACAAAACAAACGTGGTCTGTGTGTGTTTAAAGTACAGACGTGGGCCCGTGTGGCCGGCTGTGGTTCCCAGGGTAACCACGCACAGGCCGTGTCCTCCGAGCTCGCAGGCGGGCAGGCCTGGCCGGGAGACCCCGCTGACTGCCCTGCCCACTAAGGCAGCTGTGGGCTGTGACCCTGTCAGGGGAAAAGCTTTCCTTCCTGCCACTTCGGCTGCTGTCCAGGGCTGCTTGCATGACCGTAGAGTGCCCTCAGGAATGGGGTTGCTCCGCTGCTTTGTTTATGGGACTGCAGACACTGCAGAGGGGATCTCTGATGTGCTGTCTTGTCCGACAGGAAAGTCCTACCAGTTTCCATTAGCTGGTGGCGGTGGCGTGTGGCAGTACCTTTCCTGCACTGAGCAACTGCTTGGTGGAAGGGAGAGGGGCAGAGACTCGCCTTTTACCGCGTACCCTCTGTTCTTTCGGTCTGTGCTCTGAGGCTGTGCGTTTGCTGCCTGTTCAGAGCCAGTTTTGGAAACGCAGCACTGTGTTTTGGTCGGTGTTTTGGTCGGCGACAGACCACAAGTCTGATGGTGGCGAACCACAGAGCTGGGAGGTAGCAGGCCAGGCCGTCCAGGTGGACGAGCGCTCTGCAGTGGTCGTGCAGCGGTAAAGCTGCCCGACGACATACTTCTCAGAAGGTTACGTGGTGTGCACTGTAAACCAGTAAGTTAAAAGCATTGCGTTTCTGTGTGTGTGTGTGTGTGTGCATTCCTCTCTGTCATCGGTGTTCAGTCGGGGTGCTCTTGCCGTGGGGGCATCTGGCAGTGTCTGGAGATACTCTGGGTAGGTGGATCGGACTGCTGGCACCCAGGGTGGTGATGTCGGGGTGCTGTTATGTGCCCTGCAGTGTGCCGTGGAGCACACCACCCCGGTGACTAAGAATTGTCCTGCCCAAAATGTCAGCAGTGCTGAGCCTGAGAAGCTCCATTCCAGGCATGTGCTTTGAAAGTGGACATTTAAGTGCCCACTTGTGACTAGACGTGGTCAAGGCCCTGGGCATGCAAAGGGGCCAGAGGGCCCTGCACCCCAGGGCGCAGTCCAGTGAGGGGAGAAGTCAACGATGATGGCAGGAAGGCGGAGCGCTCTGGAGTGGAATGCAAGCAAGACCCAGAGCGGGGGCGGCTGCAGCTGTAAACATGCTCGGCAGGAGAACCCCTCGCCGGAAGCAGCCGTGGGGATGGAAACAGCCTTTCCAGAAGGCCTTTCCCAAAGACCCCGCAGGCCGAGGGTGCAGTAGCGCTGGGTTCAGAGGCGCTGCAGCCCATGGGCACCAGCGCGCTCTCTGTGGACCAGAGCTGCAGGAGGGCCAAGTCTGACCCTGACAACTGTCACTCTATTTCTGGGCCGAGTAGCACATTTGGGGACTTTAAATGGACCCGGTGCTGCATTGTAAAAGAACGTGCAGGTCACGGCCGACCCTGCCGTCTGGAGGACAGAAGGCTGCATTTTGTGAGAACAACAGTGGATTATCATGCTTGGCATGCCTCCTCCCACACGTCTCTGTCTCCGGCAGAGGATTGTCATGCTTGGCACGCCTCCCCCCACACGTCTCCTTCTCCGGCAGGCCCACGGGCTCAGCTGTGTTTCATCAGCAGTCACAGCGGCCAGACCCGGCAAACACTCACACCCACACCCACCGGCCTCATGTAGGTTTTCCTGAGCCTCAGTGTGCTCACACTTTTGCTTTGGTTTAGACGTCACTGGGGAGTTGGAAAGCCCCGTGACGTCTGAAGTGAGAAGGAGCCTCAGTGCCCATGGGCAGCCTGCACACTGGCCTCCCCCACCCCAGCACGTTGTGCAGAGGCGACTTGGAGAGCCGCCTCGGGGATAAATGAGATAACGCCTACTAAGTTCATCTGTCACGGCCAGGAGGAGTGCCAGTGGTCACAGTGGTGCACATGGGACTCCCCCCTAGACTTCCCTGGTGCTCCTAGTCAGCGCTGTCATAGGAAACGGCCGTTCTCGTCTGTTCGCTGGGTGGTCCCGTGGGGGGCTCCGGTGGCATCTGCTGCCTTTGTGTTCAGGCTCGCTGCCTCCTGCCCAGCAGTGGCTCTGGTCTTCCTGGCCCAGCACTTGTTCTCCGCTCCACACCCCAGGGGCTCCCCAAAACGCCCATGCCCCCACTGTCACACCAGCCCTCCGCAGGCAGGGACCCGAGTCTCCTCACCACAGGCCCACTCTCAGCTGCGTGAGGAAGCCTGCAGCCACTCAGCAGAGCTGGTTCTGTGCGGACCCAAGGCGCTCTGCCTGGGCCACAGCAGCCGAGGGCTGCTCCGTCACGTGGTCTCCGTGCCCGTGTCTTCTTCTCAGGCTCCAGGACAGCAAGGTGAGACCCGTCCATCATGGCGCCCAGGTTCTACCCCTTCAGTCTCAGTGACTTTGTTCCACTCAGAAAGCTGATGTTTTCAATCCCATGTTAAGCTTGTGTGATGTTATGTTGCCATAAATAATGTTCTTGGGAACTCTCACGTGCCCCTCCTCCCTGCTTTTCCACGGGGAGGATACGGTCCTGTTCCCATGCTCACAGTTTGCTCCGCCTGCTGGGGTGCCCAGGGGGCCTGCGACTGCGACCCAACACTGAATCGTAAATTTACTTAAAACCTTTGTTTTCTCATCAGTTTTTGTTAGTGTTTGTGCATTCACTGTGTGGCCCAAGACAACTCTGCTTCCAGTGCGGCCCAGGGGCGCCCAAAGGCTGGACAGCCCTGGAGAGCCCAGCTCGGTGATGCATCCAACACTGACGGCGGGTGGGGACGTGTCTGTTTCTCCACCGTGATCGGCATCAGCAACGAGAGCCTGAGAGCAGAGCAGGCGCAGAAGGCCAGCTCTCCCTTCCCCGAGGTCCAGATCGCTGTGGAGAGGAGGAAAGGTCCGGGGAAGGTGGGGGTCTCCCTGGGGCCGCTGGTTTCTGTCTCTCCCTCCCGCTCCCCCGAGGAAGGCGAGAAGCACGTCCTGCTCCCCCTTTCCCTTTATTCCATCCTCAGGGGACCTTCCTGAGCTGGCACGTCCCTCATACAAGTGACAGATTTCAAAAGAGGGTTTGAAAAGCCATGGAGCACCTCCCTGACAGAGGGTGGGGGCCTCGGTGGCCGGCCCGCACTGCAGGGTCGCAGTCGTCACAGCGTTTGAGAGTCAGAGGGACGTGGAGGTGGCACCTCCGATGCCGTCACTGAAAAAATAGAATCACAAGTGACATAACAGACAAAATTCATTGGACTAAGTGGTTTATATCTTTAAATAAAGTAAAAAATAGTTACAACCTCTGTGTGGGAACCCAGGAGTATCAGTACATCATTTAGTCCTTATATAATATTTAATTTCTATTTCAGAGGCTCAAGAACACGTTAATTTGGCCTAAATTCCTTTGCTTAGCCATTTAAAAGACAAAGTTCACTTTCACAAGAAGCTGAGATTGTGATTAATCACACGTTATTTACTGGACCCCGGGACCCCAGGTACGCATGGGTGAGAGGGTGTGTGACAAGCTTTCCCAACCGGCTCCCCTCATCCGGCTCCCCTCGTCCGGCTTGTGAAACTGAGGCTTCTGAACCCACGCGCAGGGGGGCAGGGCCATCGCCTCTGTGGGCGCTGAGCCAGTGTGGGGCCGACACAAGGGGACAGGTGGACCAGGGGCCGTGCCATCTGCTGGGTCTGTGTAGTGATCACTGCTCTGCACGTCACGGTCGTGCTGGTGTCCCTCCGAGGGGACTGGAAGACAATTCAGGGCCTGGCAGTGCTCTGGGCTGTGAGGTGGTCGAGCGTGGTTTGGCCTCAGGCCTGTTGGCAGACGGTCCGTGGGCCGTCTGCCAGACAATAGCTTGTCCTCTCACCCAGCTGTCGCTGTACCACGTGGAGAACATTACCTCCTCCTGTATAGACAAACTGAGTGAGCACGCCAGCCAGGCCCCACATGAGGCCTTCACAGAAACCCTCCCACGCACACCTCGTGGCGGTTGGAGGGGCTTGGAGGGGCCATGTCACCCACCCGGGTGGTCGGCAGAGCACTGGGCTGCCTGGAGGGCCGTGAACGCAGACTCTCTTGCACCCGGAGCCTGGGCTGGCAACAGCCCGTTCCCCGTCAGTGCTTGCCCATGTGACAAAGTCTGAGCTAGGTCAGGCATGTAGCTCAGGGGCCAGCAGTGGCCTCTCCTTAGCTGTATCACTGTGGGGTCACCCGCATCTCAGCAGGTCAGCTCTGTATCTGAGCGGGCACACGCTCGAAGACCCATCTGATAAACTGAGTCACCAGACCCCGAGAGCTCAGGTCCCTGCAACCTGCTTTCCCCAGGGTGTGGCCGCAGCTCACGAGAGCCGGGTTCTTGCCTCCCACTCAGTAGAGCTTCGCGGGCGATGCGGTCTCCTAGGATCCATGCGGCACAGTGCCCCGAGCGTCTGCACTGCTGTACCCACCGCCAAACCGGATGTGGCATGCTGGTGAAACGCCATAAACTTTGGTGTTCTTTTTTCAATGGGACTGAAACTCCTGAATTATAGAACTCGGGAAGGATTAACATGTATCAAACGAGTGGTTGAAAGTGTGATTAGTGCGAGAACTTGAACGTAGTGCTCCGTTAACCCCAGCTCTTGTTGCTTAACCAAAGTCGTCAAGTCAGTTGCTTCGACTCTCCTGCTCTGCATTGTATGTGGCTGAATGAGCTCGGAATCTGCCGAGGGTTCGACAGGTGGGCGGATCGGAAGGGAATCAGTGTGTAGCTTTCCAACACTGTATCACATTCAAAACTGAAACCCCGGCGTTAAAGAATTATCCTCTTGACACTGGTGTGGTCACTCAGGGTTTTGTGCTGTCAGCGTTTAAACGTCAGCTCTTCAAGAGCTCTGCTTCCTTCTGTGACCACTCTACGTCCTGTTGGGCTGTTATGTTCCAAAGGTTGGTGCCCTTCAAAGCCTTGTTGATTCTTTGAAACAATTTACCTACAATGTTTCCAGAGACAAGCATTCCAGAAGACATGTGCGTTCCATTAACAGGCATTCTTTCATGGGACCAAACCTTACTAGTTAATACGTTTTATTTTAAGTTCCGAGAGGAAACCCAGCACCTTCCAGAAAGCTGCCTTTGCGTAAATGTAACTGTGCGCTCCAACGCGACTGGCCGTGTGTGCCAAGCACCGTTTTCCTTGCTGACCACCTGGCGGTGCTCCATCCTTCTGATGGCCCCTGGTCAGCACGAGGCACTCAGCCACGTACAGGCCTTTTCACATTGGGCAGAGGTTTCTAAGCCTTCTGAAAATAAAGGCCAGAGTTCCGTCATATTTTCAATGCCCTGGGTTTGTTTTACTACACAACTTGGCTATAAATACTGCTGACGAGTCTCTGTGTCAAAACTGTGTGTGTCTCTCAGTCCCAAAACGAGGCCATATGTCCTTCCCAATGGAACTGTTTTATGAAAATGGGGGAGAAAGAGACGTTCTTGCTGGTTTCAGCCCTACCAGAAAGTTTGTTTCTGGTTGTTATAGTAGTGGTATGTATAAATACAAATAAACCTTTTGGTGGTTTGGGGCTTTTTGTTTGGGTTAGGGTACCCAGGAGAATGGTAGCAACATGTCTCTTAATTTCTCGGACAAGAAACTGTCACATTGCAAAATTCAGGGAGATGTTTGTTTCACGGACAGTGAACACAATTTAAGGGAAAAGGTGTGTGACCTCATCGCAGTGGCCGTTTTGGTTTTGCCTCACCCGTCTTTGTCTTTGGCAGTGTTGTAACGTGGACCAGCTTGCACAGAAGGCAGTTTCAGGAGGCACCTCATCATCCAGGTGCTGCTCCGTGGGGACTCGGTGCAGGGATGCGGAAGCCCCGCCATCCCTCTGCCCACTCTGTGCATGCTTTGTCCCTGTTCCAACGGGACCTGCGGACGGTTGACACGTGAGGTCTCATCAGGCAGCTGGGACACTCTAGGTCTTTTCCTGGGAGCTGGGACACTTGAAGGCATTGATAAAAGTGTATTGTTTTCCTGCAACCAGACAGAGAACACGACTGAGTGTGCTCACCCTGGGAAGTGGCGCATGCCGTGGTAGGAAGATGAAGACCCCATTGCCCCCGGCAGCCCTGTGCTACGTGGGCAGTGGCTGTTCCTGTGACAGTGAGTGCCCACGGTGCTCAGTGTGTGGGAAACACAGGTGCCCACGGTGCCCGCACCACAGGCTCGGGGCCGAGAGCTCAGGGATGGGCACCACTGTCTGAGCGCTGTGCCAGCAGCATGTACGTGCTTTCTCAGCTACCTCTCCTGCAAGCAGGCTTCCTGCGCCCCTGTCCCTGGTGTCGAGCTTTGGCCTCAGGAGGTGGGGCCACTTGCCACGGATCCCACCGTGAGTGAGAGCTGGGCCAGGCCAAGTGCCAGTTTGATTCCCGGGCTGAGGTGACTTTGTGCATGTGTGTGTGTGTGTGTGTGTGTGTGTTCCGTGTCTGTGTCCACATCGCTATTTCTCATCTGCTCGTGTGTATAATCTGGGTGACTCTGCACAAGAATCTGTAGAATTAATTTTATATAGGGATTATACCAAGGTTAGCTAAATTTTTAAAAACATGTCAATACCTAAAAAACATTCCGTTTTATAACATTCCACTTAACTCGGAGGAAAGCACAGCCCAGGTGACTTTCAGGGACGTCAGGGGTACAGTGACTCAGGCAGGGTCCGGGTTTGCTCTTGGCCTCCGCCCCGTGTGTGGCTGCGCTCTGTGGCTCTCTGCAGGTCGCTGCTGCTGTCACGGGCCTCAGACATCTTCCTGGCCGAGGCTGCCGAAGAAGCAAGTGGCCTTCAAGGCCAGGCTGCAAACTTGACTTCCATGGCCAGAGACCTCCTGCTGACAGGGGACCTCTGCCTCTGAGAGTCCCTGTACCATGCATTTAGCAATTCACTACTCACGTTCGGGGTCTTTTGTTTTATTGAGCTTTTAACTAAATATTACATATGCTTTTACCATATTCCCCCAGCCCTCCCCCATAAAGTCCTGACCACATCTTCTAACCTCACGTCCCCCACAGTCCCCAGACAGGCCACCATGCTGTTCTATTGGGGTCGCACTTGGAACGTTGCGGTCGGGCCAGGCAGTTCAAAGCTCACAGGTATTCACAGGCAGCACCCAGGTTGTAAATGGAACTCCCCAGCAGTTCCTTTATAGATTGGATTTTGGAACTCTGTAAAACAATCCGCACACTGGTTCCTGGTTATGTTTCCAAATGGAAGTGCACTACTCAGCCCACATGTGTGTGAAGTGTGCTGGCCCTCGATACCCCCGCCAAACTGGGGGTTTCTTCCAGAGCGCAGCTCCCCGGGGAACGCTGCTAGGCTGCCTTACAGTCCCTCACCTGCAGGCTGCTCTGGGGCAGGCAGACCCCCCACCCTGCCCCCACCCCACCCCACTGCCCCAGGTCAGCATGGGATCCTGTCACAGAGGTGCCTGCCCCATCCTGGGGCCTCCTGGGTGCCTCTGCTGGAGCAGGAGCCCTGCAGGACGTCATTGGTTTCTCTCCTGGCCTCCCCTTGCCTCCTTGTCACTGCCCAGGAATGAGGAGGCGGGGAGAATGGGGTGGGGGGAGGTGCAGCTCCAAGTTCGAGGGAGATTTGAGTTGCCTCCCCCTCCCTTTTCTTAGGCGGAGAGGGTCTGAGGGAGAGCTGTGCGCAGGCAGAGCCTCCTGGAGGTTGTGGAGGTTAAAGGAGAGGATTTGCCCTGGCCTGCCCCCACCAGCTCACCCTCATGCGGGACTCTGTCCACCTCACCTGTGGGCAGCAGCACGGGGCAGTGGGGGGCAGGGACTGGAGGAGTAGTTCCCGGTGGGTCTGTTTAACTGCCTGGCTCTGCGTGTAAGACAGACAAAACCCTCAGTTCCTGGTCCAGTTCTGAAGCTGCTGTTCCGTTTTCTAAGGAAGGTGTGTTTCAGGGCCTGGTGGACGGGACACAGACGTGTGACATTGTGCACGCCCCACTCTGTCTGTGTGGGCTTCCTGGTCCTCATGGAGGGCGGGGTCTCGGCAGACCCGCAACTCCTCCAGGTTAGCTGCGGGTGGGGGGGGATGGGTTTGCCAGCCCGCCCCAGGGCTCCAGTGGTCCCCTCCTCCACGCTGCCTCTTCACCCACACCGTGTGCAGAACGGGTCTGCTGGGAAGGGAGGCAGTCTCCCCGGGGAAGGGAGGCAGGGCTCTGTCAGTGAGACTGGGGGCTGGGGGGGCGGGCGGGGAGCCTGCCCTGGGCAGGCAAGTGAGGGAGAGGCCCTGGGTGGGGATGGTGACCTGGAGAGCAGTCACCTAGGACATCAAGGGCCCGGCCCTGGCCAGGGAGAGGCTACAACAGGCCAGGCCCGGCTCCACACACAGGGCTTTCGCTCCACTCTGCTCCCGGAGTGCACTGCAGGCCGCGCTTTGGAGCCAGGCACGTGTTTGTGAAAAACCCAAACGGCAGGCGCCTGGAGTGAAACTTGAACACACACGCTTCTTTCTTCCCCGAGAATTGAGGTGAAATCGCCTATATTGTTAAAAGGACTACAAAACCCTCATAAGATTGTTTGCAAAAGTTAAACTAAGAACTTGACCAGGGGATCCATTCATTCGCTGGAGACCTGGGTCAACCGCGAACAGCCAGTGCCGCTCGGACTCAGCGGACAGCGGGCAGGACGCCTCGCACTCCCCGCCCGGCCCGCCCCGCGCCCACGGTGAGCGGTCACCTTCCCACGGCCGCGCCGGGCCCGCCAAAGGCGCCCTCAGACACCAGCGCCCGTGATTGTTGATACCCTAAGGCGGCTTTTCTGGGGGGTGGGTGGGCTGTCGCGGGGGCTCCGGGGGCTAAGGGCGAGCCGCAGAGCAGCTACCAACGGCCTGCTTTGGGGAGGCAGCGGCGCGCTTGGCCGCAGGCCTCTGCCCCGCACAGCCGGGCAGGTGTTGGGGCGCGGAGGTGTCTTTGGTTAGAGAGGAAACGCGGCATTAAGGGGCCTCCCGAAGACCCAGTAAAACCTCACGACCGGAGCTGTCCGGGTGCCGGGAGGAAAGGGGGCAAAAGGAGGTAGGCAGGCTCCGGCCGTTCCCTCTCCAGGCAGCGTGGGACCTGAGCGTCCACTGCGGAGTGTGGGGCCTCGTCCGGCCGTGGGCAGTGCGGGGGGCCGTGTCGAGCGGGGCGCCCTGCCCCACAGGAGCTCAGTCAGTGGATCGGCTTCAACACGCCTCGCGGGCCCCGAGCACTGTCCCCCAGGTCTGTCGGCCGTCCACGCTGTCCTGGGCAATGCCAAAGCCAGGAAGCCGGTGCAGGGGCGGGGGAGAGAGGCCGTGGGGCGGGTGCCGGGCGTGGGCTGTGGCCGAGCTGCCTGCCGGCTCCGGGCAGTCGGACGGTCCCCCGCATGGTGCCAGGGACGGGTTTGGGCGGGCGGCCGGGCCGGCGGACAGCAGGAGCCCAAGGGCTGAGCAGAGTCCCTGCCGCAGCCAGGGGTCGGCGGCGTTCCGGCTTGTGCGGCCGGCGGCGGGCTACCTGGGGTGCGGTCCAGCCAGCGCTCAGTGGAGCTCCAGACCCCAGTGCCCTGAGCAGCGGCTGGGAGGCGTGTGGGGAGGGGAGGCGATCAGCGCGGGGGTGGGGGGGTGGGGTGGGGGCTCGGGCCGGGGCTCAGGGGACGCTGAGCCCCGCCCCATCCCTCCTCCCCTTCTTCAGGACCCGAGGAGCCGGGGGCATGGACCAAACCGCGCTGGTCTGGCACCATGACGCCTGTCCGCTTGGTGGTGGCTCTGATTTTAGGGGCACTCCCTGAAGTGGTCAGCTCCGATCCGGTCCTCAGTTACCCCCTCCACTACCGCCATCGCCATCCGCCCCCTGCGGCTCCCCACTTTCCCTACTACCTTCCCACCCTGCAGCGGCCTCCGAGGACGCCTGCATCCCTGTTGGCACACGCCCTGCGGCCCCGGCCGGCGCCTGGTGCGCAGCACCGGCTCCCGCTTCACGTGGGGCGCGCATCCCGGCCGCACCCTGGGGACTGCCCTGCTGGCGGGCCCTGGGTCAACGTGACGGACTTTGGCGCCCCGTGTCTACGCTGGGTGGACGTGCCACCCCTGCTGGAGCGGTCACCCCCGGAGGGCTGGGCTCCCCTGCGAGGGCAGCGCCACAACTTCTGCCGGAGCCCTGAAGGCACGGCCCAGCCCTGGTGCTTCTACCGCAACTCCCAGGGCCGGGCGGACTGGGGCTACTGTGACTGCGGACACGGTGAGCGGCCTCCGGTGGCAGGACTGGGGCGGGGGAGGAGCTGGCTGGGCGGGGAAGGGCGCTGGGTTGAGGGGTCGGTGCCCTGGAGGGGTGGTGGCAGCACTGAGTTACCCCGAAAACGCCTGGCGTTGAACTCACAAGGTGCGCTGTGGGGTGGTCGTCAGGGCTGGGCGGGGGGGTGCTGCGCTGAGCTCTGCTCTGAGTGCCTGGGTGTGGGCTCCTCTCTGCCTGGCCACCGTGTGTGTATGTGTGTGCTCGCCCACATGTGCCGTGGGGCGTGTGTTCTCTATCTAGATGAGCTGGCCTTCAAGGCCTTATGGTGTTTACACAAAAGAGGCGAAGGGGGGTGGGGCGGAGGCAGAGTTTACAGGTTCTGGAAAGGGAGACATTAGATGTTATGCGACAACCCCCCCCCCCCACCTGGTTTGGGGAAGCAGGTGACACTTGCTTTACTTCCTTCATTGACCTCTGTTTGAAAAAGCGTGTCACAATTTCTGGGCCAAAAGAAAACTTGTCGAAATGATGCTCACGTCCCGGGGCAGAGAGTGGTCAGTGTCATGGCCCAGACAAGAAGAAAAGAGTGGGAAGGGGTAGAGATAGGAAGGACCCTGGGGAGGAAGCAGCCTGATGTGGCCCATGGGCTCTGGGGCCAGCTGCTGGGCTGGGCCGTGCTTGGTGGGAAGGCGGGACTTGCAGGCGAGCGGAGAGGGAGCCGGTGGGCACTCTGGTTCTTCGGTGACACGGGCGTTGTGAACAGACTTAATGGAGGTGAATAATCGGCCTTACAGCAGTGCTTCCATGTGATTTGGGATTTTGTTTAATATGAAGGCTTTCTTCTTTCAGTAGCTGCAGAAGAAAGCCTTATGCCCTTCAAAGTGTAAATTTTCCTAAAAAATGATGGGCAGCTCCCCATGGCAGCTGCGGGGTGGGGTGTCCCCAGGGGGATTGGGACAGACAGCCGCTCTCCCCCTGCTGACGGGCTGCGTGTCCTCCTGCTGCCTCAGGGCTTGAGTTCAAGGGGAGCTGGAGGCGGGTGAGGCGGCTGCCCTCATCCCACAGGATGAAGTCATCGCTCTGCCGGGCCGTGGTCTGAATGACAATGCGCCCGAGGCACTGGTGTGGGCTCAGGCAGAGAGCCCCAGCGGCCTCGGTGTTTGCCGAGAGAGGCTGTTCTCAGTGAAAGCCCGTCGTCCATCCGTGTTCAGCGAACACTGACGGTTTTCCTGTTTGTGTTCCGCGTGCAGAGACAAGAAAAGTGACATTTAGAGTTGAAACACGGTCTTGGTTTGTTGCTCTCTGATTCTTGTTAAATTGTTTCTTTGTTGTTCAGTTCCAGTTGTCCCACCGACCCCCCACCACTCCCCCAAACAAACCCTCCTCCCTCCCTTGCTTCCACTCCTTGGTTTTGTCCACGTGACCTTTATAGTTGTTCCTGGAAACACTTCTCCCCTTCCCTCCATTATCTCCTCCCACCTGCCCTCTGGTAACTGTCAGATTGTCCTCAATGTCAGCGTCTTTGGTTATGTTTATGTTTTTGGCTCGTTTGTGTTGCTGATTAGCTTCCAGTTAAAGGTGAGATCATATGGTGTTTGTCCCTCACTGCCTGGCTTACTTCACTTACGTAATGTTCTCCGGGTCCATCCCTGCTGTCACAAAGGGTAGGAGCTCGCTCTTTCTCTCTCTCTCTCTCTCTCTCTCCTTCCTTCCTTCCTTCCTTCCTTCCACACAGAATTCCATTGTGCACATGTACTGTGGTTTTTCGATCCACTCGTGTACTGATTCTGACCTTACACTCCGAGTGAGGGAGTATCTGGCCCTGCGATGCCTCTCACCCCCTGGTGTTGAGCAGAAACTCAACCCTCATGGCAGCGCAGCCCCCGAGAGGCCTCAGTGCTCACAGCTGGACCCCTAGACAGAGCCCCAAACCTGCAGGACAGCCACGTGCACTTCCTGTAGGCAAGGGACTGAACAGTGGAGAGAGGAAAGGAACCAGTGGATGGGACCTAGTGCCCCGGCCTCCCGAGTGAAACCCCCAAACCAGCAACACCACCACTGGCTATGGGACCATTTCAGTGCTCCCGCAGGCTCCGGGTAACCATTCTGTCACTGATTCTCCACTTTGGGGCGTAGCTCATCCCTTCACCACGTCACCACGCCTGGCATGTGGCGCCCCGCAGGGCTCTCTGGTCCTCCACTCACTGAGGTGCGTGAGCAGAGCTGTCTTGGCGTGGTGACGGAATGTGGAGTGGGGCTTTAGAGAGCACCGGGGGCTGCTTCTGGCTCTGCGAGGAGTGGAGCAGCGTCGGCACCCTTCTCCGGAGAAGAACCCTTACCGACGGGTGCACTCAAGGGGCTTCAGCTCTGAGCTCGCACCGAGACTGCCGGCCAGATGAGAACAGCCGGGCTAAGGAGCATGTGCGCGTGCGTTTCCTTGTGTGACTCTCACAGCACCACCCAGGGAAGTGCGCACGCTCACCTCCCAGCCTGTTCTGCTCGAGTCCTGAGTCCTGCGGTCGCACAGGCGAGCAGGATGCCCCCGGGGTCCGAAGGCCCTTCTGTAGCCCGAGGTCCAGGCTGGGAGGAAGGCGGAGGAGCATCGTGTTTGGTCTGGTGCGTGTGATTTCTAGTCTCTTCTGGTCTGAAGATACCCAGGGCTTTCTTCCTTCTCTTTTTCCTGCACAAACACAGCGAGGACAAAAGGAGAGGAAACTCACAGTCGTGAGACCCTCCGAGGAAGGGGGCTGGGTGGGGGGGGGGAGCCGGGTGGGGGGGCAGAGCCGCGTGTCTAGTTGCATCAGGAGAGATGAGGAAGTTGGTGGGGGAGGTGGGGGAGTTGGCGACAGGCATCTCAGGTGAGCCGGGCAGCGCAGGGCCCCTCCAGCGGCTGGGCGTCTGAGAAGGAGAAGGGCAAAGCCGGCCCTGGCCAGTCCATGGTAAAGGGTCATTGCAGGAGAGGCCCCCCCGGCTTAGCCCGGAGAGCAAGTTCCCAGGGTGAGTTCCCAGAGGGTCCCAGGAAGGCACAGTCAAGGTGGTGTAGGTGCTGGAGACCCTTGGTCACTGTCAGGGAAAGCCATGGGTGGTGGCAGAACCCGCCTAAGTGACGTGTGGTGGGGGTGACCCTGTGGACTCAAGGTGGCCCGCATTCTGGGACGGTCCTGCTAGGGGAGGATAAGGCATGTGGCGCCTTGTGTGGGGTGTGGAAATCGGCACCACTGCTGTTTCGTGGCCTGTGTGGGTGCGAACAGCCTGGCTCCTCCCGCTCCCACAGGGAGGGCGATTGGGCAGCACAGATGACCGGGGAGGGAGTCGCCTCCCTCCCCCAGGTCACGGCCAAGGGGCAGTGGCTTAACTCCGTGTTCAGAGATTCTCTCTGTCACAGCCGCAAGTGGAACCAGCTGCAGGTGACTGGTGACCAAGAGGTGGAACCGGTGCAATAAGTGACACTGTCCTGAATAACGGATTTCACCAGGAAGCAGGGATCATAGCTCCGACCTCCCGTCATGTCGTGCGGGTCTGTGCGTGCACACCTACCCGCCCCTCAAATCTCCCGATGCAGGGAGACAGAGAGGGAGGGGACCTGTGTCTACAGGCGGTGCTCCTTCCAGTCCCCCTGGTGTCGAGCAGGAGGGGCACTCCGGCCGGAAGCTGTCCCTGTCTAAAACAGGCTGCATCTAGATTCTGTTTGGCAGATGCTGAAAAACATTTCTTAGCATACCAGATTTGATACAGTTGCTGGCTACATTTTAAACACTGAGTTCAGTCTAACTTTGCAGGCGGATACACTGTAAAAGACGTTGCTTCCCAGGAACACGCCCACACTCACAGTGTACGGCAAACGGTGTTTGACACAGGGACCACAACAGGGCTGGGAGAAGAAAGCCTCTTCAGTAAACAGTGCGGGGAAAGTTGGAAAGCCACGTGCAAAAGAATGAAACTAGATTACAGTGTGTCCCCATTTTGAGTTATGAAATAACTCAAAATGGATCAAAGGCCAAAACATGAGGTCTGAAACAATAAATTACGTAGAAGAAATCATAGGTACCAAACCCATGGGCCCTGGTCTTAGAGAAGATTTTGTGAACTTGACCCCAAAGACAAGGGAAGGAAAGGCCAAAATAAATGAATGGGACTGTATCAAACTAAAAGCATCTGCACAGCAAAAGAAACAAAAAGGCAACCAACCAAATGGGAGATGCTATCTGCAAACAGCAGCTTCAACAAGGGGTTAATATCCAAAACGCACACAGAAGAACGCACACAGCTCAACACCAAGCAAACCTACACGAAATGGGCGGGGAACCTGGACAGACACCTCTCCCAGGTAGACGCACAGACGCCCAACAGACACAGGACAAGGTGGTCAGCTTCACTGCCTCTGAGGGAGATGTAGGTCAAATCTACATGACACACCACCCCCCCTGCCAGAATGGCCGCCATCAGCACGATGGTAATAACACGCGTGGGAGCGGCCGTGGGGGAGGAACCCTCATCCCGTGCTGGTGGGACTGCAAGCTGGAGGCTCCTGGAAAAAGTAAGACTACAGTTACCATGTGACCTGGCAACCCCTCTCCTGGGCGTCTACCCGAAACACGCGGAAACATTTACTCAGAGAGATACTTGTACCCCTGTGGTCACTGCAGCGTTACTCACGGTGGCCAAGACACGGAGACCACACAGTGCCCTTTGACAGAGGACGGGACGAGGAAGACGTCGTGCATGAATACGACGGAATACTTACTGCTCAGCCGTGAGACATGATGAAGCACTACCATCTGTGACGTAGACAGATTTGAGAATGGCATGCTAAGTGAAATAAGTCAGAAAAAGCTAAGAACTCACACGTGGGATATAAAACGGAAACTCACAGACAGACATTAGGGTGGTGACCAGAGAGGGGGAGGGACGGGAGCAGTGAAGGGTAAGGGGGGCCAGATGCACAGTGAGGGAGGGAGGTGTGACCTCTGCGGTGTTCAGGTCCCGTGTCGTAGAGATATGCACTTGACACCTGTGTGGCCTTGTTAACCCGCGTCACCGCAGTACATTTAACTTTGAAAAAGATACATAAAATACTTTGAGTTATGGTATTATCTATGAGTGTGAGCATTTTTTTAAAGGAATAAGATATCTGGTTACTGTTGCCTTTGATGAGTGATTATCTGGTATATATATACGTGCATGTTTGTGTGTGTGGATTAGAGCCTGGTCCAATGGCCTCATCTTAACTCGGTCATCTCTGCAGAGACCCTGTTTCCAAGTGAGGTCACGTCCGCAGGTCCTGGGGGTCCTCCGCACTCCAGCTCCTCCTGCAGGGACAGAGTCTGACCTGTCACAGCAGCCGTGAAGACTGAAAACCCATGCGGCTGTGATGGGGACTCTCGCCCCGCCCTCCTCCGGGGCACTGGGTGCTGACTGGGACCCTCAGTGCAAACCCTCTGGGATTTGGGGGTTCCTGGGTTATAGCAGCTTTCTGAAACAGGAACTTTGCTGTGTAAAACTGGAGCTGTATCTGCGTGGAACCAAAGGAGTAGTGAAATGGAATGACGGTAAACTCTGCATTTCTGGTGGAGAAGTCGGATAGAATTCTGAACAACACTGGGCCTGGTGGGCTGCAGCTTCAGGTGGTCGTCACACTGCAGACCGGCGCAGGTGACTGGTTTTTGGCCCTTTTGAAATGTGTCGCACCAGTGCGTCGCAGGAACTCGGGGCCCGTCCCTGACGCAGCTCGGCAGCCCGACTTCCCGCTGCCTCTGCTTTGGTCTGCAGGGGTGTGGGGCCTGCCCCTGCGGACCTGAAGCCTTCATCTGGGATTTCAGATCTCACGTTATTACTGGGCACGCGTTTTAAAAACAGGGCCATTTAGAACAGCAGAGGTTCCATCCATGTGGCATTGAGAGACTTCCAGGCAGCTCAGCGCTGGGCCACTCCGCGTGGTCCAGAGAGAGAGCCGAGATGGGGGCCGGGTGGCGGGGACACCCTGCCAGCACCACCCAGGTGGTGGGTTGGGGACCATAGACCTCATCTGTGGGTGATGTCGCTTGAGGACACAGGGGAAAGCGCTTTTCTCTTCCTGTGGAGGAGGGGATCTGATGGGAGATGGTAGCACCCAGCCCATGGCAGCAAAGTCACAGACAGCGCCCTGAGTTTCTTCTGTGTCCTTAGGTGAGCCCCCGCGGAGGCGACAGGTGCGTGTGGGTGATGGGAGCGCCCGGTGGGGTGGGACCTGAGGCTCGGGGTGCCAAGGGGACCTCAGGCTCCCGCTTCCACATTCCACCTGTTGACACTACAGTGGCACTTGTCTCACCTGGATGAACTGACGGCATTCAGCCAGTGCCGCCAGGGTGTCAGTGACCCAGACCCTGCTCAGCGCTCATGTATGGGAAGAAGCCTGTGCGCGATCAGCGGAAGCTGCCTTTCTGGAGAGGTGTGTTCACAGGCCAGTCTGCATGTCCCCGTTACCTGTCATTAAAGGTCCCGGGATTCTTTTCCCTCCAGGGTTGGTCCGACTGCGCGGTGGTCCAGATGGGTCGGAAGGCCTGGTGGAGGTGTGGGCTGGGGGAGCCTGGGGCGCCATATGCAGCCGTCACTGGGATGACGCTGCCGCCACTGTCGTCTGTCACCAGCTGCAGCCCGGGTGAGTCCTGCCTGCCTGGCCCAGACCCTTCTGCAGGCTTCTGAGAAGGGGGTGGGCCCCTTGTCTCCCTTCCTCATCCTCCCTTCCCTCCTCCCCTTACCAGGGAGGGCCTGGGGCTTGGGGCTGAGCCCTCAGCCTGTCACTGCCTGGAGACACAGTCCAGGAAAGCATATCTGGGTGTTCCTCTCTGAGCAGATAATTGGTCCCAGGAAGCTCAGAACCTGATTCTAATCCTGATTCCTCCTCCGAGCCACGTGGCCCTAGGTCACTGTCATTTGCTTGAACTTGCTACTTGCAGCTGCTGCCAGATCTTGAGCTGGGGGGTGGGAGGGGGGCTGTCTGCCGCCCTGGGCACCCACTGCAATGACCAAGGGCTGGCGCAGGAGCACAGGCTCCAGTTTGCAAGTGGAGGTTTTGGTTTTGTTGTTGTTCTGTTGTTCTGTCCCTGTGCCGCAGTTTTTTCTAAGTACATGCCATACGTTCTCCTTGGTCTTTGTCACCAGAGACCTTAGAAAGCAAGGAAAATATCTCATTATGAGCAGTGCAGGTGTTAAAGACTGGACGGTTTGCAGTTTACAGATATCTCGTATTAATGACCCGAGAAATATCTGTAAACTGCAGGGGTATCTGGCACAGGGACACAGAAGGGCAGTTGAGTCAACTGCAGTGAAGTCAGCAGGGACTGGCCGGCTTCCTGCTGCCCTCCCACGTGGAGGGGGAAGAGTGAGTGCTCCGTGGAGGTGGACCTGGGGGGCAGCCGCCAGGGTTCCCGCCCTTCATTAGGTAACAGTGTGTGAAGTGAGGTTGGTGTAGGTCTGGAGGAGGAGAAGGCGGGGCCTGCAGCCCAGAAACTGTGGGATGTAGGAATGTTAATAACGGATTTTATCAGTGAGCCTGTGGGTTACAAAGAATGCTGACCTGAGGGCAGCCTGAGGATGGAGCTGCTTTGTGGGTGGGTGTGGGGAGTCCCTCCCAGGCACATCTGCCCCTGCTTTTCTTCCTAGTGATGGGGGGTCTGGGAGGGACGCATGTCCTCAAGGCCGTGGCCTGCAGAGGAGGAGAGCTCTGCGCATGGCTGTGGACAGCCCAGCCTGCCACAGGCACCTCTGAGTGCCCACCCCTTGAGCAGGACCGTGGGGCCAGGTGAGCAGCCTCGGGACTGGGTTTCAGCGCTGTTCGGCTGATGGAAGCGGTTGCGTGGGGACAGTTGTACAGTTGCCGTGTTCATCAGACGGCCATTTAATCTTTTTAAAACCTGACGTCAGTTTGTACATATAAAAGTCTGTCGATTAAATGTGGTAAAAGCAGGGCTAGTCTGCCTGTTGTTAGTTACCACTGGTTTCAAAGGCTTGCATGTCCTGTACATAGAGGTCTTAAGACTGTGAATGCATGGCCTCCCTTGCTATTGTCTTGCTTCGGTGCAGGAATGACAATCGTTTTGAAAACGCTAGGCCGAAGGTCTGCAGTAAAAGCCTCTTACCACACCCAGACCGCTTCCTGTCTGGGCAGACCCAGCTGAGAGTGACCTGCGGCTGAGTCCCCGCTGCAACCCGGTCTCAGCTCTCGGGACACACTCCTCCCCCACGCCGCCCCGGTTCCCTCTGCACGTACGCTGTGTTTGCCGACTGTCTGCCAAAATCAGCTGTAGGCAGTGCAGGCCTGTGCGTGCAGTTGGCGGCTCCAGACTGCCCGAGCAGCTTGCCTCGGGGCCTCGCCGAGCTGGGCTTTCCCCGAAACTTGGGTCATCCACTGCGCTTCCCCTCTGATCATGTCCACCTTTGTGGGTCTCTTCCGTTTTTGAAAGTCCAGATGACCTGATAAAAATGCGCCTGCCTTTGCTACACCTAACTTCGACCGTTGTGTTTCCAGGAGAAGAGGAGTAGCAAAACACAGCCCGTTCCCCGGCCTGGGCCCCATTCCCGTTCACTGGGGCAACGTGCGCTGCCGAGGGGACGAGGGGAACCTGCTGCTCTGCGAGAAGGACGCCTGGCGGGGCGGGCCGTGCCCTCCGGGGATGGCGGCCGCCGTGGGGTGCAGCTTCTCCCCAGGTGAGAAAATGTGCATCGCGTCCGTGTGAGCCGTCCCTGTGTTTGCAGCAGGGCTCCAGGCGGCCGAGGCGCCCTGGTGAGACCCCTTCCTGAGGGAGCACAACCATGGACCCCTGAGTCGTCGAGTCCTGCAGCCCTAATTTGACAGTCTTTGCGGCGGTGTGGGTGACAGCCCGAGTCCCGCCTGACCTCACGTTCAGTGTTTTCCATTTCATCTAGTTTGCTCACAGAAATGTCACATGCCGTGTATGAAACCCTGGTTTTGGTCACGGAAAATCACGCTGCACTTGTGGCAGAAGATCATCCTGGAACCAAACACAAAACATGGCCCCCGCCACAGAGGACATTCCCGTCACTGGGTGAAACGTGGTCTTGGTACCAGTGTCCCTGAGTTCTATAAAGTCAGCTGCTCCCTCTGGTGAGGTCCCCTGTAACACTGTGTGCTGGCCGCGAGGTGACCAGCGGGGTAGTCCAGTCCACCAACCCGCCTGCACCCCTGTGAACACCCGCAAAGACGGGGCCCGCAACCCTCACGATGACCCAGGGTTTCTGGGGGCCATTGTGCGTTTTTATGCGCGATCGCAACCCGAGGCCCCCCACACTGTCACCAGGTCCCTTTTTGCGGTTTCCTTGGAGATGGCAGCGTGACCTGATGTCCCAGGGCCTGGTGTGCTGGCAGCCAGCGCCGGGCAGGAGTTCCGGTTTGGGTGCAGGTGTCGGGGCAGGCAGAGCGCAGCTCCCACCACAGAACATGCAGAGACCCATGCAGAGCTGCCCCTGGGGGTGGCCCGGTGCGAGTCCCGCCACAAGTCCCATGAGTCCCCCGTTCTTCCTCTGCTTCTCCACGTCTGGGCAGAGCTCACATGGCCGGAACCAGCTGCGCATTGCTGCCTCGAGGGTGGGTGACGGGAGCTGGGCTCCGAGGGGTGCTGCGCCTTTGTGGGTCCTCACCTTTGTTCTGTGTTCAGGATGGTTGGTGCAGTGCTTAACACTGCAGGCCTGGAAAATGACAATTACTTTTCTTTTGGGATATTTATCTACTTAAAAAAACTCTAATCTCTGTAAGCTGTCCACTTGTGTAAACTGTGCTTGCAAATATAAACTTAAGGTCCTTTATAAGCATCTATAAAATGCAGAAGGCTGAGATGAGTTTGGAGTGAGACCGAAAAAGAGGCCCTTACAGTCAACTGCCTGAGCACATGAAAGCACACGACTGGCGTCAGTGCCCCTGAGTCCACGGGAGGTACAGTGCCCAACCTATAGCACACTTCTTGGTTGGGAAGTGACGTTCAGTGTCCTGTCATCTGGAGCCTGCCGCCTTCCACCATGGGCAGAGTAGGGATGTGCCTAGGGGTCCGGGTCTTGGAAACAGCCCCCGCCACAGAGGCGCCTGGGGTTTTGTTTGTCTGCGAGGTAAACACAAGTCGGCCACCCCACCGCGCTCTCTCGCACGCGATTTTGTGTGTGTTTGTTGGGAGGGTGTGGGGCGGTGACGCAGCTCTGTCCCTGGGCTTTCCTGTGTCCTCACAGTCACTCGGCCAGAGAGCCGCGTGTTCTGAGATAAAACTTGGCATTAAAGCAGGAGGCGGTGGACCGCAGTGGTTCTGGGTTGTGGGCGCCTTTAAATTCCCCCACGAGTGTTTTTTCCTGTTTCCCTAAGCTTACCTGGTGGTGCGGGGCAGACAGGCGGGGGAGAATGAAGTATAAACAAGAAATGAATACATTCCCCCATCATTTTTTTCTACATTTTCCAGGCTTTCTAAGGGAAAAACACAGATAATAACTTAGGCAAATTCCTTTCCTACCGTGATTCAGCCATCGGCTGATTGCGAGAAGCTGATGTGCAGTGTTGAGGACAGTCCTGCGGTGGAACCTGCCTTCACTCTTCGCACCAGCTGACTCGGGGGTGGGGGGGCACCAGGCGGGAGTGCGTGCCTCCTGCAGTGGCCCGGGGCTCTGTGCAGACCTCCCGTGTGGCGCCGGAAGAAGTGCGAGTGTACAGACATCACGTGCTGAGAGCCGCGGACCCCGTGGGCCGAGGCCTGTTTCCTGGGAATTGATGCCTAGCATTTGGCAAGAGATGCAGCTGAGTTTCCTTGCAGGGACCCAGCCTGTTCTCAGCCTTTTCCCATATCACGGCCTTTATTCCAGAAAAAACAGGCCGCCTTCCATTGCCCAGGCACGCTCAGTGCCGTCCTTCTGTGTTCTCGCTCACGTTATTCGCTCACTCGTCGGTAACTCTGAAACCCCACACACCCACCGAGGCCCCTCAGCTACCGGCGCCCTTCAGAGATGCCCCGATGCCCCGTGGTGAGCAAGCCGTCTTGCTCTGAACCCCTGAGGCCGAGTCGCCTTGGTGACCTGTGACCAGGTGCCCCGTGACCAGGTGCCCCCTCTGGTTTCCGAGGTTGTAGGGGAGATAGGTGCACAGGGGCTGCTTCCTCTCAGTGCTGTTGGTGTGAACACGGTTCCGTCCGGAGCCCTTGCCTGCCTGGGATGATCATCGAGTAGATGCGAGTGTGTGCCCGTGTCACTGAAGTGGCTTCGTCAGTAACGCCACCCAGTCATTGGGGACGGGAAAGCAGCGGGGCAGAGCTAATCTCGTGGCTCCGCGTCACCGTGTGGATTTTCACTGTTTCCGATTTTCCCAGCACCCCCGGTCCTGCGCCTGGTCGGAGGCAGCAGCGAGCGTGAGGGCCGTGTGGAGCTGTTCCACGCCGGCCAGTGGGGCACCGTCTGCGACGACCAGTGGGACGACGCGGACGCAGAAGTGGTCTGCAGGCAGCTGGGCTTCAGGTTCGTTTTCCATGTCCCTGTTCTGCTTTGCTTTAATTTTGGAATCTAGTGTTTGGTGCCCAGAGGCAGGCACTGTGTGTTTGTGTTTGACGGGCAGGTGTCCTCAAACAAGGAGCCAGCCCTGATCCTCCCACCAGGCCACGGGTTCCAGCAGAGGGTGGGCGGGTACCGCACAAGCCTCTCTGCCGGCCCCCCGCCCCCCCCACCCCCCCCACCCCTCCCCGCCCCAGAGCTCCACCCAGCCGTTTTCCGCAGTGACCCGCCCATCACATGATGAAGCCCCCACCCCACCCCATCAGGCTTGCATCAGAGTCCCATTTCTTCCCCCAAATATTGTCTGAACGTTTGGCCTCTGCTTCCTTATTTGTTAGGTGTGTGTGTAGAACGGGGACGTTGGTTAGCGCACACAGGGAGCCGTCCCGTCTGGGCACGAAGGGAAGCCTGTGGCGCCCGTTCAGGAACAGGGCGTCGCTGCCCCAGAGCTGCCGGACCCTCTCCTGGTGGTTCTGGACCGTATGGCAGTCCTGAAGGTCTCGCTAGCATCCTGCTGGGCAAGCTTTGGAGACTTGATACTGCACTTACATTTGCAGCGTCTTCGTTTGGTGCTTTGTGGGGCGGCTTCTCTGTCCGGGCATCGTGTTGTCTGGTGACGTGTCAGCCTTGACACGTTCCAGTTTTGAAACTTGAGCCACCCAGAAATAAATCCGAGTCTCTATGGTCAATTAATATCTGACAAATGGGAGCAGAATCGTAAAATGCAGTAAAAATAGCCTCTTCAACAAATGGTGTTGGGAGAGCTGGACAGCTACATGCAAAAAAAAATGAAACTCAATCACCAACTTATACCATACACAAAAATAAACTCAAGATGGATAAAAGACTTAAATATAAGCTACGACACCATAAAAATCCTAGAGGAAAACATTGTCAGGAAAATCTCAGACATTCCGCGCAGCAACATTTTCACCGATATGCCCCCTAGAGCAAGGGACATAAAGGAAAGAATAAACAAATGGGACTTTATCAGAATAAAAAGCTTCTGCACGGCTAAAGAAAACATCAGCAAAGGGAAAAAGGAACCAACAGTATGGGAAAACATATTTGCCAATGATACCTCATAGAAGGGTTTGATCTCCAAAATATATGAAGAACTCACACGATTCCACTTCAGGAAGACAAATAACCCAATTAAAAAATGAGCAAAGGACCTGAATAGACACTTCTCCAAGGAGCACATACTGAGGGCCCAGAGACATATGAAAGGATGCTCAGCATTACTGGCCATCAGAGAGATGCAAATTCAAACCACAGGGAGCTACCACCTCACACTGGGCAGAATGGCCATCATTAACAAACCAACAAAGAAGTGCTGGCGAGGATGTGGGGGAAAGGGAGCCCCGGGCACTGCTGGTGGGAATGCAGCCTGGGGCAGCCGCTGTGCAGAACAGTATGGAATTGCCTCAGAAAACCAAATACGGAACTGCCTGTTGACCCAGTGATTCCCACTGCTGGGATTAAACCCTGAGAACCCCGAAACACGGATTCAAAAGACCCTATGCACCCCAGCATTCGTAGCAGCACAATTTATAATAGCCAAGTGCTGGAAGCAACCAAAGTGCCCATCAGTAAATGAATGGATCCAAAAACTCTGGTACATTTATGCAATGGAATGCTACGCAGCAGAAAGAAGGAAGGAGCTCCTAACCTCTGTGACAGCATGGATGGAACTGGAGAGCATTACACTAAACGAAATAAGCCAGGTGATGGAAGACAAATACCATATGATTTCACCTGTAAGGGGAACCTAATCAACAAACAAGCAAGCAAAATATAACCAGAGACACTGACATAAAGAACAAGCTGACAGTAAGCAGAGCAGAGGAGGGGGGAAGATAACAGAAAGAAGGGGAAGGGTTGTCAAGGAACATGTGTAAAGGACACATGGACGGAGCCCAAGTGGGTAGGGTTGAGGGTGGGAGGTAAGGGGGGGGGATGGTGGCGGGAAAATGGAGACAACTGTACTTGAACAACAATTTAAAAAATGAGAAAAAATTCAAACCACGTCACTCATTTTTTCAGTTGTTTCTGTACATTACCCCCTTATTTTTAAAAACTCGGTGTTTATGTTAAAGTATTTTAAAGTGAAATACATTTTACCTCCAAATAGTTCAGGGTGCAGCTTTTAAAACAAGAATGGTATGCTGCACAGCCAGGCCGTGCTCGCCACAGGTGACTGGCAGTCCTCCCCGACGCCCAGCGCCTGGTCGCGTGCAGACTCCGCAGCTGCTCTCATGGTGTCTGAAGCTGATCCGGGCCTGCGCACTGCATCGGAGCTCCCGGTCCCTGGGGTCGCTCTCAGTCCCGAGCACTCTCTGTTCTCCGTGCAGAGGCCGGTCTGTGGTTACGGACAGGGTCCTGCCTTGGGGTCTGTCTCATTTCTCCCTCCTGGTGTCATCGGGTTTATTCCTCTGACTCCTGAAACTCCTGAAATTGGAGCTTGGGTCCAAAGGGTGGATTAGAACACGGCACGCAGAACATTTTGGCTGCAGACCATCATAGGTGATGTGTTCTTGCCTCACGCCTCGTCAGGAGGTTCGGAGCCTCCCTGGCTCATCCTCAGGGTGGCTCAGACTGAGCCCTGGCTGCAGGTGAAGTTGCGTTTCCCCATCACTGGTTCTGGGAGCTGAGTGCCGGTCCCCAGCCCCGGTGGTCAGGAGTGAGCTGGCCGCCCTGGGTCTGCCAGATGAATGCCCTTGGCCGAGTCACGGTGCTGCTGGGGCCACGGTGCCCATTTCCTCTGAGGAGGCAGAAACAGGGCCGACTCATTTGATCTGAGAAAGCTGTTGTCCATCGTTACATTCTCAAGACCAGGTTTTGAAGCTGTTCTGGTTGGGTTTCCTCAGACTCCAGGTGGCTTTGGAGTCAGCACGGTGCAGGCCGGCGAGCACACAGCCGGCACCTAGCACCCCCGGAGAGGAGGAGGCATGTCTCTGAGCATGTCTCGGAGCTGCAGCCGCCTCATCTGCAGCTCGTGTCCCGCTGTGTGGGGTCCCATGTCTGCTAAACAGTTATGCATGTGGCAAGGACGCAGTATGCCTTGTCCGTCAAGGGCGGTCTACTTAGGGACGTTGCAGTTGAAAAATGCCATCAACCATTCAGAGCAAACCGACCTTTTAGTGGTGAGATTTCCAAACACCGTTGCCTGACCCAGCGCCTCTACTGGGTGAGCTGTATCTGTGAATTTCCCACTTTGAAAGCACCCTCACTAGTGTCCGTGTTCACTGGTGCCCGTTACATGGCCTGTGGTATGCTAATTGGTTGTCTTGCTAGTGACCGAGAAACCATGACTTTGTCAACAGGATTGAGAATTTTGAGGGCGTAGTAAGGGCATATTTAACATTGCCAGTCACAGTATGGATTACTCTGAGTTTAAGATAGAAGCTATTTTTAAATCATCAATATATGCCTGTGGGGAAAAGACTCTTTTTGTGTGCTCAGAAAAAGGCACAGAGATTTCAAAGGCACACTGTGGATATTAATTGTATCTGTAGTTCCAGAAGTGGTTCGAAAAGAGCAGAAGGGTTTTCGCTCACAGGGACCGCCCTGGACGAAGACTGTGGCCCAGCAGCAGTTTGTCCGTGGAGGAGGGCGCAGAGACGGTTGTCGTGGGGGCGCCGTGTCCCTGCTGAGCACGCGTGCGGGCTCTTCCCTGTCTGTCCTCAGTGTTTGCCTCCATCCTGCACAGTAGCCCCCGCTGTCTTTTGCAAGGCCTCCGGACACCCACGGTAGCTCAGGGCCTCCACCAGCCCATGCGCAGTCAGCCCCCCACTCTGCAGACCCTGGTTTCTGGGTCCATTTGCCTTTCTTTCTCTGGGCTGTGTGACTCCCAAAGTTGCGAGAAAAGTGTTCTGCTCCATGACTGCTCTTCCTCTAGAAGCTGTTGGCTCACTTACCGACACGGTGCTTTGAGGTGGGTTGTCTTTAGTGGTACAAGGTTGGAAGGCGACAGACAGGGTGGCTCGGCCGCAGCCTCCTCAGGTCTGTGGCATCCCCAGGGGACTCAGTCATGTGTCCCGGCAGCCACAGCAGTGCCTTCCTTGTGAGATGCTGTCTTTTTGACCCTCATCTGTCAGTGGTGCCTGTGGGCTTGGGTAGCTGGCAAGCTCCCTGAATACAAGAGGAATTACTGTGCTTAAGATCCTGAAATTCGATTCACCCAGAACTCAGAGAAACAGGAGGGGCAGGAAAGGAGGCAGCGAGGGGTTAGTAAATGGAACTTGGAGCTCATCTGCATGCCGTGAAGTTCCAGGTGGGGACATTTTAACTGGAGTTCCTTTCATGCACTACATTAAAGTGTTGCTTACGTCTTCCACAACTCTTAAAAGCACAGCTTAGGACTGAGACGTCGTATTTTATTGTGTGGATACGCTGTGATTTGCATGGGAGTTGAAAGAGTTTGAGTATTTCTTTCCTCTTGGTTATTTTTTTGGCTATAAAATTATCATATAAAACCATATTATTGAGTGGTCAGAATAAAAAATTCTCTGTGCTTTTATTGTAGTGTTCTTTAATTTAAAAAATATTTTATAAAAGTAACCATAACGTAGCCTGGACATATTGAGCAGGAGCGAGACCCGCGTGGTGGATGAGGAAGCTGGACCCTCTGAGGCCGGGCCAGTGGCTCCCAGCATAGAGTTCATGTCACACTCTCTGAGAAATAGCCATGTGTTCATAAGGATGAATAAAAATATGGGGCTGAGAAAAATGGGGAAGTCATGAAAGAAAAGTTGACTCTGGGGAGAAAATGAGGCTGTTTTAGACAGACAGCCTTCGAGGTGCCCTGGACACCTCTCTGAAACTTCCCGGGAGGCTGGAAGATGGCAAGACTCGGTGGCAGACAGGCTGTGCCACCCAGAGGCGGTGTGGCCCTGGGCGAGTACTGAGCCCTCAGTTCCTCGTCTGCAAACTGGGCAGAGCACCCTCCTGGGGTCGCAGGGAGGGGCCGGTGAGGGGACAGCTGGCAGAGCAGCGCCCAGCGCGCCGCCAGCACTTCGGGTGCGTCGGAGCTCATCCCTGGGGAGGGGGGACTTGTGGCCCAGAGAGAAAGCGAGGATGCTGAGCGTTAACAGTGAGTTCTTTCACCCTAGGTTCCAAGTGTCACAAGTCGATATTGCAGTTAAAGGACCGGTCATTTGTAACCTAATGGATAATCGTCTTGCACAGTGGAATTGCCTAACTTCAGCTTTTTCAGGGTAGTTGCTGGCCCTGGAGATTGACTTAGTCACCGGGTGCTGCTTATTTGGTCTTTTTTGTGAAAAATAAACAGACACCCTTCTACAACTACAATTGGGTCAGGTAAATAGGTTTGGGAGGTTTGGGTGAGGACCACACAGGGACCCGGCCCGTGTTTACTGGGGACTGCTGCCCCGTAGGCCCAACGGCTGGGCAGGGAACGCTAACCGAACGCACTCCCTCGGAGCACCGGCCTCACAGCTTCGCTCTGCGGCCAGAGTGGGGAGGGTGGTGGCCAGCACTGGCGGGGGACAGTTCCGTAAGGCAGGACCTGAGAACACGCGGCTTCATCGCATTCCCTCCACACGCACGTCCACAACCCGCACGTGTGCTGTGTTGCTCGGCCCAACCCTGCGAACTCTCTCTGCGGGCGGAGCCCTGGGTGTCTCTGGTGCTTCCCCAGAAGCCAGTGTAGTCGAGGGCACTGGGGAGCACCTGCAACAGGCCCAAGGGGCGTGTGTGTGTGTGTGTGTGTGTGTGTGTGCGCGCGCGCGCGCATATCATCGCTTAATTTTAATGACCTCGGAAACGAGCTGGGGGACCCAGGTTGTGCCACATCGCTTCCTGATGTTTGTTGTTCTTGAGTTTGTTGGTTTTTCCTGGTTAGTTTAACTAAACTTTGCGATCCTTAAAACAACATTCATAAGCAATGGGAAATCTGGAAATACATAAGGAAGAATGTAAAACACCCGAGTGGCCTTTGAAAGTGTGTGTTCGAGTCTTTAACACACATGACATGCAGAAACTCCCTCAGCCTGAGTCACTCTTGGCCAACTCGTGATTTTAGGAGTGGTTTGCTATTTCTTTCTGAAGGGTAAAAACCCTTGAGTTTGTAATCTTTTAGCCTAACTATTGTGTGAAAATGACGTTAATCTTTAAAATCTCTAAAAGTCGGGTAGGTAAGAATGCATCATTGTTTGAACTTGGCCGCTGTGTGGTTGGGCCTCTTACCATGTGGCCTTGCCCCAGGTATTTCTTCTTGTGAGTTCTCAGGTCTTCATCCCAGACTCGCCTCTGACGCGTTCGGTCCGTCACAGCAGCTGTTGTGCACACCGCGCGGATCTTCTTTTGAGTTTCAGTTGGTTTGTCCCCGTCTTGAAGTAATAAAACGTAATGTGCTGAAAATGGTGCCTGTTTTCTTCAGTCTTCACTGTTGAAATGGCTTACACAGAAATTCACCGATTTTGATAAGTTTTTTGAAACGCATGCTGGTGTGACAGCTGTCACAGTACATGTAACATTGTTTCGAATGAAGTTAGAGACAACTAAGTGCCACCAGAGCCATCATATAGAAAAAAAACCCAAATGTACTTTTTGGCCAACCCAATACATTGTTATTGTTACTAATGTCTGTAAGTTCTTCCCCTTTGGCTTCCAGATGGTCAGTTTGCCTTCCGGTCCCGATGAGGGTGCATTGCTCTGTAGAGGGGGTTTAGGTCCTCACGTGGTGAGGTTTACCTCCAGGTTGCTGACATCGCCAGGAAGTCCTACCCCAAGGCTGAAAGAGCTGTTTTTATTCTAGTAATTTTTTGCCTGCCTGCCTTTTCTTTTCCCTCCGTCCCTCTCCCCTTCCTCCTCCTTTCTTTCAATATTTAAGTCTTTGATCCATCTGGGGTTTATTTTTGTTTCTGTTATGAGTTTGGGATCAAATTTTATGTTCTTTCGTACCGGCACCAGTGCTATCCAAACGAGTCGGACCCGCGGAAACTGTTTCAATGCATCTTACTCTCTCCAAGCATTTGTCCCTGGGCACAGCCCCAGGGAGCGGTCCCCCTACTTCCCGCAGCCCTGCTCCCCGCTGTCCTGCCCTGCGCAGCCACCCCGCTGCCCCGGCTGCTCCCCAGCCCTTAGTGAGTCCCGTCCCGTCACCGATCAAGTGCCTCTGGGGCGGGGCAGCCAGCCTCACTGTGAAGGGCCGACAGTCAGCGGGGCCTGTGAGGTGCAAGAGCCCCCACAGAGGGGGAGCCCGTGGGAGTCCAACCTCACTTCTGCACCGCGGAACTGGACTTTCGTGTGGTTTTGGTTTTGAGTTTCCCCAACCATTTGCGTAGTACAGAAAACTGCCCTTCGCCCCCAGTCCACAGGACAGCGACAGTGGGCAGCATGCGTCCCTGCCCTCTCTGCTGAGGGGCCCCAGCCCTCCCCCCCCCATATCTCTGTCCCTGCTCCCATCCAGGACCCTCCTCTCTCATCTGGGACCTTCCTGTGGAGAGGAGCCAAGGGCCCAGGCCATCGCACCAGCCGCGGCCTCGCTCCCTGGACCAGGGCTCGCGTGTACGACTGTGTGCGAAGCCACAGTGGCGGGGTTCCTCAGGCCTCCGAATTCTGGCCAACCGGTGATGCCGGGCTTGGTTGGCAGTGGGTGTCGCACTGTCCCTTGCTCACTGCAGTGTAGGGAGAGCTCTTCCACCCGGAGCAACTTTAAAACACCGATTTTTTCACAGCCTCACAGGCTGCTGTTACAAGGTCATTGTGGTATAAAAACATCCCCCTGGGGGTGTACATGCTTTATTGGTGAAAAACAGTTTTGTTTGGGCCACTGCAGCTGCTTCTGTGAAATGCTGTAGGTAAGGCACTGGGACTGTCCTCCTCTGCCCCCCCCCCCCACCTCCCAGCCTCTGGCAGGAGACAGGAGTGGGGAGAGGCGGCTTCGGGGCCTGGTGGGCCGCTGTCTCCTGGCAGTGAAGTAACGCAGACTCGTCCAGTGCTGTGGGGGCCACACATCACTTCCCGAAATGTGTTATTTGTAGAGTTACTGTGAAATAAGTGAGGAAAAATTTTTACAGCATAAAACGAGGAAATGTTCAGACTTGAATCGATTCTCTCTTCCTCCCCATGTGCCAGCTCACCTTTTGGGGAGCAGGAAAATGAAAACTGGGGTGCTTGTTTGAACTGAACGCCGAATGGATTTGGGTGGACTCCTTAGCAGTGAGGACTTCACCAGTGAGGACGGTGACTCGTCAGGTGCAGGGGGGCTTCCTCACAGCTCCCCGTGGGGAGAGGGGGAAGGAGCTGACGGCTGGGGATGTCGCTGGAGTTCCGACTTCCTTCAGTGCTCACAGCCGTACTGGGGAGGAGTCTCCGTCTCCATGTTTGAGAGAAGCCTCTGGGGCCTGGGTTGTTGCAGCGAGTCCCCCTGGGGCACTGAGCAGGCTCCTGCCCAGGGCCTGTCCCCACACCCACCTGTGCTCTGCACAGACTCAGCCTGCGGGGAGCTGGCTGTTTGCCCTGGTCTGTAAACGTGGCATTTACACGGTGACTGCTCTCGGCTGCGGGCACACAGCTGGCGTGGAAACCACCACACACTTTACTTTTAAAAATGCTACTAATTGAACATTAATTGCTTCTTTCTAGAAGACTAGAAATGGCTTTCTCTCCTGTTGTTATATTTCCCATAACAAAGCACACAGATTCATTCACAAAATTGTCATTTTGACGATACCGTTTGTGTTAGTTTCTCTTTCGTTCTTTGAAATCCCCCCACTTCACTGTAGATATTAATCTTTGATATCTGTGGGGGCAGACACCTGGTGCCCACTGTACGAGAACCTCAGCCAGTGATTCAAGTGTCTGTGTAGGATTCTAAGCTGTACACTTTTAACTCCGCTTTAACTTATTTTCCCTTTCGTCTCAGCCTCCTTCCCGCCTTCTCCTGTAAGCATTGCTCTGTGCCCCCCTCTGGCACACCACCTGAATTCCAAACAGAAAGTCAGTCTGCTGATAACAGAACGGTGTTTGCTTTAATGGTGTTTAAAGTGTTTAACTTTCAGGTGTGTGTTAGACGTGTTCTCATAAGAGAAACTCCCACAGTGCCTGGTGAAACTGCCCTTGAACCGTGACGTTTACTGTCCAGGCCTGCACCATTCTTGCGGCGTAACTGCTTAGCGACCTTTTTCCTTCAACGTCTTGGCTGTGAGCCCTCACGGTTGCTGCGATGCTCTGAGAAAGGGCCACGAGGAAAACTCCACTGAGCATGCAGATGCCCTCGACTGAAAATTGGAGGCTCGGAGGAGCTGCAGATGGGGTGTCCTCAGTCCTTCCTCATTTTGACAGGCAGGGAGGGTCCTGTCCCTGGAAAGTCAGGTTCGAGGATGCGCTGTCCTTTGAATTGCGGGAGAAGTAGCGTGAGCGCGCATGCGTTGAGCGAAGGGATGTTTTCCCTGGAAGTGTGTTCGCCCGTAAGAGCTGCAAGTGGCAGCGGCTGCAACAAGAGCTTATCTCTCTCTCTCGAGAGGAGACCTGGGCAGCCGGCTCCGGGCCAGCCAGGGCCCCACCGTGGTCACCAGGCCCAACTCTCTCCTGCTCGCAGTTCTGGCGTCTTCGTTTGGCTCTTTGGGGCCCCCAGCTCCAGCCGTGCCTGCAGGCTTGCACTCAGCAGGAAGGAGGAAGGGAACAGGGTGTTCCCCTAAACACCCCTGGTCGAACTCTGCCACAGTGCGGGGGGCTGAGCTCCGCCTGGGGGGCCTACAAGCTGTGGGGACGGCGGCCACTTGCCCAGCAGGACCCGTGGGTGCCATCTGCCCTGGACTGGACACGGAAGTGTCTGAAATCCCGTCCTTGTTACATGGGTTTTACAACCCCCCCCCCCACACCCACTCTCGGGGAGAAGGGGAGGCTGGGGGTGCGGCTTTTCTTCGGAGAGCGAGGCCTGCTGACACCTGTGTGGTTCCGTCACTAGTGAAAGCGGGAGAGTGGGTATTGGGGCTCGCCCAGCTGTCTTTGAGGCCCTTGTCACTGTCAAGGATGTAAAGAGGGACAGACAAACAGGGTGCGGCTCGTCTCGAGTGACCTACAGGGTATGCTGTGCGGGGGAGGGTGGGTCCATTATGGTCCGGAGCTTGCCAGGAGCGAGGGGAGTCCAGCAGCCCCCCGTGCCATCTGACCCAGAACTCTCTCTCGTCCTGTCCAGCGGCGTGGCCAGAGCCTGGACGCAGGCCCACTTCGGGGCCGGGGCCGGCCCGGTGCTTCTGGACGAGGTGCGCTGCACGGGCAATGAGCTGTCGGTGGACCAGTGTCCCAAGAGCCCCTGGGGAGAGCACGACTGCGGCCACGGAGAGGACGCGGGGGTGTCCTGCACCCCTTTGACAGGTGAGGTCCTGCCCCACCCCCGGTTCACAGAGGCCCAGCTGCAGTGGGGGTGCGCCTCCCCGCCCCCACCTGAGGGAGCATGAAAATAAAGGAGCCGCCTACCGCAGCCGCGGGCCCCAGCCGACGCTACGCAGTGAAACGCTGTCTCCTGAGTCACTGCCTCTCCTGAGTGTTTCTTCTAGAGGGCCCGCCACCCTGTGAAGCCGCGGCAGAAAGAGGACTCCGTCACACTACGTAGTGCCCAGTAATCAAAACGGCTTTTAAGTCTCCCTTTTAGGGGGTGCATTTATAGTATTGTGTGTCTGCTGGGAAGGTCTGTACCGGATGCTCTGGGAATGAGCGTTTGCTGAGGTCGCGAGATCCAAGTTCAGATCTGTACCACCAGCAAAGGAGCCAAGGCGAGGCGTGGGCCCCGGTTGTTACAACTCGTGGACGCCTGAGGGCCGGTGGGTGCAGCGACTCTCCAACGGGCATGGCCTTGTTCTGCCTTCATAGTTCAGGCCTTTTTCTTTTGCAGTTAACGTTTCGAACTGTCCCTGAGGCACCACCTTGCTTGCTTTGTAGTTTGAATGGCCGACGCTGCTCAGACTGAGGGACACAGCAGCCCAGGGCATCCCAAACAGGACTCAGAGAGGTCTCGGTGGCTGCTCTGGCTGCTGTCGGAAGGCAGCGTTCCACCGAGAGAGCAAGGGCGCAGGCAGAAGGGGAAGGGGCTTCTGTGCGGAGGCACCTGCCTGGCGTCCTCCTTACCAACCCCCCGGGGACCTCAGGCTGCTGAGAGTCGCGCCGAGGTCAGTTTAACAAGAAGCCCGGAGAGAGAGACCCCAGTAGGGCGACAGTTCTAGTGAAAGGAAAATGCAGTTTCTCCCTCTTTTGGGAGTTACTTGGCTTAGTTTTTGTGTCTCCTTCCTGTCACAGATGGGGTCCTCCGACTGGCAGGTGGGAAGGACAGCCGCGAGGGCCGCCTGGAGGTGTATCACGGGGGGCAGTGGGGCACCATCTGCGACGACGGCTGGACCGCGCTGAGCACCGATGTGGCCTGCCGGCAGCTGGGCTTCAAGTAAGGTTCCATGACCCGGGCTGCCAGAGGCCCTGTGGGCTTGTTGAAGCCGGACGTGGGGTCCTCAGTGGTGTCTCTGTCCCACTACCCGGGCGCGCTCTCTGTCATGGCGCTGCCTGCCTGCCTGCCGCACGTGGAGGCGAGAAAGCAGGAGACAGTGACAGTGTCCCTGCTCATAAGCCACCGTGCCTGCTGCTCGTCCCCTTTGCCTTTCCTGCCACCGCCCCACGTCCCGAATAGTTGGGTGGAGCGGGGGTGGCTTGCTGTCCCTTTGTGCCCCTTTGGGAAAGACTCTGCGGTGAGTGCTCGACCTTGTTCCCGCACGCCCTGCTGCTCCCGCTTGTTGTCAGCCCCGATGTCAGCAGTTCTCGAGTGGCAGAGAGGCCGAGCCCAGGGCTTCGGGGCTCCGTGGCTCCCTGTCTCAGAGTGTGATGCTAATGGCCACGTCTGGTTTGAAGAACGGCCCCCTTGTCTTGGAAGGGCCGTGGGAGCTCCCCCGACCTCACTCTTCGAGCCAGGATGCTGGGGCGACACACTGCCTGTCCCCCCCCACACAGTGCGTCCGAGGCAGGGCCTCCAGCCAAAGGAGCGTCAGATGGCGCCTTTGAGCTAATATTTGGACGGCGCTCATGTCATGCTGGAAAAACTGGCCAGATTAGCTTATCTCGGCCCCAGGGAGAGCTAATTGCAAAGATCCATTAAACCTTATAGATGTCCTCCATTCAAGCTAGTTGTGGCCATGCTTCATACGTATGTTTTAAATTTGTAAAAGTGAAGTAAAATATTAGCAAAAGTTTGGAAAAGAAGGAAAATAAAAACTACCCATAGTATTTCTGTCCTTACACCACTGTTGCTATGTCCTGCATGACTGGCTTTATAATAGTGGGTGTGGGATTTTCCTATCCACATTTTTACCTTTACTACATAGTCATAATTTGTTTAAATTTATTTTTATTTTTTTAAGGTTATGTATTTATGTTTAGACAGACGGGAAGGGAGAGTGGGAGAGAAACATCAGTGTCTGGTCGCCTCTCACACGCCCCACACTGGGAACCTGGCCTGCACCCCAGGCACGTGCCCTGACTGGGAATCAAACAGGTGACCCTTCGGTTCAGCAGGCTGACACTCAGTCGACTGAGCCACACCAGCCAGGGCCATAATTATAGTTTTTAATGACAGAATAATGTCCACTGAATGTTTACACCAAGGCTTGCTTAATTTTTAGTTTAGTTTTTTTTTGTTACGAATACTGCTATCATGAAAGTATAAATGCATATATATTGCTCAATATTTTGAATTGTCATGGACACTGCAGTTATAATTATTGGGTCAAGGGGTATGACACACTAGCAAATAAATAATGATATTTAATTAATAAGAAGTAATTAGTAAGTGTCACTTAATCACAGATCTGTTAAATTGAGGTCTGTATGTCATTTTCACAGATTTAGATTCATGAACACTTTTGTTTATAATTTTTTTACTTTTCTTATTAAGGTTAACAATCAAGTGATGCAGATTTCTTTCTCCTCTTTTATTTACTTTGTCTCACAAATCCATTTAGTGTTTTTTGCATCGACATTGTTGCTGGAACTTAGTTGTTCTAAAATTTCTCAATCCCGTTTGTAAAGGTTCTGCATGGCAGTGTTAGAACAGGCATGTACTACACACACCTTTCCGTTCATTTTTACACGGGCTCTCTGAAACGGACTGTGGGTTGGAGTGAGAAGGGTTGAGTCCGGGTTTCTGTGCACGAGTGAGGTCTCGGAGGAAAAGGGCCCGCGGCGTGGCCACGTGGGCAGATGGCGGTCAGGTGCGTGCACTGGCACCAGATGGTGGGAGTGGGAGGGGATGCGGCGTGCGGTGTAGGCGGGTCGCCTGGCCAGCTAAGGCCTGACTGGTCAGAAAAACGAGGTTTAGAATTAGTGACTAAAAGTGTGGTTGTTGCAGTTTGTTAAAACGTTACTCTTATTAAATACATGGGATAACGAGTGCACAGGAAGAGGGTGAGGGGGACCCATGCCGGACGGAAGGGTGTCGTCACGCTCTCGGTGTGGAAACAGCAAGGAGTTAGTCCCTGCGTGAGCGAGGCTTGAATCACACAGACCCTCAGGTCCGAGAGAGGCCTCAGGTAGTCTTTCAGCTCGGTGATTTCTGCAGGTTTGGGTTTTTCAGGGCAAAAGAAAACAAAATCGGGGGAAGGGTGAGTGAAGGTGCAGACCAGCGTAGTTCCCAAGTTTTATTTTGCAGGTCTTTCTTATTTCTACAACATGTTTTTATGTATGTGTATGTATGTATATGTGTGTATTGTAATTTATTTAGGCTTTTGTAGTGCAGTGTTACAAATAAAGTTAATTAAAACACAAATATAATTCATACAATTTTTTAAAATCAAATTTCTGTAACTTTCTGGAAAGCGGAGGACTGGGCACCACCGTGCGTGAAGAACCCCAGAAGACTTCTGCTTCCTCTTTGGGAGGACCGGAGAGCAGAGAAGCCGGAAGGCCCCGGCGGCCAGGCAGGCCCGGCCTTCTCACCCGCTGGTGCCCGGCGCTGCTGGCCAGGGCAGGAAGCGAGGGTTAGCCTTGGTCTGCGCTCTCTCTGCTTGGCTGGCCAAGCCGAGGACAGAGTGTGAGCACGGACAGCGAAGAAGGACTCCTTCTCAGTTAGTCATCCACTGGACCCAGCGAAGACTGTTAGGGTGGTCCAAGTGTGTGAGGAGTTCAGGACAGGAGGAAGGACACCGGTCCTCCGGAGTCGGGACCCTTCATTAGTGGGTTCTCTCACGTTTCGTGGCTCCTTGAAAAGAGAGACATGCGTTTATTTCATTGCGCAGATACGGCAAGCAGGCCTCCGCAGATGCCTTTGAAGAGGGCCGGGGGCCCATCTGGCTGGATGACGTCAGCTGCTTGGGGCAGGAGCCCAGCCTGCTGCAGTGCCCCAGGTCACCGTGGGGCCGGCACGACTGCAGCCACCAGGAGGACGTGGCCGTCGCCTGCTCGCCTGGCGGCCATGGGCACCGGCCACCTCTGGGTGAGGACCCACCACACTATGGGGCTCGGTCCATGCGTCCACCATGTGATGTGCTCCTCATCTGTGACCTCTTCAATCCAGTTCCCATAGTGCCCTCGTTTTCAGTAATTTGCATTCAGAAAAAATAATCTTTTGAGTCTTTCCACCAATGTTATAAAGTGTTTCTCTGAAAGTTACTTGTTTTACCTAGAAGCTAAGTTTCTTCATAAAAATACTGCACCTGAAAGGTGGCACAAAGGCCACCATGTGTGACCCCTGGTTCGTGGACCCCTGCTGGGCCCTCCCTCCCCTGCTCTGGTGGCCTGTGACGGCAGGGGGACTCGCAGAGGGCATCTGAGCCCAGCGGGATCCCTCCTCTACTCCGGGGTCCTGTCAATCACCGGTCACCAGCCCTCCATCGCTCTGGCCCGACCTGGTGTTCCAGGTGCCCCAGGTGTCCCTGAGTGGGTCCATTGGAGTGAAGAGCCCACCCATGTTTCTAAGACACCCTGTTACTCAGGAGACCCGTTGGGAGTCTTACTGGCCCCTAATTCTGAGTTAGTGCAGACTTATGGCCGAGTGAAGGTAAGGAGCCTGCCCAGGTCACAGATGACTGTGGGTGAAGATGGTTTTCTGGGCAGAGAGCAGCTACGTGTCCTTCACAGACTCCGCCTCCAATGAGGACAGAGTAGACGTGAGCGAAAAATGGGGGAGGGAGGTTGCTAAAGCAGAATGAGCCGAGGGACCTCTGCTGTCCCTGTGTGACCGTGCGGGTGGCGTCGCCAGCAACATCCCCACATGGTGTGCTGTCCATGGGTAGGCCCTGAGACAACCACGGGTGGCCCCTGCTCCAACCTCGGGGTTGGGCTTGACCCTTGCATCCCCTGTTTGGAGACGGTGAGGCTTCAATCTTCCTGTTAGGAAGAGGCAGAGCTTGCGATCCCCACAGCATTAACCAGGCTGGGGACGCAAATTGTCAGCATGCACGACTGTCCCTCACCGGGCTCTGACCCCTTGTGTCACAGGGCCTCCCTGCACCCAGCTGGCACTGGGCCAGGCGAAGACGCTCTGTGCTCACCGCTCACTCCTGGGTCCTTCCCAACCTCGCTTCTCACTGCTCGCTGCCTCTGGTCCTCTGCCTGGGGCGGGCCCACAATTCTCCCTGGACCATGTGAGGCTGGGTCACCCATGTCTGTCTCCTGGGAGTGGGTCCCCTTGGCTGCAGATGGCGTCGTCTGGGTCAGGAGTGGTCTATTGACACATGCTGCCTCCGTGCTGCAAGTGACAGAATTCTGTGAGTGGGACACACGTGCCACTACCTGGCTTCTCCAACAGTCTGTGTGGTCACAGATGTCCATGTGGGTGGGACAGAAAGGCTCGGTTCTCCTGAAATGCTGCCATACCCCAGGATTCTAGATACGTTTTTTTAAAATTTTAAAAGCTGAGGGTGGTAACTATTACTGAAATATGTGACCATTACTGTGCATCTCCTTGGGCCTAATGTCGGTAATGTGGCCATTAAATAGTGATCGTCTGAGGGACGTCACGCCGGGGCCGGACGTCCTCCTGGAACAGAACCATAGCACCTCACGAGGGCCCCACTCACGGGCAGGATGCGTCAGGCCCCCCTCGGCAGCCCGCTGATGGCCATCTCCCCACGTCTTGCCTCGAGTGCGTCTGTCCATATTTCCCCTTTTCGTGGGGCATCATCATCCCAGATTGGAGCCCACCCTAGCGATCTCCCTCAGCACAGCCCCGAGAGCGTGCCGGCCGCTGCGGGGGCTTTCGGTTTCCCGACACGGCGCCTCCTGCTGGGGCAGGTGCCGTGACTCCCGACGTCTGCGTCTGCACCACGTAGACGCCCCTCGGGTGCCGGAGACGACCTTGCGCCTCAGCCACCTGGAGGCCCTGAGCCCCTTGGCAGTCGGCAGCCACGGGAGGTCTGAGACGAGACGCCCCTGCTAGCCACCTCCTTCCTCTGTCTGCACCTCTGGCGCTCGCCTCCCCCAGGGGCCAGGGCTCTGTCCCTTCACGCCTTCCTGAAGGTCTCAGCCGAGGGGCGCACGTGTCCAGCAGTGTGCGTGGATAACGAGCAGGAACGAGGTGGTACAGCTCTCGGTTAGCGTCTTCTACTGTCCAGAACTCAGTGGCGGTAAAATCTGGGCTTCGCCGTATGCCTCCCTCCCCAGTCAGCCGGTGCACAACTCTCTCCTCCAGGCCCCGGTGCTAGTTCTGGGCACCGCAGTGGAGCACAGGGACCTCAGGGACTCAAAAGACAGTGCTGGATGGATCTGGTTTTTGCTCAGTGTCCCTTCACTCACTTTCTCTGTGGCCCAACAGATTTTGTGGCTGCCATTAAAAACAAGTTGTGCCGTGTTTTGTGACATCTGTTGCCTCGTCCCGTTTGCTTGTCTGCTGTTTCTGATACGTTTGCATCTTGACGTAGGTTTTCCCATCAGACTGAGGGACGGAGAGAACAGGAAAGAAGGGCGAGTGGAGGTTTTCATCGGCGGCCAGTGGGGCACCATCTGCGACGATGGGTGGACGGACGAGGACGCGGCTGTGGCCTGCCGGCAGCTGGGCTACAGGTGCGGGACCTGCTTACTCGGAGGGCTGCTTCGTGAGTGTCTCCGGTTTCTAGGCCTTGTTCCAATGAGTGATTTCTGTGAAATTAGTTCACGTCGCTTAGTTGGAAGTACTGGCAGTACTGATTCAGAATGGTAAAGAATACTGAATAGAGTCTCTTTCAGCTTTTCTGTCTTTTCACCAGAAGCATACATTACGTCACACAAGACAGGCAGCTCTTATTTACTAATAGCTCGTGTATAGCTCTATTTTTTAAAAAAGACTTTATTTATTTATTTTTAGAGAGAGGGGAAGGGAAGCAAAAAGACAGGGAGGGAAACATCAGTGTGTGGTTGCCTCTCCCGCTCCCACTACCGGGCACCTGGCCCGTAACCCAGGCCTGTGCTGACTGGGCATGGAACTGGTGACCCTCTGGTTTGCAGGCTGGCACTCAGTCCACTGAGCCACTCCAGCCAGGGCTATAAACACATTTTAAATACAAAGCTATGAATGTTTTAAAAAGCAATAGTGTTCCTATATGCTAGGTGGAAAACAATAAGAAAAGTAATCTCTTTATAGAAGGTACTAAAAGAAACAACAGAAAATCTGGGAATAAGCCTGACAGGAACTGGGTCCGATGGGGAAACCCTAGGTCTTCACTGCAGCCGGAGGACCCAGTAAATGCACAGCCACAACCCCAGTGGGAAGAGTAATCAGAGATTGATGTTTACGTTAAATGCTATCCTCATAAAAACTCTGGTTCGCTTGGTGTTGGGGAGCAGGGCAGGGCCTTGACTTCCAGGTGTATCTGACCTGGTGCATCTGACCCCTACGTGAGGCAGGCACAGCAGACCACCCGTGACCCCCGGTGCAGCCGTGGTGCCGGTCTCGGTCGTCTGTTCAAGTCCCTTCATTCGGGACATAAAAACTGATGCCCATGCCTGGTTGCATGCCGTGGATTACACCTTAGATTCTGGGGCCTTAGGTTTTGCTGCATTTTAATGTTTTTTGGTGACAGTTGACATTCAGTATTATTTCGCGTTAGTTTCAGGTGTGCGGCATGGTGGTAAGACTGTAATTTACAAAGCGTTCCCCCAGATATTTCTGGTGCCCAGCTGGCGCCGTACATACGGATACAGGTTTCGCTGTGTTTTAACAGCCCCCCGAGATAACTCAGCGCCTTGCCAAGGTCGGGAATTATGGAACTAGAAACTCTGAACAGTGGCCTCTGTACATAAGCATGGTTAATAAGTAAATAAAAAAGCCCTTCGAAGTAGCAGGAGAAGGAAGGTGTTGGGACAATTACTGTGGGGACAGACATCATGCCAGACCCCCTTCTAACACCGACCAGAAATACATTCCAGAGAGAACTGTGATACACCAAGTAAAACAGGAAACCTTTTCCCCTAAACGGCGCCATTTCAGTCACATGTTTCAAAGGCATAACTGGTTTCCCAGAGACATGCCGCGTTCAGCAATGTCTCTTCAACCCTTAGAAAGGGACGCACTGTGACTCACTCAGGTGGACCCTTGGCTGACACTCGGCCCCTTGAAACGCTGTGCTTGCAGTGGCCCTGCCAGAGCGCGGGGCTTGGCGTACTTCGGGGAGGGAGGAGGACCCATCCACCTGGACAACGTGGGCTGCACGGGCGCCGAGGGGTCCCTGGCCGCCTGCGTCAAGCAGGACGTCGGGAGACACAACTGTCGCCACAGCGAGGATGCGGGCGTGATTTGTGACCATTTGCACAGGAAAGCCCCAGGGAACGCTGACGAAGGTGAGTCTCCCCGGCCCCACCCACATCAGGAGCACCAACCCCCTCCCCGACCCCAGGCGTGAGCCTTGTGGTCCCAGGCCTTCTCTGGGCAAAACGTGACTGTCCCAGTTCTGGGCGTCCTGGCGGAGTGACAAGCCACGCTGGCCTCACGAAAAGAAGGAAAGAAATGGAACTAGGAGGATGGATACTGGAAAGGCACTTCTGTTCATCCTGCACTTGAAGCTACAGGGATGATTTTTTAAAGTTAATTACAGAGAGAAAATTATTTTGTGGATTTTATTCTGTGAAATTTTAAAATGTAAGGAAGTTGAGAAATAGTCTTTTAGTGTGATATAGTCATAGATGTTTCATGCTTAAATGGAAGAGTTCTTAGAATTTCCGGGTTTGGTGTTTATGCAACAAATACCACTTTAAATGAGTAAGTGGAAGAACTAGCTGTTTTGGAAAAACTGATTATGTTCTATGAGGAAAACAGTCACTTCTCTGTGTGGACCGGAAGTCCGCCGTTTTAATACGTCGGGTTTTGGAGAATTCGGTGCATCTGCACTTGAGCAGTCTCCGCTAGCACCTTTCCCTGCCTGCCGGAGACGAGACGGAAAGCAAGGAAGGAGCTGCTTGTCCTTTCTGTAGGGAAGAGGCTCGTGCGACTGGAAGAGAAAGGCGCTGAAAATGGGGTGGGGGCAGCAGGGACGGTGTGACTGTGCCCTGGGCCATCTGAGTGTAACTCTGAACCCTTCCCGCCCAGCGTCCCCACTGCCCGCCTGTGGGCTCCGGCCCCTGCGCCGTCGGCAGAAGCGGATCGTCGGTGGGAAGAACTCCTTAAGGTAACCAGCTGTTCCTAGGTGGCGGGTCCCTCTGTCCCAGAGGGATGGACAGACAGACGGGGTTACAGTTGGGGCTGGCTACTGTCACTGGGGGTGTGATGTGCCCGTGTTCTTTTGTGCATAAAACACGGACCACACTGAGCCCCCACCACCCTTTGGCATGTTCCCAGTTACCATCCTGACGTACGAGAGCCAGGTATCTACTGAAAGGCGGCAGCGGGCGCGGGCCACTGCAGCTGCGGTTGGAAGGATGCACAGCTCTGGATGCACTGAATTCAGAGTGTGCCCCTTCTGGGCCGGGCTCGTTTTAGTGCTGCTGTTTTGCTGGCCGGATTTGCTCCTGGAAAACCAGTGCTTCGTGTTGGATACTGTCCAGGCTGCTGGGGGAGGGGGACGGTGGTTGGGGGAGCACACTTCCGCTCCTGCAGTGTGAAGGAGGCTCAGGTAGTTGTTTCAGGAATGCTGGCGTGGGGTGCTCACAGTGCCTGTCCGTGCAGGGCTGGGGGCACATGCTCCACTGCGGGGGATTTCGCCCTCCGCCCCCTTATGCCCTCCGCCCCCGCCCCCACCTGAAGCCTACCAAGTCATCGCCTTAACGGGTGCTCTCCTTTGCTCTCCTGCTCCTTGCGGATGTTCATGGGGGGCTTCCTTTCCCCACAGGGGCAGCTGGCCATGGCAGGCGTCGCTGCGGCTCAGGTCGCCTCGGGGAGACGGCCGGCTGCTGTGTGGGGCCACGCTCCTGAGCAGCTGCTGGGTGCTGACGGCTGCACACTGCTTCAAGAGGTAGGTGTCTCCGCTGCTCAACATGGGTGGCAGGGCAGACCCAGGGTGCAGCCCGGAGCAGAGAGCCCTCAGGGGCCCGGCGGTGAGAGGGTGTCAGGCGTGTTCGCAGGCCAGCAGCTGTCGGTTACGGTCTGAAACTTGGAAAGGCCCAAACACTGGGTCAGTGAACTTCTGTTTCATTCTGGGGTGGCGGGGAACCGCTGCAGGGCTGTGGACCTTGACCTGGGGGCAAAGAGGAGTTTCAGGAGCTGAGCTGGATGGAGACGTTTGGATCAGTCTGAGTGGGCACAGCACTTAGTAACCCGGAGTCTGGGAATGGGCTCCCCGTTCTGTGCAAGTCTTCCCATGCGTGCGCTGTCAGCCTGCTTCCGGAGAGACCGGCCTGGGTCCCCCTTACCACGGGGGTCAGACCCATGTGGCAGGGATGGGGGGGCAGGTGGAAGGCTGCTGTGGCAGATGGGGGGGCAGAGACGGGGCGGGGGGAGAGGTGCAGACGCCCAGCATGCCCAGAATCTGCCCCCGAGGCCTGCGTCACCTGTGCTGGGGTTGATGTGCGTGGTTTCAGTTGTTCAGTTAAACTCGAATCCGGGGGAGGGGGTCTCGGGCTCACTGGGCTGCTGTGTTGTCCTGCTCAAGCTTGTCTGAGCACCTCGTCCAAGTTGTATTTGAGGGGGAGGCAAAGGCATTCCATCAAAGCAAACAACTGAATGGGGTGTCAGCCAAACTGGAAGTGTTTATTTCGGAAACATTTTTTAATATAATAACGTGTATCAAAATAACCGAAGCTCAACCAGGAAGACCTTAACATAGGTTGCCGACGAGGATTCCTCATGCTGTTGTCGTGAGCCCAGGGGCACAGTGAGCACCTCCCAAGCCCACAGACACCTCGGGGGCCTCTGCCGGCGCTATGCCTGAAGGGACTGTCACAGCCAGCGAGCCAGATGCAGCCCTCACCCCCGAGGAGCCATCAACATCTTCACTAGTCCTGGAAATGGTCCCAAGTGCTGCGGCCGTGCTCTGGGGCTCGGCCAGTTCTCAGGTGGGGCCGGAGGTGCTTCCTCGGTGTTCTTGAGATTTGAACCTTGGAAGAGGAAACCCGCCTTGGCCACGTGAGGACGGGGAGGGGGTGGGGCTGTGAGTGGGTTCAGTAGGGACAGGTTCGGGCGACACTTCTCTGAGCAGCTGGAAGGACCAGGGCACGGAGACCCGGATGGGATGAGGGTGGTAGGTGGACAGGGCCGTTCCTGGATGGGTTGGCTGGTCGTTTCTGGAGTCTGAACTTGTCACGTGGACAGTGGGGCCCTTGAAGGGGGTTCAGAAGACTGACTGCAGTGTGAGGGGACACTCCACGCTGGCTGTGGCACGGAGGACTGCCGGATGTGAAACTTGACCCTGAAGCGGAGGACCGTGTCATGGACTGTCACCGTGGTCCAGGCGTTAAGCACCACACGGAAGCAAGGCTGCCAGGATGTGGGCGTGTATTTTGGACCCAAAGTTCCTTGTTTCCATTCAGATGCAAGGGTCACCATTGCTAAGCTTGAGCTCTTTTTCAAAGAATGGAGAAGACTTTTATTTTTGGTCAAACAGTGATTTAATGATCTTAAAGGACATAAAAAGTTGACACATGAAGGGAATGTCTCATAACTCAAGTTAAACGTTATGAGCAACACAGGGAACTGAATGAAAGACTGTAAAACTGGATGCCTGGTTGGTGCCAACCTGTTTCTCCAACCAGTGCCGCCTGGTGGATACGACGTGAGCCACAGGCACAAGCTGTCTGTGCAGCTTGAACTGTTTTAGTAGCCACATTAAAAGATAAAAAGACCAAGCAGGTGAAATTAATTTTAATGACATACTTCGACTCAGCAGATCCAAAATATTATCATTGCAACATTAATTAAAGTTGCGATATTTAATTCTCTCATTAATCATCTAAGAAGGCATTGGTAGTGCCCTTTTTTCACACTGAGCGTTGAAGATGCTGATGCTTTGGACTTCAGCACGCTTGCCTTGGGACTAAGCCCGGCTCAGGGTCCCCACGGATGTGGGCACCTGCTGGCCACTGTCTGTACTGGACAGTGGACAGCCTGGGGCTCCAGCAGTGCCTGGGGCACCTCCATGGCACTTTGAGGGGTGCTCTCACCGTCATTCTCTGGAGAAAGGCAGTGAGTCACTTAGGGGTTCACATTAAACCTGAGCAGGTTGACGAGGCCCACTGAATCTTTACAGCGGAATAACAGTATCGGTGTACAGAATGTGGACGTGAAGTGAGCATTATGCAAATATCTAATCATTGCCCGTGACTGTTACTTCTCACAGTTTCAGGATGCAAAATATGCCCTAAATGTGCCCTAAATCTTACTTTGAGTTGCAGTGCAGCCAGAAGACGACGTCTGGCAGGTGCAGGTGTAGGAAGCCTCTGAGTGTTCAGATGGGCGCTGATTTGGGGTGGCGGCGGACACCCACCCTTGCAGAGCTCAGGAAATTGTCAGTGTCACAGATCTGCAGGGGGTAGGGGGGTGGCTGCACAGGCTGTCACTGTGGTTGCGTTGTTCTGGGCTGGTGGCACTCGTGACTCCACGCAGTGGGAGTTGTCGGAGCCCTAGCCTTCGGCTGCTGGAACGTTGAAGTGGCCCACAGCTCCCGGGAGCACAGGACAGTGGACGGGTCCGGGGCAGAGCTGGCAGGGGCAGACGACACTGGTGTCTCTAACTCCACGTTCAGGCGCGGGCCTGGTGCCCAGGGCCAGACTTGCGCGTCTGGGGGAAATTGAGATGACAGCTGTCGAACATCACTTCTGCTTCCAGCAGTCGCGGAGGCGGGAGCTGGTGAGGCCAGAGCTGGGGTTTCTGCAGATCAGAGGAAGGGGGAAGTGGGAGTCTTTGCAGAGAGTGACTGTGGGGTCCGAGCCTGGTGAGAGGGGCCCCGGGCAGAGAGAGGCGGAAGTGCACAAAGCAGTGGGGTCAGAGAACGAGCCCCGTGGGGCTGGAGGGGCTGGTGCTGGGCACGAGGGTGCTGGGGACAGGGCGTGAAAGAACGCTTCAACTCACACAGGGGCCAGTGGTGCGAGGTGGCTGGGGTCCCCAGGAGCCTGCATCCCACCGCTGACGGCACTGTGCTGCACAGGTACGGGAACAGCACGCGGAGCTACGCCGTCCGGCTCGGGGATTATCACACTCTGGTGCCCGAGGAGTTCGAGGAAGAGGTGGCGGTGCAGCAGATCATCCTGCACCGGGCCTACCGGCCGGACAGCAGTGACTACGACATCGCACTGGTCAGGCTCCGGGGCCCGCGGGGGCGGTGCGCCAGGCTCAGCAGCCACGTGCTGCCGGCCTGCCTTCCGCTCTGGAGGGAGCGGCCCCAGAAGACAGCGCCCCGCTGCTACATCACGGGCTGGGGAGACACAGGTAATGGGCACAGCAGGGGTCTGGCTCCCCCTCGGGGCTGGGTCACTGCACCGTGGCTGGGCTACAGCTGGCTGTGAGAGCGCACGGGGCCCAGGCCGAGTTGTCCAGAAGGCCTGCTGAGGGCCGGTGCGTGCCTGTGCCTGGGACTCACATCCTGGGTGCTGCTGGTTTCCGTTAGGACTCTAGGCTGAGCGGACAGCACTCCACGGCCTCGGAGTGGAAGGGGGTGGGAATCCTCTGCTGCCTTCCAGTTCCCCAGACTAGTGAGGAGACAAAGGGAGGGGTGTGTAAGGTGTCCCCCCAAGACTTGGGCCTCCTGCTGTTGCTGCAGCTGCCCCAGCAAAGGGCTGTGTTTTGGGCAGTTTGCTTCTCTGTCAGGGAGCCTGTGGCCTAAGTCCTAGGGACAATTCCTTACCCTGGAACAGAGGCCGAGCAGCTGGGGTGGACGTGCAGGGACCCTACCCTCTCGGGTCCTCCTTCATTCCCTGCCCGGGCGCTCCACCTCCGAGTCCCAGGGCAAGAGCGGAGTTCTCAGCCCGTCTGTCTCGGTTAACGTCAGCGCACGTTGCCCCTGGGACCACAGGGCTGAGCGCATCCAGGTGAGGGGCCAGGCGTACAAGTGGTTTGGGGATAAGGAGCGATGGCAGGCTGGCCGCACTCCCTTGAGAATACTCAGCCCAGGTAGCTGTTGGAAGGAGTATCAGACACATCTCTCCGCAGGATAATTCCAACCAGACAGGTGCTATTTCGTGACTGTCAGCAGTTCCGTGTTCGGCGCACCTGCGCTTCTCTGCCTGCAGCGGTGAAAGGGCCTCTGTAGCAGGTGCAGGGCCAGACAGGCACAGGGCCGTCCTGAGAGCCACCATCATGGATGACACATTTCCTGGGCAGTGTGGTGGTCGGGCAGAACAGGGGCCTGCTTGCTCAGTGCACCGTGCGGATCAGGGGGCAGCCTGGTCCAGAGAAGGTGCACGTTTACGTGAGGAATTTCAGTCACCTTCCTGTGGACACAACAGAAATGACATGGAGGGGGAGAGTTTTGTAGTGCGTGTTTCATTAGGGCGAACTATTCCCAATGAGCACGTGGGGTCAGAGATGGGGTGGGATTTCGGTGTCACGGATGACATCACGGTGCCCTGTGGCAGCCACTCGGCCAGTGCACAGGGTGCCCGGGTGGTGGGAGTGAGGCCGGTCCCTGGAGGGGCAGGTCTCATTTCTGAGGCTTCTTTATGAGAACGGTTCCCACTAGGGACTGTCATCGCCACCATCCATGCTTACGGGAGTCACTTATCACTAACCCTCCAGTCAGTGAGGCCAGTGGGTGTCAGAGGGGCGGGGTGAGGGGGGTGGTGACACCTCGCTGTTGGAGAGCATCCTCAGCCTCCATGGGCGGAGTTCAGGTGCTGGCTCCTGCACCCATGCTGTTTCTGCGCCCAGTCCACGGGCACCAGCCAGCCACTCCCAGAACCTCGGTGGTGAGCCACAGGCCGGTGAAGGGTGGTGGCCAGGTGCTTGGGAGCAAAGGGGAAGGCAGGCCTGGCATCGTCCACCACCGAAGCTGCTCTAACGTTACACCAGGGCTTTTGTTTTGAAGACTCCAAAGTGTGCAGGAAACTGTCACCTGAAGCTCTTTCCTGCAGGCTCCCGGCCAGCAGGTGACTAATGCCCCTCTGGTTTGAGCAGGACGGGCCTACCCCAGAACTCTGCAGCAAGCGGCCATCCCCCTGCTGCCCAAGAAGGTCTGCAAGGAGCGCTACCAGGGCCGGTTCACGGGACGCATGCTCTGTGCGGGGAACCTCCAGGGACACAGACGCGTGGACAGCTGCCAGGGCGACAGCGGAGGACCCCTCATGTGCGAGCGGCCAGGAGCCAGCTGGGTGGTGTACGGGGTGACCTCCTGGGGGCACGGCTGCCGCGTCCAGGATTCTCCCGGCGTGTACACCAAAGTTTCGGCCTTTGTGCCTTGGATAAAAAGTGTCACCAAACTCTGACTCGTGGGAACCTCAAGGGAAAACAGTATTTAAAGAATCTGTTGGAGATTTTCGACCTCCACATGGGTACCCAGCCAGAGGTGCCAGCAGAGGGGGACTGAGGTCCCTGTCTGTGGTTTGGGTTGAAGACTACACTGCACCCCCCTCCGCTGCCGGAGACAACGTGCGACTTGGTGGTGGTTCGATACCTCAGGGCAGTGCTGATGGGCCTTCATTAGCACAGTCGCCGCCCCAGGTTAGGTTCCCTGGACGTAAACTTACTCTCGTTTGAACCTTCTCTCTCTGCCTAGTTCTCAGAATTCTTAGATTATTGTTTATATTGGTCATGCAATGAGGCTGTTTTTACCGTTACTGGGAGAACTTCTTACAACTGAGTCAGATACATGGATTCATATTATGTGCCCATCTTTGACGTAACCTTCACGCATCTGATCTGTATAGACTGTCAAGTGGGGAAATCCAGGGCCAAGAGGTGAAGGAATTCTGCTCAGTCCCAAGGGAGAGGTTCATTGTCACAGCACATTCCTGAACGGTGCTTTGTAGTAAGCACCATGGCAATCGTGAGGGCAATATTCCGGTTACCTTGCGCGTTCTTAGCCAAGTGTGGAAGAATTCCTGGTAACACAATAAAGAGGGTCTTCAAGTTGTTGGACGCACAGTCTCATTTACCCACTCTGTTAGTCAACACCTCCACTTCGGTTCCTTTTAACCGTTGCAGATTGATAACTGGGTAAAATAAACACTTATTCGATAGCATTATGCTGTTTTCTGCATTACCTGAGTGCCACCTGTTGCAACTTTATGGCAGTTGACTCAAACCTGTAGCGTTCCGAAGGCTAACCTGGTGGTCCCATTGAACACACTAAAAAGGTTTGCAGTCTACACAGTGGGGAGACTCTGGCAGGGGTGTCCAGCCCACGACTGTGGGCTGCCTGCGGCCCTGGATGGCTATGAATGTGGCTTAACACAAAATCATGAACTTACTTTTTTTTTGCTCCTTGGTATTTAAGGCTAATACTTCTCTTAGTATTTGTTTAATGTGTGGCCCAGAGATGCCAAAAGGTTGGACACCCAGCTTTCGTCTGGTTAACTCACCCACGGGTTCTGGGCTTGGGCACCTCACTGCACTGCTTATGGAAAGCAGCCAGATTTTACAGTATCCCATTTCTGAACGAGAACGCAGGCCCAAAGGGGTCAAGGGGAGAGAGCTGGTGAAAGGCTTTGACTAGACTCCCAAGATGGGCCCCGAAGCGGACGATTATTTTGCCATCCCCACCCCAGTCCCTTCCCTCTGGCTGTTTCAGTAAAGGGGAGGAGTACCTGCTCACTCAGTACCTTCCCAGGACTCAGTGGCAGTGCAGCCTTTGCCCCCACCTCAAGGGCACACCCCTCGGGATGCTTGAGTAATCCTAGCCCCCAAACCCCAAAACTCCATAGCCAAGGAAGAGAGGCATCAAATTAGGTGGTCCTAATGAGTTTTAGGATTAAAAATGGTGAATTCCCTTGTACATCCAATGGTCCTCCTTTGTAAACCCGGAGCTCTGTAAGAGAACTGGTGGCAACCCAATGGTGCTCGCTTCCCAGTTTACTGCTTTGAAACTGGAAGTGGCAATACGAACACTGTACCTTTCCTAAAAGCTCATGGTTTAGATACAGGAAACTTCCCAAGGGTTTCCATTTACAGACAGCTGCAGACCATGCACCTGCACAAGGTCCTGGGAAGAACAGGCCCTAACAGGGAAGAACTCCCTCCCAGGCTGACCTTGGGATTCAAGCACAGTGCTGGCGCAAGTGACAGGCATGCCAAAACCCTTAACACATGGCATTGTGTTCCCTCTACCTTGAAGACAAACTGTTGATCATGAAATATGCCTTTATTCTAGCTAATGTGATAAACGTGTGACTTTCGTAAGATACAGATGTTCAGTACACATTTGTGTAAATAAAGGTATTGCTTTTCACCTTGTGCAGTTGCCCTGGTCTCTTATGCGGTTGGTGTAAAACGACTGCTGTCTCCCTCGGGGGTTTCCTGGTTTCCATGTATCCCTCATCCCCAAATGCTGCAACCCCTCACAGTGCTCACCCACATCACCACCGGGCAGGCTCCTAACAGCAGAACAGCAGGCAAGTCAGTTCACCGTTCTCCGCAATACCTCCCCACTTATTAAACCAGCCAGAACATTGAATGTCCACAAGAATCAAGCGTTTTATTTAATTTCAGAAGGAAGCACTCTCTTACTCTCTTTGAAAGAATAACATTCAGGCCTTGGTAGTTTCTGGAACGTCATTTTGTTTCCACATCATCCCTTGCCACTCAGTCCTGGAGCTGTTGACACTCCTTGTGTCACGGGATTTCTCTGTCCCTGCAAGAGAAGGGCAGGTTTACAATGCGCAAACCTGAGATTTCAGTAGGTAGTTCAGTCACTTCCTATTCATTTGGCTAATTATTCATTCCAGTTACAAAATGGCAGCAGAACGGGCCGATGTTGGGCTTCCAGCTCCTCTGCACTAAGATTAACTCTGAAGAATGAAGAAAAAGGAGCGTACCTTGTTCTGTTTTCCATCACCTATCGGAAGTTAGTTCGCCTTCATGGAAACATTTGAAAAACAGATCTTTGCGCAATAACCCAGCACCCTCCCGTAACAGTGAAGAATGTTACTTGTGCAAGTCAGAATCTGATACCAATTAAATGGTGACAGCTTTGCCAATAAACAAGAATATGCTCTTCCATGGCTAGGAAGGGAGACTGCCACAGTCGACAGGTCCCAAAGACACATGGACGTCCACAACCGCGAAGTCATCAGCCCGCAGAAGTCGACCCTACTCACCGCGTGGCTCGCTCTCGAGTTGTCGGGGAGCCGCAGGGGTTCAGGTCAGCAGCGGCGGAGCGGATTCACAAGGCCACGTGGCGCCCTGGGCTGATTCACCCGGAGCGCTGGGTGCTCGCCAGGTCACAGCGCATGCGCGCGGCCCGGGACTCAGCGTCCAGGGCAGCACGTGGCGGCCGCGCGACCTAAGCGGCCCCCGAGCCCGCAGACTGCCGCAGCTGCCCTCGCCCCCTCACCAGAAGTCCCCCGGGTCCGCTGCATTCCGACTAAGCCAAAAGGTTCCATTCTAATCGCCATCTCAACGCAGAAAAACACAGGCCCCCCCAACACTGACCCAGAGTGAACGCGGCCAGGATGCGAAAGAGAGGACCCGAAAGAGCGAATGCTCCGGCGCACACGCTCTTATACAGCGAATGACGCCATTCCGGGGACGCACCTCTAAGGGCAGGGCCTACGCGATCTCTCCTCCGCCCCGCCCCGCCCCTCCCAGCTCCGTCCGGGCTCCACCTCCTTCCCGAGGGCTTCCAGTTTATCTCCACCTGCCCCACGCCCCGCCTCCTTCCACTGGGCCGCTCACCGGGCTTCGGATTCCCGCTCACGCGCATGCCGCGGAGCTGAAAGGGTCTCGCGAGAACCGGAAATCCAGATGTTCGGGGGCGCCGGAGTATTTGGAGAGCTTATCTCCAGTTTGTTTCAGGCTAGTTACGACAGAAGCGGCGGGCCCACGGCTCCCCGCGTGTCCACCTTTTGGTGGGTTAGTTCACACGGGACGAGCTGGTCCGCGTGTGAGTGTGGGGGGGCTGCCCTGCCGCAGGGGCGGGCTCGGGTCTGACGTTTTAGGGGGTTCGCGCGCGGCCGCGAACGCCGGCGTCAGGCGAGAGCGCGCCGGACGGCCCCGCGGGTGCGACCCGTCTGTCCTCTTCCTTGTTTGGAGGTTGAAGTTGAAAGGACACGGGACGTTGCATTAGTGTCAGGCGTGCGACCCAGTGACGGGTACTGCACGGACCATGAGAGGATCGCCACACCACATCTGGTTAAACTCAGCTTTTACGAGTTTACACCACATCTGGTTAAACTCAGCTACTCACGTAGTAGCTGCAGCTTTTTCCTTCCGAAAGGACCTTTACGACCTGCCCCCTTGGCAACGTTCAGACGGACGACGCGCGGTGCGACTGTCTCGTCGCCACGCTGCGCACTGCGCACCGCGACTCAGTATTTACAGCCGGAAGTCTGCCTCCCGCACCCCCACTGGCCACCGTGGCCCGTCTGCGCCTGGAGCTCCCTTCCCAGCTCCCCTGTGAATACGGGACTGCCGAGACAGGGAGCCGGATGCAGACGCGTTCGTGGCGCTGCCCTCTGTGGCGTCCCCAGGCTAAGCGGAGCTTTAGCGGCGGTTCCTATCTACTGGTAGCGTGAGGTTTTTGGCTGAGATGGCGATACACGTGTGGGGCTTTGAGGTCGAGCCTAACGCGTTTATCCGCTGTGACGCCAGGTCTTTGAGACTTAGAATACTCAGGAGAGGTCCTGCGGCACTAGGGAGAGTTAAAAATTGATCGCGAGTTTGAAAGGTGCCAGGCGACGCTGTTCGAACTGATCAAACGAAGGTTGGGCAGCACTTTAATTCTGTGGTTGCTACCTGAGCTGAAATAGCTCGTCGTAGATACTTATTCTTCAACGGCGCTGCTTCCCCTACTCTCTTTCCTCTTTGGTTTCGGTATAGAAACCATGGGGACCGTCAGAGACACTGTCAACTGCACACCTCTCATAGGAACGTGCAGATGAGCCGGAGGGATCGAGTCAGGAAGTGGCTCACGGGCCATTTGTCACTTAACATGGGAGGGTCTGCGTGCATGAGCAGTGCGCTGCTGCTGCTGCTGCTGCTGCTGCTGCTGGGAAGGTCGCGTCTGGAGCACGGCGCCCACAGAAGGCGAGGAGAGTCGCCCCTCTGTCTAGCAGTGTTCTTCTTAGCTCTGAGCACGGCGCAGATGTTGCACACTTAGAAGGCTCCAGCCTTACTGTGAGGGGTGGCCCCGGCCTCAATGCTGCAGCGGAATCGAGGTCTGCTGGTCCCAGAGATCACAGGTTTTCCAGTGATTCAGAGCTCAAAGCCTCGGAGCTAGCCCCGATGTCTCCCTGTGCTCCACGTTTGGTTTTGGGTGCGTTTCTGCATCGGCCAGTGTGTTGGTTGTAACTGCTGGGAGTCAGTTGGCCTATGGCATCAAGGGCTAAGGCAGCAAGCGTTCATTATCTCAGGCAGCTTCTGTGGACAAGGACTCCAAGAGCACCTGGCGGTCTCCAGATCTCATGAGGTTGCAGTTAGGTCTGTAGGGCTGCCAGGTTTCTTCCAAGCTGGTCCATGCATGAGCTTGGCGAGTTACTGCCACCTGGCTCTCCACTGGCCGCGTGAGTGTCCTCATGGCTGGCCGCTCGCAGCCCCCGAAGGAGTCACCCAGCAGAGGGGCCCCAGTGTTTTTATGACCATGTGTTAGAAGGGAGGTAGTAAACCGTGGTCACACTGGAAGGGAAGGACATGAAGCTCTGACTCCTGAAGAGTGGATGTACAAATTTGTGGTTGAGTTAAAACTGCCACAGTCAGTGTGTGGCTCCAACAGCGAAGGTTTCTCCCTTGTCACGCTCTCGTCCACTCTAGACACTCAGGCTAGGGAGGCCTTCACCAGGTGTCCCGTGTCTAGGCCATGCTTGTGCCTGAAGACAGCAGTGCTGCCGTGGCGCTGGTCACACTGCCTCCTGCTTCATGGACTAAAGCAAGTTCACAGCCACATCCGACTTCAAAAGGATGGGGACATGGAGCCCTACTATGTGGTTAGAAGGACGGGAATCAGAAATATCAATGAACAGCTCTGAGGATTTCTACAGTTGCCACGTTATAAGCACCTTTTCTCCATTGTCATGCCACTAATCTGGGACGACAGGACCGAGCTGCCGCCCCACTGTCCTGACTCCCCCTCCCAGTCGTCCCAGTGTGTTTGTGAAAGATGAAGTTTCCCAAAACACCACTTTCTCCTGCGAGTCACCTGCTACAACCCTGGTGACTCGCCCACGATTACCAGTCATGTTTGTAACCCTGGGAGGGCATCCAGTGCGCTACACTCAGCACATTTGTTCTCTGACATGGACACTGGGCCACAGTGTCTGTGGCATTATGGATGGGACATGAGTCAAATTCACACGGACTACTGAGTCCTGTGGAGGAAAAGGGACGGCGTAGCTTCTCTCTCAAGGGAAGAGCAAGCCTCCAAGCATCCTGGCCACTCTGAAGAGGGTGCCCAGACCCTTGTCTTGACAGGCTTTTATTGGATTCAGTTTGCCCAGGAATACAGGGTGTATACGTAAAACTCATCAATCATTTATCAGGCAGAGATGATCAAACAATTGATAACATTCGGAGACCTCTGAGAGCCTATTGTGAGTCAGGGTCAGATAGTTAAAGGGCCAGGAAACTTTGGGGAACAAAGTCACTTCCTGCTTGGACTGTTATCATTTAAATTGAAGGCATTAGCAAAGTAGGTTTCGCAGGATTTTATGTGTTCTTTCTTAGGCGTGTATATTGTCCCTTCCCTTTCTTGCCACCCTTAATACTTACTTTTGTGCCTTGGGTTTTAAAAACTTGTTCCCCCATAAATGTTTACTGAGTTCCTACTGTATGCCAGGTCCTGTTCCACATGCTGGGGCAAGAGCAGTGAAGACAACAGTCGACGTGTTTTGTTCACAGAGCTTGTATTTTAGTGGTGGAGACTGTCTATTCCTAGGACTGCCGGAGTTTGTCAGACGAGCAGAACCACTGGGAGCCTCTGTGCATAACGAGGCCCACTGCGGGAGGGACTGGTACCCGCGAGAATGGCCAGGAGTCTGCGCTGACTTCTCCTGGGCCCACGGTTCCACCTTGCGGACTGGACACGGGTGGGAGGAGCTGGTCCTGGTGGCAGGCCTGGCTGGGCCCACTGTCCCCCGGGGGGGCTGGCACAGGAGGGACACGGTGCCTGGCCTGCAGCCTCACCTCCAGCCCTGTCTGACCTTCCTCCGCAGCACAGAGTCCCACAGCAGCTCTGCCTCCGGGCCCGTCTCGTGCAGAAAGTCCCTGCGGCCACTGCCAGCCTGCGGCCATTCAGGGGAGGGAATGGAATCATAGCCCTAGCTCAGGACTGTGTCAGAATGCAGATCGCCCTCAGTGAATAATGAGGTGAAGTCTTAACCTGCCGTTGAGGAAAGTGAGGAAGGAGAGGAGAGTCTGGGGGCAGGGACTGGGGCCTTCGAGCATTCAGAGAAGGGCTCGCTGAGAAGGTGCGGTTCCTTCGGTGAGAGAGACTTGGAGAAGGCGGGGGGGGGGGGCGAGCTGTGCTGACACCTGGGAGGAGAGTGATCTCAGCACCGGTGCGTCCTGGGGCCTCGCAGCTGCTGTGCTGGACAGCCTCCCACCGGCTCCTGGGGTCCCCCCTCCGTCACGTGATTCCTTTCCCGTGAGTGGCGGAATGGCGGCGTGTCACTTCTGAGATGACGTTGTAAGGACTCTGAGAGTTGAGTCTTGCCTTTTTGAATGGTTGGCTCTGATGAAGCACGTTGCCATATTGGAGAGGCCTCTGGCCCGAGGCCAGTAAGGACTCGAGGCTGTTTTCAGACGAGCGGCCCACGAGGAGCTGGGTCCAGCCAGCAGCCCGAGAGACCGAGAGACTGTGCCCGAGAGACCGTGCCCTGGAGGGACGGCCAAGCCTCGCCTGGATCTGGGCGTGACCCCTGGAGACTGAGTGAGACGGTGCTGTTTAAGGCAGTGCGTTTGGGGGTGATTTGTTACTCGACCAGCAGCTGCTCCACCTCGTGTTCACGAACAGGAAGGAGAGCCGTGTGGCTGGAGCGCAGCGAGCGAGCAGGACGTGCGGCTGGGAGGTACAAGGCCACTTAGGGCCTCGTGCTTGTCATGCAGTTTTAGGGCTTTTAGAAGGGAGCTCTGTGGCCAGCAGAGAGTCCTGGGTGGGGCAGGGATGAGGCCTGGCCTCAGGTGTGCGTGCTCTTGTTCACAGCTGCTGAGAGGAGGCCTGGCGAGGTGGGTCCGGGTGGGAGCCGACAGTCCGGGAAGTCAGCGCGGTCGCACAGGTCAGGGAGTTGGGCTGGTGTGGTGGGGCCCGTGGGGGAGAGGCCTGGTTCAAGCCCGGGTCGGTTTTGTGCAGAGCAGACAGTGTCGGATGACAGAGCGGCTCTAGGCTGTAAAGCCCGGGTCGGTTTTGTGCAGAGCAGACAGTGTCGGATGACAGAGCGGCTCTAGGCTGTAAGAGAGGGACACAGGGTAGGGGAAAGTGGCCGCGGGCCTCAGACTGTGGGCTGAGCTGGGACGAGTGCAGGGACAGTAGGCTGGGGGCCGGCACGCAGGGGTCGGTGCTGTGGGTGGGAAGGGTGGGAGGCTGTTGGGACACCCACGTAGAGCTGTTAGGCAGTGAGGTCAGCGTGAGTGTGGGGTTCGAGGGATGGGCCACCTAGAGAAGCAAATGTGGGAGCTGGCGCAGTAGATGGCACTGGTGGGGTCCACACCGTTGTATGCTTGTGCCAAGGGCCCCCTTGGGGCAGAAAATAGGAGCCAAGACTGGGCCCTGGGCACACCGATGTTTGTCCACGAGGAAATAGAGGAAACAGCAGAGCAGGCTGAGCGAGGTAGGGAGGAGGGGGTGCGTCTCCTGAGTCAGGAAGGGTGTTTCCACATGCGGGGGTTGGCCAGCTGCTCAGGGGGCCGGTGAGATGGGGCTGAGACGTGACCTTAGTGTGGCAGTGGAGGGCGTCTGGGACCCTGCGAAGAGCAGGACCCAGGGACCCTTCAGAGAGAATGTGAGCAAGAGGACCAGAGACCGTGGATGTGGGTGACTCAGGAACTCATGCTCTGAAGAGGGCGAGAAGTGGGGTGGCCCCTGGAGAGGGCCGGGGGGTCCAGAGTGGGTCGTTTCTGAGTGAGGGGGACGTGAAGCACGTTCACATGCTGGTGGGAGAGACCCAGCAGGTGTGGGGAATCTGATGACGCAGGAGAGGTTTGGTGAGCTGCCGGCTGGAGGGGCGGGGACTCGTGCACAAAGCTGGAGCCAGCTGGAGACGGTCCCGTGGTCGGCTGTTCACCTGTGGAACGGCCGCAGACGGGCCAGGTGCTGGCCCGAGAGGACGAGGTCGAGACTTCTCAGTGTTCTCATGTGTCAGCTCCCCTCTCCCAGCGGATAGAAAGTACGTTCATCAACCAAGAAGGGGCAGGGCGAGGGGAAGCGGGTAAGGATGCGGTTCTGTTGGTTTGGGTAGCACCTGAGCCAGGTCAGGACGGGTGACAACCTGAGAGGAGGGGGGACACTGGGCATGTAAGACTAATGACTTGTGAGGCCCCGTGGGTCAGAGGGGTTTTGGAGCTGGGCACTGCATTAAGTGACTCCACCGAATATCTGTAACGTGTGTTTACCGGAAAGGTTAGCAAGATCGGGCTGAGCCTCGTGCGGGCTAGCAGACAGTGAGCCGCCCGGAGCCCTGTGGCCTTCAGCTGGCTTCCCTGACACAGCCAGAGTGACAGCACTCAACGTTCAGAGAATATCTGTCACCTCAGAAGCTTGACTTTTTCTATCTTCTCTTCTTAGAGGACTTGTGATTCTCAGTCTCTGGTTTAACCTACTTACCATCAAGACTGTTTTTTGTTGGCTTGCGTGCCTCTATGTAAACGATTATTTAATACTTTAGCAATATATAGCATTAAATTGAACAATATTGTTATTGTTTTATAGTATTTCTAAACTCATTTTAAAATATCTCGTGCTGTTATATTAGGCATTAGAATAACTTGAAAATTTAATGATCACTTGCTAAAATTCTCTCGTGTTTCTTTATTTTCCAATATAATTTGTAAATGTTCTGTGATTTACTCTAATACTCAGATCCAAAATCCTCTGACCCACTATTTATAAAGACTGTAAATATCTACATTAGTGAAAGATTAGCTTATGTTTGTATAAAATAATAGAAAGAAAATTACAACAGCCTGTTTTCATCTGGCCACTAGATGGCAGTGTTACCCTATGATTTAGGTCTGCTTAAAAACCTATAGGTTTAAAATTAAATACTCATTATTTGCATGAATGTTTTGTAAGTGAATATGTGGATTATAATGTGGAAATGTCAGCATACGCGATGGCTCCACCAGCCTGTCTTCTGGACTCTAGTTTTGTATGACAGTTTTAGCCACGGTGGCTATGGAAAACCTCGGGTTCATCTAGAAAGGACCAGCTTGCCCCAGATGCAGATTCTAAGAACAAAATCGAAGCGCCACAGACCTTCTTTGTGTGCGAACTTGATGTATAGGTTTTCAAAATACTGACCTACTCAAGGAGAGACCGAAGTCATTTCCTGCCGTCGGAGGCATTTAAGTTGGTGCTTTTGCGTGTGGGGTGGGTCAAAGGCACCGATTCTGTGGGAGAAGTGTCACTTTCCTGCCCAGCCCACCCAGCACGGGGGCCATCACATTCGTCTTGCTCACTGAGTGTCCCACGGGGAAGCCTGGACGGTGCAGTGAGAAAACTCCGGGAACTCACCCACCGTGTTCAGCAGGACAAACGCACTGCAGGCCGGCGTGTTGAAGCAAGCGTGGCACGAGCTACTGGGCCCGTCGTCCTCTGTCTTCGCTGGGGTTTTGACTCGAGTGCTTTTTCCTCCTGCGAGACTATATTTCAAATTTTATAATGGAGATCGTTTCACAGCGAAAATTTTAAGACAGACTTTGAAAGTGACTCCTGTTAGTCAATATTTATAATTGCAGCGGCTTTTCACTGCCTTGAGTCTCAGCATTAGAGGTTTAAATTCTTCATGAAATAGTAAGGCCCACGTTGGTCATTTTCTATTTGATCCTCAAAGAATTGATGGGATTTGTACAAGTCTGAAAAATTTAAGCTTGAGCTGAATCTAGAAATATCTTATTCCTTTATTTTAAAACTACAATGAAAGACTGCAAATGATACACAAGAATGCTCCAGTTTAATACATAAGATGTTTTAGTAGTTATTTCTTAATTCTATCCAAGTAAATATATAGGAAGCCGAGTAGAATCTGAACCAGAGGAATGACTTTTAGAATTCTCTAATTTAAAACCCTTCTGTTTGTATGATAAATTATGTAAATGAGCAGGAGGGCTCAGGCATCAAAAGAAATCCCAGCACCCAGTCAGTTTGATAAAAGCGATGCGCATATTTGAATGCAAGTCTTTCTTTAGGGCACAGGACAGTCATGGCCGAGAGGGTCTGAGGAGGGACTTCATGTGAAATGAGCAGTCACCAAGGGCTCTGAAAAGGACAGTTATTTGCTGTTCCTACCTCAAGGTGGTGACTGTAGTGATAATAGCTAATGATTATTGGGTCCTCTCTGCTCATTAATGAGCACGTTTCATCCTCACCACAGTGGAGTGAGGGTTACCATTATTGTCTCCGTTTAACAGATGAGCAAGTTGGAGCCGCAAGGAATCAGGGGACCGACCTGGGTCGAGGTCGGGGGTTCGACGGGTCAGGGTCCACACTCTCAGCTGGAAGGCAGGAGAGTGACATTAGGCAGAAGGTGAACATGACTCTGGGCTCAAGTCTCACATCATTGGCTTTGTGTCTCGTGTGCCGTGGGAAGTTGCTGGTGCTTCCCAGACCCGTTTCCCGTCCGGAAGAGGAAGCCAGCAGTGTGGCCTTCAGGTGGTGCTGGTGGGCGATTTCCCAGAAGGCTCTGGTCAGTAGAAAGCTCTCTGTAAAGGCTAGGGGTTTTTGTCTGATACTTTAAAACTGTTTTGCTAATTTTAATTTTTATTAGGAATTTGTTATTATTTAAAGTCTGAATTTGTTTCTTGTTATTTAGAAGGAAGACATAGATATGTCTTTGCGTAATTGGGGAAATGTATATCTTTGTTAATTAAATTCATTTGTAAAAATTTACACTTTTTTATCACTTGAATGTGAAAAATAGGCAATGTTAAAACCATTATCCTTTGCCTTTTTTCTTTCCCTGGTTATTTAGTGTGAAATCAATCCATTCATTCACTACATGAGCACCTGTTCTGTGTCAGAGACTGGCACACACACGAGGAGTCACATGTTCTGTATCAGAGACTGGCATGCACACGAGGAGTTACATGTTTTATGTCAGACTGGCACACACATGAGGAGTCACATGTTCTGTGTCAGGCTGGCATGCACACCAGGAGTCACATCAGTGCAAGGACACAGGCAAATCCCTCTGTGCCCAGAAAGCTCGTTTGAGGAGGAGAGAACCACAGATGTGATGGAGTCCGTCAGTAACAGTTACAACAGTACAGGGACTGTACTGGTTAAAACAAATCTGATCAGGGTAACGGACGGGGACTGCAGGGGATGGGGAAGGGTGGGGTTTTATGTCGGGTTGTCAGTGTTGGATTTCACATAAGATGACATTTGAGCAAAGAGCCAGGTAAACTGCAGGAGCTGGCAATGTGGATGGTGGAGGGACTGTCACCACAGGGCCCCAAGAGCGTCAGCAAGGAAGCTGGTCCACCAGCTGCAGAATGAGGGGGAGGAACTGAGGTCCTGAGGCCCACGGACTTCAGAGCCTTGAACTCTGCCAGAAGGGGGCGGTGGCAGGATTTGGGAGGAGAGCCCTGACTGGATGTGCGGGAAGGTTACGTGGGGGTTGATTGACAGTGGAGTGCAGGGACACGGATGGAAGCTCAGATCTCCGAGCTAAAGATGATGCTATCGGAACGGGGTGGCCCCACGGAGTTGGGGAGCAGTGGCTGGTTTTGGGTGGAATGGAGGGTAGAGCCAAAGGGCTTGTTCACACAGCGAGTGTGGGGTGAGCTGATCAAGAGTGACCCAGCTTTCCAGGCTCCCCCATGTCAAGGGCAGGGCTCAGGGCATGTCCAGGTGGGGCAGGACAGGTGGTTTGGGAGGAGGGTGGAAGTCTGCTCCAGGCTGCACCTGCAGACCCCAGCCCCTTTCCCTTCTCAGGGGGCTGGGCCATCAGCAGCCCCCTGCCACCCCCGCTGCTGGCTCCTTTCCCTGAGTCTCTGGGATGTAATGTCTACCTGCTGGGTTTCAGTGCCATCACTCACAACCCAGGCAGAAACGTAACCCTCTTCAGTTTTCAATCAAAATCCCCATTCAAGAAAGGCCTGGTTACGTTAGGACTTTTTAGGTCTGTGTTAGGCAAACCCAGTCAAATTCAGGATTCTTCTCTCCCTTCCTCCCCAGGGCGCTGATGACATGGACGTGCACTGAGAGGGTGACATCTGGGCCTCACCTGTCACCTGTCCGTCCCCAGCGCTGGGCAGACCTCCTCCACTTGCTCCATTCTATCCACGGTATGGGTAAGCGGCTGCGCACTCCCACGGTCAGCAGTCTGGGCCTCCGCAGGCCGCCTGGTCCTAGGTCCCTTCCGACCGAAAGGCCTATTCTTAGAGGTTTCATCAGGAAACCGCTTCTGTGTGTCCTCCTGGGCCACTCTTTACCACGTGAACTGTGGCTTTTGGAACTTGTTTCCACCTCCCATGGCAGTGGCTCTCACGCTGTTTGGTCTCAGGGTCCCTTTATGTCTAAAACTAATGAGGTCTCCAAAGGGCTGTGGTGTGTAAGGGGCTGTATCTCTCAATATGTACTGCGTTAGAAAGTTAAGGTGAGGAATTAAACAATATTAATTGATTTAAAAGTAATAAGAGCAAACCCATAAGAATATTGTAGTTTTAATGAAAAAATTAATGTTTCCCAAGAGAAAAAGGAAACAAGGTGAGTGAGAAAAGTGGTACATTTTTACATTTCTGCAAACCTCATGAATGTTTGATTTAATGGAAGACAGCGGGATTCTGGCGTCTGGCGTTGCATTCTATCCCTTTTGATGTGCTGCTTTTGTTGAAGTGTACAAAGGAAACCTGGGCTGACACAAATGTGTGTGGGGGGCAGGGAAGTGTGTATGGGTGGCCCTTTCGGATGAGGACACACTCCTTTGACGCGACACCGCCACCCCACAAGTGGTGCTCCCTCACGGGGCACGCCCTTGCCATGTGGCGCCGGAAACCGGTCCCTGAGCGTATCCTGTCCTGTGGCATCAGAACCATTAGTGAGCCCCAGGATGGGTCTTCACAGTCCCAGTGTCCGTCCCTGTCTCACCTCGTCATAACCTCCAGCCCTGGGCCTTTGGAAGAGGCGGCCCCGAGTCACGCAGAGGTTCCGAGTGTTGACACTTCTCACTAGTGGAATGTCTGGAGTTCTGTTTGTCAGCGTCACCGCCCACCTCGTCAGCCAGGGTGCTAAGAGTCCTGGTAGCAGAAACAAGTTCAGCAGAATTCCGACTTTCACTTGACAGCTCATATTTTGTCCCTGGCACTAGGTAGTGTCATTTGTTTGTCTTGCAGTGATAGGCTCACTTTGTTGACTTTCCAAAAAATGCCTGGCACTCACTCAAATCTGCATAACCACAGCTCTCTGACAGTCATTCTTTCAGTCAATTATCAAGTACAAATGACACTCCATGAATACAGTAGCTGGGTTTCTTTTAGTTTGAATAAGTTGAAAAGATTAAAAAAAATAAAGTAGCTCGTTCAATTTGCAGCTGAAACGATTGCTCAAGTCCAGAGGCACTGTCCGCATCAGAGGGTAGCAGAAGTCCCAGGCCGCTTCACAGCTCATCACAGAGGGTTACCAGGACAGCAGGACAATTACTCCAGGGATCTGAGTTCATTAATAACTGTCGGGTGGGGGAGGGTGGCTTCCTCAAACGCGTGTGCAGTGTGAGGGGTCAGTGACCACCACTGTAGGTCCCTGCCCGCCGTGACGTGTGCAGGAGCACCGAGTTGCTGAGGCTGGTGAAGGTGTCGGCTGAGCGACCAAGGCACGGAAGATGGTTTTGGCTGGCAGACCCCGGAGGGGGCCCTGGGTCTGCCCGGGGTCTGCCGGGCCGGCGCACTGCAGGGCAGGCACGGGCACGGCGGGGGCCTCGCCTTGGCTTCTGTCCTGGTGGCGCCACTGCTGCCTAGATCTGCTGCCTAGATCTGCTGCCTCTGATCCCCGCCCCCAGCCCCCACCTGATCGGACACTGCTGGTCTCGAGCACGCAGACCTCAGTGCAGCAGCAGGTGGCCGTGGGTCGTGCTGGCCGTATAAGCGCAGTGCCTGCATCAGGAAGTGAAAACTGCAGTCTTTCTCCTGGTCCCGCGTTCCAGCCCTGCGTCTCTCAGGTGTGCGTCTTCGCCACTTCTGTCCGGGGTGTGCTGGCTGCCGCGTGGGCCGGCTCACGGCAGCGATCGCTGGCCCCGCAGGAGGCAGAAGATGGGCACACCCACTGCTTATGTGCACTCCTGCCCCTCCTCTCCCCAATGCATGAGCACACGCGTATAGTTCTGTTTGTGTCTGCCTCTGTCTGTTCTGTCTGTGGCTCCGCACGATGTACTAAAACGTAGGTTTCCGCTGAACGCATCACGGGCTGAAAGCACACCAGAGTGCTTCCAAAGAGGAGTGGGGGGGGCAGGTTGGGCCCTCAGGCCCAGTGCCTGCTTCCAGGGTTACCTCCACGGGGGCGGCCCCTGCCCTGGGCAGACTAGGTGGGGCGGGCGGGAGGGTGGCAATACCCGATAAGGAGAAAGGCAGTTGTCTATGGTCACACGTGACGTGTGCTGTTGACAGACGGGAAACCGAAGCCCCAGAAGGAACAGTGCTCACCCGGTGTTGTACGGTGAGGACTGGATGTTGGGCCCTGGTCCTGTCCGTCCTCTCTGCTGCTCCAGGTGCGCTGCGGACATCCCCGCAGGACACTCGCTGGGAAACCGCACATCTCATCCAGCTCATTGTAGGTGGGAGGGAGGCCTTGTTCATGTTAGGTTTTCGTAGCTTTTTATTGTTTTTAAAATGACAATCTTTAACTTCTTACAAGTTTGTCAGTTTATTAATTTGAGAGTGAAGTAAACTTTATTTTTGATAGTGTTTGCTTTGTGTGCCTTTAAAAGGCTTTTTTTCTTTGAAGGACTTCAGTCGAGTTCTGTCTGAACAGATATACTAAACCCTGAGAGTCTAGTGTTCGGAGCTTGCATTTCTGTTTTAAGGGATCCAAACTAAAAAATTCAGACTTGGAATATTACTTGCTGCAGAGAGAAAAGAAAGCCAGTTTTCTCTGGTCCAACTGTATACATCATGCATCACATTACAGAGCAAGAGCTGGGCTCTGTTTCCGTGATGGACGTGAAACAGAGCGTCTTGGCCTCAGAAACACAGACAGAAGGCACTTCCTGCGCCGGGCTGTCCCTCAGAGCCAAGAAGCAGCCTGCCGGGGACGGCTCTGCGGGAGGCTCGTCCCCGGTCCGTGTGCCGTGGACGTGTCTCCCGTTTCGTTCGGCTCAGCTCGGTTTTCTGTATGACACAGCGTGGGCGCACACGTTCTGCCTCAGAGACTTAGGAAGTTCTGCCTTGGAGCCTCGATGCCGTGAGCAGTCACTTTGTGAGATATGTCTTCACGTCCTTGAAAGGGACGGCCAGGCCGTAGAGTGACCTAAACCTGTGAGCGACCGTCTCGCCTTCCGGATGCCGTCCACAGGCCCCTTCCTCCACAGCAGCGCTTGCCCCCCGTGCGCCCCAAGCATGTGTGAAACGGGCGACCCCTGACTATGGAGTCGGCACGGACCTCTTTTCCATCAGGTGGTCAGATAAAAGGATGACAACAGCTGGCATGGCATTAGCCATCTACTGTGAATGAACCCAAATTGTATCTACTTTTGTCAGATCGGCAAAAAGGATATTTTTTTGGTGTGCTGCCGAGTGTCCGTGGTTAGGTTCCCTGTGCCGCGAGATGGAGGAGGTTGGAAGCGGTGCTTGGAGGGGTGCGCTGAGGGAGACGGTGACAACACAGCGGCCTCCAGCCCCACTGATGCACTGATCTTCGTGTCTGTCACTTCGGCGGGTAAGCTGAGAAATGAGGACACCTCAGAGGTGAAGAGAGCTGCAGATTTGATGCACGGAGGTGCAAGGAGATAGTAAAAGACGTCACACACCGATAACCCAGTGACTAAATCCTCTGTGACGTTTTTTCGGAGCACTGGCTATGCAGAAAACTACTACTGATGCAATGTTGTCAAAACGCAGGCACGGTGCTGTCAGAAACCACGGGGGCCCATCCTTCCCCTGTCTGCCCTCCTCGGCTGCTTGTCCTAAAGGGACCGTGTCCACCCATGTTCTCTACATGCCGTCACGTGCTGCTGGGGAGGAAGGGTGGCCGCGAGTGTGAAGACGGAGTTCACCGCAGCGGCCAAACCACTGGGATTCTGCTTTCACGGTCCGGGGCCTTAAAAACGATTCTTTTGCCTATTCTTTCTGCTAGTAGCTTATTTGTTTAAAAATCTGTGTATTATTTGGGCATGTAAAACTTTGAGAAAATTTAGTTAATAATTATAATATAATTAAAAAATTTATAGTATGTGGAAGGATCTCAAGACTTGTTTGTAATTGATGAATAATTGATACAGTTTCACGGGTAACAACAATAAAAATATTTGGGGGGTTGATTTTTCTTGCATCTTTTTTTCCTAGTCATACTTTTGATAATGGTTTGCAAAGGCTTGTGTGTCCACGGCAGGGGATTTATTTACTGCTGACATATTTCACGTGTTGTGTGCACTTACAAATTAGGTAAATGTAAACACAGGAAAATGCAAATGGCATGCTTTTCTTTTCTAAATGCTTTGTCATTCATACAGCCATTTAATATTTAGTATAAATATCCTTTAAGAACTGTGCCTGCTTTGTTGTTGTACTTCCTCCATTTAATTTAGAGCATGGTCCATCAGTTTAACTATGTTCTGTCGTCTTCCACGAGCGCAATGATGATCTACTCCAAAAAACTGGGCACTGCCATTGCAAATATCAGATTAACGATTATATATTAATTTGTTTTTGCTATACATCTCTACATTATACAGTTTCATTTAGAACTATATGAAAAATGTACTTTTTCTATAATACAGGTGTAAATAACCTAACGCACAGTCTAGAGAAACCATCCTTAGTTTTCCTCTGACAGGCTTTGCTCTGAGGAACACGTAAGAAAAACGCACTCCCATGTGAGTGCCAGTCTGTTTCTGGAGGCAGCTCACGTCTCAGATGCCGGGCCGGGTGTCTCTGTGGGTGCAGGGAGCGAGCCTGAGATGCTGGCGGCTCAGAGGAGGGCACACGGCTGTCAGGGGCCCGCCTGCGGGGCGGACAGGCGCTGCCCTCGGAGGACCCCGCCCACAGTGTTCACGGTTGTTCACTGTTCTGGAGCCCTGTGTCTCTGTTCGCCGTCCGTGGTTTTACGGCAGCGTGCCCACCGCGTTCTGGTACAGGGGTTAGTCCTTTTTACCTAAGTGCCCTGGGCGCTGTTTTGAAGACCACTTTTTTCTATAGGCGTTGTCTTTCTCTGGTGCAGACGAAGATCATACGCATCTTTTTCCACGGATCTCGCACAGATTGTAAATTGCCATCTTCCTAAACACTTCAGTGGGTTTCTGGTTTGGCAGGTGTTCTTCACGGGAGCTAGGCCTTCGGCGTTTTACACTGTGTTGCGATGTGGTTTTGCTGGTTGTTTCTCAGCACACTTTCTAGAACCAGAGTAAGGAAATGCTGCACAGGTGAACAGCGGTCTAGAACTCAGCGGAGACACAGTCTCGGGGCTCCGCAGAATTGCCAGTTTCTGGGGAAAGGAGCAGCTCTGGGTGTGAGTTTGATGTTCACAGGAGTGCGGGGCAGCCCCGGGGCCCAGGCCCAGGTGCGGGGCAGCGGGGAGGCCGCAGGCCCCAAGGCTCGTGGTGGGAGCTTCTCCTTCTCCCGGCCGCCCACGTGCCAGCACACACAGGAGACTTTCTGTTTTCTCCTCTGAAGAGGTATGTTTCCAAAGAGCCTTTGGGTAGCTTCTGGAAGCTTTGGGAAGGTGCGTGGATGTGAGAAGTGTCCCCGGAGCTCCGTCACCTTCTGCAGCTCCTGTTGCAGCCAGGCTGGCGGTGGTGGCGGCCCAAGCCTGTGCCCGAGCCTGTGCCTCAGCCCGGAGAGCCCCACATGGTGGTCCTGGTAGTAGCTGGACAGGAAGGCTCTGCTCTGTGGGGGAGGGAAAGTGCATTGTGTCTGACAGTTTCATTATGACACGCTTCACCTGCCCTGACGGGTCACTTCTGCCTGCGCCTGGCGTCTGGGTCATGCACAGGGACCTTCATTAGTGCGAGATAAACTCCGGGACTCGTTCAAAATCCACACCCTGGGCTACATATTGCTTCACTAGGGGAAGAGCTGTCCTCGTAAACGTGCAGTTTATTTGACTGTGTAGAATTAAATGTTAAAGTAAGGAGCTTGAGTTGCCAGATGTCGGACTTGACAGTACTGTGCTCTGTGACCAATGTCCCAGCCTCGGAGAAAGCGTTGGCCTGGCCAGCCTCTACTGCTAGGTGCTCCTTTGTCACCGCTGACTGGCAGCCGTGTTTTGGACACCGAGGAGATCTTCCAAGGCGCTTACAGCCCTGCTGCCGGAGCCACGCCGCGGCAGGGCTCACCACTGTGGCAGGGCGGGGGCTCTGCACCCTGGTGTGCCGGTGCCACTGGAGCCGAGGCGGGGAAGGAACGCCTTAGCAGTCACGGACTTCACAGCCGGGCTGTCTGAAAGGTGGGGGGGCTGCTCTGCTGGGGGCTGGCATTGGGCAGGGCCACACTCCTGCCCGACTGTGGGCCCCAGCCGACCCTGGTGAGGGGCGTGGTGAGGGGCGATTCTGCACCTGTGTCTGCACGCCGCTGCTTCGCGCGACACTGAGGGCTTTAAAGCATGCACTTACTCCCTGTGCTCTTCTGTCTAAGCGGCCTGTGCGGCTCTCCATTTTAGATGCCACAGAAGACGTCTCATCCTGCGCGGGTAACTTTGTGTCGTGCGCTGGGTTTTGCAGGGGTCACAGTCTTTGGCACTAGGCTGAGCACTTGTGCCCCATTCTGAGTGGCCTGTGATGAGGGAGGGCCCAGACCTCTGTGTGGCTTGCGCGTCTGTCTCGGCTGCCTGTCTCTGGTCTGTCTTGGCCTGTCGGCCCCGTGGGCACGCTCAGGCTGGGCCAGGGTGGACACACGTTAGGTCTCCCATCCGGGAGCCCCTCATTCTGTGCCCTTCGCTCAGCTGGACCTGGAGTCCAGGGCAGAGCCTGGTCTTTGGGGGCAGGAGTGTCTGAAGGTCCCCTGGTGTTCTCTCCGAATGGCTCACTTTGCATTGTTCCCCATGGCAACCTGCTTGGAACACCGCTCATGCCCGCTGCCTGCTGACATTCCCAGGTGGGGACTGGTGGTCCCACATCCTAACCCACTGCAGCACGGAACCCCCCGGCCCCTTTCTCCCACCCTTCCCCCCACCCTTCCCCCGGGCACGGGGGTTGACCCTCCCAAGAGCGAGGGGTACCTCACTTCACTGGCCACGTGGGCATTGCTTTCCTGCCTGGCGAGGGACGTAGTGGCATGTGGACAGCTCAGAGCTTGGCACACCAGCACTGTCACATGCAGGACACACACGCTCCAGAGTGACTCGGTGACGAAACAGTGGAAACCTCTGGTTCTATCTCCAGTTTCCGGTCGCTGCGTCTCCCACCTTGGCGTCAGTGGACGTGCCTAGTGCTGCCGTTTGTGTGAGCGTGGCTTTCTTTTTGGAAGGAGATGCTGCCGCCTTTGTTCTGACTCGACACGGGAAGTCCCATCGCCTCTATTCCCGCCCGACAGGCGACACATCTCACCGGAAAATCAAAACGAGCCACCCGGGTGCTTTGGGATCCAGGTGTCGCGTTTAATTTCGATTTCAGCCACCTTCCTAAGAGACTGGGTGTGCTGTTGTTGGAGTCGGGCCGATCTGGTCGGCATGTGAAGCTCTCTACTCAGCTCAGGGTCCATGGGGGGTTCTCTCCCTTTGCTCTTTCTGAGGCGTTTCCTTCTTCCTTCTTGCAGCACCTGACACCAGAAACCTTTGCGAGAATCAGCCCTAAAAAAGTAAAAGAGACAAAAAAGTATTTCTCAAGTCATTTTAAAGATGCAGTGACCCCAAACGTGAATATTTTTATTTGGGTATTAATCGGTAACCAGGGAAGCTGGCACGTTTTTTGGCTACCTCTCCACACGACGCCTGTTGGAGGAACCTCAGTCCGTCTGTCAGATCTGCGAGTTGGCCAGGTTCCTAAGAGAAACGTTGTCAGCAGAGGGTCCCCTATTAATAGACATTAATAAGCCCACCTCCTTCATCTGAAGGGGGCGTTGTCTGCACTTCAAGCCTTCCCAGGTTTGAAAAGGACAAGTCAGGCCCCGCCCACCTCTCTAGACACACACGGGGCCTTCGCCGCAACCCGCAGAGTCCCAGAGGAGGGGTCTGGCTGGGCGTGGGTGACTCACTCGGGGTCCCAGAGCCATAGCCCGGTTTGCCCCGAGCTCTGCATTCAGGTGACGGCCCCTGCACAATTGGGTTTCCATGCCATGACTGTATAAACAGAGCAGTATCAGCACATTCAATTTATTTGTTCGCTCACTAACACCTTTCTCATGGCTCTTCATCATTTGTGCTTCTGTTACATGACCCTTCACGACCCGAGTGCCCGTGCTATGGCCCTGAGCACAGCATGCAGCCCCGCGCCCGCCCACCCGGGATCACTGAGTAAAAGGTGAAGGACAGGGGAACATCACCACGTTTTATCTTTGGCAGCTTTCTTGAGATGTAATTTCCATGTGCTAGCCCTCACCCATTTCTGAGTGTGCGGCTCAGTGATGTGTGGGACTGCTTACAGCTGTTCGGCTACCACGGCCGTCCCGGTGCAGTGTCCCACCCCCACCCCCAGACCACGGCAGCCAGTCCTGGACATTAGCCTGGCCCCAGGGAGCCCGGTCTGCTTGCTTCGCTCAGTCTGGCTCTTCTGGACATTTCCTTTCCCCTTTTCTTTGCTGGAGAGGATATGCCGACTCATTAATCCACCTGCCAGTTGGTGCACACGGGGCATATTTCGGTTCCAGTCTGGGCTGTTAAGAAGGTCGCCTCTGTGCACACCTATGGGGGGGCCATTTGTTTCTGTCGGGATGGGCTCCTGGGACTGCACCGGCGGGTTTGTGGAAGCCCGTTGAATTTTCTAAAAACCACAAAGCTGCTTTTCCAGAGCAGCCTCACATCACACATCACCATTAGCAGTGGGCGAGGGCTCCGGTTTCTCCCCATTCGTGCGACGGCTGATGCTGCCTTTGGGATCAGAGCCACATCGTGGTGTCGTGGTGTTTCACTGTGGCTCCGTTAGCACATCAGCGCGATGGCACATTTATGGAGCAAGGTGGCAGTCCTGTGTCTGCAGATGGGCTCTTCTGACAACCAAGTTGGGGACAGCTTGAAAAGCTCACTTTGAGGTTTCAGTGTTTAGAGGAAGTGCTTGCTGTCGGCGTGCCGTGCATCAGTGAAAAGGCACAGAGCCATGTGCCTCTGTCCCCTGTCGGGCACACTGAGAAGAGCTGAACGGCTGGCAGTACGGCTGCCGGGCCTGGCGGAGTGTGCGCCCCGCCCCTGCACACGGGAGCTCGGCTCTTCCGTGCCCGGTTTCCCTGCCGATCACCAGTGCCCGGTTTCCCTGCCGATCACCAGAGCTGAAGGGACCCACCGCACAGTGTCGCCACGAAGCAACACGTGGAGATACTTACCACACACAGCCGAGCCGGACTTCGAAACGTAACAACCACTTTGAAAACAAATTTGTCACAAGAAACGGGAGCAGACCATTCTCCTCTCTCTCGCCACACAGCACTCTGGGCTCCCTGTCCCTGGTCACCTGGAGGTTCAGCGGGTGCCCACTGCTGCAGAGGCCACTCTGGCCGCAGAGAAAAGTTTCCACGCAGCACAGGGGGCACAGGGGCGTGCCTCTCGGTGGGCACAGGGGGCGTGCTGGGGCACAGGGACTTGGCTGCCAGAGGAAGTGATGGTAGTAGACGGGGTAGAGGTCCTTCTGGGCCTCGAGGCAGCTCCTACTCTTTATCACTCAGCCGAGCCCCGTCCACACAACAGAACAAACACAGCCTTTGTTCAGCCCCTGGCCATTTGTTGGCGGCTTCATAGTCGATCAGCCCTAAACATCTGGGCAGTTCGCTCTGGTTCCACGAGTGCTGACAAACAGGCTAACTGACAGAGGAGTAAAGGCCTCGGGTTCAGGATTTGACTCACTAGTGTCCTAGGTGGGGACACTCCTGTCCAGGCCCGTGATGGCTGGGGATAACTGTGAGTGGATGTGTTCACAGGAGGATGGAGAGCTCGAATTTTTCATGTCAGCCGATACGCATCAGTGCAGCTCCACGCTGAGCATGATTTTCCCTGCTTTCTCTCAAACGACCAGTCGGCTTTAGAACACAGGGTGACACGGGCCACAGAGCTGGAACCGTGTCTGCGCACCAGCCCTGTCTGCAGGATCCCTTGGACAGGCATTGTGAGGTGTTGATCGACTCGGCGGAACGAGAAAGTTCTCGTTTACCATGTTTAATGCTTATCCTGCTTATTTCAAATCATGCCCACACTTGTTAAGAAATGAGATTTTTTCACACGCTCCGTGTGCCATTTGAAGTCTGTGGTGGCAGAAGTCGGTCGTGTTAGGTCCAGCACTGTGTGTGACTTGGACGTCTGGCCACTTTCTTCAGTGACTGTGGAAAAGGGTAAGTCACGTTCTGCACAGGAGAGTCTTATCACCATGGTTTGAGAACAGCTTTGAAACTGGAGCTTTTTACGTTGCAGACCGTCGGTTTGCGCTCTCTGGGGCGCCGCCTTCCGTGCCCAGCGCGCGTGGCTCGCCTTTGCACGGCCTCCTTCGCGTGCTTGGCTGTGTGCCAAGGCCAGGTTCGGCCTGGCCGAGGAGTCGCATCTGGCGGCAGCGCGCTGCGTTCTTAGAGGGCGCTGCGCGGTCGTTTTTTAAGTAGCAGGGAGACGGGCTTCACTCCCACCAGCCGGGAGAGCAGGAAGCCTCGAACGGCTCCGAGAACGTGCCTTTTGTCCGCCAGTCACCGCGCATGCGCAAAGCTCCCGCTAGCCGCTGCTCAGTACAGGTGTCCTGACCAGAGTAACCAAAGGCGCGGGGTGCGGGGCACGGGGCGGGGGCGTTTGCACCCACGGAGCCCTGGGGCGGTGAGAGGAAGTCCCAACTACCCCGCAGCAGGCCGCTGCTGCTGTTTACCAGGTGTGTCAGGCCGGCTGACGACTTCCAAGACAGCAGAGCAGAGACAAACCGCAGCAGTTATCCATCCCCGTGCGCGGCGAGAGGTGCAGACCAGCCCTGTTTGACATTGCTGCTCCACTCACTGAGCCCCAGCCAGGCTGGAGAACCGCGTGCTAGGTCATCGTGGCCAGGTGCGCCCAGGTGCGCCCAGGTGCCCAGCGGGCTGCCGCTGTCTGCCTGCAGCACACTGCCTTGCTACCACCTCTCTGCTGTCCGCACCCCTGTTCCAGGCTGCCAAGCTGGCCAGCAGTGGGGTGCACGGGGCTCACAGGGCAGGGGCTGCCTCGGAAAAGACCTGGTTCTTTGCGGAACACCCCGCTTCCCTTCTCTGGAACAGCACAGTGTTCTGCTCTACACGTGATAAATGACATTCAGGATAAGCCAACGTGAAATAGAAAACTGTTTAGAAAATAAAAGCTTCCTTTCGCAGCACACACTCAGAAAGATATGAAGCAGAAAGTGGGCTTGAGTTTCTAGCTGCAAACTAAAATCCCTCGGCTTTCTTTAGGTCACGCCGGGAGTTAAGCACCCAGGGCTGGCGTCGGCGTTGGCCCTGGGGCTAAGCTGCTGCAAGCGCGGGGGATGCGTGGCCCAGAGACCGTGGGCCCAGCAGGCAGATAGCACCAATGGGAACAACACTGGGAAGGAGGCCGCAAACCCGGGTTCTGCCCTTCCCCTGCCTGCGAACCCAGAAGGTCTCCCTTCTGGGTGTGTCTGTGTGTGATTTTTCGAGGTGCTTTCCACCAGTGCTGAACTGTGAAGGCCGCTGAGAGGTGAAGGACCCTGCCTCTCGCTCAGCTCTCCTGTGAGGCACAGAGCACATTGGACAGAGGACATCGTTCCAGTGAGAGGCGGGTCCTAGCCCATCCACCGGTGTCTCCCAGCCACTCTGGCACGTGACTCAGGGACAGACACAACCCTGGTCTGCCAGGTGGTCAGCCCTTGGGCACCGGTGCAGGGAGGCATGGAAGGGGGTGCCCAGGCAGGGCTCCCATGAAGTCAGGGTGCACATTAAGGCATTCACACAGCCCCGAGAGGTCAGGCCTCCTTGAATCCCAGTGCCCCAATTGCCTGGCCTGGTCCCTGCCCAGCTAGGATCTTCACCTGAGAATCTCAGAGGAAACCAGCAAGAGAAAACTGACCCAGAGCTGTGACCGCTGAGGCCCCTGTGGAAGAGGTTGCGAGTCAGACCCGCAGTGGGTGAGGCCAGAGGGGCAGACGTGGGGTCCCCTCACAGTGGCACCCCCCCTGCCCACGCCCCTGCTGTTGGAGGCCATGTTTGATGCCGCTCACAGCCGCTGGCGAGCCCCTCCCCGGACTCCAGCAGCCTGAGCACTGCCCCTTAAGCAGGGCCAGCAGGGCCAGCACACAGGAAGCCTCTTCTAAGGCGAGTTGCCGGCTTCGTGGTTTACAACTGTTTTGCTCCCTGGTCCCTCTCAGAGGAAAGCTTTTGTAGTTAGAAATCAAAAGAGGACCCAGGACACAGGTTTGCTGCGCGGTGGACAAGTGCCTCCTGCGTGGCTGATGTCAGCCCAGACGAGAGTCAGTGCGCAGGGGACAGCGGGCACCGACGGCAGCCGCCAAACTAGGGTTTCCTCCAAACCACTTCTCTGCCGAAACCTCGGTGCGTGTGTTAGAAGACAGACTTACGTCAAAGCTTCCGAGTAATTATGTTGAGAGACTCCTAGAACCTTCTGGACCTCATCCATCACAGCAGCAGGATCTGTTCTCAGCTGTTGCCCATCAATAATGAGCAGCTAAGTTACCAGAGAAAGAAAAAGGAATGCACACTGAGAAAGGCAGGCAGCCGTGTCATGCAAGTCCTCTGTGGTGCGGGCTGTTCAGGGCCAGGCCCTGCGCTGTGGGGTCTGCATGCAGCACTCTCAGCGGGGACCAGGTCCCCGTCACGGGCGACCCGCAACAAGAAATAGATTGCACACGTTCAAGGCGCTCACGTTTCACAAGCTGGGAAGTGCCTCGATCACTGTGCAGACAAAAAGCCCCCGAGGGATCAAGAGACCTGAAGGAGCGTGGCTTATGAGATCGCGAGTGGGAACCAGGTCTGTGGACATGTGGACCATGGGCCCCACCATTGAGCTGGGGGACCTCAGTCAAGGGGGCAGGGTAGGAGAAGACTTGATGTGACGACTCATGGGACGGCCACTCTCTGAGGTCCTGCTTGGAGGGGAAACACTGTCAGGGTTGAAGGAGCACTTTGATAACGCAGTTACAGAAAAGGATGAGATGCCCGGGGACCTGAGAGTGGAGGAAGTTCCTCAACAGACTGAGTGGGAGAATTGGCTTGTTACTCTGGTTTGGGGGAGGGCAGCAAGATCAATGGCAGGGCGGCGTGGTGGAGGGCCACCAGGCCTGTGGGGCGAGTCCCCTCACACCTGCTCTGTCCTGTGCTGTGTGCTGCAGCCCAGCACTGTTCACTGGAACTTTCTATGAGGACGGCCGTGCCCCACAGTCGTGGTGTCCACCAGGTGACTGCTGGGCAGCTGAAACATGGACGGTGGGACTGAGGAACTGAATGGTTAACTTTCTGTGACGTTAATACCTGTTCTGACAGCCGTGTGCCGTAGTGGCTCTCATGTCGCATGGTGTCCCCGACACACAAGCACGTGGTGTGTGACCAGACTTCTTTTGGCGGTCAGTGTCGGCCACGGCTTTGTCCTCTGGTTGCCGCTCGGCAAAGGAGAGACTCCAGGAAGCCAGGAACAGCACAGGACTCCAAAAAGTCCAGCAAGCGTTCAGAGGGAAACAATGTCTGCCTTGTTTGGCCAAGAGGCGTTCGAGGCTTCTTCTCAGAGCGAGAACTGGGCGGCTCCCCAAACTCCTAACAGTTTGCAGAGGTGTGGGCTCGGGAGTGGGGTGTGGGGAGGGAACCTGAGAACTTTCAGAAAGGAAGTCAAACAACTTTCTGCCTCTACCTACTTTCTAATTTGTTGGCACAGCCTCATTATCAACAAGTAAAGAGTAAAAGTGGGTAATGTTTTCATGGTAAAGCTTTCCTCCATGTTCGAGGCAGAGCCACCCACAGCTGAGTTTCCACTGCTCCGTACCTGGAAGGCGGAGAAGTACAGGAGCCACCTCTCCATGGGGCTGGCATACCACCCTGGGACCAGACACTGCTTCTGCAGGGCACGGAGCTGGGGGCCCTGTGGAGATGACTTCGGAGAAGCTGAACCTCAGCGCCACAGTGTCTTCATGCAAGCGCTGATGCTGTGGTGCAAAGGCCGATGATGACAATGAACCTCAGGCATAAATAATCACGAGCATGTCTCTGACAGGCCCCCCAGCTGAGGAAAGGGCCACCTCGCTGCAGGAGAGGCATCTGTTCTGCAATTAACCAAGCAAGACGCTGCTTTCTCAGAGCGTCCGGAATCAGAGCAATGACCCCGGGGTGTGGGGGAGGCCGAGTTCTTACTGATGGGATCCCCTAACCAACCGTATGGACTTGTTTCCTTGGTGTATACACCATACTCTGAAAGTCAGCTTCTGGGAGAGGCGCAGGTGCCCCTTGGAGCCCGCAAGCCCAGCTTTCGTCACGTGCGGCGAGTGTCACATCTCACGGGAACTCGCCTGCACGCAGCCGCTGCCCGGGGATGCGCGGCTGCAAACGCCCCACTTTTGTGCCTTGCACAGCCCTTCACTTGGCTGTGCTAAGTGACGAAGGTGCTGCCCACCCTGACATGCGAGGGGCCGCGACCCACGGCTCTGTCGCACACACCGCAGGTCTGAACGCTGCTGCTATGTGACCTTGCGGTAGGTAGCCTTTGTGATGAATCAGAAACGTTTCTTACAGGAAATGCACAGAAGCAGCACCCCAGGGAGGAGAGGTTTTATCAGGGCCCGGGGCTCGAGCAAATCACCTTTGCCCTGCATCGCCCCTTAAATACCCAGGCTCGGGGAGGGGGCGTGGGTGGGTGCCACGCCTGAACGGCAAAGTGGGTGCAACTGGGATTCAAGTGGCCGCACGGCCCGCTCCCCTGACCTGGGTGGGGGCCTGCCTGCCGCCCCTGCGGAGCGCTTTATTTGTGACGCTTAGAGTGTCCTTGTGAGCTGGCAGCCTTGAAACCCCCCTTCCCAGTACAGTCTCAGTTTCTCAGGGGCTAAGTGGTTGCCAAGCTCCAGTTTTCTTCTTTCTCTTTCAGGCAATTAAGACTCATTTCTCTTTTCTCCAGATACCTGGTGGAAAAGGTAAATGATGCAAAATCAAATCAGTCCATTGGCAGCTGTTCATTGCGACTTAAGAGATGGTGCTGGGGCCCGAGGCGAGGAGAGGTCAGTGCGAGGATGTGCGCTTCAGCCTCCAGGAGTCCGTGCCCGCAGTGTGTGACCTCTCCCCTTCCTGTCCCATCCAGCAGACCGCTCCCGACACCCTGGCGTGAACCAGGGGAGACTGCTTTTGTCAGACAAGAGGGCCCCGTGCCCAGGACTTGACTCCCTGACTCCGCAGGTTACCAGGAGTGCACCTGTTGGAAGTCCTGCCAGTGAGAAGGGAGCACCCCTGCCTTGCTGGGGGTGGGGGGCCGTGTGGGCACCTGTTTCGGCTCGGGTGCAGAGTTTCAGATAAGGGGTTTCGGACACATCGCTCCGCGTTTGCCTTAACTTCACGATTTCCAAGGGAACAGGAGCCGGAGTCTGCTGGTCAGACCTGACCCCTGATAACCCCTCACAGGCAGGCCGCCCTGCTGTGAGACAACGAAAACTCTCCGTTTTCATTGCGCCTAAATGCCTCCCCTTGCAGGGCCTTCCCTTCTCCAGGGAGGTGCCCAGGGGCTCTTCTGTGGTGGCCGATGGACGGGCCTCACCCGTGTCCCCTTGCCACTCAGAGCTTCTGGACTTGTGCTCTGGTTATTTACACCTGTTTCTCCACTTACACGGAAAGCAGCTTCAAATGTAACACCTGCATGTGTTAATTTGTCATTGAATCACGCTTACAACAGCAATGGGCGCACGGTGGTCATTGCAGCCAGAGGCTGGGTGGACGCACAACCGGTTTTCAGCCCACCCAGCAGTGGAGGGTGAGGAAGCTCGGCAGAGATGAGACACCAGCTCTTTCCATGTCCTGCTCTTGTGCTCAGTGGTGGCGGCTTCTTACTGAGCCTTTTGCACCTGGTGAGTGAAGCATCCTCAGGACGGTTCTCCCCTTGTTCTTAGTGAGTCGTTGAGGCCAACACGTGTCTGCCGAATCAGTGTTATTCCCAGAGGCTCTCAGATGGGTTCACAGTGGCCGATTCCGTGCTCCGTCCTCCCGAATGTCAGACGCAGGGCTGTGGGCATGTGCCGAAGACCCAGGAAGGGTTTGGGCTGGCTGGGCTTCCAGGCAGGGAGGGTCCTTGCATCTACTTTTGCTGCTAAGTTATAAGATTTTTTTTCTCAGTGCAAGCAGTTATTTAAGCTCTTTTAGAGTCAGGCTTCTTGCTCTATAGCTCACTGGCTAAATTTGGTTTCCCCTTTATTGTAAATAAAGTTTTATTGGGACACAGCTAAGCTTACTAACTTGTACGTTCTCTCTGGCTGCTTCTGAAACACAGGGGTGGGACTGCAGCTGAGCCTGGCCATGTGGCCAGCCGAGCCCGAAATGCCACCTCCCTGCCCCTACGGAGCAGGCCTCTGACCCCCGAGGTCAGTTCTGCTGCTGGGCGGCGAAACGGACAGTAACAGCAGCATTGCACGTTTGGAGGGAAGTAGTGATCTTGAAGTATTATAACATTTTGCTTTTAAAGTGCGCATATATAGAATCACGCATATATCTCAGTATGTATTATTTGGTTTGTTATATTTTAATGTCTCCATTGCACTCACACATTTTATTCAATACGTTAATTAAATGAGTACAAAATTAATAAAATTGTAAGGAGAAAATTAGTTTCTCCTTGGCAACAAAGAAAAATGTATCCACCCTTCTCCAGATATAAACACGAGCAAGTCCTTTCAGTTAAAACCCGAGGCCTGCACCCCCCGGCACCTGCTGGGCTCAGTCTGAAGTCTCCTTACCTGGTACCAGGAGTAGGCTCGGTCCGAGGGGTCAACCAGGGTAGCGATGATCTCGGCCTTAGGGAGCAGCGAAGACGCTCTTTTGGGAGCCTCCTTGGAGTGGAAGTAACTGGCGCTCTCCTCAAACAGAAACTCCGTGGTGGTGTCAGATGGGACGGGGAAGAGGTCCGTATACCTGGGAAGGGAGCATCGCTCAGAGTGAGACGGGCTTGCACTCAGCCCCCATGATGCAGATGTTCATGGTGTCCCAACAATTCATCAGTTCCCTGCACAAGAGCCTCCGTCTGCAAGGCACTTCTTGTCCCACGCAGAGACCAGCAGGGAAGAAGCACACAGAACACCTGTCCTGTGGCCTGAATGCTTCCCTAATGAATACGTTTTCCTGTTGCTTTGCTTACTGTCGGGGACAAGGCTTTGGAGGTGACGGAAACAGACCTGGAGTTTTCAAACTGCCCCTGTAACGCACCAGGTCTCCTGTCATTGCAGGACGGCCTCACCCTCCAGCACCGCCCCACCCCCCCATCCGCTCTCAGGCCCAGAGAGGCTGGGCTGCGCAGGGTGCCTGCACAGAGGGTCCTCAACACTGGTGCCAGGGCTTCTTCCATCTGTTGGCTGGGACTCCAGCTGACACATGGCAGACTGGCAGGTGCCACGAAGCCCCGTCTCGAAGCTTGGGCAGCGAGGAAAGAAAGCCTTCTAGGTTTTCTGGAAACTGCGTGTTGAGAGCTGTCACCCTGGCCTCCTCTGGGGGAAGGAGACCCGGGAGGCGGGGTCTGCGCTCTGTCTGGCACCTGCGCTAGTCAGGGCGAGGGCCGAGTCGCAGGGCCCTGGTTCATTTGGGGGCTCACCCTGGGCCCTGGCGAAGGCTCCCGAGTGTCTCGCGGCATCGTATTTATTCGGTACAAGCTAGTCTCCGGTGTGCTGGTTCTGAGAAGGGCTCCGCAGGGCCCTGGGAGGGGTGGGAGGGGCTGGCGCAGATAGGGTTCAGGGCCCGGACACTGCCCCTGCCCTGCTGGTGCCTGGGCCTGTGTCGGGCTACCCACCGCTGAAGGCAGCCCTGGGTGCCCAGTTCTCTGAGCGACGCGGACCCAGGTCCAGGTCACCCGACGGTATCTGGGCAGGTTCTGTAGGGTGACCTTGGCCCCCTGAGGCACGTGACCTTTAACCTCGTGGCTCCATGGCCCCAGAAGGACAGCTGGTGCTGCACAGAGAGCCAGGCCGGCATGAGGGCTGAGGCCGAGCACAGGGCTGTCGCTGTTGCTGGTAGACAGGCATCTGCAGTTGCTCGTGTGTGTTATTTGTGTAATTGCCTTCTATAAACATATAATTTGTCCATCAAAATGTTTGCAGTTGGGTTTTTTTAGTGAGTTATAATTAAAATTTGTAATTGTGCCCTGGCTCATGTGGCTCAGTGGATCGAGCGCCAGCCTGTGAACCAAAGGGCCTCCGGTTCAATTCCCAGTCAGGGCACAGGCCTGGGTTGTGGGCCAGGTCCCCAGTTGGGGCATGTGAGAGGCAACCACACATTCATGCTTCTCTCCCTCTCTTTCTCCCTCCCTTGCCCTCTCTCTAAAAAAATAAGGAAGCCCTTTTAAAAAATGAAAAAATAAAGTTTCCAGTTACCCTTCAGCTCTCTGCCTGCTCGTGCCACCTCTTCCTGAACTGCCCAGGGGCTTCCTGTGGCTGTGCGGGGCCGGTGCGGGGACAGCGCCCTCCTCCCAGCTGGTGACACTCCTGGACAGCCTTCGTCCCCGGGCACCGGGGCCTTGTCCCCCACTCCCATGGCAGCACTGACCCAGGCCCGGTCCCCAGGCCCACAGGCGCCCGGGGCCCTGCAGCAGCTGACGAGGAGGGTGCCTTCTAGGTCCTCCCAGCTGCCACCTGACGGGGTGCAGCCGGGCAGCGCCAGCCCCGTCCCGGGGAACAGGCAGGGAAACGGGGAGCCTGAGAGTGAACGCAAACCCGGACAGCGGCCCGGGCAGCACTCAGCCTTGCCATTCAGGCGACCCACACGCCTGTCTCAAGGGTGTTGATGCTTATAAAACGAGATCATACAGTTTGACAGTAGGGGTTAATGTGTACGAACGATTTGTGCTAAAACACATGAAAAATATTTATGCCCACGCTCCGAAGTTATTGTGAGAATTCCACTCTTGTACACCACTTTCTGCCCAGCATTTACACCTTGACAGCAAGTCCTGTCAGCTAATTTTATCATTGACTTGCCACGTCTCTCCTACTGCATTACTGTGTCTATGTGATGCACTTTGTGCATAGTTGACATTTTAAATGAGGCATTTCCCTTAGATGGTGGGTATATTTCTAATTTGAATTCAAAGGCAAAAACTCAAATTTTGTATATTGTTGATATTTTTTTAGGGCTTTCATTACTTATAAAATATATACACATTTCCAGTTCTATTTATTTTCCTTTTACACCAAAACAAAGTAAAAAATTCTATATACGGACGGCAGGGTCACTTCAGTGCAAAGCACACATGGAGAGAGGGCTGTGGGGGGGTCTGCTTCGGTGGGGGGGGGCTGGGGTTCCTGCTGTGCATGGGGCCTCTGCCTGCACTCCCTTGACTGACCACCCCCGCAGGTGGTCGGTGCAAATCGAAATGGCCGGTGGGCCTCTCAGCACGTCCCCTCGAAAACTGGGAGAAGTTTGTTTGAGCATCTTCCGTTCTCCTGAAGGATTCAATTTCTAAGGCGCAGAGGATAACACCTATTTGTCGCTACACACAAAAGTTTATAATCGTGAGTGCACAGGACACAAACTTTTAGATTTATACTAATAGCCTGTCTTACCAATCAATCCCCCTGTGGTAGTTATTTCTATTAAAGAACTGTACCTCCTCGAAGGTTTGGGGGCTGGAGGGGTTACTAAGTATGGAGGGGTGCGTGGCCAGGGACAGGCACGGAGCCGTGGTTCCTGCAAAGACAGCAGAGGTTCAGAGATCAGTGAAATGAAAGCAGGGTTTCCTACTATTTGTGTTGCAAAGTGACTGGTAAACTGAGTGTGGCGACCCAGACAGACACACAGACGCCCTCCTTGGGCAAGACAGAGCCGGCACTGAACACGCTGCGGGGCGGGCGCTGTGAGGAGAGGCCTGTGGCTGGGCCCGGAGAGCTGGCCCTGACTCCACCCTGTCCCTGACTTTGGCTTTGGCGTCTCTTGGAGTCTGAGTTGTTAGCAGGAAGTCACCTGCCTCGCCACATTCCCGGGCTTTCTCTGAGGACGAGGAGCCGTCTGGTGCCCGAGGATGCCTGGGCACGAGGAACGCACTGCTGCGAATGGAGATGTCATCGTCTAGCACGGGACGGTACTGGACCAGCGTCCACCCCGGACACCTGCAGGGGAAGCTCTGAAAGCCTGCGACATGAGGCAGAGTGTGATCTGACGCCCAGTCTGGTCAGCTGTGCGTGCGCTCGCATGGCTGTAAAGAGCAGTGTCGAAACCGGCTTCAACTGCCAAGTTTGGAAACACTCACCCTCTCTTGGTTGGTGTCCTCTCTCAGTGCCATGACTTAGAGAACTGGCATTTTTTGGAAGACCATGATCTGTCACAGATATCCATGTAGATCTGTAAATATTGAGGACCAAGAGTGTGAGTTTTGAAGTGAGCAAGGTCATGAACGGTGAAATGAGTGTTTTCAAGTGTAAATCGGGAGCCGAAGGGTGGAGCTCAGTTAGCCTGCTGCGGGGGAAGCAAGGCGAGCCGAGTTTGTGTGCTGAGCATTTAGCCAATCAGACTCCGCTTTATAAAATACTTTTCTTACGGGGAGAAATTACTGTTCTAACTTTGCTTAGTAACAATGTCTGTCAAATGTTGAACTTTCTCATCTCTCTCATAGTCTTAGTTAGTATCATACGTAAATCTGCTGTATTAGTGCTACAGAAGAATTGTTGGACTAGCTCTGTCAATAGCAATATGGCCTAAAACAATGAATGGAGAGGCAGGGTTCCCAGATGGTTTCCCAGACAATGACCATTTTGCCCGCGATCACGGGTAACCGTAGGGAAGGAGACACAGTGATCTGTGCTATGCACAGTGAGCACACTCGGCACAGCCGTAGCAAGCTGGGGCTGGCTGGCGCACAGGACGCTGAGCCCTGCCCCGGAGGTTCTGATTCAGCCCTGAAGACCGCCGGCTCAGCAGGGATGTGGCACAAAACCTATACAACGCGTTGGGGGAAGGAGTCCCACTGTGTGAAATCCACAGGGGAGCAAATCTCTCCAGAGCGTGGGCTTCCAGCCTCAGGTTCCAGGGTTCCAGGGCCATGGGGTTTACTGCCCACGCCTCGTGTGAACTTGAACAGAAAAGGTCCAACCGAGTCTCATTTCCTCGTCTTTCTGGTGGGGGAGGAACTCCGCAGCTGCCAGGGATCCGGGGCGCGCAGTGGCCTGAGTGAAAGCACCTGCACCGCTCCACATTCGAGTGGTGGGAAGGGGCAAAAACAGCATGGGGAGATACGGTCCAGTGCTGCGTTTGGAAAATGAGAACAGACTCTTGTAAGGATAGAAAGCGAAGCTGTTAAAATGTGAAGACAAGAAAGCAGATTAATTCCTTTCTCAGACCAACTGAAAGCATTCTTTTCTGGATTTTATTAGCAAAAACCGTGTTAAACCGTGCATTTGCTTGTAATAGCAGGCTAGCACGACGAAGCCAACGCTAGCAGGGAGGTGGTGTGATTGCTCGCACAGTCGGTGAGAGGGGAGACGTGCCTTACCGGACCTTTGCCAGAAAGGCTTGTGGTTTCTGAAGCCTGTCTTCACCTGCGTGTGTTCCTGGGTCTGAGTAAACTGTCCTGTGTGTGTGTGTTCATATGCACATACAAGATCACAGACACCTTCAAACAATCATCCAAAGGTTCAGTTTTTGTATTTTTGTTAGTTTTAACACATTCACGTATCCAGGTAACTCTACACAAGTGTAAAACTGTCCATAAAAACACTTAAAGTGAAGCTTTTTAATTTTTATGGAACTAATTTTCAAATATAAGAAGGTTTTGTTTTTGTGGTTGTTAATTTAAAAAACTTCAGCCCTGGCTGGTGTAGCTCAGTGGATTGAGTGTGGGCCTGCGAACCAAAGGATCGCGGTTTGATTCCCAGTCAGGGCACATGCCTGGGTTGCAGGCCAGTTCCCAGCAGGAAAGGATGCATGAGAGGCAATCACACATTGATATTTCTCTCTCTCTCTCCTTCTCTTCCCCTCTAAAGATAAATAAATAAAATCTTTTAAAAATTTTTCACAAAATGTCGACATACGCAACACCCTGGCTGAGTCTCAGGAGTGTGGCGCCCTGAGAAAGAAGTCAAGCTCAGAGAGAACACACTTTGTGCTCCCTGTCTGCAGAGTTCTAGAAAAGGCCAACGAACAGGAAGGCAAGGGGTTGCCTGCGGCTGAGTGGGGGGAGGGGACACTCACTGGAGTGGGACCTGGGCCACCCTTTAGGGACGTGGATTCTGTATCTCGAAGGCTGTGGCGGCTGCACGACCATCTGGAATTTTCAAAATTCATCAAACTGCACATTTCCAATGGGCGGATTTCACTGCATGTAAGCTGTAGCTCTCTCAAATGGGGAGACTTCAACTCCTGTCCAAAGGAGATAAAAGAATTCCCTTCCAGAGGTAAATGTCACAGACACAACACAACACAAGCATTTGGGAGCCCAACTGCGTTTAGGATGGCAACTTGTAATTCTGCCGTCTAACCAGGATCTCACAAGGTCTGTGCATCCAGCACAGTGCAGGGGTGTGGGTGGGGGCGGGGGGGTGCCCCGCAGAGCTCTCTGCAGCCAGCCCCGCCCGCAGAGACAGGCACAGAGAGACGGCAGTACTGACGACGCTGCGAGGCCACAGGGAGCTTGCTGACTGGTGCGCGTGCGTTTCTAGTTGCCTCGTGACTCTCAATAGATAAGGACGCACTCGATAAATGAGGACAAGACAGCATTTGTCCCAGCTATTGTTCCCAGGCTGATATCTGCGAATGGGGCTGGGAGAGAAGGCTCCCGGTGCCCATTACTGCACAGAGCTCTCCAGGTCTGGTCCTTTCCGAAGGCCGGAGGGGAGGAGGCAGCTGCTCCCCGTGGGCTGCGGCGGAATGGCTGTTTCCCGTGGGGCCGGAGTCCGAGGGCCCCAGAAAATTCCCCAGGCAGGAGACGCAAAGTGCTGGGCGTTTCAAAGCGTCCAGTGGGCTTTCGCTGTAATACTGATTCTTGGAGAAGTCAAAGTGTATGGGAAAAGCTTGTAGGCCAGTTTAAGGAAGGGCAGCAAGGGTTTCTCCTGGGTGTGAATAAATACCTTTCTCAGCACAGCATTTTGTTTATGTCTAGGAATTTTGCTCATCAAACGTCCTCAGGCTTTCAGAAAATCATCACGTCTCCAAGAAATAGTCTGGGAAGAAACTGTGACACCCAGGCAGCTGGAAGAGTCTGGTTTGGGAAGGGGTTTCTCACCGAGTTCCAGGGACTGACATGTGTCCACTGGGGTCTCGTTGGCTGCTCTCTAAACACACAATTCGTTTCATTTTAGAAATGTTAAACACAACACATTTCAGTTAAGCTTTCTGGAGAAAAGTGACCACCAAACTGACCGCTGGGCATTCAGACTGCCTGACATCTACCGTATTTTTCAGAGCATAAGACACACCTAGGTTTTAGAGGAGGAAAATAGGAAAAAAAATTTGAAGCAAAACGTGGTAAAATATTTAATAACATAAATAACATAATATTTCACCAATGTAAATGTAAAGAGAACCCAACAGCAGCATTAACAACCATTACTCCTCCCAAATTTGGGGGGAATACATCTTATAGTCCGAAAAATACGGCATTTTCTTCCTTTTCACTTTAAACACCCTTTTGACCATCAAGTAGGGGTGAGCACGTTGCTGACCTCCAGGGAGACTGCATGGGAGCGAAATGTGTTCGCAGGGGGTGCGCGGACTCAGGTGTTGGGGTCCACCCGTCCGTCAGAACGGAACACACTCTCACGGGTTTGCTGCGGGCCTATCACCAGGAGCTTCCGCAGGCGGGTGCAGGTCTCCTTGGACCAGATGTCTCTGTGGCCTTTGTCATCGCAAGGTTCTGGGGGGCGAGAAGGCAGAGATGGCTTAACTTGCCGCTCTGGAGTGTCCTGTGTGCTCGAGTTTTCCCGGGAAAGAGACGCCTGCCCACCCTGAGGCTGAGCGGCCACTGAGCGGCCGCTGGGCCTGCAGAGACGCTGCGGCACTGACCCGGGCGTTTCTCCTGCAGCCGGCGGGTCTGCCGTGTGTGCGCGAGTGTGTGTGTGTGTGCATGTGTGCGTCAGCTTTGTGAGCCTGCAGGGCAGAGGCGGCGCGCCTGCCACGCTGACGGGCGATGTGGGCCCCACACCCGGTGAGCGACAGGCGCACACAGGTGCCCAGTTTCCATCCTAGGCGCTCCATCTGAGCTGTGCTGCTTGGCCTCACGGGAGTGCGGTCCTGGCTTTAACCACACCGTTTGAAAAGACAGCAGATTTCTTACAGCTGCTTGCAGAGGTCAGCGGATGTGAATCTGAAACTATGCAGACTGTCATTTCTAACAGCACTGAATTTTAGCAAAACGGAAAAATGAGGCTGAACTACAGCCCCAGGGACACGTGTGAGAAGGATCTAGAGCAGCGATTCTCCACCGTTTTGCCTCCGGGCGCACGTAGGCAAAGCCCTGCCGCTCCCCGAGCGGTGGTTCTGCTGATCCGACAAGAAATGGGTAGAATTTGGATTAACTCGCACCGGACGGCTATTGTTGTGTTGGCTGTGGTCATGTTTTGTTTCCCGGGGAAAAGAGTTCCGTGCCCCTAAGCAGTCGGGGTGTTGCGCGTTGTACGGATTCCCAAGGCACACCGGCTGAGACTCTCTGATCTAGAACATCCTAGATTTTAACCGCAACGTGCGCGTCATGTGAAGAGTTGACAGGCCCCGACTACTGTCACAGAAACGGGCAGACAGGACCGCACTCGGTTGTTAATGCCGTAGGCGTTTACGGCGAGCGGCAGATGTCAACACGAACGTGAGCCTGCTCTCGTTGGCTGCTCTCCTGGAAAAACACGGACTTCAGACCTGTCCTCCGAGAGCATAGTGATTTCGGTCTGAAGGCAAGGTGTTAAACGGCGGGAAAATTGCGTGTCTTCCCGGAGGCCAGCATTCTGTGAGGTTCGGTCGTGGTCACGGGAGAAAGGTGTGTGTTATGACAACTCTGGACAATGCGCAGTGATGGCTGCACAACCAGCGACGGTGACCTGCACCTATGTGGAGCAATGACTGGTTTGGGGTCATGTGCCTGTGCTCAGGAGGCGATTAGCTCAAGTTCAAAGCTGCATGGACTGAACACGGAGTCCAGAGCTTGCTTCAGTTCAGCTCGTGAATTGACTGAGCACGGCACCGGAAGGGAGTCACCGTGCCACCAGCTGCCAGTCATTCCAGCAGTGCTGGGCCGGTGACTGACGGCACCATCTCGGGGACAGATGGCCTGGGAGACTCCCAGCCTGCCACTCACTAGCTGTGCGGCCTTGCTTCATCCTCTCAGATTTTGTGCCTCAGTTTGTTCATCTGTAAAATGGGTATAATAACCAACTCACAAAGGGGAGATGTGAGGATTGAATGGGTCTAACACACAGCAAGTGCCGTGTAATTATGTGAGATGACTACCTCTCCCAGATCGCGGGGTGGGCACTTTAACTTCAGAACGTGTCCCTGCAAGTCCAGGGCATGTGAGACCGCCCTCTGTGAAATCCCGGTTACCCCGTTTGAGGATGTCATATTTATGTGACATATTCTCTTAAGAAGCTCAGTGACTTGGCCCTGTCCAAAGTCATTCCCAAACAAACTTTGAAAGCTGCCCATGTTCCCCGGCTGCTGCTGTCCCCCACAGTTCTGGAGGCAGACGACAGTGTGAGCGCGCCTCGCCTGTGTGTTTGTCCCCAGAGACGGGTGTGAGCTCTGGGGACCGGCTGGCTGCCTGCCTCACAGGTACCCCGCTGCCCACCCACTCACTCTCAGCTGTCTGCAGCCGTCCCCCCCCCAACTGAAAACCCCCCATACCTTGGAGCCCCTGGGGGGCTTTCTGACCCCAGCGTTCCCACTGGGCACAGGGCAGACAGTCGGCCTATCACGGAGCAGCGACATAAAGCTCCAGTTCAGGAGGAAGCAGTTTCTCAAGCCTACTAGTGTGCCCACGATGTACCAGTTCCCCTAGCCCCACCCCAACCCCCAGATGCCGTCACTTTTCAGCTTTAAACCATCTTACAGAACCATCTTGGAGAACTTGGAGTTCTTACAGAACTGCAAGATGTGTTTGTGGGGGGGGTTAATTACACCAGTTGTCCACCCGGTCTTACCTGCCAGAGAGGGTCCCTCTGCTCCGGGAAGAGCTGGAAGTACTTGCGGGCCAGCTGCACCGGGGGCAGCGTCTGCAGCCGCAGGTTGGTCCAGCTCTGCATGAAGCTGGCCAGGTTCATGAAGGTGTACGAGCCCAGGCGGTCATTCCCGTAGTTGGACAGGTGGGTCATGAAAATGCTGATCTGAAAAGGCACATGAACTTGAGTATAAACACACGGGATTCTAACCCTTGGGGGCAGAGCCATCGCAGCAAGGCTGGGACACGAGACTGCCATTCGTGACACGTTTTTGGATTTGGGGCAGGTCCCAAAGACTCCCATTATGTGAGTGCCTTCTGGGGGTTGTGCTCTTAGCAGGATCGGGTGAGGTCTTGCTCTCAACATTTTCCCTGAGGTTTTAATATAGTTCATCACAACAAAAATGAGTTCCACGTGCCCGGGCTGACATGATGAGACAGATGCCAAGTGCTTTGTCCTGGACGGTCCCCCGTGAGGGACTCATGCTATGTGAACTCCTCTGAACGGGAGGCAGTGGTACCCCAGGATGTTGGGGCTTCATAATTTCAATCTATTTAACTTGGCTTGTAACACAGGTATAAAAATAATCAATGCAGAGCCGACATGGGCATTAACCGGGTGCCCTCTGGTTTGTTTTTTTTCGAGGCCCCAGTGACAAGAGTGAGTGAGTTCTTGCTAAGACAGCCACGAACTGTTCTCTGTCAGTAACACTCAGCCTTCCCGTGTTCGCCGGGTCTGCTGTTCTGGACATCAAACATGTCCCTTAAAAGCCTTCAGTGCTTGGCTAGATGGGATAAACTCCTTCTGCAGAAGCAGATGCATTAAAAACAACCACAGCATTTTACTTACAGTATATCCGAGTTCTGTAGGTTTGAGGACATTGGTCTGGGATGTGGCATGGGTGTTTTAAAATAAAGCTACTGCTTTTTGTTGGTCGGCGTTAGAGAAAGGGAATAACACTGCATGAGAATTTCCATGGCAAAGAAAACCACTGTGGCACTTACGCTGCTATAGAAAAGACCAGGAAAATAATCCACGTAGGCATGGTGCTTTCTTAAAATACAGAATGCCATGTGAATGAATAGTAATAATGGTTATTATAATCATCCTCATAATGAATATAATGGGTTCATTTATTAAGAGACTGAAAAAACTATTCAAGAAAATTGATTGAAATAAAGTGGCACAGAGGAGGGAAAGGTTACATTAAGATTTGATATAATAAATCAGGAAAACGAAATTACTTACAAATAGAAATAAGAGGAAACAATGAGGCCCGCATTCTAAAGAACAAATCCTTCAGGCTTCCACATGAAAAGCCTCCACTGTGACCAAGAATATTTAATTACCTTTCTATTCACTCTGCCTGAACGTACACTAAATCTGAGAGCTTCCACAAACAGAACGCTTTGAGGGGGGCTTTAAATCACTACCAGCAGACTGATACAATCATGGACTTGATAAGTAAGACCTCTATGATTTGGGGTATTTCTAAAAAACAGGACTTACAATTTTCGTTACTTTTTATGGTAGCTTTGTTTCTCTTTCTCTTCCTTTCCCCCTCCTTTTCTCCTCTGACATTTTTTACAACAGTAGGCTATTGAGAGATTGAAGAAACTCACGCTGACATTCGGAAGTTCTTTGCCAATGTCTGTTGGAGGCACTGATTGGTCACTTTTTCAACTAGTTCACTAACAGCAAATGACACTTCCTCCCAGCGACGGGCACGTGCTCAGGAGGACCAGCTGGCCGCCTCCCTCACTTGTGCCCGCTAACAGGTACCACTCACAGTCAGCCAACGGGCCCCATACATTCCCAGGTACTTCAAATTTCTTGCTTTCCTTTTATGAAAAGATTCACCAATAAATCTCAGTGTCTGTGTTTCACTTGACTGGTATCTGCAGTGGCCAGGAAACAGGAAGCTGAGAGGCACAAGTGACTTTGTGACCCCAGACATCTGACCTCCCTTTCCAGGTCCTTGTCAACCCGGGACAGCGCTGGGCGTGGTGTTCCTCTTGTGCTTGTGTGAGCAAACAGTGTAGAACGTGCCCCCGAGCGAGGGAGGGTCTGGTGGGCTGGCCACTGTTGCTGGGCCCGAGGCCGGTTGGCAGGGGTGACGGTCATAGGGAACAGGAACAGGACTTTTCCTCCAGCTGCGGGAACTTCCCAGGCTTTCAGCGCTGTGTTCCTGTGTGTTCTGTGTCGGGAGGCAAAGCGCACCGCACACGAAGCCACTCCCGCAGCCTCCGGACCCTTCCGAGATTTGGGCTCAGATATGAATAAACTAAATGTAGGTAACAGGGAAGATCAGCTTCATCATCAGAAAGCTTTAGTTAATTGTATTTGTTCATAAAGCAGAATTTGCCCTAATACAGGGCGCAGAAATCAACATCCCAGACAAGTACATTTATTTGGTGAGAAAAAAGCCGGGCTTTCAAAATGTCATGGCTGATTGCGGGCAACTTTCTAGATATCCAAAAACATTTAAAGTTTTCTTTTTATTTATTTTAGACGGCCCTTCTAGTGAAGTGATTTATGAACTGTCAGAAGCTTCTGGGAGGGTCAGCTTTGTAGAGAACCTGTGTAGAGAGCTCTCCATGAGATGGGCAGAGGCACCGAGGGCGGGAAAGCACCGTGTGTGCCTGTACCTCTCGGGGACCTGCTCCTCCCCAACCCCCACGCCCACCCCCACACAGCCCGCACCGACTGTGGGTCTCTGTCCTGGGGCTCCAGTCTTTCTCCAGGATTCCTCCCTCTCCGCGTGCTTTCAGGCAGCTCCATACACAGGGTCGACCTTCATAGGAACTGTGAGGCTGCTCTTTCCCCCCTTTACAGAAATCAGTGAAGGGATGGGACTTCCGGTTATTTAAAGTAAGCTCTGCGCCTCTCAGGGGAGCGGTTTTTGTCCCCTCTGCTCCCAAGTCAGGCCGGTCTCTTCCTCCCTGTTCCCCCTCAGGCCCCTGCCACTCAGGGACTGCGTTGTCTGCTCATTGTCCTCGTGGTCCATGTTCAGCCTGGAGACCTCTGTTCCTGACGCCTTCACAGTGACTTCTGCCTTTCCAAGCCCCTCAGCCCGAAACTGCGTATTATTTTGATTATTCTCCTTTTTTTTCAGGCGTTAATGTTATATCTCCCAAAGTAAAATGTCAGCTTTTTAAGGGAAAGCGTCACAGACGGTATAGCTTTCTGGTTCTATGTGGTTCTCTGCAGTGGGCGTCTCACAGCAGAGGCTTAACAAGTCTTTCTTCCTGCGACCTTTCTCGGCCAGTCCCTCGAGACCGTCCCGCCCTGGAGAAGCCGTCGGTTCTCCCAGGTGGGGCCAGGCTGGCGCCCACCTGAGTGGGTGGGGGCGGCGAGCTCATCCTGTGCCTCGGCCTTTCGGGGTCTGGCGGATGCCCAGTCCTCCGGGGTGGGGAAGCTGGCTGGGCGGACCGCCCGTCGTGCACACCGAAATGAAGGGTCGATGGTGGTTGAGCCTTGCCGCCATCACACCCAATGGTGACAATACACGGCTGTCCACTGGGGCATGGTGCCCGGTGCTTCGTGGAGGAGGTGTGCAGAGAAGGGACACGTAGGACAGTGTGTGACGTTAAATGCATGCAGGGAGTGTGACAGAGCCCGCAGGGAATGGGTTTGGGCAGACATTTTTATTTTCTCCTTCAAACTCAGTGATGATGCCCAGAATAACTAGGTAGAAGCGGTGGTATTCTGGAGACGCGGCCAGCAGTCTCAGCCTTGGATGTGACACGCCTGTACCACAGCTGGTGACACGTAGCGAGACACTTGCAGTCTCTGCCTGCCTTTGACCGGGGTGAGAGTTGCGGATTTGCACTTTTGCCCCACTGCAGGGGCCAGGAAGGACACCAGCTGGCATGCGAGGCAGGGGCGGGGGCCACAGCCCAGCGAAGCAGCCTCCGACCCCCGAGGTTCGGCCCCAGAGAGGGCAGAGTGCCTGCAGATGGGCCGAGGGGTGGCCAGGCCCCCGCCACAGGCGCGGCTGGGCGAGCAGTCTGCTGTGTCCGTGTGTGTCTGCAGTGACAGGCAGGGCAGGGACTGACTCAGGGAGGCGGTGGGGCCACCCCGGTGAGGCAGGCCTAGAGCTCGCACCTCCCTCGGGCAGTCTTTACCCCGGGCAGCATTTTAACCCTCGAGTGTGCGGCAGCAGGAGAACAGATACCCCCCCAGAGCTTCGTCTGGTGAAGAGGACACAGTGCAGGGGGGACAGTGGCTCTGAAACCGGCGAAGGTGGCTCACGGGTGCGGGGCTTGCTGATGGACAGGTAACGATACTGTGAACGCTGAGAAAGAACTAGGCAACTTAAAGGTGGGGAAAGAAGAAAACAGAACAGAAATTTATGGCTTTGTGGTTAAAGGAAGTTACCATATTTTGCTGTGTATAATTGTTTTGCTGAGCATTTTTTCCCCAAATTTTTGAGTGAAAATTAAAGATGCACATTGTACATGGGTAGTACTAATTCTGCATCTATAAAATGTTTTAATTCCTTTATTTATGCTTCTATGATAAAAGTATAACTCTAGAAAGCAGTGATATCCATATACAAAACCCATACCCTGGAATGCAATGATCAGTTTTGTTTCTAAATATAAATAAATCAAAAATTGAATTAAAAATTAAAAACAAAGACTCATCTCCTGCAACTTTGGGCCCAAAACGTGGGTGCCCATTATAACACTGCAGAATACGGTGAGTGAGTGATGCCGGCCCGGATTAGGTGGGGAAAGGCAGACGGATGCTGGTGGGGGGTCCGTGGGCCCTTCGGCAAGCAGAGAGTGACTTCCCCCCGGCACGCTGGAGCCACGTGGGGAAGTCGGCCAGGGCTTCGCACTCAGGTCCGAGGGAGGCTGCAAGGCGTGGGCGCGAGGCCCTCTGTGCACCGTGATGACTGGTCACGGGTCGGTCGTGGGTTTCAGCGGTGAGTCTCAGGAAGGTCATGGAACATGGCGAGGGGAAGACGTGGCTTTTATCGGAGCGGAAGCAGTGACACATTGTAGGTGACAATGGGGACGCAGGTCAGATGGAAGTCAGGGAAAGGGACCCTTCCTGAGGCTCCTGCAGGTGGACCCAGGGACGTCCGCCGCTGCAGAGCGACTGTGGACTGAGTTCTCAGAGGATGGGGAGTCGGGGAGAAGTACAAGTTAGAACAACACCATGCCAGACACTGCGTGGGCGCTGCTCAGGGTCCTCCTGCGGGGAGGGGCAGAGGGCGCACCGCAGGCACACTGGGTAGACGTGAGTGCGCGGGGCGGAGGTGGGCAGGGGCTTGCGGCCCAGCAGCCCCCTGTCCTGGCACTGGGAGAGCCAGAGCAGTGACCCCACCGCCAGCCCCGCCCGTCCCAGCACCGGAGGCCCGTTCACCCTCCCACCCACCGGCCAGAACCACAGCCGTATTCCCACATTTCAGACAAAATGGTGCGCGGCCGCCTCCATGGTCCTTGAGATCTGGTTTCTCGTGTAAATGTAAGTAGGAACCGTTTGCAAAATCTCAGAGCAAATTTCCTGTGCAGACAGATGCTTGTTATATTTTTATAGCTCGAGCTCCTATTTACTCTTTTGAAAGCCCTGGGGGGCTGGAAGCCGATGATTTTTCACATCAAGTTTTGTCTAACATATGGCAGAGAGCTCCGTGAGTCTGTCTCCAAACTCTGCTTTTAACCGTCTCCAGCCTCCGCAGGAAATGGAGCCGCGGAGACAGCCCAGAGCGAACGCGCAGACGCCGGGTCCTGCAGAGCACGCCCTGGTGCCACCGCAGTCGCGGGGAGCTCCCTGGGGCCCCGGTTCACGAGCAGATGGTTCCAGCAAAACACTGCGAGGCCCATCGGTGACCAAGGAGCTGGCAGGTCTGTTGCTCAGGGTTCAGTCGATGGGCAAACCCCGAGTCCTGGTCTGGACACCCTTACGGTGGTCGCCCCGTGTTTGCAAGTCCCCCGCTGGCCCTTAGCTTTGACGAAGACCAGGCAAACCACACCAGCTGCAGCACACTGGTGGGGCCGGGACGGCCCTGTGTGAAGTCATTTGGGGGCCTTCCCCCTTCCGTGTCACAGAGCGTGGAAGGCAGCAGGTGTTGGACGGAGTCCATGGCTCCGCACTGTTGTCCCGCCAGTGAGGACTTCCAGGAGCCTTGTACTCCAAGGGCCCTGGTGCTTTCTAACCAGGCAGTTCCCTTCTGGAGGGCCAGGGGCGCTCGGTGCACGGGCCTCTCCCAGCCCTACTGCCCTGCAGGCCCAGCCTCCTCCCTCTGGTGTTCTCCTCCCACACGTGTTCTCGTGGGCGTCTGCAGCCTGGCCCTTTGCGTGAGAGGGCGAGGGGGCGTGGCCTCGTTCTCTGGGAAGGCGAGGATCTTCAAGGCCATGAGCGTGGCCTGGGGTCCTTTGTCCTCTGGTGACAGAAAAAAGAAGGGGCCCCCTCCTCTCTCTGCTGCTTTTTTGGCTGAGTGTCGGCGTTGGTCTGCACCCCCTTTCCTCACCTGTGTTTCCTGGGGCTGTTGGTAAGGCCCCATGGGGTCAAATCCACGACGCCTGCGAGGGGTGCTGTGAGCAAAAAGCCCGCACTGCGGGGGGGGGGGGGGGGGNGGCACACCCCGCGGGGGGGGGGGGGGGGGGCTGGGCCCCCTCCCGCCCTGCCCGGCCTCTCTTCTGACTCCCTGTTCTTGCCGGGACGTGCGGTTGTGGACGGGGGAGGGAGAGCCGCACAGGGCTACAGCAGGTCATTGCGTTTGTGCCCCGTCCTGTGGAAGGTGCAGCTGGGCAGCCCAAACATTCATTCGGTTTTCCCAGACGGCGAGTGGGCCCCTCTAGAGCCTCACTGCCCGACTCAACCTCTGAGACTGGGTGCGCCCCGGGACACCAGCCATCCCTGGGAGATGGTGATGAAAGCCACCGTCAACAAGACCCTGGGCCAATGGGACCTGACGCCAGCCAGGATCCTCCACCTGAGGCCCAAACCGGAGCAACTGCCCACAAGTGCGTCTGGGAGCTTCCGGGAAAGACCACCCGGGAGGCGCCCGCGGGGTGAATGGGAGTCTCTGCTGAGGGGCATCTCCCTGAGAAAGAGCCAGGGCTCCCTGGCCTGTGGTCCACCTGCCCTGAGGTCTCCAGAGCCACAGCTCACCCCGGGGGGCAGGGTGGCCAGTCCTGGCATCCACCAGCTCCTCACTGAGTGGGCGTGTTGCCCGGGACACCCTCTCAGGGTGCCAGAGCCCTGGAGACTCTCCAGGCTCCAGGAGAGTCTCCTGGGCGGGCAGGAGGGCTTTCTGGTCCTGGTGGACTGAGACGACCTCCAAGGAGAGGGAGGTGCCTGAGTCAGGGTGGCTGTCTTCCCCCAGGGTACGAACTGGTGAGTTCGGTGCGATGCAGGCCTGGGCAGTGAGGAGCAGCTGGAGGGCGTCGGGGGGATTCTTCCTGGGGAAGGAGCCACAGAGGCCAGGACACAGCTGTATTTTCGGGGAGAAAAATCAAGATTTGATTGCTTGCTTTGGGAAGTCTCACAGAGTACTAGGCGATGACATATCTTGACAACACATGTTTGTCGCCAGTGCGAAGAAAAAGAGAACAGAACCACACAACAGAGGAGCCCTGGAGGGGATGGGGCCGTGGTCCCGAGCGATGTCCTCACCTGCCTCACCTGTGCTCTGCACCGGGTCTGCTGGGTGACGCGGGGCTTTGCACGTGGCGCGGGGCTGACCAGCTGGGTGTTTCCGTGGGGCCCAGTGAGGAGCACAGCTGGACTTGTACGGGGGCGCGCAGCGGTCCCCGTGAGCAGGGTCGGTGCAGGGATTACGTGCTCGGGCCCTCCCTGCGGGCGACACTTCTGCACGCCGCCGGCCCTGTCCCCTTGGCCCTTCCACAGCGGCTGGGTCGATGAGAAGGCCGGTCCACGCCACACTTGCAGGAGGGGGAGGAAGTGACTTTAATCAGACAGCCTGCTCAGATACGACCAACACCTTCCGCAGCTCGGTGCTTTGCCTATGGGGGGCTGCTGGCAGCCCGCTCTCCTCCCTGGCTCTTTCCCCCCACGCGCTGCCCACAGGGAGGGGCCGCACGCCCCCCACAGAGCCTGCTCAGCGTGATGCTCCTGTGGATGAAGCCCCTTCAAGGGCACTCCTCCGTGCCAGTGACCTGGACACCCCAGACCTTCCTCCAGGCCATGTACAGCTGCATGTGCCCCGGGCAGACGCCCGAGTGGTGCGGCGACACCGCGTAGCCCGGGTGCGTGGGAATGCCGTGCTCCTGCGACCAAGCGAATGTGCGTTAGCACAGGCAGGGCTCGTCTGGGTCCCCGTTTACACCAGGTGTTCACACGACCTTGATGCCTCTGTTTAAGTCCATCGTTACTTAACTGTTTGGCAAACTAGTAAGTGCGAGGGTGTCTGGATTCCGTGACGCCGGGTGGCAGCCCACCTGTCGGCTGCTGACGCGTTTGTGGGGAGGAGGTGATGGGACGTGCCAGGGACGCTGGTGGGTCCCCCGTGAGAGCCTGCAGCCGTGCCTGTCACAGCCCCTGGTCTCCTACTCCCAGTGTCAACAGGGTCAATGACAGCTGTGACGGCACTGACATGGCCACAAAACGAAGCCCGTTTACTGGAGGGTCAGAGCGCACCCAAGACAGCTGCACCCGAGAAACAGCAGGCGGATTTGCCTGCCCCCCTTCCTGCCAGCCCTGCCACCGTCTGCGGGTCCCCCAGCATGTGAGCTCCTGCCAGACAGTGTTCCCCGCTCTGGTGACACTTCACAGAGCATTTTCTGTGACGTCAAAGCCCTGGGTATCATGAGAGTGGAAGGTACTGTAGAGCCAGTCAACTGGAAACAGTCGATTTGGGGCCAACCTTCGTCCATAAAAACACCCCGTTAAAACACACACACCTTTCTTCTATTCTGCTGGTCCTGTGAAGTCCCAAAATACACCTATGTGACATTTGGACTCTTTGTCTAGAGGGGACTTGGGCCGACTTTGGATAATGAGCGTGCTCTTCCTCTGAGATGGACCATTGATCCTGATACCGTCTCTCCGGTGTGGAAGATGGAACGTGACTTTTACGGAAAGGCTGCCCAGGGCTTCGGCAGCAGACGAGCATTTCCCGCCGGACGGTGTTCTGTTTTTCTGTCTGTGTTTGTCAGCTGCTTCATGGTTTCCAGCAGCACTGCCCACGCAGCTCCCCGTGGGTTCGTCGGCTTTTCCCGACACCGAAGAGCGAGTTCACGTGGAGAGGCGGGGGCCGCACTGTCGGAATGTGCTGCCAGCGGGTTTGCGAAACGGGGAGAGGCCTGCCGGCTCAGCCACCCCTAGACCATGACGGGGTGAGGCCGCGTGCGGGGCCCCGACCAGGGGCATCGCCCAAGTCTCTGTCGGCGCCTTCCCGTGGCAGCCTGCCCGCAGAGCCCCGTGCACCCTGCTCATGCCCTGGCTGTTTGGGACGGCCCGTTTGTGTCTCTACTGTGCACCATGCACACCCTTGTGGGAACGGTCTTCACTGAAACTCCGGGTCGCCCACTGGGAGGGGCGGCTGCGGGCAGGTGGCCTTGCCCCTGTGAGAAGTCCGTGCTGGTCACTGCGGCACGGGGGCCGTTCCCGTGTTTCTGAAGGATCTCGGCCAAAGTCGCCTGTTCTTTTATTTTTTTTTAAGATTTTATTCATTTAGAGGGGAAGGAAAGGAGAGAGGGAGAGAAATATCAATGTATGGTTGCCTCTCGTGTGTCCCCTGCTGGGAATTGGCCTGCAACCCAGACATGTGTCCTGACTGAGCCAAAGTTGCCTGTTCTTTATTTGCATCTTTGTGGAAATCATCACATTTGTGCAATTATTATGCCATTTATAATTTCCCTAAAAACTAAGCCTAAATAGCTCATTGATCTTTTTCTTTTTTCCTGGGTTTGGGTTTAAAAAAACTTAAACCAAAGCCATCTTTTTCAACTAAAAATCACTTACCAACATGCACGTTGTGTTAGACAAGGTAGTGGTGTTTTCATCTCAGTCGGTCTGAGAATTGGAGGTGGGGGTGAGAACAACGTGAGGTGGCGTCTCGGGAGTTTCGGGGAGCGAGAGAACAATCGCAGGCGGCCCCGGGTGAAGGGGCGCAGGGAGAGGCGGGGCCGAGACCCACAGAGACCGGGCCACCCTGGGAAACTCGGGAAGTTGTGCCGTTGGCGGGCCGAGGTGGGCCGAGCTGGGGCAAAGGCTGGGAGGGTCCAGCTGGGTCCCGGAGTGCCGTGCAGGAAGAGGGGCCCCACCCAGGGCAGACGGCTCCCCCGTTTTGGAATGTTCCCAACTTTCGGGGAACCAGTGGAAACACGTTTTCTCTTTCTAGAAGCTCCTAACACTCAAGACGTGGGAGGTGTTTGAGCTGCACTTGACTGCTGTTGCTGTGGGTCCGGTCATGAGTGCCACGTGCGGAGTCGTGTCGGGGCGTGTCAGGGCGTGTCGGCGTGTGTCAGGGCGTGTCGGGGCATGTCGGCAGGGGAGGGAGTTCACGGAAGGTGAAAGAACGCTCCTACGGTGAGAGACGGTGCCCAGGCGCGATTCGGAGCGGAACACCCAGAAAGAGATGATCGCCTGCGTACCGGAATCTGACTTCTTTTCTTCTGTGAAATAAATGGGTTGAGCAAATAGTCGTTAAGGTCCGGCTTTAAAACGTCTGTTTCTTTGACGTAATCTGCGTGGTTTTAGAGTGTTGTTATATTCGGATGCTCAATGTGAATGTGCTATTTTAACCTATGGTCTAATCTTAAACTAACACATTTGAGTTTCCTCCTATGTATTTAAGGAAGTAATAACCTCTGAAAAAGGGAATGGCATATTTACATGGATTTGGTTAAGACTTATGGGCTTGGCCCTGGAGCCTCTTTCCCGTTTTTTCCGTGGCGACCTTTACCTCCTCGTGTGGCCTCCTGGCCTGCGGGCCTGTGGGGAGCGCCCGTGACGGCTGTGTCCTGCCCCGGGCGAGGTCTAAGGGGTCGAAGGTTGTCCCCGTCAGTGGAGGTTGTATGGTAAAGACTTTGGCTGGTCCGCCTCAGCCCGCCGCTGGGAGCTGCGCCCTCCACCGTGGAATCCCCGACGCAACGGGAAGGTCTTCGTCACTCCTCGAGGACACCCGAAGGCCTGTCGGAGTTTGTGCCGACAGCCTGGCCCCAGACAGGGCTGGGCCGCGCAGGGAGAGGGGCCGGGGAACAGCCAGACCTCTGGGTATCGGGGGATGGAGTCACGTGTCCCGTGATTCTGTCAGTCACGCCTGTGACCTGGAACCCCAATAAAAGCCCTGGGCCCCACGTCTGAGGTGAGCTTCCCTGGTTGGTGACAGAACCCCCAGGAAAGTGGTCTTTGCCTCACGGTTCAGATTAGCAAACGGTGGTTACCATAGCCAGAGTAACAGCCATCTTTGGATGAAGGTGCTAATGAGACCCGGGGGACGCAAGGGCACCTCAGGGGCCCTCATGGAAGAATTTTGTTTTCCTCCCTCCAACGGCAGTCAGACGGCATCACAGCCCAGCCCAGCCCAGGAGTCCTGGTGGCAGCAAAGGGCATGCACACGCTTCCTGGGGCCTGGTCCCCGGTGCCGAGGGCGGGTAACGGCACTGATACGCTCCCCGGGTTGCGGATGGTGGGAGGCACAATGTAAGCAGTGCTGCTGGGAGAGTGTCCTGTAATTAACCCGTTCATCTAACTAGCATTATCCTTTTTTTTTTTTACTGAAACAGCAGCAAATAAAACAAGGAAACAACTAAGTTAAAGATTCTCCCACCATCACTTCCACCCCTCCAAAAACTCAGGATCCTTATTCCAGAGCAGACGTTTCTAAGAGAAGATTGTCAGTCTCATCAAAGAGAATGTCACTAGACAGCTCGTTTCTTCTGGGTGGAGGAGTTGATAATGCACAGAAAGCAGGAGGCAAAACATCCTTGGGGACCCCTACACTCAATACGGCTGCAACGAGGGGGTCCGCAGAAACCTTCCCGGACACGGCAGACCCCCTTCACACGCTGCCCCAGATCACCGCCGAGCTATTTGGAGAACTCCGGGGAGTGTAGTGGAGCAAGTGCGTTGCAGAAGTCCAGAAACAAAAGCCGGGCTAACCCATTAGCCTCGATGCAGAAGCCAGTGGGTGTGGCCTCACCCTCCCATTCACTTGGAAACCTGGGAAAGAATTACTTGGGGGAGAGTGACATTTTCTTCCAGCCTTCCCGAATAAGTGCGTAATTCATTTCAAGTAAGTTCCCACTTAACAGAGCCTGTTGTCTCCGCTCTCAGAGTCGCCTCCACAATGGGGCATCTGGAGTGTGGTGACAGCTGTGTGGAGTGTCTCGTAGGGAACACACCTCGGAAGGGCCCACTCTCGTAAGGACACTCAGGAGCGTGATGTAAACTCTTGTACTTCCTACTGGCCAGGTGGATTTTTCTTGAAGTGCTACAGTTTCTCTGTAAACACATGAAGGAATTTGTCAAAATGTAAAAAAAAAAAAAAGAATCTGTGAAGATTTAGTTTTTTATGCTGAACCAAAATGATTGAAGATGAAATGATCTGAAGACACAGCGGAGCAATCGGAGCACTCAGTGTTGGAGTTTGAAGGGATGGGTTCCCCATGGCCCTTCGGGGTCCCTGGGAGGTGAGGAGACTTCCAACAGGCCAGCCTCAGGCTCGAGTCCCCAGTCTTTCTGGCAGTGGATGGGGAGAGTTGCAGACTAGCACTCTGTGTGTGCGCAGTGCCAACTTCGAGGGGGGTTGCCCGTTCCTGGAAGGGCGGGGAGGTCGGCACCACCCGGTGTTGTGACTGCTGCGTGCCCCACGGGCAGGGGCCGCCTGGCCGGCCGTGCCGATGCCCCTCGGCCATGCTCTGCGTGACGGCCGCACTGCTGTGGACCCTGCCCAGGGCGGCCCTTCCTTCCCCCTCGGCTGGGCACCTCCCCTGCTTCCTGATCGAACGGTGTTTCTATCAGGGCCCCTAGAATTACACTTTGTTCCCGGTATCAGTGAAGTGAACGTCAGATGTGCCTTCTTGTAAAGCGTTTCACTGGGCAACAACAGAAACCACCTCTCTGGCTGGCGAGCAGACTCATTAAACAATTACCACACATTCCCCAAGCCAGCGAGTCTTACAATATATTTTAAATTACATTTTGATACTATAATCTTTATGTCCACATTAGAAAAGTTAATGTGCTCACTAAACTAAAAAGTTGCCTGATTGGCAGTAGACATTCAGCTAACGTAAATGATCAGGTTCTGCTTAACTTGGAAACGGGGGTGAAAGGACACCGTTTGGAAGAAGGATGACAACGTTTTCAGAAAGTGCAGCCGTGGCGAGACTGCACGCGGCCCCAGCAGCGCCGATTCTCACAGCCTCGCCTCCGTCTCAGCACCGCTGACCCCGCAGAGCTGGGGCAAACTGTCTGCTGGTGTCTTATGGAACGTCAGACCACACAATTAGCCGGGTTGCGTCCAGTTCTCCCGCTGAGGATTTGTGTACATATGGTGTTTTGAGGTTTCAATGGAATATGTCATTTCACTTTTCTAATAGAATTTTGTCTGTTTTTTAAAGCTGCACAGTAGGTATTTCGACATGTGGTCAATGATTGACGTTGCCTTAGTGCTCGCCTCAGAAAGGGTACCTTTCAAAAACACCCCGGTGACGTTTCCTTCCAACCCCAGAAGCAGCCGTACTGGAGAGCTGAGAACATTTCCCAACCCCGAGCCACAGCCGCGTGTCGGGATGGTCGCGGGCTACAAGGGCAGGTTTGCTCCAAGGGTTTGCCCGACCTTCCGCGATGAGCCGTCAGAGGGCGCTCTCACAGCTAAATCCGAGGCTACATCAGACCTCGGGTGAGGCGGATGCCGCCTCGAAGGGCCCGGAATCGCAAAGATTCACCAGTGCGGGGTGAGCTGGAGCCTTAGCTGCAGCAAATGGCAGAGAAGGCCAGGGGAGGGGGTGTCAGCATGGTCTCGTTCCTCTGAGCTGCGAGGGTATTGAACTGTCTGCGACCCCAGGCCCTCCTCCGAATGTTGAATTTGGCCCGAGACCCCCAGTCTTGCAAGAACAGCCCCGGCTCCCATGCAGCCCGCTTCCACCTGTGTGTTCTTCCAGCCCCCCGCCCCCCCCCCCCACCGGGAGACCTGCACGTTCCTGTGTACTTCGCAGCCTCTGGTAGGGGGAGGGTGGGAAGGGAAGCAGGCCATGTCCTGCGTGGAAATGCCGTCCAGGCCAGGCGCCCAGCGCTCTGCCTAGTGAGTCCGTGACTGGGGAGGGTTTCCCAGGACGGTCCCTATCCACCTAAAGCAGCAGCTTTGTCTGTGCTGATAAATGAATGACACGCGGCCCGTGGCCAGCTCCCCAGACCCCTGACCCAGCGCTTTAGACACTCTGCCCACTGGGGGGCGTTTGGGACCCCCGGGAACAGCTGCCCTGGAGTCCTGCCCCAGGTCCCAGGTCCCCCGTGTGTACCAGGTAGGGGAGAGTCCTGCCTTCCCCATTGAACAGCTGGGCGGCCCAGGACGAAGCCGGGAGCCCCGCCTGTGCAACTCGAGAGACCCTGGTTTCTGGTCGTTCTACAACGGTGCCCTTGTCAGCCTCAAGGCACCAGCGGAGTCTCCGAGGTCCCGTGTTCTTCTCCCCAGTCGGAGAGAGCACAGACCTTCGACTCAGGGCTGCGGGAGGAGCTCGAGGAGTAATGCAAAGTACAAAGAACACGAAACCCTCGTCTGTGCCAGTTGCCACGGAGACTTAGCAGCAAGGCAGCTCCGTCCCCTGAAGCCTGAACGGGAAGAAGAGCATTAGCAGGTGCTTGGAAGAGGCGTCGGGCTCCCGTGAACAGAACGTTGCCCCGGTGCAACGCAGGCCTGTAAAGGGGAGGGTTTCGGTTCCTCTCACCCACCACTCTAAGCCCTCAGGAGCCAAGGCAAACCCTGGGCGGGGGCGGCTCCGTGATGCTGAACACAGCCGCCAGTGACATGGCACCAGCTGGCGGCTGCCCGCGGAGCATCTGCTGCCCACTGGTCCCGTCCCCGTGTCCCACGCGCTTCTGTCCTGCCTGTCTGTCTCGGGAGGTGCGGCGTCCTGTGCCAGTCTCCCTCAGGCCTGTCCTTCCCCGACAGGACAGGCGACCAGTCCCACAGTGGACCGCACGTTAAAACACACATACACACTAGGTCTCTTCCTGCAGGTCCCCCGGCCTGCTCTCCACTGCCGTGGGACCGAATTCGGGCTGTCACCCTGTGGCTGGGAATGGCACTTCTAAGCAGTGACTTCTCCTTGGCGCCGGAGTCCAGAGGTCCGCATGGACCAAACTTCGGTTTTGAATCACTCTTTCCACTCGTGATGGTTGTTAGTGGAGAACGCTTAAGAACGCCCGCAACTTCTGTGGATGTCTCTCTGCGCTAGCTGCACTTTTGAGTGCTTACACTTGTTTCAAGTGTGTAAACACAGCACTGGCATCCGTCCAGTCACTCGCCCCGATGACAGGTGAGCACCACCACTCCGGGGAGCGGTCTGTGTTCAGGGCGCTGTGACCGTGAACAGTATTCGTGTCCGCCCGGGTGAGCTGTGCTTGCTGGGAGGCTGCCAAACCCCCAGAGCACAGAACCCCCCACTCTGGCCTTCTCGGTTCCCTTCTCACTGTGCGCTTTCTGTGTGCCGTGTGCTCTCCTCTTCCACATGTTCCATCCCCTTTGCACAGATTCGGGAAGGAACCAAGGGCCTCTTCTCCTCCCACGTGCTCTGCTGGTCCCTGCCTCTAGCATCGGCAGCCTCGGAGACGTGATGGCCGGTGGTGACCGCTGGCTGCGTCTGGAGGCCGTTAGTCTCTCTTTACGACCTGTGGCGAGGTCTGCCCACTCTCACAGGCTGTTTATTCTTCCTGTTTCTACGCTGGGGCGGGGACAGGTGTCTCTTCCCCTCACAGGACGTTGCAAACACTGTCACACATGTTCAGAGTGTCAGCAGGGAGTGTTTTGGACAAAACGGCGACGCGAACGTGCCCTGGGAGCTGTGTTGCTCCTGTGGGGAGTACACTGACCTTGAAAGACAAGAACGGGCTCCTGAGGCTGCCGGTCACACGTCTGGTTTTCTAGATCCTTGCGGAAAAGCCCGACCCACCGATACATTCTAGCCTTTGTGAGTGTGCGGAAGGTGTCACCTCCCCGTGTGTCACGCTGTGGTGGTTTATGTCGACCACCTTTCCCCAGGCGGCGGATGTCCATGCTTCCCTGCATTCTGCTGGGCCCACAGCGACAGTCCCCTGGCCGGGGTGCCGCCTGCAGCTTCCACAGACTCCCAACCCCGCCTGCCCGTGCCGTCTCAGACCACGGACGGGTCCAGGCGGGGATGCGAGGAGACAGGGCCTCTCCAGGCTCTGGCTCTGCAGTGTGGGGCGGAGGCCTGGGAACCGAGCAGCGGGCCCTTCGCCTGCGCCATTTCCGGGGCAGAGTCGGGCCTTCAGCTCTGCACTAAAACAGACCATCTGTCGAGGGGCCGTTACAGTTCAGAGCTTTTCCAAACCGCTCCCCAGCTCCCAGTGTCACCTGCTTTACTGGTCTGCATGCAGGGCCAAGTCTGCAGTGAGAAGGCTCTGCCTGGAGACACGAGGCGATGGCTTTGCATTTACGAGCAGCATAACCTGGGAACATTATCCTTTCGGTTTGGGGTTCGCAAACAAGGAACAACACTAGAGTGAAAACAGTGCATTTGAATTGCTTTTTAGTAGAACTTTCCGCCGCCTCAGTGGTTCACACTACAAGGACACGCTGAGTGCTTCGGTCAGTGTGGCCCTGAGATGCATGAGTGCCGCCCTGGACCCCACCCCGTCCCTGCTCCCCGCCCAGGAGGGGGCGGGCTGGGTGCACAGCAGCCACCTGTCGTGACTCTCTCCGAGTGCACGTGCCCCCTTGAGGGATTCACAGGAATGGAGAGAAAGCCCCTCCCCTCGCAGTGAGAGCCCTGAGGCGTGTCCCTCACGGTCCACCCCCACTGTCTCCATCGGTCGCCAGTGTGCCCCCGTGTGCTGGCTGCTCCCACCCATGTCCACACTGGGGATCAGAAGCCCATCTGTCCGCTGCCTTCCCGGTGGAGCCCTCAGGCCTTGGGCGGGTCTCCGACCTGCTCTGGCCCTCAGCCTCCTCCTGCTCGAGTCGCCCGATGCTCGAATCTGCTCTTCATCCCACGTGCCCCGGCCCTGCTTCCACGGGACCAGTTTCCCAGCCCCACCCTGCCTCCCCGAACCGTGGGCTTGACATTGGTGAGCTTTGGCGTGAGGTCCAGGCACATCTGGCCTTTCGGGCAGCAGGGGCCATGCAGTATGAGCTCTGACCCTAATGCCGTGGGACGGTCTTGGGGTGTGTGGACAGGTCCTCTCATACTGGGGGCTCGATCATCATGCCTGGGGCCAGCTGAGTGGCCCAGACTGAGAGGCGGCAGGACCCCACTGTCCGGACGACCACATCGGAGAACCTGCTTCAAAGGCACCCTCACGGCAAAGCCTCCGCGGGGCTCAGCACGGGCGAGCTCACTGCCACGTTCAAAGGGAAGCCCTTCCTAAGGTGAACTCCTTGTTGAGCGTCATCTGCTCCACCAGGGAGGACTCGTTCTGGAAGAGGTGGGGCTGCATGTGGCTCCACATGTGCGGGAACCACCAGAACTGGTCCACCGACCGGAGCAGCAGGTCGTCGCCCTCGTCCTCCTCCGCGGTTCCTGGGGGCGGGGGGGGGGCGTTATGTAATTAATTCCAGTTACGCCGAGTCTGGACCATCCCCCCGCCCATCCATCACCTGTGTAACTGTGCACGCCCAGACCGGATTTGGAAGACGCCGATTCCTTAGTGTGACAGTGTGTTAGGTTCGGTTTAGACTTCTGGGCTGTATCACAGTTCGGTGACCACCTTTGGAGAATCTATCATTGTGGTTTACATAAACCTGCCTGTGCAAAGCCCCAGCACGCTGTGAGACATCTGTGTCAGGGACTCGGCTTCCAACACGGAGGGAAGGGGTTCTCTGCAGGTTCAGTACCTAGAGGAACCTGTGAACACATTCGTACATTGAAATAACCCCCACCCGTGTTCGGTCCTCACTCCGGAATGAGGCACACGGCGGTGACGCACCGTTTCAACAGTTTGCGCTTCCTCTAGGTCGAAAGTACGTGTGTCTTTTGACGGGTCTTTGCCCTTCATCTATCGACGCTTCTCTGTGGAGGGTGGTGGTTCCAGAAGAATTCTGGGCCGTCTCGGCAGAACGACTGGCTAGGAGGAAGGGGGTGGCAGGGGCGTCCTCGAAGCCACAAAAGGTGACGGTCATCTGCCTCTGAGCCTCACGGCAAACCGTGCAGTGAGCAGTGCGCCAGGTCACATTCCTGGAGAGCCAGCCCGACCTCCCTGATAACACATGGGTTTAAAGCACTCTAGGCCCCAGGGTCCCTGGGAGGGCTCGCCCCGTCCCAGGTCCCCAGCCCGCCCGGAATGTCGCAGTAGCAGGGACAGCCGGGGACCCGGGGAGTGGCATTGATAGCCAGTTCCTGGGACACAGATTGTGACTTCATGTGGGTCTATGAGAATCGACATTTATTATTATATCAAGTCTCGATTTTCAAATTGATTCTGCTGTTACATTAATCATATTGCATATACAATTAAAACATCATGTTGCATATATGATGTGAATGGCTCTCCCTACGAACAATGAGGTAAATGATGACAATAAAAGGGGAAATGGTGTGGGGAAAGTGCAGGCCACTGGCGTGGTGGCGGGGCTCTGCGGGCTCCTTGCCCTGCGGGGCCGCCCCGGTCGCGGGGTCTTCCTGCTGCGGCAGCCGGGCCGCCCTCTGCCACAGTACAGGGGCAGAGGGAGTTTTCGAGGTGTGATGGGTGGTGTTACTGCGCCCGAGAAGACGGGTCACCTGGTGTTACTCTGTCCTTAATTTTTTAATTTTATTCCTTAGCCCAAATAAAATGCCTCCACAGATGATTTTCTGTCATTTATGGTTAATTTTCAAGCGCTTTCCCCTCCAAAAGAGCTTCGTCCCTACGTGTAACTAGTTAGGTTCCCATGTGTGGATGGTCATGCGTGTGGTTAATTTCAAGCCTCACGTGATGACGAGCTGGCGACACAAACAAGGTCGCACCTACCGGTCAGCGTCATCTGGGGGGGCGACTGTTCCGTGTTCCGTCCGAGTGGGGAGAACACGGGGCCGTGCGGTTCTAGGAGGCGCAGTGCGCGGCTTCAGAGCTGTGGCGTCACACGCAGGCCCGACCACACGCCATTACGGCCTCTCTCGGCCCCGCCGTGAACAGTGACACATCACGTTGGAGCTTGGCCTTGGCCGTGAGGAGCGTGGGGAGTCACCGAAAAGGGGAATGGAAGGTTCTCTCTCAGTCTGTGGGGGAACAGGCTCCCCCGGGCCCCCGGGACCCGGCTTCGTCACACATCTAGCTAAGCCTTCAACTTCAGAAGTTTGGAAAAATAGTAACTATTCCAGGAGGTGGAGTTGTATGAATTCATTCCGTCTGTCTCCTCGAAGCTGTGTCTCTGGGACTGTGACGTGAGCCGTGCTGGAGGAGCGATGGAGGGGATGTCGGGGTGCCCTGTGCCTGGACACACCCAGGCCTCGAAGCCTGCGGCTGTGACTGGGGGCTCCCCGAAACACTGAAGGCGGGGGGCCTGTGGGTGGAAGAATGAAGGGCTAATTGGGAGAGGGGACGTTTCCGCACCGAGTGTCGCCCCCTTAAACGTGGGCGGTGTCCTCCGCGGTGACAGAGACCCTGTTGGCTGGCAGGGGGGTTCACCGAGCCCAGCGCCCATCGGGGAGAGACCCTGGTTGCTCTCCCCCAGCGCCCACCCCGGAAACCCACCGCAGACGCTGGAGTGAGAGGAGGCGAGGAGAACCATTCAAGGCAGCGCGTCTTTCTGCAAAACCTCACTTTGATTCCTGGGATCCACGATCACCTTACTTTCCAAGCACAGGGGACTGCTCTCCAGTCTAGAAGAGGTGCTTTTCCTTAAGCCATTTGTGTAAAACATTTAAGAATTAATCTTTGAAAGACAGAGGCTGTCCCTTTTGCGCCTTTGGTGCCGTATATACATTACACATTCAGAACCTCATTCTCTTGTTGCTCAGGGCGGAGAATGAGGTTAGCAGGGGCTCCCTTGCATTCTGAAACTTGTAACAGCTTTGTATTTGCAGCCAGAGAAATCATTGAGCTGAGATGAAGGTCTGGGGGTGGCGAGACAGGAGGATTTTTCATTCGGGCCTCACTGCTCTGGGGCCCACCGCCGCCTGCCTCCTCTGGAAAATCCTGACCGTAGCTCAACGTAGAAGGCGATGACTTTTCAGTGTGGGGTGGACTTTAAACCAGTCACAGCCAGGAGAACTGTATCGATTCTCTTTAGGTGCCTTTATAAATAATCAATTATACGTGAGCTTGCCTTGCGGTCAGTCTTGGTCCCCGTGTATGTGTTTCCACCGTGTTTGTGTCGTGTCGCTCTTCACCTGAGGCCTTAACCATTTGACAAACAGTATCAGCAGAACTGCTGCACAGTAACAGCACCAGAGGTGACACTGAGGAGACAGGGAAGAGACAGGATGCGTCGCACCATGTGACCCTCGGAAGAGACCTGCAGAGTTTATCAGAACGTGTCCCGGTGGGAACCCTGGCTCCTGAAGTGTTGGTGACGTCCCCATGTCTGGGAGTGTGCTGGTGGCCGTGGAGGTGGGCTGGGTGGGCGTGGCGAGGGGCAAGGAAAGAGAGAAGGGGATGGGTGGGTGCTGAGTCCCAAGCCTCAGGCGCACCCCTGCAGGGGAGGCCTTCCCCGTGCGGCAGTTATTTCCAGCTGGTCACCGAGCAGGGCCTGTGCCCTGTGCCTGGGGCCTGCATCCCCGGCGTCACGGGCCAGCCCACAAGTACCAGTTCCTGATGTAAGTGAGAACTTTCCACGTCGGGAGCAGCTGCTGGGCGACCCGACCGAGGCTGGGGCGGGTGAGGGCACCAGGAGTCTGAGAAAGGGGCCTTGGGCTGGTGTCCGGGACTCAGGACCCCCAGCCCGGGTTTTTATTCTGCAGGGAAACCCCTGGGCTCCGAGGCGGCAGGGCAAAAAGTAGGGGTTGGAAGGCTGCAGTGGAGCCCACCCCGGTCCAGGCAGACTGTGTGGTGGCCTGCTGGACCCCACTTACTGGGTGGTGGAGGGGGACGACTGTGTGAGGGAGCGTCCTCTCTGCTGAAGAATCTCCCGGCACGGTCACCCTGCCAACTGCCCACTCCCTTGGCGGCCGGCAGCTCCGGGGCCTGGCGTCTGCCTGGTGCCCGCCTGCCCGCTCTCCTCCCTCCCTTACCTCCCTGGGTGGGACTCTGGGAGGCTCCGCAAGCAGGCGCCCAACCAGAAGCCCGCAGCGAGCTGAGCCAATGTCTGGCCTGTGTCCAAATTTGCCCCTTTCTGCTCTTCGGAAACCCCACGGCCTGCCCTCTGCGGGGGTCCCGCGTGTGGAGGTGTCGGCCTTTCACAGTCGCTTCCCGGGGCCTGGGTCACAGTGTCCGCTGCTCTGTGGCAGCAGGACACTTGCAGGGAGGGAACTGGGAGTGCGGTGGGAGGGCGCTGGGGGCGCACGCGGCTCTCAGTGGGGCAGCAGGTCGGCCACGCTTCTGAGGATGAGCAATTCGGCTGTGGGACTGGGAGGAGTGGACTTCCCTGAGACTCCCATTTCCCGTGCCAGCGACCTGAGCATGATTGTCTATTTAAATACCTTTCTCCTTTCAAAGTCTTTAATTTCTATTCTTCTATTAATCAAACCACAACCTGAAGCAAGTTGTGGGTGGTCGTCCGTGGAGGGGGTCTGACCACCCCCGGGCCATGCCAGCCAGGGCCTCTGCCCAGACCGCGCCCGAAGGCAGTCCCAGGTCTGGCGTCTCATTCCCCGCAGTGGGATCTGCTTCAGCTCATTATTTTCTACAACAAGAACGTGCGATTGTCACGGGAGATTCAGACAGCAGGAAGCTTGCAGAAGGAGCGCTGCCGCTCAGACACCACCGTGACCTTTGCCGTGCGTCTCTTTAGGGCTGCGATGTGACTTTGAACGTGACACCCTCTGTATCAAACACTGTGACATTTAAATGTCACACCTTCTCTGTCGTTCAGAAGAAGTTTGTTGAAACTACTTTAAAACATCCGTGTGCAATGCAAAAAATTCAATCAAACAGGTGTTTGGTGTGAAGAAGAGAAAATGTCTCATCCTTTTCCAAAAATTAAATTTAAGCTTTTTTTTTAAAAAGTCAGTGTCAGGCATCCATTTGTGTGGCCAGGACTTCGACCTCCACGGCTAAGCAGGTCAGTCAGCTTCCCAGTCCCTGGCCTCCGATGTGGAATGTTATGTTGGGGACCAGCATGTCTAGGTGTTTTGCATTTATGGATGGGCCTCAGATTATTCCCGAACTATGGACACACATAAGCTATAATTTTTGTTAATATTTCACATGCTCGTTAAAAATTTATGTGAACTCAAATTTACCCTCTTGCTCATGAAAGCTTTCTAAAAGTCGAAGATTTGCTATCCATAGTTTGAGAGGTAATTTTTTTAAACTCTCAAGCTCAAGGTCCTCCACAGTTGTGACTCACACCCGATAGTGCTACTCTGTCTTCACGGACACGTCCCCTCAGTCAGCCTTCAGCCACAGGCTACCCAGGCCACCCCGAATAACCTCCTACAGCGCCCTCCGCCACGCCCCTTCCCTCACCTCGCCAGCGGAGAAGGGCCGCACCCACTGGGACTCACCTAGGTGGGCTCCGCTCTGAGGTCAGGCCAGACCTCCGTGATTTCTGCGTCCCCCAGCCAGACTGTTGCCCGTCCACGCTGCTCAGAGGGCATTGAGAATCTGCTACTTCCCTATGATAAGACTTTTCTCGTCCTCTCTTTTCTACTGGTCTTTGTGGAGACTCGCTAGCATTTTTGTTGGACTTTTAATTGACCAATACAGCTCAAGACTCTCTGAGTAGCTGTATTTTGCACTTATTAAAAGAAGTGGGTCATTTTTGGGGAAAAGTCTATGAGTTTACTTGGGCACAGGGAGGATGTGCGAAGACCACGTAACACAAGGAGATGGAAGCCTGAGTTCAGAATTCCGTGATGACCTTGTATTTGGAGAGAAGACATGTCCCAGAGGTGTGGCTCCGGCTCTTGCGTGTCACGTGCCTTGTCCCTGGTGGAACGTGTAGCCAGACTGCATTTCCTGCGGAGATGGGGAGAACCGAGTGAAAGCACGCGAGGGGTACAGCAGGACGTTTTTATATAAGCGATGGTGATTTATAGGGACTCCACAGTTCAAGGTGAAGGTGTCAGCGAGCACCCAGGGCCTGTCACCACAAAGGGGCCTCCACAGAGATTAAACCCCCCTGGGAGGGCCCCAGGCGGCCAGCCGAGCCCTTGCAGCCCAGGGCCCCTGGACTCCGAGGGCAGGGCCCCAGGTCTTGTACTTCAGTGCACTGAAAGGAATAAGGTTTTGTTCTTCTTTCAAATTTGGTAAGTCCTCATCATAATATTAGAAATTAAAAAAAACTGAAATGGAATTTCTAATTAGAAAATTAAAATATAAGTGGGATGAAAAATGGAACTTTATGATTTGCAGAAAGTACTTTTCATCATCATATTTCACTGAACTCTTAGGTGACTCCATGTCTTACCTACGGGCGAAGCGGGCGGAGGCTCCGGCTGCGGGCTGTGGAGGCTCAGGGAGGAAGCCTCGGGCTCTGGGCCTGCCCCCCTCTGAGTCTCCGTCGCGCGTCTCGGAGAAGGAATGGTGCGTGTGCGGGTGTGGGGGTTTCCGTCTGCGCCAGATAACGAGGCGAAAGAACAGAAAGCTTGTTCTTTAGAGTAAAGAAAGCTGATAGTTTCCCTAAATTAAACAAGTCCGTTTTCTCTCTGGCTTTCTGTAAAAAAAGAAAGGGGGGGGGAGGAAGGAAAGGAAGGGAGGGAGGGAGGGAGGGAAAGAAAGAAGGACACTTTCTACGCTGTTGCCCACATTTGGCACAATTTTAGACGGAGTTGCTATTGGACCTGATGCGGGGGGACGGGCCGAGCGCTGCCTCAGGAGGTCCGGTGGGAAGCAGGCGAATGTCCGGGATTTATTTCCTTGTCTCTCCGCCGGCCAGTTGCTTCCTACACTTGACAGGCAAATCTACACTGCATTTTATTGCAGTTCTATTTTCTCAGTTTCTATATAAAGCTAAATATTCCAGTGGTTTGCCATCTTAAGGGTAATTTCTAATTCCAGAGAGACAGAGAACTTTTGTTTTTTTAAGCCAGAGTCATTTAACCATGGTGTCGCCAAACTGAAGGGGTTTCTTTGCCTGTGTCGTCAAAGCCCAGACAAAGGTGAGCAGGAGTTTGTGGAAGAAAGTGAGTGTAGGGGAAATAGGACGAAGCCCGGAGTCACAGGTGAGCCCGAGCCCCATGGCCCAGGCTCCTGGGAGGAGGGTGATGGAGGGGAAGTGGAGAATCCTGCTGGAGTTAGGGCTGCGGTCCCCACTGATTGGTCGGCGCGGGGCCAGGGCAGCTGATCAGTGCATCGGGTCCTGATGCAGCTGTGCCGTCGCTCTGTCTGGTTCTCCGTGGTCAGTGGGGTTGCTCCGCTTTTCTGGGCCTGGAGCTGAAACCCCTCGGAGGCCCGGACGCCGTCTCCAGGTGGACGGAAGCTGTCTGTGCATTTGGCACATGGGGGCTCTGTTCCTCGGATTATGCGACCCTGATGAGAAGCGCGCTGCCTGGAGGTGCAGTGACGAAGGGAGTGGACGTGGGTGGGGTCCCTTTGAGTCCAAAGGACGAAGGGGGAAAGGTCAGGTTAAGGAAATGCGGTTTCCGGGCGGTTCCCAGGGGCGGTCCTTGTTCACGATGGGGCTGCCGGGTGGCTCTCCCCACTCCCCTCCCTGTGCGAGGGTCAGGCTTGGAGTGCCCAGCCGTGCCTCTGACCAGAAGCCCCACACCAGCTCCTGGCTGTCCCCCCTGAGCCTGGCACCCCTGAGAGGGAAGGGGGATGTTTCTCATGACTCATTTCTGTACATCACGGTCACAGCTCGGGGGGCATTTTGAAATTATAATTCCAAACAGAGCACCTCATTTAAAAACGGGATTTAAAAATTCCGTAACAGCCAGAGGCCTTGTGTTGCAGCAGAAATGACACTGAACCTGGAGGTAAGGGCCCCGAGTTCCGCCCCGGTGTCTGAGCGCGTTGTAAACAGACTCTGAACCTGACGCATCGGGGATGTTTGCGAAAACGCAGCCCCCCAACCCTGCCCAGACCTATGGAATGGGAATCTTGAGCGGGATCTATCGGGAAGCTGCAGTTTTGCCTTTAAGTAATTCTTATTCACTCTGAAGTTCAAGATCCTCTATTCTTATTTCTGTTTCCTAAATTTTCCTCATCTATAGTGTGAAAGCATAAATGATTTCAAAACCTTGAGTTGCTTTTGTTCTCTAGCTCTGTTGATCCCATTACTCCTTAAACCTACATTTTGGCCACCGTAGGTCTTCTGCTTAAATCATCGCCTCGGTCAATACAAGCTAATGATTAATCCAGGCAGCACTGTAGCCGTCTTTCACTTACTGGCCGGTGCCCCGGCCCCCCGGAATGCCTGCAGAATCCAGTACTGAGTGGTTTCCCTTGCTCCTGGCTGCAGAACAGAAAAGGGCTTCTTCCCATAAAACATAAAATATTAGTGTCGTGTGAGGAAGACACGCTCCGGAGGCAGAGCCGTGCACACACACAAGCACACTTCCTTGGTGACCCAGGGAGCCTCCGCAGGCAGGCCCCGTTCCTGCGAGACCTGAGAGACCTCGGGGCTGGAGAAAGGCCCTGAAAACCAACCAGGCACGACTGAGGAGCTTGAGGGGGGCGGTGAAGAGAGTAGCAAAATGACATGATGGAGCGAGCGAGGTGCCCAGTCGGGGCTGGCGACGGGTCTTCACGCTGTTGTGACCACCGCACGCTTCCTCGGGGCAACAGAGCCTGTGATGTTCCCCCGAGTGGCTCCGTATTTCCTCAGTGTGATTTAGAAATATGTACACGCTGCCTCCTGTTCCCTTTGTTTTCTCCTCCTCTCCGCCCTGCCGGGCTGCCCAGGGAAGACTCGAGGCCCCTTTGTAGAGATAGGGAAGTGCAGTACGGACGCCTTTTTCTGTTTTTTTGTTTTTGGTTCAGAAGGGAAAGGAGGATGTGGACCTGAAATCACGCCCATCGAGGTAATTAAACTAGTGTGTGAGGCTGGAGACACTCACACTGAGCTCTCTGGTCCCAGTGCCCAGAGAGGATGTCGTCACTCTTCCTCCTCCATCTTTACGAAGTTGTCACCACTTGGGTCCCGAGCCCCAGTCAGAGCGGAGAGCTTTCGCTTCCATTCCTGGTGCCAACTTCAGGAGGAGTCGTTTCCCCTGTGTCCTGGAATGGGCAGTTAAAATAAAGAACTTAGACCTGAGCGCTAGATAAACCTAAGAACATTTCAGGGTGCGATGCCACTGCCCAAGTATTGCCTTCCAACTCCCAGGTAGAAAGCCAGTCACGGATCTCGAGTTCTCGTGGTGTCGGAGGGGGGAAGCGTGTTTTGAGAGCAGATAAGCAAGTAATTACAAAGTAAGTGTGAGCGTACACAGCACAGCACAGTCTGCAGGGCTGAGGTCGCTGTCCCAAGTGCCCTCGGTGCGGTCCCCGTCAGTCTGCCTGGAGCTGTGTCGGCCGCCTGACACTGCCGGCCATGTCCCTTCCTCGGGGCGTTCCCGCCCACCCTTCCCCCAGGAGCTTTGTCACTGGTCCCCGAGGAGCAGCCTGGCCAAGGACAGGAGGAGAAGGGCAGCGAGGGGGAGTTGGGGTCAGGCACTTAAGCTACAGTTTCAAACAAATTATTCATGATGAGAGAGCAATTAATGCATAATCTGCTAATTGTATATGTTACCCAGAGGGTAAGGTTTCAAGTCCTTCTCCCACCGAACAATGGTTGATTGCATTTGTCTCTGCCGTCACGTGGCCTGAAAGAAGATACCGTATACGGTGCATTTAGAACGGCCGGGATTTGGAGCACCGGGGCTTCCAAATGTTTGCTGGGCCATTGTCTTCACTGGCACAGATACTTGGTGAGCCCGAACTTTCTGGTTACATCACCTACAGTTTTTCTAACTCCAGCAGCCACTCGCCACCTGTTTCTGACCACAGATTTGTGCGGTGAACCGCGCGCCTGCAGCGGGGACCCGCGGCCCTGCCTTGTCCTGTCGCTGTCCTCTGGCCTCTCTCGGGTCCCAGCAGTGTGCCAAGCGCTCCTGGGAAGCGACATGGGGCACAAACGGGCAGACACAAAATGACGTGTGTGCACTTGAGCGTGCCCTGTCCCTTATCAAGTGAAGTCGAATCACTGCCCCGTGTGGGGACACACCTCCCCTCCCCACGCAGACGCATTCTCTGTGGGTTTCCAGGGCCTCGTCGTAGGCCCATGGAGAGGGAGTCTTTCACGCGTTACCGCCGCTCCCCGCCTTCTGACGGCGCTGCGTGGGGGTCCCTGCGGTGTTCCGGTCTGGACAGAACCCAGCACGTAGGGGCTTCGACTTCCCCGTAAGCTGTTTGTTCTCGTGCGGTTTGTGCTGAAAGATTCCCAGTGGCCTAGGTCGTGCCCAGCCTTTGATGGATGTGACTTAACTCGTTATTTTCCGTCTGCGTGTATGCCGTTTTACGAGGTCACGGATGGGCTATCTATGAAGACACTTTGGTGGAAGCAGCTGTAGCACAGAGTCAGGCGTCGATATAGAGAAGCCCATTCGTGACAGGCTCCGCGAGCGCGGGCTGTCCTGGGGCGTGAGGACGGGTGCGCTCCCGTCCGTCTCTCCGCGGAGGGGCTCCATGCCTTCGTTGTCATTTCATCGGAAAGTGCCAACGAAAGGAACTGAGATTTTTTTTAAGAAGCCAAAGAAAGGCTATGTGATGTCACCCTTAAGCCCCAGGGAAGTATTTTTCCTCAAATTATTTCCCGGATGCTTTTAAGTTTAGGATTGTGAAGTTCCTTTGACTTTTCTTGTCTGATTCTGCCGACAAGCTGAAAGGTCAAATGGGAAAGACCATTAGGTAATTTGGATCCTGAAAGGCTTGTTGTTCGAAAACGTAAGTAGCATTCACTCTCTAGAGAAGGTCAGAGTTGTTCATTTGTGAGAAACAGAAAACCTTCGGACGAAGCTGGGCGGAGACAGGGGGCAGTGGACGCGCCCGTCTTGTTAGGGTCCCGGATCGAATCTCAGATACTCACGGAGACACTTTTCGCCCGGTTCCAGCTCTCCCTTCTCCTTTCCGTGGGCCTGTGGGCACCTCCTCATAACTGTCCCGATCGCCCAGCTCTGCCCCCTCATTTTCCTCCCAGGGACCCTGCCACCGGGTGGCCGCAGACAGGTGCAGACGGCCCAGGGCCGAGATGGAGTTCTCATTCTACCTACCGCGTCCCATTCGGTTACAAAAGGACTTTTCCAGGATTTAGCTTAAGGCTGGGAATCATTCACGGGAGGTGGGATCCGATGCACACCTCGGCTCGTTGTTGGCATCAGTGGGGTCTGGACCAAAACCCACCCCTGTGGGTGGAGCAGCCAGTGCCTGGCTGAGCCTGGCCTCCAGTGAAGGGGTGGGGACGCACACATGGCCTCCGTCTCCAGGGGTGGGGACGGCTCAGCTCTGAGCACTGGGGCCTCCTCTGCATGACGAAGGTGATGCCACAGTGGACATTGGTCATGGGCTGCTCAGGAGGCTCATGTGTGTGCTTCCAAAGTGACATCGCCACAAGTGTGACTGGTGCCCTGGGTTTGGGGAACTGAGTTCCAACATGACGTACACAGAAGAGGTGATTGAGCTTGCGGAATGGGCTGTGAGTACAAATGGCTCAGAAATCCAAAAGTTGTCTTGGGGATGAAGATGGGGGCACGCTGGGCCCAGTACTTCCTGGTTCGTGGTCTTTGGTTCCTTTGGGGCCCTGATAAACCATCAGATACCCTGTTTATCGGGACCACGTGCTCATGTTCTCGAGCCTTCCTGGGGAAGCTAGGCTTGCAGGCACAGCCCTGCCATTGCTAAGTCACATCTTTGTGACGCCAGGGGGCTCTTTGTGCTGTGGCCAGGGAGGCCACACGCCCCGTCCACGGGCGTCCCTGGGTCCTGGTGATGCGCAGGCAGAAACGCTCTGGGAGCCGTTCAGTGCTGTGTGGACGTGGGCAAGTCTGCGTCGTCAGGGTCCTCAGCTATAGACCCAATAGTCTTCACCTGTAGAAGGAGGCCTAGCCCTGCTTTTCACCAAGCGGTCGGCATCTAGAAGGAAATTAAACTAATTATTAGTTAAAGGGGGCTAGGAATGAAAGCTGCTTGATTTTTATGCTTCGGGATCCTTGATCCTATCCGACAACATGAGTCTATTACAGTATTTTTGTGTTTGGGTGACTTTGTAATTAATCTCAGCAATTAATCACTGAGACTGCTGGGGAGTCAAAGCCCTCAGTGCTGAGAGAGTTTTGAACTGAGATGGAAAGCACAACATGCTGTCCAGGGGTGGAACTCGGAGCCAGGAAATACGCCTGCTCCCCTTTAGCAGAGGGTCCGGCCTGCCTCGGCCCGGCGCCTGCCCGCCCTCTCCAGCCCTCTGGCCGCCCTCGCGCCCGTTGTACTTGATTGCAGTGGGGGCCCGCCCTCCCAGTGAGGGGCGGCCGTGAGCTCCCATCACAGCTCTCCCAGTGCAACCCACCCGTTCCTGTCTTCGGGGCTGGCAATGGGCAGCGACACGGTTACCTGGGCGGCTGGTGGGCAGTCCCCTGACCCTGGGGGGCGGGGCCAAGACCCCCCTCCACAGCCACGGAGAACCAGCGGGGCTTCCTGGTGTGATGGCTTCAGGGTCCCTGAGTAGATGGGACCCTTCAGGGCATCAGGCTCTGCCCATCCTGCTAGAAGGGGCTGTGGGGGGCCCTGCGGTGTGGCGGGGTTGGCGTGGCAGCAGGGTGGAGTCACATGGTCTGAGTCACATGGGCACAGACGCCCGTGAGGCTCCTACTGGTATTATTACTGGTTTAGTTTGGTGTCTCCAGCGTCTGGGCTGACTACAGATTGACCACAGGGCCTTAGAGCCTCTTGGTGACTCCTGAGTTCATTCGGTCTTTCCTTCTGTGGCTGGGTCACCTGCGTAGGACCCTGGCCCAGAGAGTCCTGCGGGAATCCAAACAGGCTCCCAGGAAAGTCCATGACGAACAGAGTGAGCTCCCCACTTGGGCCATGGGGTCCCGCCGTCCTGCACCTGAGAGTGGTACCTGGGTGTGCCATCCATATGGGCTGCACAGGGGAGTAGGACCGTGCCCCAGACCAGTGTCCTTTTAATGCAGTGTCAGCATGGCCTGGGGAAGTCCCAGCACTGGCCCCACGGGGAGCGCAGGGAGGGGGCAGTGTCCCCCTCCATCTGTGTTCCGGAGGACTGGCCCTGTGGAAGGAGGGGGTGCCCCTAGGAGCTGCGGCCCTGCGGCCCCTTTGCCCCCCCCAGTCTGCAGCCAAGGACCCCGCACACAGAGGTCGTCAAAGCGGGCTCTGTCCCCCAGTGGAGGTACGTTTGCCAGAGCTCTCACAGTGGCTGTGAGGAGTGAGGCACGCAGAGGGGTGGTGGAAATCCGCAGCAGCTTCTCTTCTCGCCCCAGAGGCCACCAAAATGCCTGATTGCATTGGCCGGCTGCGGGTGAGAAGCTTTCTTCCTGCGTTCTAGACGTTCTCACGCCGTGTCGGGTGGGTTGCCGGCTATTTGGACGAGATACCAACCTTTTGGATGCCTGGTTGGGCAGGGCCCTGCCACCTGTTCCGTCAGGAATGGCCAGGGTGAGTGTGTCCCCCTGAGCTTGGCTTTGCCTCTGGGCGTGAGGGGAGGGAGAGCCACGTGTCTGCCTTGCCACCGGGTGCCCTGCCCCGGGTGGGGACCAGCGCCTCGTGTTAATCACTGCGCCCCAGCAGGAGCCAGCCACATTCATCACGCTGCATTAGTGTTCTACCCGCTTCCAGGCTTGTGCCAGCTTATATCTGGCCTCAGGCATTCGGTTCAAAAATAGCCCAGTTTACAAGTACATTCTGTTTTAAAACCAAGTTCTGCAATTCCTTTTAGAGCTGATAAAATTATAAGGGAGTATGGGAGATGCTAAATTACAGTGTCATATATTAACTTTGACAGGTTTTTGTCATGAAACATTATCCCTGTTATGCACAAGCTGACTTAAGTTAGGACTCTGGAAATGCTAGATATTTTCTTTAAAATGAATTAAGGATTTAAAAAATTCTTTCTAAAAACCAAATTATATTATGATGATTTGGCTGTAGAGGTTGGAGAATTAGTGCTGGGACTTTAAGCAATTAGTGTAATAATCAGCATACTTCTTTTTAAAAAAAATTTAATTCATTTGTTTTTACACAGAGGGGGAGGGAGGGAGGAAGACAAGGAGAGAAATATCAATGTATGGTTGCCTCTCATGTGCCCCCTACTGGGGACCTGGTCCACAGCCCAGGCATGTGCCCTGACTGGGAATCAAACCAGCAACCCTTTGGTTTGAAGGCCCATGCTCAATCCACTGAGCCACACCAGCAGGGGCCATTCTGCACACTTCTCAGCTACAACTACATAGACAGACGGACAGATGATCCACAGACTGATGACAGATGGACAGAGGATGGATGACTCGATGTTTCAACAATCAGAAATTTTGACATTTAAAAAAATTTAACCTAGTATTTTCATTTCACTTCTCCATAACTTTATTTTTTGTAATTCTTTCATACTTCACTTCTCTGATGCAGAATACAGGATTTCAATTGGAGTCGAATATTTAAATTTCTTATTACCATGAGGGAGGACATGGAATTCGAAGGCGTCTCACATTAGCAACGTTATTCAGTTCTTTCCAGTTCTTCCTGGTAAATACCAAATGTCACACAATGATCTATACGCTATTTTTATTTTATTTTTATTATTATTTTATTTTTGGACACTAGAACACTGATTGTGGGACGAATCCCTGAAGTTTCCAAGCTGTGGCAGCCGCCCTCTGGGGCTCAGGTGTTGTTCCTTCGCGGGCTCCCTGCCGGAACCCGCGGCACCCGAGTTTAGGTGCCTCATGCCACCCGTCCCGGCGGCGTTTCGTCGTGGAGCCTTGGCGCTCCGGGCACACTTCCTCTTAGCGGGGCGGCCGCACCTGTCGCTGCTGGGCTTCTGCAGGTGGTGGGCCTTGGAGCCCCGGTGGGGCACAGCGTGTGAGTCTGTGCCACTCACAGAATAATGACGTCCCGTTTGTCAACTCACTTCTGCCACTGAGACCAAAGAGCCATCTGTACCTTGTTTTTCATTGTTTCTCACCTGATGGCTTGGCTGGGTCCTCCCTCACTTTGGTAAAACGAAGAAGTGGAAATTACTTGTTTTGCAAAGAAACCCGGTCACCTAGGCGTTAGAGCCACCCGCTCTCTCAATGTCAAAAATAGAGACATTTATTGGAGAAGATACAAGAAATATTATACATAGGACAATGGTGCCTCAGTCCCCTTCACAGTAGACACCTTGGGACCTCACAGCTCTTCCAATCACCATTAGCTGCCAGTCACCAGGTGCCCATAGCCGTGGCCATGTGAATCATCTGATAGTTTCTGCAGAGGGATGTTCAAGCTTGACACAAAATTTGATACAGATTCATTGCTCCACTCGCTCAGTCATTCTCAATGCAACAGCCACACAGTACACGTGCTCACTCAACAGCGTCTACCACCCCCACTGACTAGTGCAGTGAAGTCGTCATTGTTCACGCATGTGCATTCCAGTGTACTCTCCTTGGCCACCAGGTCACATCGATGTTGCACAAACTGTTCTTCTTATACTAACAGTGGCTGGACTTTTTTCTGAACAGACCTCGTACATAGATGTTCTTACACCCATAGGCTTACACTGTGGTTCAGGTTTTCAGAAATCTGCAATAAAGTGGTTCTGTCGGAAACTTATAACAGCTTTCTGGTCCTTCATTTGTATTAGGGATGCTGGAAGAAAGGCGAGTTGACCTGAAGACAGCCGTAAAAATTATCCAATCCGAAGAACACAGAGGAAAAAGATCCAGGAAGAACGAGCAGCGCCGCGGTGCTCTGAGCCACGTGTCAGAAGGGGCACCGGGAGATTTCACTCATCTATGGGCTTTAAGGAACAAAATAAACAACAAACCGGACTAATTTCTTGATTTGCGTTGTGCAGTTACTAAACAGGTAATGATAGTTCCTGTCATTCTTGCCTGTGCCCAGAAAAGAAATCAATCTGAAGAAAAATTTGCATAGAGAAGAGGAACGAAGGACAGGACGGACATTTGCGAAGGACAGAAGGAAGACAAGGGGCCTGAACGAAGGCCAGCGCCCACGGAGATTAGGAACCTCGAGGGCTAACGCCACCAGTCCCCACGGGCCTGGACGCTGCTTGTCTCTGTGCAGAGAAGGGAAATGAGCTCCCACCAGGAAACATGAAGGCGAATGGACCCTGAATATTTATAGTGTGCAGAATGAAATCGAAGAGAGAAGCTCATTTGTAGAGTTTAAATATTTTATGCACTGCATTTAAAAAGATATTCTGAATCTCAGTCCTGACAAAGAGAGGTAAAATATAATGGAAAGTGCGCCCACTCCCGCCCTGTGAGCCGTCCCGCCCAGGCAGGGCACCGCCAGTCTGAGGCGGCTTTAAAGCTCCGTTCAGTCGCTGCCTCTTCATTTGCCAGGTGCTCGGGGATTGCTTTCCGTGGGCCGGGGCGGCAGAGGCGCGGTGTCTGAGAACTGATCAGGCTTGGCCCTGGACTTCGGAGCGTGGACAGAGGAGGCCGCGGCAGCAGGTGCTGAGAACTGACCAGAGACATACGTGACTGTGACGCGACCTGAAAAGGGAAAGTAGGGGGTGTTCTGAGCCACTGTAGTCGGGAGACTGATTCTGATAGGACATCATGGAAGACCCTTCTGGGGCAGGTTGACGGTGGGACCTCGAGCATCCGTAGGGTTTAACTAAGCAGCGCATGGGAGGACTTCGTTTTGAGGAGAAGGCCCCAAATAGCCAATGCAGGAAGGAAGGCTCAGGGCGTTTATAGAACCGAAATCAGCCCCAGGTGTCTGCAGAAGGTGCTGCTAAGGCCGAGGGTGGAGGGAGGGAGGCCTTGGAGGGTAGGATTCCGCCGAGGGGCTCGAGGTGGACCCTGGTTTGCACGGGGTGGGGCTGGGGTTGTTACGTGTCCTACAGAAGAGGACAAAGGCAGAAGGGGATCGGAGCCCAGACTGGAAGGAGGGAGCCCCAAAGGCAGATGGGCGCGGTTCCTCCGGAGACGGAAGAGGTGGCCCCTGGACGCGGGAAGGGAGGAGAAATCGATGGTCCCTTTGCCCGCTGTGGTTTGTTTCGGCAGCCATAGGCAAGAACACAGGAGATACAGGAGGGCGATTAACAGGGAGGCCACACGGCGGACCGCCGAGGCTCACGCTACTGGAATCGTCCCTGCCTGGTGGCAAGGAAGCCGGAATGCTCACCAACCCAGGAGAACTCAGGCCGTCCCCTGGACGCATCACTACGGCTGCGGCTGCGGCTGCGGCACCTCGGGTTCGCCTCGAGCTCCACGCAATCCAACAACCGCCAGGGGCCTGTGCGCACAGTGGGACGACCTGCGCTGCTGGGTGTGTGGGCGCACCGACAAAGTCCGAAGTGTTCTGCCTGGGAGCCCAACCTGCCGCAGTCTGGGTTACATGCTCTCTGTCCCTTCATTGATTCTTCAGGGAAGTGACAACATTTTCTGCAGTCTCACACAGAGGGTGCACTGTGATACACCCCAGTCCCTGGCCCCTGTCACTGTCTTGGTTCCAAGGCCACGTGGCCATTTATGGCGCCCTTCTCCGTGACTCACTCCAGCATCCCGCAGGCGGCCAGTCCCTCACCCCTCAGCAACCTGAGCCTGGGTCCCTGTGCCTTCCTCAGGCTTGTTCTTGCCTGTTGTCGGGTGTGTAACCAGCTCGGGGCCCCTGGTTACAATGTTCCTCACGACCCCATTATACACAAACATCCTGGTCTCCTTGCTCTGCCGGGACCAGCACCCCTAACATTACGGTACCTCCCTTTTCCGCCTGACACCTGTCAGCACAGAGTGAAGGAACACCTCCAGCCCCTGACGCAGGTGAGGCACCCAAGGGTGAGGGCTCATTTCTAGGCAGAGAGCTGGAAGCTCATGGTGCAGTTTCCATTTCCTTCCAAAGTTTCTGTTTCGAGTCAAAGGTGGGCTGGGGAGGAGACAGGGGTGGACAGCAGCCTGAGGGAGTGGGGAGCTCAGTGACCACAGTAGGAGGAAAGGTGGGCGCTGTGGAACGGAGGGCCGGGGGTTAGAGGACTCGGGCTTACAGAGGTGACAACCTACACACAAGTCTTCTCCCGGCAGACCTGGGTTTCCTCCTTCTGGAAGTGAAAGGGGCAGCGGGTGCAACTGGCGGGTGTTAGGAAAGGAAAGTTCCTCCCTCCCCCCCGCCCCCCCCCCGCCATGGCCTTCATCCTCTCAGTCCCTCTTTGCAGGGCTCTCTTATCCCCTCCTTCCCCTTCATTCCTTCCACCTCATTCTTCCCTCTCTCCCCTTTTCTGTCCTGTTCCTTCCCCCTGACATTGATGGTGCCCTTCTGCGTACCGGATGTTGTGGCAGCTGCCGGAGACACACTTTACAAGGTATTTATGGCAACAAGTCCCCCAAGGAGCAGCAGGCCTCTCTGCCTGAGGGGCTATTCGTCTGGCACAAAGCCTGTCGGGAGATGAGAGTGTTTGCGCAGTTTGAGTTTTCGATAGTTCTGCCCTTTGGGTGTGCAGGGGAAGAGGTGTGGATCGCTCTGAACTCTTGCTCTTTCCTGCTTTTGGATCAGGCCTCCGCCCCGGCCAGCGCTAACTCTCCACCCTGGGCCTCAATGACTCGGGAAGCCCCTGTTCGCCTCTGTGATCCCCGGGGAGCAGGGGTGGCTCGTTTAGGTGTGCAGCAGGGCCACCTCCCCCCACCAGTGCCGCCCAGTTGCCATGGCTATGGCGTGCCTGGTGGAGGTTGGTCTCCCCCAGAGGTCGTGGCCTCGGCTGGGCCTCCCGCCCTGGCATCCTCCCTCGAATTCACGTCCACCTGAAGTGTCCTTTGGAGTTGGCCACTGTCCTCCCCTAGCAGAAGGGATGGGCAGGAAGCCCCGCCTTGTCACACGGACACCGTCCTGGCATCTCAGTGTGGGCGGGGTGGGACGTTCTCTCCACCAGGACGAGGGAGAGGTCACTGGGCCACTGACTGGAGGACTGGGTCCTGGAGCGGGGCAGGGGGAAGACAGGAAGGCACGCCGGGCTTCAGGGTGTAAGGCCACGCAGGTCTTCGACGTCGGGCTGGAGGAGGCGAGCAAAAGGGGAGGCACCTCGTTCCTAAGACGCTGGGGCTGCCCCACGGTTCATGGCCGGCTCGGAGACGGTCAGGACGGCCACAGAGAGGAGTGGGTACAGAGTCCCGGCCTTCCGGATCCCCCTCTGCCTGTCCACTCAGAGTGTGCCTTGTGACCGAACTGGATGTTTTTTCTACCGCAAAGTTGAGGATGAAGGGAAGGTTACAAGTCATCCGCATTTCATAAAATGAAGTGGCGGAAACAGCGGTGTCCAGTCCCGTCACCCCGGGTGGGGGCGACTTCCAGTGACTTGAACGTACAGAGGGCCAGAGGCTTCCATTGTTCAGAAAGCGGATTGGCACCTGAGGGTCAGGCGTCATGGCTACTTTCTTCGTCGCTCAGCTTCTCACGGGCCTGGTCACCTGGCCAGTGGATGGTGTTAAAGGAGAACGAACCAGGGAGGTCACTGTCACTTACTGGACCTGGCTTTGGCCACAGTCTCCTGCCCACTGAGCTCAGTGGTTGGAACTGCCTTCCAGTGAAAGAGAGGGAGGTTGCCCCCGTGGGCTGGACGGGGCCGCGCCCGGGTGCTGGGGTCCACAGCCCCTGCAGCGCCAGCGCCCCTGCCCCCTCACCCCTGGCCCCACGGGCTGAGCAGTGCAGAGAGTGGTGGGGAAGACTGAACGTGTTTGCCCATTGAGGTTCCCCATCACCCCATTGTCCATTTCGTGTTTGCTTCCAGGGGGAAGGTTTTGTGGGGGTGGACAAGGAAACATCAGAACATGTCATCAGCAAACCTACCCGACCAATCAAGCATTGGCCCTTTGCTCCCCTGCGGGGTGGGCGGGGCTTGTTTGTCCCAGCCGAGCAGGTGCTCAGGCTTCTGGGGTGGGCAGCCCACACCTTGCGGTGGGTTCAGCGCTGCCCGGGGAGGGCTGGCGGGTGGCGCGGGGAGCTGGGTACCCTGTTCGGGTCTGTCTGCGGCCCTGCCCTGGGCGTCTGTTCCTCCTGGGAAGCTGCTGCAGACCCCCAGCCATCCATGCAGCCCACCGACAGGCAGGAGTGGGTCGGCGTGGTGTCCAGGTGCAAATGTGGCATCGTGAGTACCTCACGCTTCCAGTGTCATTGCATGTGTTTGTGTGGTCACACGTGTGGCCACACATGGACAGCAGGGATGTTAACAGGGCACCAGCAGGTTCCTCGCTCCCTTTCCCCGGATGTGTTCGGGTCTGCGTGTGTGTCACGCCCGATGTCGGGGTCACAGCGGTTCGACCGTGGTTCTCTCTGGGGGCTGGAGAGGTCCTCTGCAGACTCGGTCCGTCCAAGGTGTCCAGAGTCCATCCGAGACTTCCTGTCTTGCGACGAGTGATTTTTGTTGCAATGTGTTGAGACACAAGTTTGGAAAATGAATCCTGTCCAGAAAGACCTCGATGACTCATTCGAGGTTTGGGTGCCCTATCCCGAGTGACTCTGCGGTAACGGAGCAGGGACTGTCAGCAGGGCGTCGGGCACAGTGGTGCAAGCCAGTTAGGGGCTTCTTGTGCCCTCCAGCGTCGTTGCCGCCTTGTCTGGGAGGGCGGGGGTCTTCGGAACGCTGCCTCAGCTGGAGTGTGGTTTCGGCTGATTTTGTTAATTAGAGAGTCCAGCACAAACAGGCCAGGCTGTATTCGTTCCTTAAAACCCCCAGCATGTGGCCGACATGGTTGACATGTAATTTTGTTTTGACAATAGAGGCAAAGATGACAGAACGTCTGTGGCTAATCCACTCCCACTTGAAAGCCCACTGAAAGGCTTGTGGAAGGCTTAGGGCTACCGGGAAAATGGCTGGCCGTGGAAAGGTCAGAGGTGGCTGTTTCCCACTCGGATGGTGAAGAGCGAGGGTCTCTGTAAAAGGAGATTTGGGGGGGGCACTGAATGCAGAGGTGACTTTGAGAACTCACATCTAAGGGAGTTTGAGCCCCCTCCCAAGGCCACGGAGAATGGAGGAGAGACTCCATAATAAACACCACCAGGCACCTTGGAATTTTCAAGTGTGTCTCCAGTTGTGATATTGGTTCTATGAAAGTCCTCTGACCCTGTTACTGACATTCTGCCAGGTAACGATGACCATCTTCTGAGAAATTTGGGGACCCCTGAGCCCTGCAGGCGTGAGCGGCGGCGGATGTGGCTGTGTCTGCAGGTGGCTCCCTGCAGCGGCATTTCCTCACCCGGGGAGCGGACACCTCACCTGTCCCCCCCCCAGCCCACCGGCGACCTTGGTGCAGCCACAGTGGGATGTTCTCACCACCCGCCTCCTGCCCACCTCAGGTGCCGGTGTGTCTTCGGCATTTTCGGAAGCTTTGGGCAGCTCACTCTGTCCCCAGACTGAGCAGCTGGCCAGTGCAGGGAGAGCACCCCCAGGGCACCCTAACCCTCCTTAGCGGAAGAGGGTGACCCTGGCACACTCGTGTGTCAACCTCTGGGCCACCCAGGAGCGAAGCAGAGGGTGGCCTGCTTTTCGGAATACCTCACTGAGATAGGACTGCTGGTTGCCTTGGTAACCAGCTCAGTCACCTCCTCCATTCCCTCTCCTCCCTTCAGGGAGACAGGAGCAGGGGACCTGCTTCCTGAGACCCTCTGCTGGTCTCAGTTCTTAAACACACCCATAGTGACACTTAGCTACGACCTCAGGAAAGCCCTCCTTGTCACGGCCATCCCAGCCCCGCCCCCACCCCCCACCACTCCCCGCCCAGGGGAGAGGAAGCAGGTGTTCAGAGTCCTGCAAACAAGTAACTGCATTTAGATTGTCACCTGGCTGCTCTGTCTCGGCCGGTGTGACTGGCCGGGTCCCTGACATCTGTGGGAGGTAACGCTTTCTTACCTTTGGCTCTCGGCTCCTCATAAAGCGAGGGTTCCAGTCGTTAGCACTCTGTGCTACTTTACTGGCTCTTAGGGTGACAGATAACGCGGCCTAGAGTGCTGGAGGGGAGGACGGACAGGCCTGGGGACACGTGGGCCCTGCGGGGGAGGCACCTCCTCGTGTCCCTGGAAATGGGGGCAGTCTGGCTGGGACATGCCGCCAGTGGGGCCGGTGTCCCCAGAGAGGCGGAGGAATGAACACACGTCTGTGCCCAGCGCCAACTTCGTAGCGTTGTTTTGCTTTCTGTGTTTTATCGGGACCTTGGCGTCTGGAACACTTTTTTTCTTCAACGCACAGATTGGCAGATACCTCACCAGAAAGCATGTTAGACTTCACGGCATTGTTTTCTGGATCCGACCTCTTCCTGCTCAGGAGAGACGACGGATCTTCCCACCCAGGATCTTCCCACGCAGCGCCCCACAGCGGGCCCCACGCCCACATGTGGGCTGGGAGGAGGCCCGTGCAGAGAAGACGCCTTCGCCAGCGACCTTCATTTCATTAAGGTTCGGTCCACAGCGGACCCTGTTCTCGGCATTTGTGGCGCCGCTACTGCAGGCGACCGGGAGAGCTGCTCCACGAGGCAGCCAGTCGCAGCTGTTCTGTGTCCCCGAGGACCTCCTGTGTGCCCGTGTGGTCCTACACCGCGCAGGACGGGGCGCACGAAACCTGTGGCCTGGCTGAGACCCATAAAACGCCCGGCACACAACCAGCAAGAGCGGCATGATGTGGGTGCCACTCTGCCTGCCTGCACCTTGATTTTTCACCTGGGGGAGACCCAGGTGTCACAGAGTCAATGTTCTAAATGTCTGGGGGGCCTCCCTTCAGGAGTTTGCCACCGCCTGCTTCTCCCGAGCTCACTCGGCGCACGGTCGGCCCTGAACTTTGTTTTGGACCAGCCTTTGCTAACACGGGCTCCTCCGGAGCAGCACACATCCCACCGCGCACATCCCACTGTGCACATCCCACCGCGCACCCCATGTTCCTCTCTGTTCCCTGCCGCGGAGTCAGGAGGGCGCATCCCCGCAGGACTGCCAAAGCCAAGGGGCTGAGTGTTCATGATCTTGGTAGAAGGTGTGAACTTGCTCCTCTTAGCGGCTCACTGACTTGTACCCTCTCTCTCCTGAGCTTCTGGCTCCCTAGGCAAGTCGTCCTTGGATTCGCAACAATCTTTTAGGTGAAAACCCTGGTTCATCGGATCAGTGGTTGTCTTTGGTTTCTCTCATTTGCAGTAGGCCGGCATCAGGACTAGGTTAGCTGATCTTGTCTCTCCCCTGCTGACATCATCCTGGGTGTTATTGTGTGTTGATTGAACATGCGCATGGTTGGATTTTCTAAGGGGACATTTCCATTGGGTTCCCATGTGGACTGTCGGTTAATTCAGGGGACGACACCTTTGCGCTCTGCAGGTTCCCACCTCCAGGGCCCTCCAGTGACAAGGTCAAGTTACGGTTTCACTCAGAGCTCATATATTTCTTACAGCATTTTTAGCTATTTCATCAGTTTGGGGGTAGGTGTAAGTGACAATTCTTCCTTTCGCTCTCTAGTTCGTTGTTTGCCCCCATGCAAACTATCATTTATGGGTATTAAGTTTGTACCCAGCCACCTGAGTAACTTCTCTCAACGTCGTAGTTTCTCTGTTGATCTTCCTGGCCTTCCCAGCAAAGAATCGTATCACTTCCGTATGACCACAGTTTGGTGCCCTCCCACCCATCCAGGCCCCTGTTCTGTGCACGTCCTCCCTGAAAGTGGTTGGCGAGGACTTCTGGGAGAAAGTGAAAAATCAGGTAAAAGAATATCCATTTATTTTAGTTGTTTTAGTGGGATTTCACTTCCCTTTCATTTTGCTTCATGCTCTTCATTCAAGTCTCCCACTGTGCATTTTCGGCAAATACTCTAGAAATGCTATTTTGAATTAGTAGACTTCAGAATTTCGAGTGGTCTCAGGTGAGCAGAGAAGTCAGTGAGAGGACAAAGCCACCGTGATGTTTCACTGCCTTTCGGAAGTGTCTCTTTTTCCGTGGTGTTCGCTGCTTTGCGCTCATGTCTGTGATAACGATGTTTCCCCTCACTCTTCCCTGGGCTGGGAAGAGCCACAGCTCCCTCTCTGACCGTTGCCCCGTGTCTTCCCTGGGGACGTGCTCCCTTACCTTCTGGGAGCCACGATGTCATACCTTTACATCAGTGACGGCTCTCCCTGTGACCGCAGCTTCCATCTGTAGCATGGTAACATTTTGTGTTTGGGTTTTACCCTCTTTCATTTCTTCTGTATTCTTTTAACCTTCATATGTGGTCTAGTCTGGTTTCCTTCTAGCTAATACTCCCTTTCAAGTGAGATCATTTTTTCCGTATCCACCACTGGCCTGCGTGAGCACGGGGCCAGGGCTGTGCTCCCTGGAGGAGGGATGCACCCCTGACCCGAGCTATGCTCCTGAGTGGCCTCCGTTCAGCTCTACGCCCAACTCACTGGTGCCGACCCGTCAGGACCCTCCCCTGCAACGGACCCCTCATGGAGAGACCCACCCGTGTCCCTGCTCTGGCTGCTGCAAACAAGACTCGGCTGACCCCACACCCTAGGTGGTCTCTTCCGTGGAGAGCTGTGGTCTGAGAGTTTCTCGCGTCCCTGTCTGCGGCGGTGGCGCCTCTGCGTGTCATGGCCCTTCCTGGAGAGTGTGTTTCTGCTTTGTAGAGGGTCTTCTAGTCGCGTTGGGGTGGATTTCAATTTCTGTTTCTCTTTCTTCTCCTTTTGGATGATTTCTAAAGGAATGAGAGGAGAGATGATCTTTTGAATGTGTTATTTTGAAGTAAAAAATTGGGGCTCTTTTTGAAATTCGGTTTTTCATATCTACCACGTCCGAGTCACCGGGTGACTGTGCCCCATGGTGACTGTAGAGAAACGCCTGGGTGGGAGGCAGCGGACCGGCCGAGGGGCGGTGCTGGGAGGACACAGGGCCCTCGGGGAATGGGGCAGGGGCGTGCTGTCCCCGTCCTCCCAGAAGCGAGCCAGCACTTGGGTGCCTGAGGGTGACTGATTGGACCACAGTGGTTTTCTATTTTGCAGTGTTGATCGTACGCAATATTAGGTTTATTCAGAGCTGTGCAAACAAGATAATGACTGTAAAATCACTGTTTATATAATCATGTTAAATGCAATTTCCAGGGTCTTCTAAGCCTTCTTCAGGATGAGGCCACATATACTGATGAAGTTTTTGGATTAGTTTTGTTCTTTTATTCTCTGCCTCATTGCTCTCTTTAAATGAGTCAGTAAATTAGGATGTTCATTTCAAGAACAAAAAGAAATTAGGGGCTTTGTTGAGATATATCAACCTTTTCATTCAAAACTGAGTCTGAACACTGTTTGGTTCGGTTCCAGAGTGGTGTCCGAGGCACACCTGGTGATGCAGGGGTACAGGTTGCCTTGATTTGTGCGCTTCCGGTAGAACCGTCCAGTCTTATTAAATTTGGAAATCAGCTGTCTGGTCACTAAGACTTTTCAAAACTAACCTAAAATATATTTGATCAGAGCCTTTATCGGGAATTAGTTGGTCAATGTAAGCGCAGAATTCTATACCTATTAATTAATGAAGATAAATTCTATTAGTTCCAAAGAATTCCCCAGTTCCCCAATTAGTTATTGGCCATTTGACTTTACACACTGTGTGCTGAGTTCAGTAGAAAAGAAGTGAAACTTTATTGTGACAGGAAATATAGTTGGGATTGGTTTTTACTTCCATCTGGAGGAGAAATAAATCACAGAACACACGGCATCCCCCTCCAAAGAGACCCACTGGCGGGAACCTGGGGAGCAGAGACCCGAGAGGAACGGTGCACGTGGTGGAGAGGACATGGCTTAGAACCCAGCCTGTGTCCCAAGTCCTGCTTTCCCCATTCAGGGCCTGCGACCTCGTCATGTCTTTGAGCCAGTGGACAGAGCACCCACGTCTCCGCATTCGGAGGACAGGTGCAAACTTCGGACACCCCAGACTGAAGACTGGGGGAAGGACGCTGCTTCGCTTCCTTTCCAGGCCTGAGTGCTCAGGGGCGGCTTTGCCTCACCCTCCTGTGCCCTCCCAGACTCCGTCCCTTCCCATCCCTGGCCCAGAAGGGAGGCCTGTCCCCACAGAGGAGCAAGGAGCTTTGTCACTCTGCTGCGCTGCCCAGCAGATGCTGTGCGTCTCCGACTCTGCGGACGCATTTGCCTCGTGCCGCGTGCCATGAATCTAACCAAGCACAGACAGACTTCGGAGGGGCGCTAGGCGCATGGTGCAGAGGGTGCCAGCCAAATGATTGCTTCCGTGGAATTAATGAACAATAAGTGGCAGAATTTCATAAGGTGCCAGGAAGACAGTGAACAGAGAGGCGGGAGAGAGCGGGTGGGAGAGGCGGCAGCAGGTTTGGAAGCCAGAGAAGAGCATTCTGTAAAAGTGGGGAAGCCCGTGTGGTCGGAAGGCCTTGGTCCCGAGACCGCCCGAGGAAAGCATCTTCCCAGCAGGAGGAGCGAAGGCATGAACTCCCTGATGCGGGAGCGGGTAGGTCGTTTCCGAGCACAGGAAGATGCCTGTGTGCACAGGACCAGGGATATGGGGCGGGGCGGGGGGTGGGGGGAGTGTGACAGGACAGAAAGGGGAGCAGAAGCTGTTCGCACAGAGTGGGTGAGATCAGGGTGTTGTTTCGGGGGCAGTGGGAACCGCTGAGGGGTTTTGAGCAGGGACACGTCCTGGTGGAACTGTGGTTGGCCACGCAGGATGGTGTGTGAGAAGGAGGGAAATGGCTGATCCCTGAGCAGGAGGGAGGGGGACCAGCCTCTGGTCTGTGTGAAGACTGTGGAGGCTGGCACCTGGGTGGCGGTGGCAGAGACAACAGAAAATGGCGGATTCAGGACTTTTTGGGACTTAGATTTGAGTGATTCATTAACTGATCGAATAGATGAAGAAAAAGAGATGGCTCAAGGTTGATTCTTGGGTCTGGACTCACGGAGCTGAGTGGACAGTGGCGATGTTTATGGGCTAAGCTAAAGCAGAGGCCCCTAGGGACCACGGTCCCAGGGGTCTTTCCTGGTTGAGCAGGGTTCTGACGCTGGTAGCCGTGGGGTGTTGCCCTGCTCCCCCAGCCTCCTCAGCTGGGGCAGGAGAGTGAGGAGCTGGGAAAACCCCTTGGCAGGTAGAATGGGGAACCCGAGACAGGTGGCTGGTTCGAACTGGCCTCCCCAAGCACCCTGGGCCCCCCACCTCCTTCTCCCCATCAGGGCCACTCCCTCCATCGTTTCATCCTCAGCACAGTGAGGTTCCGACCTGCATCACCCAGTCCCAGGAACAAAGCCTCAGGTCTGCCGACCACAGAGACAGAGTGTTGCTCAAACTAGAGGTGACATCCAGGCCTCAGTGGTTTTCAGCTCCAGGCCCAGTAAAGCAGCCAAACCAGAAGAAGCAAGGACACGGCAGACATCTGGACCAGCTGCAGTGACCAAGGACCCCTGCCCGAGAGACGACCAGTCACTGGACACAATGACCCAGACCCTATACGCTCATTTTGGTAAATCAGCATATTAAAGATCCCACCCCAGATCTCCCCTAAAATTCCCACCTTAGATAAAAACCCCTGAGACAGAGGACAGTGCACGCTCTCTCTCTCGAGCACGCCCGCACCTTCTTTCTTCAGGAGTGTGTCTCTGCTTCCTTTTTCCTGAGCTCTAAGGGTCCCCGTGAGACTTGCAACTAGGGGAGCGGCCGGCAGGGGCACCTCGTCCTGGGGTAGCCCCCAGACTTTTCTTCAGGAGCCCTCTTCTTCCTCCGGAACTTGTTTCCCGAGCCCACGCAGCCCGGCCGGCTCGCTTATTCTGTGTCTGTAACTTTCTTTCTAAAGGGCCGAGGCAGCTCTGACCAGCCTGCCCAAGCCTCCTCTTTGAGCACAGTTTCACTTTGCTAAATGAACCCCCTCTCGCACTGGAGCGCGTGGCGCTGAACTCTCTCTTCGCCCAACCCAGGAACCAGGAGCCAGCATCGCTGGGCCACGGTCCCTGGGACAGCACGTCTTTCCCTGTGCTGCGGCCCTTTTTATCTCCGGCTGCTGACGTGATTTCTATTTCCGGCAACTGACCTCTGACAGAGTGGGCCTGGAGAGACCGGAGAAGCATATAATTTCATTGGAGGCAGAGAAAAGAGCATTTTGTGATAGAATTGCCAACTCCGTTGAATCCGCTGAGCGAACCTGTGAAATGGATGAAAGGAAGTGACCTTTGGCTTTGCCCTGGAGGCAGCGGGTGTGCTGGGAACTGCCCTGCAGCCCAGTGTTGCTGGGAAGGCCAAGTACAAGGTGGAGGAGCAGAAAGGAAATGAGGAAGTGACAGAGACGCTCTACAGAGGAGTCTCTTCAGTCGTTTTGACGTGATAGGAGCAGAGATGTCATCGTTGCTATAGGGGAACATGAGGTCACAGAAGGGTGTTTGGTCTTTCATGTACCAGTGATTTCGCTCTTGGCCACAAGTCACAGAACTCCCAGCTGAAATTGGCTTTCACAGTAACAACACGGGGTGGTGTGTGTGAGCCCCCAGCGTCGGGGGCTCTGGCTCTCAGTTCCGAAGCTCTGCACATATTTCCTTCTACTTATTTTCTGCTTTTATTGTAACAGCAAAGTAAGTGTAGTAATTCTGGCCTTCCTGTCTGTTCAGCGTGAGAGGCATGCACAGGTCCCCGCCTGCACTCTGACCCGCTCAGCATCTGCCCCCCGTGAGCCGAGGGGCCAGGGTCTGTGCCACTGTCAGGCCCCACAGCCACAGCTGTGTGTACAGGGGACAGCGTTACCCAAACTGCTTGTACCTCGGTGCTGAAGGTGGGGGTCACTGCCATCTGGCACTTGGCTGTCGGACCATGGGAGTGGAAGCAATGGTCAAGTCCATACCCCACAATGTGGTCCGAGTGCCATGGGAGAGAAGTCGGTGGAAGAAACCAGTAAGGGCAGAGTCGGTCATTCAGGCGGGAACCCTGAGATAGTTTGGAGAGGGTGTTCCAGAGCCGAGGGCGGTAGGAAGGCTGCCTTCTCTAGAGGGGGTGCAGAGACGGAGCCTGGGGGGTTGCTGGCTGCATTGGGGGGGGTGTCCCCTGACACTGCCTCACCGTGGTGGACCCGAAGGCCAGCCACTTACAGAGCAGGTGCAGTCCCGTCTGAGAACACTGCTCTTCCTAGCTGTCGTCAGGGTCAGCCTGGCAGCTGAGAGGACCACGGCTGTCTCGTAACTACAAAGGGCTCTGTCTGTAGATAACCGTCTGCAGAATCGAAGTCTGTGTGCGAGACTCAGACGTCGAGAAGGGTTCGCTGCTTGCCCGGACATTCTCCAGACTGCTTCTGTCACCCTGGTGGCCCTGCTGGGCCAGCCAAAGTCGAAGTCGCCAGTAACAAGTGTTAGATGTAGAATGAGCTGAGCCCTCCACGGTGACGACCCCAGTGGAAGTTCAGAGTCAATGTCCCTTTCTGCCAAAGCCACGCTGGAGTGCTTTCCCTCCGGGGAGCGTGTTTCTAGTGGATTCACTGAACAGTCCTCACACAAGCTTCGTGGTCCCCGAGTAAACCTTCTGCCAGCCCCCTGGTAAATGGTGCCCTTAAACCTGACGGTCCTCTCCCATGCTCACCAGTTACAGACGCTACTACTGTTACTGATGTCAATCACCGTCTCCCCCTCCTGAAGGGCCAAGAAGGGAGGATGTAAATTCTCCATCTAGAGGGATCGGCGGGGCGAGCTGTTCATGGGTCCAGTTCCGTTCGCGTCACACCGGCACCTAGTTGGTGCCGCCCAGTGCGTCTCCAAGGTGCAGTCTGCTCACTCGGACTCCACCGTCCACCGGTTTCGTGACTTCAGGCGAGTTGAGGAACCCTCTGAATCCCAGTTTCTACCTGCGACTGTCCCTTCCTCACATCATCTCCCTTCTCAGAGATGCTGAGATGGCCGCGTGGGGGTCTGCAGAAAGCACTGAGTCATTCTCGTGCCGAGAACGTCCTCGATACACGTTCGTTACTGTTATTCTTATATGTGGTAGCTGCAAGTTCCTACGGACCAATATGCGCTTTTCTCGGATCCAGGTTTCTCTCTTCAAAACACCCTCCAATGACAACACTTTCACTACTAATCAGGAAATTAAGTAAACAACTCAGGAAAGGGAGGGCTTATTATGTTAGTTATTTATTCGAGTCCTGGATTTGTGCTGAAATTTTGCTCTTTTTTTTTTACTCCTGTTTGTAAGTACATAAACCTTTAACGTGTGTCTTTCATTTAAAGCACATTTCTACTCGTTTTAGTGAAAGAGGGTGGATGGTGCATTATAATACATGACTGGTCAGTCTAGAGGTTTTCTTCCTAAAAACCAGGTTGAAGATGAGGCGGGACCTGGACTTCTCCGGCTCTCAAATTATGAATGTGTGATTTCTCTTAGTAATTATTCTAACGGCGGAATTTAAAACACTCGGTGCTTCTCATTTAAAGTGAGCATAATGAGAAATAAAAGGTTTTTCTTTTTCACAACTCATGCATCTGCTATCTCTCTCATTTCTAGTTTCTGAGATTTCAGAACTTTTGAATATTATAATGTCTTACAGCCCTATTATTTCCTCATGATGCCTTTTACAGGAATGGCAGCGAGGCTCCTCCCACATGGGCGTGACCAACAGTGCCCATGGGACCAGGCGCAGGTTTCCCGAGCAGGTCACGCCTGCCTCCGGCTGTTGTTTTCAATTTAAGGGCCGTGGCGCTTGTTTCCAGGGTCAGATCTGGACCCGACCAAAAACGTGCCGAAAGTTCTGAACCCAAACGGAAAAATGCTCCAATTGTTTGAAATGCACTTTTGAAAAAGTTTTACTTGTACAATTTTAAGGTGGATAGTTGGATAAAGAGAGGATTTCATGAAACCTAGGCTTTTCTTTCTTCTTTCTTCTCTTTTGACTAAAGAGGGAAACTTAAACCACATCTCAAAGTCAAGATGTGGGTCACAAGGCCGAGGACATCACGATAATTAAAAAATAATGTGAAGTCAGTCCATCCATTTCCTCCTCGTTTCTGATGCAGTCAGGAAATCATTTAATGCATTCTCGGCATTAATAATACAGTGGCTGTAAGTGGAGAGGACGGAGCCCCTCGGTCGCTCTCGTTTTGCTCAGACCAGGGAGGAGAGGCCGCCGGGGCTCTGCCCACCCACCCCCGGGAGGGAGGCGCCCCCCGCTGCTGGGACTGCAGTGAGCTCAGGGCGGGGGTGGGGGGGCGGGTGGCGAGCCTTCCCTGGTGGTCAGGGGTGTGGGGTGCACAGGAGGGGAGGAAAACACAAAGCAGCCGACACACAGAATGGCCGGGCTCCTTGTCACCTGCAAGCCCCATCTTTTTCTGTCCACGTTCTCCCTAACACAGGTCCACGCCCCTCGTCTTCACCTGCCTCTGCGCACTTCCTTGCTTGTGTACACGCAGCATCCACAGGCGTGTTCCGAAACCGTGGCCCACGCGTGCTTTCGGGCCAGATGCTCACTGTTACGACCGCAGCACAGCCTCTCCTGTTGTTCGGGTGCTGGGATCTTCAACACCCGTGAGGGAGACTGAGGGCGTGGGCTGGAGCGACGGGCATCCTCTAGGGTGTGACCGAGACTCAGTGGCAGTCTCTACTCAGCTGTCCCTGGGTGGAATTACACCACAGGGTCAGACGGAGTCGGTCGGTGACACACAGCTCTTCCCACTTGCTCGCGTTCAGCTGAAATGATTTTCAACCTCCCAAGACCGAGGCTGTTCCCCAGGCCACACAGCACCCTGTGGAACACTCATTCACAGGCCAAGGAACCGAATACCTTTGCCAAGTGAGTGGAGCCCGCAGCGCTTCCTCTGCAAAGAAACTGGGCCCTGCAGGGAGAGAGGGGGTGTGGGAACTCCCCTGAGAGCCCCTCCTGGGAGAAGACCAGGCGCTGTGCCCACTCCTTCCTCGGTAGAATGGGGTCGCTTCCATTTAAGGAGGACAGTCTGCCTGAGTCAGCTCTACCTGCCGAAGCTGTGGCCGACGGGCCGGGTCCCTCCGCAGGACAATGTCAGGGTTTCTCCAGCACACCACGCCAGGCCGCACACGCCACTTACACGCATGGGTCTACCGGGCACCGCCGAGAGAGACATGCTTTCCCAGCCTCTGTTGTGTGGACTCAGCTGACATTCCACTCGAACAGCTTCAGTAACACACAAACAGCGTGGGAAGGAAAGGCCGGGTTCGCTGGGGCTTCTGCGGGCGGCGGAACCGAAGGCTTTGGGGCGGGGAGGTGGGGGTTGCCGAGTCGGGGTCAAAGGGCTTTGCTGAGATTAAGAAGCAGCGCCTTTCTGCAAGTCGGGGAAGGGCAGCTGTGCCAGACGTCTGAAGATGTCAGTCAGCCAGTTTTCCGAAAAGGAAGAGGAATGGGTTATCAAATGCAGACGTGAAGAAAGCCATGTTTCCAGAAAACAATTATTAAACATCACTCTTAATTATGACAATATTTAAATATGAAGAAAATTTAAATAAAAATTTCAGCGATGGACATGCCATTCTAACATAACTTACATGTATGTTAAATGGTTAAAATATGAAAATGCATAAACTTGAGTATTTACTAACCTTTTTCTCTCTGATTTTCTGTTAAAAATTTTCTATGTTTTAATAGTCATTATAATTATTATTTAACTAATGTATGATAATTCATCTAGAGACAAACTGCAATTCTTTCTGGATCTTGAAGTGATTTTCTACGCACAGAAGCCAAGCAGTGACCATCTGTCAGGAGGAGAAATGACGCTTTGCTTGTTTTCTTTAGCTGCTTGGGGTTTGGTTTCTACCTCAAGCTTGCAGTATTTGCTTTCTCCGCCAGGAATCATTTTCGGGTTGCACTGGATGAAATAACATTTTTCCCTGAAGTTCTCCATGGTCTGTTTCCACCCTTGATGGAAACACTGCATTCAGAACTTTGTAATCATACACTGACATTTTGATTAAAAACAAGATGCTTTTCAAAAACAATTTTTAGGATATTTAGAGAAATTGTGTTTTGATCCATCCCTGACTTTTTGCCAATGTGGGAAATCACACCTGTGCCCATCACGTGTTTGATTCGGAGCCTTCCAGGCAGGGGCCGAGCAGGGGGTGCTGGGCCGAACGGGGGGCGCTGCGGCCCCTTTGAGGTGGAGGGCCTCTCGGAGGTGGGGGGTGTGTCTGAATCTCCTTGCACTAATTTCTGTTGGGCCTGGGGGCCCTGCCGGAATCTCTCTGCTTTATTTCACAGTGCAGGGAGACGGCGCTTTCCCTCTCTGTGCCAGGCTGTTCCCGCCAACCCCCGAGTGCCCCGGGAGCAGACTGTCCAGTTTCAAGAAGGAATGCTTTTCCTGGGAGCCTGTGCACCGAGGTTTCAGTTGCCTACTTTACACACAGTTTTCACTGTTGTTTGGGCAGACTTTGTCCAGATCTTGTTCCTTGTTTTAAATGGTTTTGCTGTCCAGACCGGTACCACTGTTCACACTGGCCGTCGTGAGATGAACCTTCAGGAAGGACGAGTTTGAGTCCAGTTCCGCACCGACCGACGGCTGTGGTTCCGATGAGTTTCTGTTGGTAACGCTCTCTGCTGTCAGGCCTGAGACCGTCTTGGGAGCTTGCTTCTCTGACACTCCAGAATAAACGTGTTCAACAACTATTTAAATGTCTAAGCAGAAACCTTACAATATTGGTAATTGAGAGATGCCCAAAGCTCCCGATGGGGTTTCTACTCACACACTTTAAGTAGAATGTGTAAGTAGAGTGTAACGCAGGGGCCGACACTGAAGTTTTCCTGACGCGAAGACACGAGTGCCCACGGGCCCCTGTTTGTGCACGGGTACAGGGCGGGAGCGTGCATGAGAGACTGGTCAACGCTCAGCAGCCACAGTGGGGCTCTGTGGTCTCACGTGTGTGTTTACGCGGGAAACCTATTCAATTTTACTTTTGAGGCTCCTGAAGGAGTAGATGATAAGCCTTCTTGTTTTAACTCATGTTTCTTACCCCAAATAGTAACATTAAACTGCACATTATCTCACCAAAACTTAAAAATACTGTCCCGTATAGTTAATAGTTACTATGAAAATCACAAACCAGAAATAGGAATAATTACTTTATGAAAACTGGTTAAAGGGTATTTAAGTAAGAGGCACTACTGATATCTTAATCACCCAACACCAGTATCAGCCACCTGTTTCTGGATTATTCGAGGCTTATCGGTTGACTTTTGACTGCTCCAGCGCCTTTTCCTATGCATCCTGTGACTTCTGCAGCCACCTGTCCCTGAAGCCCGTGGCTCTGGTGACTGACCGCAGCAGACTCGGGGCAGGAGGCCTCCTCCTCTCGGCACGGGAGGAGTTGCCCAGGCCACTTACTCGCGGCTTCCTTGCGGGTCCTGGAGACGCGGGCGGTAAAGACCGTTTCCCCTCTGAGGTCTCGCTGTCTGTGGAAAGTGCAATTCTGGCTTCTCGGGAGCAGTTTCACAGAGGGGACAGGTTTCTCCTTTGTTCGGTGTTCCCCGTTTCTTTTCAAGTTCCTAGGAAGTGGGATTTCTAGAGTGGGGTCACTGGCTAGGTCGCCGTGGACCCTGACGTGGAAATTCCTTTCCTGCAGCAAAAGGCTCCACTTAGAATTCCCACCTCAAATCTGCTTCGATTCGAAGGCGTGTAGCAAACGCTGAGACACGTGCCATCGAGGGTCCAGGTCTCTGCAGTGCTGCGGTGACCAAGGTGGCCTTGGTGTCAGAGGTCAGAGGCTGACGCCCGGACCTGCCACGAGCAGTGAAGCGTCTGCCCACTGCCCACCCCAGCCCAGAAAATTAGGGGCTGCTGACGTGTCCTTTGTTTAACTAACAGCAGTGTAAATACGTAACTTTTTTCTTTCAGAAAGTTGGCCAGATGAATGGAAAGGAAAAAAGTCAGAAAGATTATTCTGTCTTTTAGGGTGACGTGCTCCCAGTGCACTTGACCTTTACCTGGGATGCGGTGTGGAGCCTTGAAGTTATTAGGGTTACAAAGCTATTTCTCAAATTCTATTTGTAAGTTCAATAAAAAAGCTAAGCCCTGAGTGGTGGTGACCAGCAGATTTTTCTGTTTTAAAAAACAAAATCATGACATTGGGAGGAAAGAGTGGTACAATTAAAAAAAGACCACTGGAAGTGGGGTGGTGCTGTGGGGGGGGGGCTGTGAGTGTTATTCCCGGAGTTTGGAGGGCGCCCACCACCTCAAGCAGCTGGTCTGGACCTGGTCCACGTGGGCGGTTCTAGGCCCACCCCGTTCTTGCTTCAGTTCATCACTTCCCGTTCACTGTTCTCTGTGGTCTCGCTTCAAATACGCTTCTCCTGAGAGAATATAGCCCACGCTGGTTGGTTTTCCGTTTCTGCGTGGTGGGTCCCCAGGATTCCCGTGCTTCTGTGAGGGTGGCTCTGGAGGGGAGTGACGTGTGACCAGGAGAGCAGTGCCTGCCCCAGCGTGGTGGCCTCGCCCACCCCCGGAGACCTGAGGGGAACAGAGGCTGAGTTCGGAGGGTCTGCTCTGTCTGAGCTGGGCCGCATCAGTTCTGTCTGAACCTCGAGTGTGTGCCCGTCACTCGACAAGCCTTTCGGGGACACCAATCGCCGCCCCTTCCTTATGTCTGTCCGTGGGCAGCAGGATAGGGTGCAGCCCCTTGCCTGAGTGGTTTCCGAAAGCCGGGGCGTCACAGACACTCACACTGGTCGAAATCCTTACGCCACTGCTTTGGAGGTTTTAATTTTAATAGTTGATGGGACTAGACCACTTTCGTGGGTGACGTTCTGGGATGGGGGCTCACTGCTTCAGGTCACAGATGCCAGTGACCCTCGGGCACGGCTGCCGGCAAAGTTCCAGACCTCAGCACCGTGTCCTCCCTGGCAGCTCACACCAGCGCTGGGCCCTTCTCGTACACACACGTGTGTTGTATGTTTCCTCTGAGCCTGGCTTGTGACTGGGCTGCTCTGCAGGACCGTGTCCAGTCGGCGTGCTTCTGGGTCACACTTGCACGTGTAGAAAACACGGCTTT